>NC_136059.1:507124643-507727892 GCF_964261635.1 Lissotriton helveticus
ACTTCCCACAATTTGTGCACTATTTTTGCTATGTTCCATGTGCTCAATCCTGATCTGGCAGCTGCTGCAGTTCTATCAGACGCTGCAAAACCATTCAACTCTATAGAATGGAGATATATGATGTATATTTTACATAGAATGGGATTCCCCCCTGTTTTAACCCGCTGGATTCAGGTTCTTTATACTGATGCTTCAGCAAGGGTCCGAGTGGGTGGGTTCACTTTGGAGCCTTTCCCTATAGAGCGTGGCACTAGGCAGGGCCGTCACTTGTCCCCCCTACTTTTGGCTATTGTTCTGGAGCCTCTAGCGTGCAAAATCCTGCAATGTCATAGGCCTGCCGCCCTTAATTTTTATAACCGGCTGGTTGGGATCGCCTTATATGCGGATGACATGGTCCTCTTTGTTCGTGAGCCGCAACAATATTTAGCCCCAATTATACGGGAATATATCAGGTTCGGTCTATTTTCAGGAGTCCAGATAAACTGGGAAAAATCTGTCATCATTCCCTTAACTTCAGATACAGCGTCACCCCAGGTGGAATACCTGTTGGTGTGGTCCATAGAACCAGTCAAATATTTGGGGATATGGGTACACCGGGATTCTGAGGTTGTGATCAGGGAGAACTATGGTCAGGCATACACCACATTAGTACAGCAGATTGACCGCTGGGCCTGTTTTCCGCTGTCTTTAGCAGATCGCATTGCGGTAATAAAAATGGTCATCCTGCCCAAGTTTCTTTATCCGTTTTGTAATATTCCAATTCTGTTGAAGAAAGACTTTTTTAAAACAGTTCAAACCCAGCTGCTACGATTAATGTGGGGGGATAAACAATTGAGAAATAGCTGGCGCACGTTAACACAAACGTATGAGAGGGGGGGTTCAATGCTCCAGATTTATATGTGTACTACCTCTGCGCGCATGCCCAATATGCATATTTTTGGTATAAACCTCACAACTTTATTCCACATGTGGCGGTGGCAGAGGGGGACGCTTATCCTGTGCATTTGAGTAGTGTCATCACGCACTCTAATAGACAGACGTTCAAGACCAAGATTAATACCATAGATGCCACTATAGGAGCATGGCAGGAGATCGGCAGGCGGGCACACAAACTCCCTATATACGCTCCATCGCTACCCCTTGCTGGGCATGCAGCGTTGTCAGTTGCTCAGGAACTTGGGCCTATAACTGCACTAAAGGAGGCGGGAATCGCGAATATGGGTGATTTATATCCGGGAGGGAAATACCTCACAAGGGATGACTTATCTTACATCCAAAATCACAAGCTACTATTCCAGTATACCTGGTACAGACTGAGACGTGCTGTACAAGACCATTACACTTCTTTTCCCGACGAGCTGGAAACGCTACAGGCATTACAAATGGTGATAGTCACACCGGCTAGAAAGAAGCTGATAACTAAACTTTATAAAGCGGTCCAGGGGGAAACAGCCTCTTGCTTGGACAGGAGTTTGGAAAGATGGAACAATTTGTTGGCCTCCCCGGTCACTGACAAAGAGTGGGAGCAGATTTGTATATTGACCGGCCGTTTAACATTGAATAGTAATTTGAGAATAATCCATTTCAAATTTCTGCATCAAGTATATTTCACTCCCAATTAATTATATAAGATAGGACTTCGGGATTCGAACAACTGTAAGAGATGTGGTCAAGGAGGAGCTGATTTCTTACATCTCGCATGGCAGTGTAAGTCAGTGTTTCAATATTGGGAGAAGGTAATTACTCTTCTACATACCATGACGGGGCAGGTAATACCATATACGCCACTGGAATGTCTACTAGGATATGTCCCCCAGATAAAGGCTGCAGTAGGAAGGTTTGTTAGATTGGCTTTGTGTTGGCAAAGAGGTGAGTATTATTTGCATGGGACAATAGGATGAGCCCGAAAACAGATCTGTGGATAAAGGGCATGGTGTATTGTTGCGAACAGCTTGAGCTGTAAGCTGAGGAATTGCTGCAACCTCTAGACCCCAAGATATCTGGGCTCCTTTGAGAGAGTATTTCATGGCTCTGAGCGAAATAGAGTCTGAATGAGTCACTGCCATGAGGGGCATTCTTCTGAGATCTTGAACACCCGAATTACACATCTATGTGGCGAAATCAAAAAAGTCATGTACATGTATGTCATAAACTGATCACTAGAAAGTACCTGTTAGGGTTTATTTCCTATTATTTTAGTTGTTATAATCGTTCTTCTTTGCACTGAGTGTGCCTATGCAGTGTATGATTGAAATGATGTATGACAATGCACTAACTCTTAATAAAAGCATGTTAAAAAAAAAAGGAAATCCCTCTGCTGTTTACTGCAGAGGGATTTTGTCCAAGTGTACTCATGATGGAATTGTTCCGTCATGAGCACCCTTGCACTTGTGCTCATGACGGAACCATTCCATCATGAGCACAGAAGGGGTTAAATTATAATTCTTTAGACATCAAACTCGACATTTCTAGCTGCACCCAATTGAAATGTAACACTTAGTAAATGTAATAAGGTAACCCAATGTTATCCTATGGGAAGCAATAGGCCTTTCAGTAGTTTTTCACTACCAAGTCATGGAAAAGTTTAAAGTACATGTCTATTTTTTAAATACCCTGCACCCTGCCCTGTGGGCTGATTAGGGCGTACCCTAGGAGTCAAATATATGTATTTAAATGGAAGGTTTAGGCTTAGCAAGAGGTTTATCTTGCCAGGTACAAATGGCAATTAAAACTAAACTCACAGGATGCAATTGCAGACCTGAGACATGTTTGACAGGCTACTTAAGTGGGTGGCACAATTATTGTTGCAGGCCCAATAGTAGTATATTTAATTGACAGGCCCTGGGTACATGTAGTATCACTTTAACTAGTGACTTTCAGTAAATTTAATGTGCCAATTGGGTGTGAGCCGAACCATGCTTTAGGGAGTGAGCACTCACACTTTAGCACTGGTTGCAATAGTAAAGAGCACAGAGTCCTAATGCCAACAAAAACCGGGTTCAGCTATAGAAAGGCAGAAATATGAAGTAGACCATGCATCAAGGGCCTGGCTCAATACAAATTCTTTTAGTATAACTCCTCTTTTGGATGCTCCCAACTAATTCCATCAGGTGCAATTTTAGTTGAGTCATTTACATGTTCTAAAAGGTTGCTCAGTCATAAATGTCCTAAACTTCTTCTTCAAACTCTGACTCTTGGACATGTCAATCCCAAATTTCACTACTATTCCCTCTATAGCTTCATGAGCTTCACATTCATGCGTAGCAGAGTCTCTGCACAGGAAGAAAAGATCTTCTATGTTATATTTGCCTATGAATTCCAACTCCAAATTTCCCTTCACAATCTCCTCAAACTCTGTCTTTGTCTTCGGAACATCCAACGCTTCTCATGAGTCTTCTGGCTCAGAGCTTTCCTCTACAATGGGCACACTCATCACAACAGGAGTTGTTACAGTTTAGGATCTCAATACCAATTCAAAACTAGTACCAGGGGTAGATGTAACAGGGACTGTTGAAATTGTAAGAGCGATGGGGGGGGGGGGATAAATGACAATAGTACTTGGAACTCCCAGTGGTTGACCAGGGACAACTGGGGGTTACAGTGGTGGACCTGGTGCTTTGGCAACCCCAATGGAGCAACCTGGTGTCACAAGGGGCGGGCCTACTACTGAAATGCTCAGATCTATCCATGCATTCACACCTGTGTTGACAGGCTGTCGGGGCACTAAGGGCTGATGCTTCCCTCCAGCTTGCTGAGCAGCATTACACAGAAGTGACCGGAAAGTCAACAGATCATCCAAACGTCATCATTAGAGTCACTATCAGTCATCTCATCTTTATTTTTTTTATTTCAATTTTCCACAATACTTTCTTCCTTTCTGTTCTGTCTCTTGTTAGTGCAGTGTACATCCTTAAACCTCCAATTACATCTCCCTCCATTCTTGCTGTTCTGCATCTAACCTTGCTTTCATCCACCTATGTACCTTATTCTTAGTTTAGGTATGATCTTTCTCCTTCTCCCTTGCATATGGGGCACAGTCCCATGCATTCAGAGCCCCATACTGAGCTGGACTGGGTGAGGGTTTCATCTCATACAGTAATCGCCTCAGATTCTCAATCATTCTCAGATTAAAAGTACGATGTTGGGGAAAATGCAAGGACCCTTCATTCACAGTGATCTTAGTCCACTGTTTGATCCAAATCCACGTGTGTAAACCAACATTAGTTGTCATGTAATATTGGGGAGTGCCCTCTGGAGGGGACCCCTTGCCCTCACTGACTACAAAATCTCGACAGTCGTAAAATTACTATTGATAAAATTAATCACGTAGTTTGGGAATACCAAAAAATAGTAAACTTATACAAAATTGAAAGTTTACCGTTGTTAATTAGGCATTCATTATATTATGTTTGGTAAAATTTGCAAGGATAAATAATTTTACGCAGAAACTAACAAGTTGACTACAATTTGATTAAACAAAGTTACTGCAGATCAGCTTCTGAAACAAGTGGGAAAAAATGTGATAATACACAGCAGCGAAGGGCACATTTCTAATGGCCAGTAGAGGCCCAGAGCGCCAACATTCCAATGTTGTCGTTCACAGCTTTTGCTGTGAACAAAGTCTTCATGGATCCCAAAAAAGTAACAACTGTCTGCAAACCACATTAACTTAATTATATTTTGGCACAAAGTTTGACTCTTCTCTTAAAAACTGAAAAGCACAAAAGAAAAAAAACTTGAAAACACAACTTAGATTGCAATATTACATCACATTTTAGAAACTGTATAGAATTGAACATGAAAATGTAGTCCTGATTTAAAAACAAAAAGTATCTAATGTATGATAGTGCTATCGTAGCTCTGAATTCTGAAATTTGATGACAAGTGAAGGCTTGACTCCAGGACTCGGTCATAATGGATCAGAGAGAATCCACCTGCAGCTGTAAGACCATTCCAGGAGATGTCAATGTCTGGCACTGACTTCCAATATGAAGGGCAAAAGAACATACTTGGAAACACGCATATAGACCCAATGGTTACAAAAACAATCAACGTCTAACCCTACATATCCTAAAATGTGCATGTGACGAACAGTACAAGGCGCATCCTTGCTCTTTATTTACGCTTTTATCTACAGAGCCTCCCTTAATACTCTGAACTGGAGTAGAAATAAATATATAATGTGGCAGAAATAGCTCAGCCCAACATGTCAATGCAGCAACAGTCTAGAAGATTAATCAATTAGGAAAGCAATGATGAATGCTTACATTTTTAACAAAAGTAATCCAGGCCACATCAGCCAAGGTGTGAGAAGGATAGGGGGGGCACAGGGAAATAGTATAATGGATGACTAGCAGCATTAACTCAGTCTCACCCTTATCTTGAAGAAGCATCAACTCAAGAAGTGGTAAATGGAAGCAGGAGAAAGGCAAGTGAAAAGCTACCAGAACATACATTGTGCAATACCAAGCCATCTCCTCGTAAAACAACAAAAAGACTAAAAGGAATTTCTGCAGCCGTTCTTACGGATGTCTCCCTCTCTCACACTGACCACTGTGGTGGATCTATCACTGTAAGAGCTTCTTGGACTGTCTTTTCTTCCAAATTTACTCTCCGTGCATCAGTGAGCGGATTCAGATATCCCATGATCCTCATTTTATACTTATGGCCTTTGCTGTACTGAGCACCCACACACAACACAAATTTTCTTTCTATATTTTCTAGTTGGTCTACTTTCCCTGTGAACTCTTCTGATAAGTTAGAGGTCATGTGTAACTTAAAGTGTTTTGCTTGATGATCCCTCTAATAAATCAGCCATAACCTTAGTTGATATCTTTATAGATATTATCATGTCTAAATAGATCCAAGTTCCAACTCATGAGAAAGGTCACACTGTGGATCATGTTTGGGCAGAATACAGCCTCTTAGCTATTATACTGATCAAACCTATTACCTGGACTGACCAAATATTTGAGAGTTTCAAAGTAACTCTCTTTTATTCATTTCCTCCCCCCAAAACCTACTAAAGAGATCATTATCTGTCTTAACTAGTCCAACATCTCTCTGACCACTTCAACAGTTAATCTAAATACTTCTTTAGTGTCCCCTTCCTGTGTCTCGTGTATGGATTAAAATGCCTCCTTCTGTAACTGGATCACCTAGGCTGTTAACGTGCTTGTGATCGTTCAGGACAAAATAAAATAAAGGTGCGCTGATCCTGTTGCAGGGTTCAATACCTACTATTGGGGATCTGCTTCTGTACTACAACAGCAGCAACAACAAAGCAAGGGGGCATAAATCTTTCTGAGACCCTGCAATAAGGAGTCCGGAAGATGGGTACTGTTTTCATCCCACTGTATCCCTAAAAGTGCCTGCAACATCAGGATGAAGGTGCTCGGCATTGTTTGTTCTCAGGCGCGCTTGTGTGCAGAACATCAGTCTTCATGCTTAATTATTTTCTGGTTTGCATCCTGGGATGTACTCAATAATCACATGCATTACATACAATATAAAGGTGATTATTTGAATGATTATCCTAATATTATCATGTGCATATTTTCTATACTGGAAGCCTACAGTGATGTTATCTATGTCTTTCTTTCAGCATCGGTGCTCTGATCGGATTGGGAATTGCTGCATTGGTTTTGCTGGCATTCCTCATCAGTGTATTTGTCCTTTGTTATTTATTCCTCTACACAAAACCACAGAAATTAGATACTGGACTGAAAATGCAACAAATAGAGTCCTCCTCTACGCAAGAAGGTAAGGTTAAAAGATTATGCTCTCTTTCTTTTTTTTTTTCTTTTTTAATTTTTTATTGAGCGGAGCAAGGACAAGATACATGACGGATAAAACCAATCTTAAAATAATGGAAACAAATTACAAGATGAATAAAAACAGCTTCTTCTCAAAACCATAAGCAGTCAATGTAGCTGTCTAACAATATATTCATATACAGGAAGAAAAAGTGCAAAGTCCACTTATTACTTTTCCATTCTAAAGTGCAAGTGCAAAGACCATTAATTCATTTTCAATTTTTAAAGTGCAAATACAATATAATACAGTACAGTCCATCCAGCTAAAACCACATACCCCTACTATTGTAAAGTGCAATTGTAGTACAGTACAAACTTAGCAATCATAAAGTGCTAGTGCTTGTTGCCCCAAAGTGCTTGTGCATACCAGCCCATTAAATTCGAGCTTGCCCACACCTCAAGACTGCTTAATATTCCTGGTTTACGTTCTCGATTAAGCCCCCCTTGCTTCCTCTAGATTCTCCAAATAATACCAGTTCTTTTCGAATCTCCTAATAGCCCCCACTCTACTAGAATATGCTTTCTCAAAATTTCGTGACCTTCTCATTTTATTAAGCCATTTCAAGTGAGATGGGACTTCCTTTGAGTTCCAATTTTGTAGGATTAATGATCGTGCCACCGTACAAGAGATAACTATAAATGTTTCCTCAGCATCCTTAAGCAAGCCTCTATTAGGACAAATCCCAAAAAGCGCCATTTCGGCCGAGGGCAAAAGTGGTTTCCCTATCGCCACCTCAATGTCTGAGAAAACGGTCTGAAAACTTATCTTAAGTGTGGGTAACACTTAACCTCTGCGCACTGTTGCTATTTGCGGTTATCTATGATTCACACCGCTCATTTGTATTCACAAACGCTTCACAAAGCGTTTGTGAATACAAATGAGCGGTGTGAATCATAGATAACCGCAAATAGCAACAGTGCGCAGAGGTTAAGTGTTACCCACACTTAAGATAAGTTTTCTAGTTGACGCACGGTTAGGACAAACGTGCCACCTCGTCAGCACGCTTGGAGGAAGAAGGAATAAAAAAACAAAAAGCACGTTTTGACAGTTTTTTGAAAATTCGAGTGCTCCTCCCATCTTTCATTCATTTTGAGAAAACGGTCTCCCAAAAAAGATTCAAATGGGGACAGGTGTAAAAAATATGAAGCCAGCCCCCCTGGCCGTCAGCTAGGCATCTGAAGCACTTATTTCCTATCTCCGGGAACCTTTTTCCCAATGCCTCCGGAGTCCAGTATGCTAGCTAACGGGACAGGAAAGACATTCTCTTGAAGTTAGCGGCACGCAGTGATTTATTACCCAACCAGCTGATGGTTTCCCAATCTTTACGTGTTAGGTTGCATTGTGTTAAGCTGTTAATTTTAGCTAAATGGCTATCTATAATTGGGAGTTGCCCCTCACACAGAAGCTTCTTGTACCAGTTTCCTATCCCACAACTTTTGGCTTCATATAATAATTTCACCATCCCATTTATTAAATCCAAGATTCCACCTATTTTATCCCGTAAACAATATACGATTTGTAAATATTCGAGAAACAGCGGACACCCGGGAGTACTTGCTCTCCCCAGCACTTCTTGCCATGTAATTATTCTGTTCTGGACAATGAAGTGCCTTATCTCCACGAATCCCATTCTCTCCCAGTTCATTATATGGCTACTACTAATTTGAAGGCCCAGTATGGCACATTCTCGTATGGTTAAGAACTGAGATGCTGAGGAGCTATGATTTTTCTTCAAGAAGGACTGTAATCTAAATGCGTAATCTTTAATAGTCTTATATCTTGTCCTTTTCGGGAGCTTTGCCATCTTTAAAAATACCTGAACTTGTGAATCAGCCTCCTGTACCATTTTTTCCAAGAAGAAGCTATCATGATTATTTTTTGGTCCTATCAGGTCTGCCACTATGTCAAGAAAGGCTGCTTCATAGTATGTTTTAATGTGTGGAAGAGCAAGACCCCCCTGACCCCCCTGTTCTACTGGTAGTTGAATTACAGATAACTTGACCCTCGATGCTTTCCCCCCCCCCAGACGAAACTCCTAATCAATGATTCAATTTCTTTAAAAAAATAAGGGAATTCAATTTAATTGGAACGTTGCTAAACAAAAATATCAACAAGGGTAAAATTGTCATTTTTATCAGTGATACTCTGCCAATCATTGTGAGCGGAAGAAGTAACCATTGGGCAAGGAGATTCTTGATTTTATTTTTCATCCTCACATAGTTTAGCAGAAAAAGCTGATGGTAGTCACACGTCACATATATACCTAAATACCTTACAGGGTCTTGATTTGAAGCTTGCACCCGTAACCAAGATGGAAGAGAACTAAGGCAAGTGTTCAAAGCAAGAACCTCTGTTTTCTTGGCATTTATTTTATACCCTCCTATTTGTTCATAAGCTTTAAATTCCCCCAAATTGTTTCCTTTTTCTGGTTTCAAATACAGGATGATATCGTCCGCGAAGAGTTTAAGTTTCGCCATCCCTGGAATAGGGGGAGAATGACAGGGTTATTTCTAATCTTAATCACTAGGGGTTCAATAAAAGAGGTAAAAAGTAAAGGAGAAAACGGGCAACCCTGCCTGGTCCCGCGGTTAATTTTAATTGTACCGGCCTTATTTGAATTTATTATTACCTGCGCTGAGGTATTTTGATATATATTCCGCAACATTTGAATTACTTGTTCCGGAAACCCAAACATAGCCAAAGAGTGGAACAACGTTGCCCAGTTAACAAGGTCGAACGCTTTTTCCGCGTCAACCATTAAAATACATGCAGGGGTTGAATTTATGTTAAAGTAATCCAAAGCCTGAATTAAAAATTCCGTATTGGAAGCCATTGAGCGGCCTGCTATAAATCCTGACTGGTCGTTGTGTATAACTTCGTGTGCGGCACACTCAAAACGAAGAGCCCAGATTTTCATTAGGACTTTATAGTCAGAGTTTAGCAGGCTAATAGGTCGATAAGAATTAATGTCCTCTGGATTTTTATCTTTTTTGACAAAAGATATTATTGTGGCTTCTTTGAAGGACGATCCTCCTAGTTTTATATAATTATATAAGTTCTTTAACGGTGTCAAAAGATCTTTTAAAAATAATTTATAAAACTCGATTGGAAACCCATCTTGCCCACAGGCCTTTGCCCCAGCCGTTGAATTAATAGCTACTGCAATTTCCCCTGTAGTAATTTCAAGTCCCAGTTGTACGGCCCGGTTGGCTGAAATCTTTGGAATTTCTATATTTTCAAAATATTTCTGTATGTGATCTACCCCTACAAGATATTCAATAGAGTAAATTCGTTCAAAATGCTCCAAAAAGGCCCTTTGAATTAAGTCCTTTTTCACTATTTCTTGGCCATTTAAAGGATCTTTTATTTTAATTATTGAGGCGGATTCCTGTCGTTTTCTTACGGAATTTGCCAAGAGCTTCCCAACCAATTGACTATCCTCATAGACTTTTTGCTGGAAAGTTCTGGAGCTATTAATTTCTTCGAGAAGAAAGAAATCTCTTAGTTCCGCCTTTGCTTGTTCCAAATAATTTGGGCGTAGATGTAATTGTGAGACATATTCTTTATCTACAGCCCTTTGAAGTGTGGTTATTTTCTGTCTACTCTCCTTAGCCACGACAGAGGCGAAGGATATTATTTGACCTCGAGCGGCCGCCTTAAATCCCTCCCAAACCGAAAAAGGTTCAGCCGTACCTTCATTTATTTTAAAGTAGTACGTAATCCACTCTCTAAAAGCTGTTACCCAGTTTTGATTCTGGAGCAGGGTGCGGTCCAGCTGCCACCTGGACTGATCCTTGTACCCTACTCCAATACCCACCTCTAATTCTATCTTCCCATGGTCTGAGAAGGGATTTTCTCCTATGGATGAGGCTAGGGTCTGGATGGATCTTGAAATCAGGAAAAAGTGGATTCTAGATGCTGTTTGAAAACGATGTGAAAAGCAGGTATACAATTCACCACCTGGGTTTAAAGTACGCCAAGGATCTATTAGCTAGTATTCAGAGATAAAGGAACCCAGAGCATTTTTGGTATTAGGTTTTAACTGTTTTTTGTTTTTGTTGGAGGTGTCTTTTTTTATGTCTTGTATATAATTGAAGTCACCTCCCACGATGATCTGCCCGGGAGCCCCCCTCAGAAGATCATTGATTTCAAGAATACTAGACACCTCATCCACAACCTGTCCATAATAATTCACAAAGTTCATAACTTTCGCCTGAATGTTAACACTTACCCATAGCCACCTCCCCTTAGGATCCCTTCTGATCTTCACTATTTCCCAAGAGATTCTTTTAGACAAGAAAATAGCAACACCTCTCTGTGCTACTCCAGCTGATGCAAGAAAACGCATGAGCGAAATATCTCGGAAGAAATAAATTAGGGGTATTGGACTTTAGGTGGGTCTCTTGGAGCAGTAACACATGTGGATTCTGGGATACTGCCCATTTGATGAGAGCACCATATTTCTGTTTGTTCAAAACCCCATTGGCATTCAGTGATAGGATACTACATTTAATCATTTCCATAGAAAATCTTTCTCCATTTTAAACCAACATCAAAAAATTTTAGATTCCGTCCCTGCCTAGCGCTTCGGCTCTTTGTCACTGCATTTTCCCCCCCAAAATCCCCCCCTACCCCAAAAACTCCCTCCCCTGAAATGTGGAGCATCCCTTCCCCCCCACGCAACCCACATTCCCCCTCCCTCCTTGTAACCTGGGTGTCTTCTTATCACACCCTAAATGACCCAGTGAAGCCACCCCCCGCCCCCTCGGCAAAGCTATGCAATTAATACTGTTCATACATAGAGAAGGCAATTTAGTATGACACATTCCTAGGCAAAAACCTTCTCGAGTCCAACAAAGCCCCTACTTAGATCCAGTTCCATTTTGATTGAAATTGCAATTCTTGCAGTATCTCTACCACTAGTCAGTCCCCTGTTACCAACTGTTTACGTTAGACTTAAACAGTTGCCTGTGGTAAGATCTCTTTAAGGAGAGATTGAGCTTCCTCAATATCCGAAAACATATAGAATTTTCCTTTCACAAGGACTTTTAACTTGGATTGTTGCGCTATTGAAGCTTGAGCGCCATTTGATTTAAAGAGATGTAGAATTTTCACAAATTCTTTTCTGCGGCGCGCCGCTATGGCTGTCATATCGGAGAAAATTCTGCATTTCGTTGTCTCTGTAACTGAAAATTGTCTCTGTTGGAATGCTTTAGAGAGGATTTTTTCTTTAATTCTATAATCCGCGAAGTTCATTAAGATAGTTCTAGGGAATGCTGAGTTTACAAATCTCTGTGCCGGAACTCGGTGGGCTCTCGTGATGGTTAAATCCCCTTCGAACTCCAGTAGTACATTTCGGTGGATGAACGAGTTAACCCACTGCAGCGTGTCGTCCCCTTCAAGACCCTCGGGGACACCTACTATCCTTAAATTCGATCTTTGAGAGTGGTTCTCAAGTTCCTCAAGCTTATTTTCGAGCTTTTTCTCCAGGTGGCTTTTTTTACTTGCTGCTTCTTTGGCCTCTACATTTGCTCGATTTATATGGTCCTCAAGAACTGAAATTCTCTCCTCTGCCTCTTTTAATCTTATTGGAAGTCCCAACATTGACTCTTCGAATTTTTCCAGTCTGGAGTGCAGGGCAGCTATCTCAGCCTGTTGGTTCACCTTTATCTCCCGAATCTCATCAAAGATTAGGTTCAGCATCTCACGAATATCCATTTGGTAGCTCCTACCCTTATCCAGACTGTCAACACTCCCTGTCTGAGGTGGTGGAGTTGCAGATGTTAGCTTTGAAAGTACAGGGTCCCCTATAACATCTTCTTGCAATAGAATTGAAGGAGACTGATTGAGTACTGTTTCCGGCCTTAGCTCTTCGCTCAAGCTTGCCTCTGCCTCACTCCCAGAGATTGCATTGCTTTGATCGAGCCTATCAGCCTCTTCCGCATGGTTTACCATAGTTAAATGGTGAGTTTCGGATAAGATAGAGTTCTCAGTTGCTTCCATGGAATCCGTTTGTGCCTGTTCTAGCCCAATTACCGGGAATGAGAAAGGCATTGAAAGATTCTTTTCCGAGGGGACAGACACTATTTGAGGCGTGAGAGGGATTTTTTTTCTCAAACAAGGGAAAGGCTCTCCTTTCTTTTAATCCACTCATGCCCGAAGGGGACTCAACTTCTGCTTCTGTCGCCGCCTTTTCTACTGGACTACTTTCCGAGGCAGCATTCACAAGACTTGCCACCGGGGGTGCCGCCGGGGTTGCCTCTTGTGTCCTTTCGTTTGGCGGGGAGGTTAAATTAGCTTGAGAGTCCTCATCTGAGCTATCCATCACCCTATCCTTTTCTTGTAGGGGGATATCGGATTTCCTTCTCCCTTGTTGGCTTTCGCTCTTTCCTTTTCTTTAGCCGCCATTCGTGCAGCTTTCCTAGCTAGTGCCAAGGGCGTTTTACTTTTCAGGCGAGCTGTACTTTCCATCTTGGTAGTTCTTTGTTTTTTTTTAAACTTGCTTGCTTACTTCTACGCCGCGTTCACTTTTTTCCCCTTTTTTTTTTGTTGTTATCCCTTTCGGAAATTGGGATTATTGTCGAAGAAAGCCAAAAAGAAAGTGGTTTAAAGTCCTTTTCACTCCCCCTCGTGTCGCCTCTTTCCTGCAGATAGTAGAGGTAGCAGGACTGTCTATTTCACCCTGGCGGGTTTTGCGATAAACAGTGGTCTTGCTCTCCCACTCCTGCAGTCCCGAACCAGATCCTACAAGTCTGCGAGCATTTGGCACTCCCCTCGCTATAAAGCCAAGAAGCGTCTCTCCACATATATCAACCTTCCATAGTACTTCCCAAATGCTCCAGGGGTAACAGGAAGGAAAGCTCCAGCGCCAGCAAGCCTCTATGAGTCTTTGCACCTTAGGGACGCCTACAAACACTCGGGACACGTATCACTGTATCCCGCCAGTCAGCGTCTATCCTCGGCTGCTGCTTTTGCGCTTCGCAAATCGCGCTCACCTTTCGCCGCCAACTACTCCTGCCATCCACTGCCGATTTCCGACTCTAACTCGTTTCTTTTGGGCTCCCACACATTTTAGTCCATTTTCCGCCGATTTTAGCTGCTGCCGAATTTTGCCACACACAAGCGCCCGGCGCCGCCCACCATTACGGAGAAACTTGCTAAGGGAAGGCGGGGTCACGGATCATGACGGCTATCCGGAGGCTCTCTTTCTAAGCTGAAATAAAACCACACTGTTGTCTTTTGTACGAGCCTCCATCAGCAAAACAAAATACATGATAAACTTTTTACTTCATACTAAGTTGCAAATTAATGTTGTGAATTACTTTTGCAAAAATATGCATGCCAGTGTTGTGTTGTGCTTACAGTATGGGGTATGTAATAGTGACATGAGGTCATCTCTGACAGCTATAGGAAAAGCAACGCTACGGTGGACTGCACGACCTGCACCTCATGCTTTAGTACTTGAAAAGTAGAATGTCCTGTGCACAAATCCTCCGGCACCTGCCGTTGTTCAGTGCCACTGTTCAACAGATCCTGGGTATATGAAGCATATGGAGGTGCACCAGATAAAGAAGTCCAATCAAATGTCTTTTCACAAATCCTTTATTTTTCAAATGTATTTTCTTTATACTTACACAAGTAGTCGAGCCAACGTGTTTCGTTCCACAAACACTTGGAACTTCATCAGGGCTGAAAACCAATTTATATAAAAACACATCAAAACACGACACAAGACACTACAGAACAATACAAAAATAAGTACATTCAGATAATTTTTTTAAAATACAAAAGACAATACAAAAGGAGAGACACCACAAACCAAACTGAAATCCAATTTTTTAATAAAAACATTAAAAAACATGTCGGTACATACATTCACAATTTCTTAAAATGATCCAAAATGCACCATACCCAGTGATCTAACACACGTAGCTGACCCCAATGTGAATAAGATCACTGATCATTTCATACATTTCATGTTAAGAAAAATCACCCCCAGAATATGCCAGTCTTCCCATTGAATTTAATCATTAAGGTCCACCAGAAACGAAGACCTAGGGGTTCTTTGTTTATTAGAAAAATCCACAATGAGAAGAAGAAACACCTAAAAGGAGTATACATATAAATGTGTAGGAGACAAAAAGTGAATAAACAGAACCAAGATCACAGCCACCATTAGTAAAGAGGGGAAAACATAGTGATGCTCAAGTAAGCTACGATGATACCAATTTAAATGGCCTAACTCCTAAATAGAGTTGTTATTGCGTCTCACCTTAAACTCTTGATATAATCAAAGGTTTCTCGAATTTGTGCAAACAATAAAAGCTCCAGCTCAAATTTGTTGGAAAAAAGGAGTTTCCAAAGGGCAATAAAAAAGCTAAAGCTGTCTGTTGCGCGACCTAAAAAGAGCCATCATCTCATCATCTCATCATGTAGCCCTGCCATTTCATATTCACATCCCCTGTTTTGCACAAGTAAAATGTTAGTCGCCGCCCTCTGATGATGATGCTAGCCACCACATAATGCACATTATTCAGTCGCAGCTGCTGCCAATATTCAGTGGTGAACAAAAGGGGTTAGGTCCTTTGTGTGGTGAGGGCTAGACCTAGTAACAATAGTAAACAACACAAAATGGCCAAACCACAATGATTCAATACAATTTTTTGATATAGGGTAAGAAACACTTTATTGTTGCTTCCCTGGACACCATTATTTTGTGTCAATCATTTTATATTTTTCTATAATTTGAAAAAAATTGCTGACAGAAAAAGAAACATTGAATACAAATGTTTACAAATATTTACAAGACTGAACGAGTTTTAGCAAACATTAAAGGCAAAGACTATTTACACATTTAGAAAACATTAGAACACACATTAGAAAATATTCTCACATCAGACATTGTTGAAAAAATAAATACAAACATTTCAATTACAAACAACAAAAAGTTGACAAACACTGAATGAGAGAAACTGGGGGTTGGGAAGATAGATGATTAAATGTATTTATTTTTTCAACAATGTCTGATGTGAGAATATTTTCTAATGTGTGTTCTAATGTTTTCTAAATGTGTAAATAGTCTTTGCCTTTAATGTTTGCTAAAACTCGTTCAGTCTTGTAAATATTTGTAAACATTTGCAATCAATGTTTCTTTTTCTGTCAGCAATTTTTTTCAAATTATAGAAAAATATAAAATGATTGACACAAAATAATGGTGTCCAGGGAAGCAACAATAAAGTATTTCTTACCCTATATCAAAAAATTGTATTGAATCATTGTGGTTTGGGCATTTTGTGTTGTTTACTAATATTCAGTGGTGGGCGGCAGGGCAGCAGCAGAAGTGGCAAGTGGGGGGAATGTTGAATACAATTTATTTTAAATAATACCTGATCCTGCGGTAGCCTCGTTCTCCGGTGCTCCTCCATTCTCCTGCTGCTCCCGGCATTCCCCCAGAGAGATTTCCTATCCAATCCAGATGCTGCTCTCATACTATGGGAGCAGAGCCGGGATTGGCCTGAGCGGGCTGGTTTGATGCTCTGCTTAGGCACAGGGAGTCTTTGCCATTTCCCCACTGGCTGTAGAATGCAATCAGGTTATAGAAACCTAAGTGCTCATGTCTGTTTGGCCAGAATAAGACGGCCAGCCAAACAGACATGCACACATAGAAATGCACATAACACTTAATTCCTCCTTCCTACCATAGCCCAGCCCTGATCCTCCCTACACACGCTGGCTCAGCCACAGGTGTAAAAAAGTCAAACAATAATAAAATATTCTCTTTTTTTCAGCTGCTGGCTCTGAGCCCGTGGTGCGACGCTCGTCCGCCATTGCTTAGGAGCCACCGTTGAGGTTATTGGAAGAATATGGTTCAAACAAAGCTTCCCTTAACCCCCCACCGTGCATGCCTTCTAATTAACACAGTTATTGACCTGGCACGCAGATGCTTTGTAGTCAGGCTTGTACTATTTCAATATATACACACATATCTAAATGAATGAATCAACAAAGGCTTTAGTATAGCATATGGACTGTAGGAAGCTGACTCTTTATATGGTGTGCCACTAGGTGGTTATACCATGCACAGAGTTCAGGGGTTCCCGATAAGTGTTCAGGGCTCAATGTAAAACCAAAAGTGCTCTATCAGTGGTAGTGTGGGCGAGCAGCCTTTTGCCTAACTTTGAGGAGTGTAAGACATTTATTGCTCAACATTGAAAAATAAGCTGAGTTTGTACTTTCTTTTAAGATTAAGATTTTTGCAATAAGGGAAGTACATTTTTAAATATAAATACTTTTCATTTTCAAAAGTCGACACTTAGAACAATTTCTGAACAGTTCAATGTTATTCTATGGGGAACACAATATTGTGTTAAACAGGTAAGTATCACACTTACAGTATTCGGGACCAAAGGTCAGCAAGGGACAATGGTTAGGTGAGTACTAAAACTACACCACTAGTGGCACAGGGGAGGCTTGGTGCAGAGGTCAAAATCGGAGTACGGCCAAATGCGTTTTAATTGAGACTGGGGGTGCTCTAAGCCACACTGTTTGCAGGTAAGTAAATCAGTTGCAGGGGCCAGGCTGTGGGGGTTAGGGTAAGGGGGAGGCACAAAGCAGCACCAAACCTACACTGCCAGCAGCAAAGAGGAGGCCAAGTGCAGGGACAAATTCAGCATCGGTCACCCAGTGTTCTCAATGCAGATTCTGTTTTCAATAAACATGCTGCAGGCATCGCAGCGGAGGTTGCAGGAGAATGATGAACGACAGCAGGTAAGTAGAGATATAAGGGGTTGTAGGATCACCGTTAATTCAGCTCACCAAGGCGCAGCAGCTTTGGGTGCAGGGGTGCCTTTTGACATCAGAGTGTTCTTACCGGAGATAGTAGCGATCAGGGGCAGCCTCTGGATTCACACTGCTGGCGCCGTCATGGAGATCAGAAGAGGTCAGCCAATGCTGGACTTGAGGTCAGGATCGGGAGACTTCACTGGGCAGATGAGCCACTCAGACTTGGGCTGTGGGCGTCGGGTGCAGAGTGGATCTAGAGCCCATGGAGCAGTGGCAGCTCCTCAGCTATGGCGGAGGAGCATCGCCCCACTGCTTTTTAGTTTGAAGTCTGTTTTATTTTCTAAAGCAAGAAAGGAACAAGAGTCCATATGTACACAGCATTAAGCCTACAACCCATTTAGGGCTGGCAGCAAAGAAAGAGGCAGTAATAGGCTAATTGAGACACAGCATGTCGCCTACAACCCTTGTTGGGCCGGCCGCGTGGTCTAGTACATGTAGCAATAATAATTAGTTGTAGGGAGTCTTGGAACCTGTTTAAAAACAATACCATTGAGAACACGGTCTAGAGGCCCATATAAAGAGAACAGCGATAGAGGGACAGGAAAGGATTGAAAAAAGAGAAGGTGTTAGAAGAAAGAGAATTATAGCAATGTAAGCAAGCGGCTGGGTGGGCGGACGGGAGGTGGAATGTATCGATGTGAGGCATGGAGAAGGGATTGGCGGATATTACTGTTCCAGTTGTGCAAGAAGCCTATTGGGGTCTGGCGGGAGTATGGCATCCTCGAAGAATCGCAGCGTTCTAAGCTTGGAGGGCAAATGGCACGCAAGTTCAATTTTACAGAGGTATTGGACTAAGGGTCGCCAGACAGCGTTGAAGCGGGTGTCTCGTAAGTGCAATCGCCCTGTGAGAAGTTCCGTAGTTATTACATGTCACAGGCGCACGAACCAAGCTGCAATCGGGGGAGTCTCCGCTTTTTTCCAATACAGTGCTATAAGTTGTTTGGCCGCCCCAAGCATTTGGAGTGCTATGGTCCAATCGCTGCGGGTGAGTGCTTTTTGGTTATCAGGTTTAAGGCCCAATAGGCTCGTGTCTACAGATTCAGGCAGAGGGAACCCCAGAACCTCCTTGATATGACTAAGGACTTCCTTCCAGAGTAGGGTCAGGAGCGGACAACCCCACCAAATGTAAATAAAGTGGCCAGATGCATTCAGACACCTCCAGCACAAGGGGGACACGGCGGGGAACATTTTGTGCAGTCCAACGGGCGCATAATACCATTGTGTAATAATTTTGTATGCATTTTCCCTCTGTGGGACGCTACGATTGACCCAAGGAATGTCTCGCCATAAGCAATTCCACTGTGTCAGAGGTCAGCTGCCATTGGCGTTGGTATGAATGTGTACTTAGGACCGGAGGATGTTGTTAGATCTGGGATGTCCGGGAGATAAGGCCTTTCGAGTCATCGAAAGAGCGGACCAGCCGCTCGATGGGAATGAATGGTCGGACAGCAGCCTGCTGCATCTCTGGTGAAGATACCCAGTGTCGCAGTTGCGCGCATTGTAGCCTCGCTTCCAGTGGGAGACTAAATTCCTCCCTGCACCGGGTAAATGACTTAAGGGTTCCTCCCTCGTATAGATCTCCGATCACTCTGCAACCCCCCTGTAGCCACTTGGCGAATGTTTGTGAATGAAGGGCCAGAGGGAATAGTGGGTTGCCTGCTATGGGAGTGTCAGGGGAAAGTCGTCAGTCCTTTACGCACAGCTATCTTGTCCCACATATCTAAGACCATTTTAGTTGGCACTTCCATATAGGCACTACGGGACCGTGCCGCTCCATGGAGCCATGTGAGATCCAAGATGGTACGCCCCATTACCATCCTGTCCATATGGAACCACACCTTTTTGCTTTCAGTGGTCGTCCATTCCGAGACGATGCGGAGGTGCGAGGCCTAATAGTACTCCAGAAGGTTAGGGCACGCTAGTCCTCCTCTGTCTCGCGGTAGCATGAGGATCTTGTGGGAGAACCGCGGTCGACGTCCACCCCATATAAAGTTAACAATCTCTTTCTGGAGGCCCTGTATCTGGTTTTGTGGTATTGGAGTAGGGAGACACTGGAATAAGTACAAGATTTTAGGGAGGATTGACATTTTGACAGCATAAAGCCTACCCAGCCAGGAGATAGTTAGGGACTTCCACCTTCTTAGGTCTTCCAAGACCGTGTTCTTACATTCCCGCCAGTTTACCTGAGTCCAGGTGTCCAAAGAGGGAGTTAATTGAAGCCCTAGGTACCGGATATGATCCGTGGCCCATTGATAAGGAGCAAGCGTCTTCAGGGCTGAGATCTCCTCTTTCGGAATCGTAAGGTTTAAAGCCCAAGATTTGTCATGATTAATTTTAAGCTCTGAAGCCCTCTCGAAGGACTGTAGTAGAGTGTGGAGCGCCGGGAGAGATGTATGTGGACGCGATAGCGTAAGGATAAGGTCATCGGTGAATAGTGCTACCTTGCTTTGTCGCCGTGTATGTCTGCATTCTTCCTGATCAGTCCTGCTTAAGGCGCTATTACCAGGGCAAAAATCAAAGGAGACAGGGGGCAGCCCTGCCTCGTACCCCTATGGATAGGAAAGGGTTCTGTGAGCTGCCCATTAACCCGTTCCCTCACTTGTGGAGAGAGATAGGGGACCATGATCATAGCGATCATGTTCCGTCCCAGTCCGATCTTGTGCAGCACCGCGCGAAGGAAGCCCCAATTCACCCGGTCGAACGCCTTCTCTGCGTCAACCGATAGAAGGCAAGCTGGTATGTTCCAATGGTGTGCTTTTCTCCCCAGGTGTGCAATCCGACGCACATTGTCCGCCCCCTGTGAGAAGGAATTATATAATCACAGTAGATACGGCTGAAGTTGCGCTATGAACATACGGTAGAAGGTCAACGGCAAGCCATCGGGGCCTGGCGTCTTCCCAAGGGGGAGGTCTTTCAATGCTGCTGTCAGTTCCTCTGCCAATAGAGGACTGTCCGATTGCTTGGCATGATGCGGGTGCACCGGGGTCCAGGGGTACTGGTTCAGAACCTCGTATACATGGGTTTGGGAGGGTGCGTCCGCCGCATTAAGGGCAGTGTAATAGGTCCTAAAGGCCTCGCATTGAGCTCGCTCCGTAGTGACCCTTCCTCCATCCGGCAATTGGATGTTCGCTATGTGAGCTATCGCTGCTCGTGCCCGCAGCCGCTTCGCCAGCAATCTACCCACTTTGTCCACCCCTTCAAAATATCACTGTTTTAGTGCGAGCAGGGATCGCTCAGCTTCATTAGTGCGCAGGGATCGAAGCTGACCCCTGAGATTTGCAAGCCTCTGCCGACATGTAAGTGATGGATGTTCCTGATCCTGCTTCTCCAGTTTCTTAATGTCCCTGGAGAGGTCATCCTCCAGGCGACGGACCTCTCGTGCCCGCGCAATCGCTATCAATGTGATATGGCCGTGAATCATAGCCTTAAAGGCATCCCACACCACAGGGACTGGAGTCTCGGGTAGATCATCACTCGCAAAGTAAGAGTCAATGGCAGTTCGTAGCGCCTCCACGTTGGCCGGATCCCACAGGATATGCGGCGGCAGGCGCCACCGCGGCAAACGGGTGGGGCAAGCGGCCGAATCCTGCAGGAGAAGCGCCACGTGAGCATGATCGGATATCGAAATGTCAGACAAAGATGCCGCTAACGTGTCCCCTGTAAGGGCATGCGATACAAATAAATAATCGATACACGAATACGGGCGATGTACATGGGAGTAGTATGAGTAGTTCCGCACCTCAGGGGAGTGGTAGCTCCAGGAATCTATCAAGCCTAGGTCTGATATTTGTTTCCGTAGAGCGGAGGACATGGCCCCTGAGCCGTTCGAGGAGGCTTCACTACGGTCCAGCGCAGGATCCCACACCAAGTTAAAATCACCCCCCAGTATCAAAGAGGGGTCGCCCTGTGGCACTTGTTCCCGTAGTAGCGTTTAGAGGTAACGGTCCTGCATCTGGTTCGGAGCGTAGATATTACACAGTGTGAACGAGCGTTTCCCAACCTCCACCCCTGCTCTGATAAAACACCCCTACGGACTCCGAAAGACTTTCTGTTCCCCCTGCCTGATAACATTTCTGCATAGGATAGCCACTCCAGCGGTTTTGGTGTCAGCTGTGGCCCAAAATTGGAGGACATTTTTAGGGTGCGCCATTTGGGGAAAGTCTAGTTTCAGCAAGTGGGTTTCTTGGAGAAAAATGATGTCCGGGGCGTTTTGTAGGATGTAGCGCCTCAGTTGTTGTCTCTTGTTGGGGGAGTTAAGGCCCTTTACATTAAGGGATAGTACCTTCAAAGGGCCAGGAGGAGCCATAAGTGTATCCGATCACAGGTTACGCCAGCACGCCACTATAGATTACTCGTCAGAATAGGGGGAGGAAGGCCCAGGAGTGTACCCTCCCTAGGAACAGGGACCCACCATAGCCTTGCAGTCTACCCCCGCCATACCCGGACGACAGAGAGAAGAAGAAAGGAAGAGACAGGTAAGCAGGAAAAGAGAAAAGAGAAAGATAAACAACCAACATTTGGCCAACTGGGCCACAGTGTTCTGTTTCAGTCGTGGGCCATCCTGCACCCTAGAGTTTGGGTGGACCCAGAGACGTCACTCTCTCAGGAACAGATGGGGTAAGTCTTCCGCTGTACTCGAGGTCCTTCAGGTGTGAAGCTCCGGCCCCAGCTACACTGCAATGTTGGGGGTGAGGTGTGATCCATAGCGCAGCGGCAGACATGAAACATGACCAAGTGTGAGCCGTGATCCCTAAAACAGGACTCAAAGGTTCTTTCGGGCACATGAGCTGGTCATCAAGGGACTGGGGAACCCAGGCCTGTCTCTGATTCGTCCCCTTCTAAGGACTTGATGTGTTTGATAATGTCCTGCTTAGCCTGTGAGGACACGTGTTCATCCAGGGGCGGAGAGCGTCTGCGCCGACGCACGGTGGACCAGGACTTATTTGCAGGCACTCGTGTAGGAGGCGGAGGGCGAGTAGGGCTAGCAGACCGCGACGCAGGAAGTCGGAGTAGTTGAGCCGCTTCTTGGTAGGACCTCATCACTCTTTGTTTGGATTCCCATGAAAAGATAAGGGCGAACGGGTGCCCCCACTGATAGGAAACTCCCAGGCTCCGCAGCTTATCAGTTACAGGTTTAAAAGCACAATGACGTCTCAAAGTATTGGGCGGTAGGTCCTGGAAGATTTGTATCTTGTTCCCATCATACGTGAAATCCTGCGTGGCTCTCGCCGCACAAAGAATTGCCTCTTTTTCATAAGTCATGATATCTTTCCCTTCGGCCTCCAGGGGACCCCCCGGATGGTGAGGTTGTTCCGGCGACTTCGGTTTTCCAGGTCCTCCTGCTTCATCTGCAATTCTATATTTTGGTCCTTCAGGGTGGCCAGGCACTGCCAGAGTTGTTCCCGATCCTCCGTGCGGGCATCCATTGTCTTTTCCAGCCAGTCCACTCGCTCACCCAGGTCTGTAATCTCTTTCCGGAGCTCCCGGACACAAGAGTGGACTTCAGTGCGCAGGGAGCCGATTTCGGTCTTCAGCTCAGACATGAAGGAGGCCATGAATGCTAGCGTTACCGGAGGGGAGTCTCCTCCGGCCTGCAGGGTCACTTCAGCAGAAGTGGATGAGCCCGCCTTGCCCCACATTGCTGCCACGGTGGTATCTTTGGAGGTTGTTGTTGGGACGTCTTTGCCTCGGTTAGTACGCGTCATTTTCATGCCATAGGTGTTCCACAAAGTGTTAGTGTCTAGGGGCAGCAAGGGTCCATGTGATAGCTTGCGAGGGGCCCGAAGTGTCACACGGACCTCCCCCGTCCTCCTTATATTTCCTCAGTAGCGAGAGCAAGTACTAGTAGGGTAGTCGCCCCTCCTCTTTTAATGGCTCATGGGTCCCAGCCACAATGTAAGCACTAATATCCAAGTCTGGTTTGCCGTTTTCACCCGGCTCAAGCCTACTTCAACCCCAGAGGGCCCAGTGGAGAGCGACCCAGTCCCATGACAGCCAAGTCACTGCACTGGGGCCCCAGCCGCATCTCAACCCGTCGTGGGCAGTGCCAATCGGGGAACCCCCGGAGAGGTCGTCCAGCAGGGCCCCCTTCAAGCTTCTTCGTGAGGGTGGCCAGGCAGTGGGACCGGGTCTGCAGTCAGGAGTCGTTGTTCTGGTGCAACGACAGACGCAGCCGGTTCAAGCAGGCAAGGCCGCAATTGAACCTCCACGCAGAGACGACTGTAGTTGTGTGCAGAGGGGCGAATCTGTAAGGTATGTTGCCACACCGGGGAGATGCTTCCAGGGGCAGCAGTGTGCTTTCTTTGCAGGTCTGGCGCAGGGCCTGTGCCTCACAGAGGGGCCTCACAGGGGCGATGTAAGGGTGGCAGCCGGCCGGTGCGACCAAGGAAGCGGGCCTCCTGTCTGTGTGGTCACTGGGCAGTGTTACTATTTCCCTCCCTCAGCAGTGCCCCCAGGGGCATCACAAGGGCGCCATTAGTCTGAGAAGGTCTCCGGTAGGTGTCCTCCTGGGGTGATCATCGGGCAGTCCGGGGGGACGGGTAGGGACACAGGCCGGGTGTGGGGGCAATGCAACAACCCCCCTTGCATGGGCTCCTCTCCTTCGCCACTGCTGACAAGGCCTCTGCGCACTGATGTCTGGACGCGCTGGGAAAAGAGCAAGGCCGGGCCCTCTGCCGTCAGGACCCACTACACTTCGCCTATGGCCTCACCTGGTTGCAGCAGTGTCCGTGGGCCACTATGAAGGGGCAGTCCGACGGGGCGTACAGTCACAGGGCTATGCCAGGATGGGCCCGCACTAGGGCAGCGGTGGGGCACCTGCGGGTTATTTCGGCCAAGAAGGCCTCTGACAGGCCTCTCTCCCGGGCGGATGTCAGGCAGCTTGGTGCAGGCCGTCGGGCAGACAGGCAAGGCGCGCAGCCGGTAGCGCGCAACGGTCTCGCACCACCCCATCTCCTGTAGCCGGGCTTTGCGCGCCAATTTCAAAGGCGCTCGGGGGGGCCGCGCCAAGCTCACCTCTGCCGAGGTCTTCTAACCGCTGCCGCCATCCAACGCCTGTCCCCAGGTAAAGTCACTCACCGCCAAGTCGCTCTCTTTTTCGGTGTCCGCTGCTCATCTCAGACCAGCTCCGCCATGTCTAGGTCCGCGGCCGCCATCAAGATGGCGGACAGCCGACACAGCCGAGGGATTTCCAGGCTGCCCCCCGTGCCTCTGGGCTTGCCCGTCGCGGCAGGCATGTCCCGTAACCCTCGTCAGGGCCACACGACACCGGTGGGGTTCAGGGTCATCTGAGGCAGCACCTGTCCACTCCGCAGCAGGCGCCTGGCCCAGACGTCACAAAATGGCAGCCGCCGCAGTCAGCAGAGGGAGGCCAGGACAGCATGGTAGTTTCTCCGCCTCCGGTACAGATTTCACATCACCGGCTTGTCAGATGATGCTCCCACCATCTGGCACCTAGGTGCCCCCAAAAGCGGCAGAAATCAGCCCCCAGCACCGCTTATGATCGCTTATAGAGGTAGTGCTCAGTCAGAACTCCCGTGACGTGCGTCTCACCTCATCTGCAGCGAGACCACGCCCCCGCCCCACTGCTTTTAAGCAGTGTGAAGTAGAAACATAAAATGATAATAACTTTGAGTTATCATTTTATGCTTTGTGCTTCTTTGCAGGCGGGTGGGCGGGGCTGCTCTTCTCTTGGAGCAGGGCAGGGAAGGAGTGGTTTGCCCACTTCTAAGTGCAGATGATTTTCACCAGCCCTCTCACTCCACCCAAAACAGTCACTGCGTGCTTTCCCTGTTCTCCACACAGGCTGCATTACAGGCTGCGTGGAGAACATGCCCAGGTCACCATTTCCTGGCTGAGCATCCAACCAAGACGCTCTGAGCAATTACAACTCTGCATTGCAGATTTGTGATTGATCAGCGGAGCCTGGGTGCTTACCAATCACAACGCTGCATTGCAGCATTGTGATTGGTCAGTGGGGCCTGGCAGTGCTTCCTGTTCCTCGAGTTCCATGAGGAGAGCTGGAGTAAAGATGCGGGACCTGTCTGCAAGGTAAGTTTCTTTTTCTTTTTTTTATATTGCACCCCCCCCTCCGCAACCCCTGAACGCGACCCACCCACCACCTGCGAGATATGCCGGCTGCCACTGCCATAGAGTAGATTTCTTCTGGACAGGTCCGCTGTCCACAGGAGATTGGAGTCTTTTTTGAAGGCAGCAGTCCTCCCAGGGTTTTCAGAGGTTGCTAACTGCGAGACAGGTCACAGGGTCGTCAAAGCTGGAGACAGGCCAGTAGAGCTGGGGCCAAAGCAGTCGTCTTCAGTCTTCTCTGCAGGGATGTCTTTTTTCTTCTTAATAAAGTTGTGGAGTAACGTGCACAAAGCAGCAGGCAAGCTGCAGCGTGCTCATGCTAACTTAGTGAAGACAGCAATGTCTCCATGAGCCACGTGACACCCTCCCCCTGGCCAGGTCATTAGCACTATGCTAAAACAAAATTCAGGGGTAAGCAGAGGCAAAGAAACTTGGTGGTATCCTAATTAGAATAGTCATGGACCAAAGACAAAAAAAACAAAAAGATTTGTCTCCCAAATTAATAAAACAGTAGAGCTGGGGCCAAAGCAGTTGTCTTCAGTCTTCTCTACAGGGATGTCTTTTTTCTTCTTAGGTTGTCGCAGATCTAGTTTCCAGGTCTGAGGGAGCCATCTAAATACTAAAGTTAGGGGTGTTTTAAGGGAAGTAGCAGGTAGGGCCAATGGGCACCATACCTGGGGTGACTACACCCTCAATTATGCCACGCTCCGGTGGGAGGGACATAGTTCTAGCCCTGATTGGAGGAGTCCCCTCATCTTCAAGACGGAGGGGACTGAAAAGTGAGCTAAACTTCACCTCCTCCACCTGAGGGGTGGAGTTGGCAAAGGTGGGCACACCTCCTAGTCTCTCTGAGTTTTCCCACTGGCTTTCCCATCCAAAGTGGGGCTGTAAACCGAGGCTGCCATCTGTTGCTAGCAACAGAGTCTGGGGGTTGCATTACAAATGCAGCAGGACTTTGAAGCTTTCCTAACGAGCGACACCTCTACCGAGGATGTTCATTGTTTCTGGTCTCAGAGAGCAGACGCTCTCCACCTATGGGTCCAGAAACATATCTGTGTGTGGCAGGCTGTCTAAAGCCAGTCAGTGCCCACACCAGGCTCAGTAAGTTTTCAGAGGTCACCTCTGCGGTGCCCTCTGAGTACATGTTTTAATAACTCTCACACTAGCATCAGTGTGGATTTATTACAAGAAGCTTTTGGTACCAAACACTCTGGTTTCAGTGAAGTCATCATGGTGCTGGGGAACTCGAGTTATCGAGTTTTCAGCCCATGTACTCCTTATGGTTTCCCTGGCACTTACAATATTTAAGAATTGACGTAAGTATTGTAGGTGTATATCTACTCATGCAGATATGCCCTCACCGTAGGGCTGTAAGGGGTGACTTACCTATACCTGCAGGCAGTGCTGGGTGGCATGGCACCCAGGCAGGGTGCCATTTTGACTTTGACATTTTCCCCCTCCCAAGGCCATGCAAGCTGCAAGTGCAGTGGCATGGTCCTAGTAAGGGGGATCCCAGGAGACCCTCTTCAGCTACCAGGCCCTAGATACCCAGGGTATCCCAAGGGGATACGTTTTAGGGAAGAAGCAGGGGACTTGGTTAGCAGGGATTGTGTGCACTACAATTGAAACCACGTCAAAACCAGTGCGGGCAAACCATGTCAAAAGAGGCGCTTTCTCACAAGTACCAAGTACCATGCAGGGGCCTTTCGGGGTGTTATTTCAAGAATTTTTGGGAACATATGGTAAATGAAAAGCTGGTGGGCTTTAAAGGTCACTTGACAGGGCTGTTAGGGGTTCTCCCTCTGTGGCATTTGGGGCAATTTATCGTACATTTGAACATTCCTTAAGATAGTAGGCCAGAAACATTTTTCAAGGTAACTGCAAAAATGATTTTTAAACCGGGATGGGGTGGTCAACCAAGGAATTTTTGGGGAAATGTACAGCGGCGGCTCCTCCGCAATGATGGAGGAGCGTCGCCCCACTGGCTCACAGCCAGCAGCTGAAAAATAAAACAATATTTTATTATCTTCGAATTTTTCAGCAGCAGACTCAGCCAGCGTGTGTAGAGTGGAGCTGGACCAGACCAATGGAGGGAGGAGGAATTAACTGCTATGGGCATTTCTAAGTGTGCATGTTTGTTTGGCCAGCTGTCTTAGGCCAAACAGAGGGTAATAGGCAAGCTTGTAAATCTTACAGGGTACACATGAGCCACCCTGGGGAGGTCTAGTATAATCTTTGAGGCATCCATTAAGGGAGAAAATCATCTTGTCCCACAAAGGTAGGGGAAGCGTTTTCTTAACCCTCTGACTTCTTCCCTCCTCAGGGAGGTGGACTCCACTTTAGCCTAAGGTGGCACGCTGGCATGCTTGTGGGGTATCCCAGTCAAGTAGGAGGCTTTCTAATGCATTGTTATCGAACGGTGAGCCAGCAGGGAACAAGGTTCACAAATCTACTAACTGCTTTGTCTGATTTGGGGCATGTGTAAAGCCCTAGTGTGCAACAGTCCAGGTTGAATAAGCCCTGGTGGCTAGTGGAAGATGGACTGCAGCCTGATAATATACAAAAAGCTTTGGCGCAGAAGTCCAAAAATGTATTAATTGCCAGTGGCAAGTTTAAGTTAGACGAGCATTTTAATGTCAGATTGTTGCAGGTATTCAGACCAAAAACAACTATGCACAGGATTATAGTACCTGGGTGTATAGGGACTGAGTCATCCCACCGCCTGAGTACTCATGAGCTCGGGACCGACTAGCTATAGTGTCTCACTTGCTCTCCTACTCACTCACAGAGAAACAAATGATTAGACACCCCAGAACACAACACTCCCAGATCTCTCAGGAATCGCTGTAACAAGACACACCCTTTTGCTCGCACTCATGTACTTGTCCACAATAAGATCTGACAGAGACACGAAACAGTTTAAAATATTTATTTTAAATAATGTGCCCTAACATGCACTATACATGCCACAACAAGCAGGAAAATGCGTAGTACAAATACAGTCAGCATAGCAGCTAATCCATATATCTTGAACGGGGATGTCATAATGAAAGGACAATGGAGCCTAACCTCCCTCCCCTTGCTAAGAAGCAGTATTATTATATGTTAGAATATCTCTGGGCTTTTCAACTGACCCCATGCCTTAGCCTATAGAGAGTAAATCTACATCATAGGTGATGTCTCGCTCTCCTCCCTGAAAAGGTCCCTCTCCAAGTGTGTGCTACCTATTCATGAAATCCAATATAACTAAAGTATGTTGTCCAAACAACAGATGCATCAGTATGTTTTGTCTAATGGCTAACGCCTGGCCAGAACAATATAGCAAGGGTGATTGTTGTTGGACCCTGCTCACAAAGTACAGTCAAAATCCCAGGAACATGCAGAGAGTGAACACAGCGATCAGTTCTCATGTGAAAACAGCCATAGAAGTTATTTCAAAATAAACTTGTGTAGTAACGTGCGCAAAGCAGCAGGCAAGCTGCAGCGTGCTCATGCTAAGTTAGTGAAGGCGGCAATGTCCCTATGGGCCACGTGACACCCTCCCTCTGGCCAGGTTATTAGCACTATGCTAAAACAAAATTCAGAGGTAAGCAGAGGCAAAGAAACTCGTGGTATCCTAATTAGAATAGTCATAGACCAAAGACAAAATAAACAAAAAGATTTGTCTCCCAAATTAAAAAAACAGTAGAGCTGGGGCCAAAGCAGTCATCTTCAGTCTTCTCTGCAGGGATGTCTTTTTTCTTCTTAGGTCTTCACAGATCTAGTTTCCAGGTCTGAGGGAGCCATCTAAATACTAAAGTTAGGGGTGTTTTAAGGGAAGTAGCAGGTAGGGTCAATGGGCACCATACCTGGGGTGACTACACCCTCAATTATGCCACGCTCCGATTGGAGGGACATAGATCTAGCCCTGATTGGAGGAGTCCCCTCATCTTCAAGATGGAGGAGACCGAAAAGTGAGCTTAACTTCACCTCCTCCACCTGAGGGGTGGAGTTGGCAAAGGTGGGCACACCTCTTAGTCTCTCTGAGTTTTCCCACCGGCTTGCCCACCCAAAGTGGGGCTGTAAACCGAGGCTGCCATCTGTTGCTAGCAGCAGAGTCTGGGGGTTGCATTATAAATGCAGCAGGACTTTGAAGCTTTCCTATCGAGCGACACATCTGCCGAGGATGTTCATTGTTTCTGGTCCCAGAGAGCAGACGCTCTCCACCCATGGGTCCAGAAACATATCTGTGTGTGCAGGCTGTCTTATGCCAGTCAGTGCCCATACCAGGGTCAGTAAGTTTTCAGGGGGCACTTCTGAGGTGCCCTCTGAGTACATGTTTTAATAAATTTCACACTGGCATCAGTGTGGATTTATTACAAGAAGCTGTTTGGTACCAAACACTGGTTTCAGTGAAGTCATCATGGTGCTGGGGAACTCAAGTTATCGAGTTTCCAGCCCATGTACTCCTCATGGCTTCCCTGGCACTTACAATATTGAAGAATTGACGTAAGTATTGTAGGTGTATATCTACTCATGCAGATATGCACTCACCTTAGAGCTGTAATGCCTTCTGGAGGGCTGACTTACCTATACCTACAGGCAGTGCTGGGTGGCATGGCACCCAGGCAGGGTGCCATTTTGACTTTGTCATTTTTCCCCTCCCAAGGCCATGCAAGCTGCAAGGGCAGTGGCATGGTCCTAGTAAGGGGTTCCCAGGAGACCCTCTACAGCTGCCAGGCCCTAGCTACCCAGGGTATCCCATGGGGATATGTTTTAAGGAAGAAGCAATGGCACAGGGGACTTGGTTAGCAGGGATCCTGTGCATTACAATTGAAACCACATCAAACCCAGTGGGGGCTAACCGTGTCAAAAGAGGCACTTTCTCACAAGTACCAAGTACCATGCAGGGTCCTTTCGGGTTGTTATTTCAAGGATTTTTGGGAGAATATGATAAATGAAAAGCTGGTAGGCTTTAAAGGTCACTTGACAGGGCCGTTGGGGGTTCTCCCTCTGTGACGTGTGGGGGAATTTATCGTACATTTGAACAATTCTTAAGATATTAGGCAAGAAACATTTCTCAAAGTAACTGCAAAAATGATTTTTAAACCAGGGTCGGGTGGTCAACCAAGGAATTTTGGGGAAATGTACAGCAGCGGCTCCTCCGCAATGATGGAGGAGCATCGCCCCTCTAGCTCACAGCCAGCAACTGAAAATTAAAACAATATTTTATTATCTTCGTATTTTACAGCAGCTGGGTGAGCCAGCGTGTGTAGGAAGGAGCAGGACCAGACCATGGGAGGGAGGAGGAATTAACTGCTATGGGCAAGGAATTAACTGCTATGGGCATTTCTAAGTGTGCATAATTGTTTGGTCAGCTGTCTTAGGCCAAACAGAGGGTAATAGGCAAGCTTGTGAATCTTAGAGGGCTCACATGAGCCACCCTGGGGAGGTCTAGTATAATCTTTGAGGCATACATTAAGGGAGAAAATTATCAGGTCCCACAAAGGTGGGTGAAGCGTTTTCTTAACCCTCTGGCTTCTTCCCTCCTCAGGGAGGTGGACTCCACTTTAGCCTAAGATGGCACACTGGCATGCTCGTTGGGTTGACTGTTGTGGTTTTTCAAGTAGCTGCTACAATCTTCAATTTGCCCAAGTACCTATTGTGTTTTTTACTTCAACTCTTAGGTGCCCTCCCTCCATCACAGTCCTGATGAAGACCCCGGTGTAAGGTGTCAATCAACCTACGACATAATTTGGGGTTTAAACGTTGACATTCCCTTTGCTTTACGCCAGCCCTAAGAAATAACAGAGACTGAATTAATTGTGTTTCAACAATAGGGTCTAGCGATTTGAATTAATGTATTATTCTTGTATTTTTGGCTTAAAAATGAGCCTGAGTTTTCTGTAATTTGGCACATTCGCTTGCTGCCACTGAATTTCCATGTTTTTTCACGATCACATACCCTCACCAGATTCACTTACCCGCTTTTTCTTCCTTGTCCTGTTGGGCACCACTGCGTATCTATTATGACAAGTGCATAATATATTTTCCTTATGCGGTAGTGTGATTAAATAACATTCGCCATTTAAATTTTATGGACTATTGCTATTTTTGTTGAACTGTGGTATATTGCATAACAGTTTAGTTAGTCCTAACATTACTGGGACCACTCTATATTGTACTAAGGTGGCACACTGGCATGCTTGTGGGGTATTCTGGACGCAGGTGGCAGCGCGGCCATTATCCTTCTGGACCTCAGTGCCGCCTTCGACACGGTGAACCACCGGGTCCTCCTGTCTCGTCTCAGAAAGCTGGGCGTCAAGGACAGGGCACTCATGTGGCTGGAATCCTTTCTTGGTGACAGATCTTTTAAGGTCTTCTCAGAAAATAGCTGCTCTCCACTAATGCCATTACAGTGTGGGGTGCCACAGGGTTCCTCCCTTAGCCCCACACTGTTTAATGTATATATGGCACCCCTGGCGGAAGTAGTAGCTCCCTTTGGGATCCAACTGGTAAGCTATGCTGACGACACCCAGCTAGTTGTCTCTCTCAATCAGGTGGAATCCGCCCCCTCCAGGCTTTGCCGTTGCCTGGAGGCAGTAGCAAACTGGATGGACTTGTCCCACTTGAAATTGAATGGAGGAAAAACAGAGCTGATGCTATTAGGAAAACGAGCCATATTCAATAACACGATACATTGGCCCCCTTGTATGGGTCCAGGACCTACCCCAAAGACCGAGATAAAGAGTCTCGGGTTTTGGTTGGATGCAGAGTTGTCATTCAAGACCCAGGCAAGGAGGACAGTGGCCACCTGCTTCGGACTGCTGAAAACAATTCGGAAAATCATTCCTCAGCTACCCGAAGCAGCAAAGAAAACCATAGTCCAGTCCCTTATTCTGTCTAGGCTGGACTATGGAAATGCTATCTATCTTGGAGCCCCCGTGTCGGTTATCCGGCAACTTCAGGTTGTCCAGAATTCCGCAGCACGGCTACTTACGGGCACCAACCATCGTACATCAGCCAAGCCCGCACTCTGCACCTTGCACTGGCTCCCCATAAAGGAGCGAATCCATTTTAAGACACTCTGCACGGTCCATAAAACACTCTATGGGAGTGGCCCCCCCATTCTAGATGACATGATCAGACCATACAAACCCACCAGGAATCTCCGCTCGAATCAACAAAACCTGCTGATAGCTCCCAGGATCAGCAGAGCCCGCACAGGAGGTCGTCTGTTCTCCCACAATGCGGCTGGGCTGTGGAATGCTCTTCCTCCACCTCTTCGTCAGGAGCCTAACCTTCTTGTCTTTCGGAAAAAGTTAAAAACTCTTCTGTTTCCAAAAACTAGATAATTCAGATCTCCTTTTTTAATTCATCCCTGTCTGGTCAGTTTTAAGCGCTGGGATGCTCCCGAGTGGCCATGCGCTATAAAAGAACCTTTTAATAATAATAATAATAATTTAATAATAACAATTGTGAAATAACAAGGACCCCCTTAACAATGGATAACAAAATTCCTAGGACAGGGAAAATAAATGTATGAAGATAACACTCCTAGGCAATTCGAATAATTCAGGCAATGCATATAGACAATGTAATATCAGTGATGCAATACAAGGAGAAACAAATAAAAGGACAATGTAATACAATGGCTTAATCAATACACATTAGAAATACCATATATATAAACCAAAAAAATATATATTTTAGAAAGTGGCAAATTCTTTGGATTTTCTCAAAGCGCGTTTCGGTGTAAACTACACCTTCATCAGGAAAGCCACACCGCGATCTGCAATTAATAAAAATACATACTGAAAATCTCGATTACAATGTTTCCCCCAAAATCTTTTTTGCAAATAATACAAAGCAATATCGTATATATTAGAACTGCCAGTGCGTCCTATAAAATCATTTTTCTTTTCCAAAAAAGTACAGTTCCATATTGCACACATTTCTCTTTGTACATAAAAACCCTTTAATATTAGCATAACTCTCCTTGTATATGCATAAACATTATGATACAATTATGTCTGAGTCCTCATCTTTATCTCTGACAGATCACAGATTTCACCTAATGTGATTCAGTGATAAAGTGGTGAAAGGAAACTCAAATATGCACCAAAAATGGAATTATTGACACATTCCTATTCTGGGACAAAGGATAAGCCCTATTTACTTACTAAGAGGATCTGTAGTAAGAACAGTTCTTATGGATAAAGGACTGGCACTAGTTGTTTTAATGGAGCCAATTCTCAAACATAAACAAGTACTCTTGCTTAAGCAGACAATATGATATTATTGAGATGCTTCGCTAAAAGTCGTTAGTCTACATTCATACTCTGCTGATATTGAGGTCTATTTGTTAGAGCGAACTTACTTTCAAGATTTCTAAAAAGAGAGTAGATATTTAACTTCGTGAATTCTGCTATTTTCTACAACTCACGAATCAGTAAATCTATAACGAAAGACAAGCTCCGTAACTTTGTGAATTCTACGGCTTTTTAAAACTCACAAATCAGCAATCTATAACAAAAGACAGCCTCCGTATTAAAAAAACAATAACGCATCTTTTCTACATGTTAAGAATGCAGTAATTGAAACCTAGTACCTGATCGTATAATAAGCCATCGCACGGCGGTACAATTACTGCCGGTATTATCGTGTGAAGTAGAAATATTATCCTGGTCTTCAATATATAGTACATATGATGAATATCTATTAAAAAAGAGAGAAGAGGCTTATATTCAATAATCTCTCCTAGAGGATGTCGAATGGACATAGTAATTCAAGCTCATGTCATTACCTGATAACTCTCTTAGTTTTCGAGTAGGCTTCACTTTAATCACCTACTAGTGGAAGTTTGTAGTGCAGCAGTATTACTAAAATGGAAGAAATAAGGAGATAAACAAATTCCGCTCAGAGACTCGACCCAAATACCAACTCGTCCTCATTCTAATTTATTGAGTCTCTGTTTACCTGATATTACTGATGACTATTCACAAAGTCGTGTTGGAAATGGCGACTGGCGTTTTCTGATGTGGATAACAACCATCCACGTAGTTCGTTACGTATTATGTACTCTATGGTATGTCACATGATACATCATATGACAGTCCAAATTTAATCATTAGCCTTCGATAGTTTAAAATCTGTAGACTTCTATATTTAACTCTATTAGTAAAGACAAATCTTCAAATAGTGCTATTTAACTTCTTTTTTTTTTTTTTTAATATTCATTAGTGTCTTTTATTTGTATTTATTTCTCACACAACCCGGTTCCAGGAATGAGTGAAATAGAAATAGAAAGGAGACTACATGACTGACATTGCAGTAATTGTTAATCTACAATCAACTTGTTTTCCACTGAAAGAGGATCCTATTTTCAACCCGTGTCTTCCGTAATACTTATATTTTTATGGTCCAAAATGTATACTTAGTAAGAAGGCTCATTCTTAAAAACTGTTCCTATTCCTTGTTAATCTTTAACGAACCGTGTTTATGCCAAATATTAATTTTGTTTACAGTAAGAGGCTCATTCTTAAAAACTGATCTTGTTCAATGAACAGCGTTTATATCAAATATTAATTTTAATTATAGTGTTTTAAACACAATACAATTGTTCTGTCTATATTTTGAATATGATAGATCTTCCTACTTCTAAACATTGGCAATTACGGTGGGATATTAATAGAGAACATTTTATATCTATCAACTGACTTTTATAGGACATTGCTGTGACTCACCTAATGTGTATATATTGAGGTACTAATTTCTCCGCTCATGATATTAACTGGAGACAGATATAAACATCTAGTCCTATTTATTTCAGAATTTTTAACTGAAAAGCATTCCCTTTCCTATCTTCCTATCTATGATTCCTCCATTCTGATGTTTTACGATACAGTTATCTGATATCAAATATCAGATTATTGCATTCTCCCATGGTATTTTGCTGTTCAGTCCATTTTTAAATGTATTCAAGGAAAAATAAAAAATAAACATTGTGTTTTTTGCGTATTTTGAGACCGCCTTTATTATCTGGGCTTTTGGTCCTCTCTAAAATGGTACATCACCTTTACATTGCCGTGGGATAGGGGCAGCCTCTCTCCGCTCTCGAACTTTCGACTTTATCCTGTCGGATCTTTGAATATTAGCCAAACCATTTTTTATAATACCCATCTCACAGGCATTGGATGAAGATAATATGCTGATGATTAGTTAGCTACTTTAAGGATATAGATAGGAGGGATCCATCTTCACTTCGAGCTGGAAGGTTTGTATCATTAAAAAGGCACAACGCTATTTGACAATTCTAGCACTTGTGGCTAAACCATATATTACAAATTTGGAGTTTGGACACAAGAGAAAACATAGAAAAGGTTACTATTACCAAGAAGACCCGTTTGCGTCGATAGCAACCCATAAAATATTTAGATGCCTGAAAGCTCTTTCATAGATGACTAATGCGTACTGGAATATTCTGTTAGACTATTGATGTACACAATATACACTTTCCTTCTAATTATCGTATGCCACTGGTAAATACATCCTGAGGAAGGTTAAACACCGGAACGCATTGGTGACAATTTTGCTTGGTGACGATTGTGCTTTTCAACCAGTGTTTCCCACATAACAGTGGACAATAATATTTAGTTCCATTGGAATGAGTAACTTTATTGTTTGATTAATAAAAATCATTACAATGGTGAACATGCAAGCATTATAAAACATATGTCATAAATAGTTATTAAAATATTTACATTTGAACCATCATAATGGGAATGGAAGATAAAATTCATCAGAAAACGTTTTAAAGTCCTAAAAACCTATTTATAATAGTAGTTGTAAACCTTGATTATCCATTCTAGTTTTTCCATCTACTCAAACCACAGTCAGACATTTGCTATTAAGAGGCAACAATTAATAACTTTGTTAATATAGTTTGGTGTTTGTGGTGATGATCCTGGGGTTACAATACATTTATATAATGAACCCCCTGCATACAGTGTTCCAAAGGGTTCCAGGAGTGCACAGGAAAAACAGGTCAACCCGTGCGCTGGGGCCATTGTCAGCTATTCTTGTGTAGTACAGAGTACTATGCACATTGGAATAGAGTACAGCATGGGCGCAGGGCTTCCTCTGTTTTTTTATGTTTAACCGTTGGTGACTGACAGGGACTCACTGTTTGTAAATTTTCTTGCTGTTCCTGTAACAAACTTGGTGAACCTGATGTTAAGCTGTGGATTATCCGGGTTCATTGATGCAAGAATAGCCTGACGGCGTGTACGAATACCAAGTTTGTTCCATTCGCTCTTTAACAATTTCCTTCGGTTGTCATGAGCTGCAGGACAAAGACATACCACATGCTCGATTGTTTCTGTACTGCTCCCGCAGCCTCTGCACGTTACATTTGGATTTGCACATCGCCATCTTGGCAGGTGATACAGAAATGGCCATTCACCCATTCTGAGGGCCAAAAATCTTTTTTTCCACAGCACTGAATAGGTGCATGACAGATGTGGTCCCATAATCCCTGGCTTGAATCCTGATACAATTGTCCAGGCGTGCTTACGTTGAACCAGTTGGGCTCTGTCCGAGTGGAAGGACCAGAGATGGATGTTTCTTTTGATATGGGTTTTAAGTACCTGCTGCGTTGGATTAGAGGTCCAGATTTCTTCTGTATCGAGGAGTTGTAAGGAATCCTGCAAGTAGCGCCGATGTGAGCTGCCGATTTGACCAGCTGAGATTTCCAGCCACAAAAGGGCCTCCAGACTTTCCTCTCTGGAGCTACACAGCTTGTTGCACAGCCTGATGTACGCTCCACACCCTATTGCTTGGTGATCTTGGAGACCAAATTCAAGACGTACTTGAGCGGGGGAGGAGGATTTAGGTAGGCCCAAAACCTGTTTGAATATTCTTGTTATTATTTTATTCACATGGCTGTTGTCTTTCCCTTGCATGATCTCCTGGCTGTAGGTGAGAAAATTGATGATTTTTGCCTTCATTACAGTTATAAGTGGGGTTAGACTAGGACCTGACAGATGTCTTGCAAGGGTCTTAAAAGCCACTTGGATTGTCAGGGCTTTAGCTTCTACCTCGTCTCTATGTTTAGAGAATGTTCCCCTTCTGTCCAGGTGAACCTCCAAATACTTATAGGAAGGGGCTCTATCGGCGTTTTTGCCATTGTATTGCCAACCGCCGCCTTGATATTTCCTTTGTCCGAATGTGATTGCCCTTGTCTTCGTTAGATTCAGTTCCAGATCATTTTCGATGGTGTATAAGGACAGCTGATCAAGTAGTCTCTGCAGGCCCACCCTGGTGTGACTAAGCAAAACCAGATCGTCCACGTACAGTAGGTTACTGACTCTTGTCCCAGCGAGTTTTGGAGGATGAGAGTTAACTTTGTCAAGTAACTTTGACAGATCGGAAATAAAGAGTTGGAAAAGTAGGGGCGTCAGCACACACCCCAGCTTTACTCCGTGGGTTGTTTGTATTTTTCTTGAAATATGTGATCCATCCCCAAGTTTTATACGAATCCATGTGTTGGAATGTAGCGTGATTATGGCTTGTAGTAATGTTGGTGGAATCCCCCATTTCTGTAGTTTGAGCCATAATCTGCTTCTGGGAACACGGTCGAAGGCGGTCTTAAAATCGACAAAACAGCCATGCATCAGCGTTCCTGAGGTGGACACTTTATCTAGCAGGACAGAGTTTGCAAGCAGGTTTGTTATGGTACCTGATTTTTGCACAAATCCTGTCTGGTTGAAGGGAATGAGGTGTTTTTTTGCGGCCCAGGACGCCAGGTCTTGAAGGAGCAATTTAGCATAATATTTCGATTCCACGTCCAGTAAGGTGATCATCCTGTAGTTTTTAGGGTCCGATCTCTTGCCGCCTTTGTAGATTGGATGTATGATAGCTCCTTGCCATGATTCCGGTATATTCAAGTTAATCCGGCAATAGGAAAAAAGAGGTGCCAATTTATTTGCCCAGAATTCTATGTCCTGTTTGAACAGAGACTGGGGTAGACCGTTTGGCCCTGGCGCTCTGTCTGAGCGGCCCTCTGTTATAATTCGGGCGATTTTTTCCGTGATAATTTCTAAGGTTATTGGAGCACTTTGTTCCATTGGTCAAACTTCAGGATTTACCAACTTTTTCATTGTATTTGTTAATATAATTTTTCCCTTTTTTTGTCTTGGATTGTCTTTGTGTGGTCATACCTCATTGGAAAAACAGATACATCAATAAAATAATTTGTCCTAAAATCTTTTCATTGTGATTTTACTGTTGTTTATTTGTATGATATACTTTTTGATGATAACCAAAAAATAAATGGAAGAAATAGTAAAAGATAAAATTTTAAAAAAACAGATATATTTTTACATAATTTGTGTGTTTAGTTCAGTTTTTGTTCATATACCTATGATATAGTTGCAACACATATAAAGTACCAGCACTCCTGCCCAGTGCTATAGCCTTTTTTTCAATTCTCTTCTCTAAAATCCTCCACCTAATGTCCTCTGGGTTATGATTCCTTTCAATAAAGTGCTTCACCAGAGGTGCCATGAGTTTGGCAGTTCTGATAGCGACCTATGTTCGGTAATTCTAGTCTGAATGGCTCTCGCAGTTTACCCTACGTAGCCTAATTGACAAGGGCAAAGATTCAGATATATACTATTTTGAGTTTTGCAGTTCCACATCTGATTGGCTTTAATGGTATAGCCATTATGTACCAACATTTCTCCCTCTATGATCATGTTACATGATTTGCAAGAAGAGCATTTGACGATTCCTCTGATGGGTATACTGCCATCAATTGATTTCTGAACAAAGGGTAAATCTTTGGATGTTTTATCAAAGCAAGAGTGGACAATAAGATCCTTAATGTTTTTGTTTTGCCGATGGGCGAATAAGGGTTTTGCCAATTTTTGCTCTTGTACAGGATTGCTATTTAGAATGTGCTAATTTGCATTTATAATCTGCTTTACTTTCACATCCACAGTGGAATGCCGAGTGACGCAAACCAATTGTGTATTATCATTTCGTGCATTTGTTCCTAGAAAATGATCACGATCAAAGAATCTAGCACGTTTATAGGAATCCCTCAACAGCCGGTGCGAATACCCTCTATCTAGAAACTTCTTTCTCATAATTATGGCTTGTTTGTCAAAGTCCTTTATGTTAGTACAATTTTGCTGTACTCTCAAAAATTGAGAGAATGGGATACTTTGTTTCTGGTTACGCGGATGAAAGCTACTGAAATGTAACAAAGTATTTCTGGCTGTTGGTTTGATAAAAAGATCTACTTCTACACTACTTTGTTCATGTTTTATAGTAATATTAAGGAATTCCACTCTTTCAGTACTCATGTGGGCTGTGAATTTCTGGTTCTGATTTGTGGCATGAAGCCACTCAAGAAATTCAGCCAACAAGTCTCCCCCATTGGTCCAGATAAAGAAAATATCATCTATATATCTGGACCAATGGGAGACAGACTCAAAGAAGGGTGCAATTTCATTGTATATACATTTCTTCTCAAAGGCTGCTATATAAATATTTGCTATGGATGGTGCGACAGACTTATGCTTTTGATTTGACGAAATATAGTCTGTCCAAATTCTAAAATATTCTCAGTTAAAACTATGTTAAGACAAGCAAGAATAAACGATTTAGAGCAAGGTATGTTCAACTCTTCAATTAACCAGTCCGTTGCTTTCATTGCCTCTCTTTGGGGGATGTTACTATACAGTGACTCTATGTCTAGAGCCACCATAATGTCATTTGCAGGATTAAACTTCATGTTCTCAACTTTATTAATCATTTCCCTTGTATCTTTTATATATGAGGCGATCTTAGGGATATATGGACACAAATGATGATCAATAAATTTGGACAATGGTTCAGTTATAGTGCCAATAGTAGACACTATTGGTCTATAAGGAGGATCTTTGGTATTCTTATGTATTTTCAGCATCCCGTAAATACAAGCTATTTTTCCTTTGTTGTAGTTTAAAAATTCATATTCTTTGGAAGTAATATCTCCTGCATTCAATGCCTGATGAGTTCAAATCTGAATTCTTTTTGATGTTTTGACTATAGGGTTTAACTTGATTTCTGAATAAAAATTTCTATTGTTAAGCATAGTTATCATCTTTTGCTTATAATCATCAGTATTAATGACCACTATGCCGCCCCCTTTGTCACAGCTCCTTATAATTAGGGCTTTATTCTTGGCTAGGGAGTTTAGTGCTATGAATTCCTCTATGTCCAAATTAAACAACGGTTTAGGAATGAAAGAAAGCGCTTGTTCTAACCACTGTAATACTACTAATTCAAAAGCAGCCACCTTAGGTCCCAATTGATCTAAAGAAGAAGTAAAAGTGGACGGAAGGGATAGCTGTCCTTCCCCTATAAGTGAGAATTCAGATCAACCTCTTGGCCCAAAAACCTTTTTAATCTGACCTTTCGGAAGAATTAAATTATGTCCTGATACAGTTCAAATTTATTGAACAAGATCAGTTTTTAAGAATGAGCCTCTTACTGTAAACAAATTTAATATTTGGCATAAACGCTGTTCATTAAAGATTAACAAGGAACAGGACCAGTTTTTAAGAATGAGCCTTCTTACTAGGTATACATTTTGGACCATAAAAATATAAGTATTACGGAAGACACGGGTCGAAAAATAGGATTCTCTGTCAGTTGAACTAACAATTACTGTGATGTCAGTAATGTATTCTCCTTTCTATTTCTATTTCACTCATTCCTGGAACCGGGTTGTGTGAAAAATAAATACAAATAAAAGACACTAATGAATATTTAAAAAAAAAAAATAAGTTAAATAGCACTATTTGAAGATTTGTCTTTACTAATAGAGTTAAATATAGGAGTCTACAGATTTTAAACTATCGAACGCTAATGATTACATTTGGACTGTCACATGATGTATCATGTGACATACCATAGAGTACATAATACATAACGAACTACGTGGATGGTTGTTATCCACATCAGAAAATGCTGGTCGCCATTTCCAGCACGACTTTGTGAACAGTCAGCAGTAATATCAGATAAATAGAGACTCGATAAATTAGAATGAAGACGAGTTGCTATTTGGGTCGCGTCTCTGAGCGGAATTTGTTTATCTCCTTTTTCTTCCCTTTTAGTAATACTGCTGCACTACAAACTTCCACTAGTAGGTGATTAAAGTAAAGTCTACTCGAAAACTAAGAGAGTTATCAGGTAATGACATGAGCTTGAATTACTATGTCCATTCGACATCCTTTAGGAGAGATTATTGAATATATGCCTATTCTCTCTTTTTTAATAGATATTCATCATATGTACTATATATTGGAGACAAGGATAATATTCCTACTTCACATGATAATGCCGGCAGTCGTTGTACCACCGTGCGAAGAGTTAGTATACGATCAGGTACTATGTTTCAATCGTGTAGTACGGATATTATGTACCGGACTATACATTACAGATGCAATTACTGCATTCTTAACATGTAGAAAAGATGCGTTATTGGTTTCTTAATCCGGAGCCTGTCTTTCGTTATAGATTGCTGATTTGTGAGTTTTAAAAAGCAGCAGAATTCACAAAGTTACTGAGCTTGTCTTTCGTTATAGAGTGCTGATTCGTTAGTTTTAGAAAATGGCAGAATTCACGAAGTTAAAAAACTACTCTCTTTTTAGAAATCTTGAAAGTAAGTTCGCTCTAACAAATAGACCTCAATATCAGCAGAGTATGAATGTAGACTAACGACTTTTAGCGAAGCATGTCGAGGATCACTGACATAATATCGACCTCACAAAAATCGAGATACAAAAATATCGAGTCAAAAATATCGAGAGACAAAATATCGACTCCCTATCTTCAAACAGGTAAGTACCAAAATATCGACTCCAAAATATCGACTTACAAAAATATAGACAGTCAAAATATCGATTTTTTAAAATGTTTTAAAATTAAGTTAAAACTAATATAGTAATAAATATATTTAATATAAACTTAGAAATAATTATTAAATAAATGTAGTATTAATAAATAATTAATATAATTTAAAAAATTATATCACCAAAAAGAATATATATATATATATATATATATAAAAACATATTATTAAATAAACATATATAACATTTTTAGCGTAGCATAGAAAATGGTTAAAATTTATTGTTACAACTAAAGTGAGTTCAACATTAGCAAAAGTGTTGGATAGCGTAGAGGTAAAATTTACTATTCCCACTCCAGTGGGTGCAACAGTAGGGAAAGCGCTGGATAGCATACGGGTTAAAATTACTATTCCAACTCCAGTGGGTGCAACAGTAGGGAAAGCGCTGGATAGCGTAGGGGTTAAAATTACTATTCCCACTCCAGTGGGTGCAACAGTAGGGAAAGCGCTGGATAGCGTAGGGGTTAAAATTACTATTCCCACTCCAGGGATGTATGACGTTACAACGCATACTTTTACAACGTCTACCATTACAACAAAACTTTTACAACGCAAAAACGTTTACAACGCATACATTTACAACGCAAGATTTTACAACGCATATACCTTTACAACGCATACCATTACAACGTAAGTATTGGTAAGTATATAATAATTTTTTTAATATAAATTAATGAAAATTATTATAATATAATTTAATTTTATTTAATGTTATTTAATTAATTTAATTTAAATGTAATTTAACTTTATTTTACTTTATTTTTACAAAGTACCCCTGTACCCCAAAAACCCAAAACTGACCCTGAACCCTAAAAATACCCCTTTACCCAAAAACTGAAAACTGACCCTGAACCCTAAAAATACCCCTTTACCCAAAAACTGAAAACTGACCCTGAACCCTAAAAATACCCCTTTACCCAAAAACTGAAAACTGACCCTGAACCCTAAAAATACCCCTTTACCCCAAAAACTGAAAACTGACCCTGAACCCTAAAAATACCCCTTTACCCAAAAACTGAAAACTGACCCTGAACCCTAAAAATACCCCTTTACCCAAAAAACTGAAAACTGACCCTGAACCCTAAAAATACCCCTTTACCCAAAAACTAAAAACTGACCCTGAACCCTAAAAATACCCCTTTACCCAAAAACTAAAAACTGACCCTGAACCCTAAAAATACCCCTTTACCCAAAAACTGAAAACTGACCCTGAACCCTAAAAATACCCCTTTACCCCAAAAACTGAAAACTGACCCTGAACCCTAAAAATACCCCTTTACTCAAAAACTGAAAACTGACCCTGAACCCTAAAAATACCCCTTTACCCCAAAAACTGAAAACTGACCCTGAACCCTAAAAATACCCCTTTACCCAAAAACTGAAAACTGACCCTGAACCCTAAAAATACCCCTTTACCCCAAAAACTGAAAACTGACCCTGAACCCTAAAAATACCCCTTTACCCAAAAACCCAAAACTTAAATTTAATTTCCAAAACCAATTACTTTTATTTACAAAGTAAATTTTATTTAATGGTCAATTATTAATCAATTAACAAATTTAATTAATTAACACATTTAATTAGTTATTATTAAATTACTCCCCACCCTATCCCCCTATAAACTCACAACCCAATACAGAAATTAATTTACGAATTATTATTTATTTATTCTTTAAATATTTATAATTACCAATTATATTTTAATTATTTACCAAATAATAAATAATTAACAATTATTATTAATTTACATATTTAATTAATTAAATTTAAATTACTTCCCACCCTATTCCCCTATAAACCCACAACCCGCTACATAAAATATTTTATGAAAATGTAATTATTGATCAATTAATCAATTATTATTAATTACCAATTATATTTTAATTAATTAACAATTAATAATTAATTAACAATTACTATTATATTACAGATTTAATTAATTATATTTAAATTACTTCCCACCCTATTCCCCTATAAACCCACAACTCGCTACAGAAAATATTTTACGAAAATGTAATTATTGATCAATTAATCAATTATTATTAATTACCAATTATATTTTTATTAATTAACAATTAATAATTAATTAACAATTAATAATTAATTAACAATTACTATTATATTACAGATTTAATTAATTATATTTAAATTACTTCCCACCCTATTCCCCTATAAACCCACAACCCGCTACATAAAATATTTTATGAAAATGTAATTATTGATCAATTAATCAATTATTATTAATTACCAATTATATTTTAATTAATTAACAATTAATAATTAATTAACAATTACTATTATATTACAGATTTAATTAATTATATTTAAATTACTTCCCACCCTATTCCCCTATAAACCCACAACTCGCTACAGAAAATATTTTACGAAAATGTAATTATTGATCAATTAATCAATTATTATTAATTACCAATTATATTTTTATTAATTAACAATTAATAATTAATTAACAATTACTATTATATTACAGATTTAATTAATTATATTTAAATTACTTCCCACCCTATTCCCCTATAAACCCACAACCCGCTACAGAAAATATTTTACGAAAATGTAATTATTGATCAATTAATCAATTATTATTAATTACCAATTATATTTTAATTAATTAACAATTAATAATTAATTAACAATTACTATTATATTACAGATTTAATTAATTATATTTAAATTACTTCCCACCCTATTCCCCTATAAACCCACAACCCGCTACAGATTTATATTACACAATTATTACAAATTATAAAACACTTACCTTATTTTCGATATTTTTGTTGTCTATATTCTATCTAGTCGATATTATGTCTAGTCTATATTTTTGATTCGATATTTTGGCTATTAATATCGATAGTAATCGATATTTTTGTAGTCTATATTATGTCTGGTCGATATTTTGTCTAGTCTATATTTTTACCTCGATATTATGTCCAGTCGATATTTTTGAGGTCGATATTATGTCTGTTCACCATCTCAATAATATATTGTCTGCTTAAGCAAGAGTACTTGTTTATGTTTGAGAATTGGCTCCATTAAAACAGCCAGTGCCAGTCCTTCACCCCTAAGAACTGTTCTTACTACAAATCCCCTTAGTAAGTAAATAGGGCTTATCCTTTGTCACAGAATTAGGCATTTGTCAATAATTAAATTTTTTGTGCATATTTGTGTTTCCTTTCACCACTTTATTACTGAATCACATTAGGTGAATTCTGTGATCTGTCAGAGATAAAGATGAGCACTCAGACATAATTGTATCATTATTTTTATGCATAAACAAGGAGAAGTATGCTAATATTAAAGGCTTTGTATGTACAAAGAGAAATGTGTGCAATATGGGACTGTACTTTTTTTGGAAAAGAAAAATGATTTTATAGGACGCACTGGCAGTTCTAATATATACGATATTGCTTTGTAATATTTGCCAAAAAGATTTTGGGGGAAACATTGTAATCGAGATTTTCAGTATGTATTTTTATTAATTGCAGATCGCTGTGTGGCTTTCCTGATGATGGCGTATTTTACGCCGAAACGCGCATCGAGAAAATCCAAAGAAATTGGCACTTTTTAAAATATATATTTTTTTGGTTTATATATATATATGGTATTTCTAATGTGTATGGATTAAGACATTGTATTACATTGTGCTATTTAAATTTTTTTTTTTTTAACAATTAACCATTAAAGACCGAAATTATTTTGTACACGTTTTCTCTCCTTTTATTTGTTTCTCCTTGTATTGCATCACTGATATTATATTGTCTATAAACGTTGCCTGAATTATTCAAATACACTTGCAGGTACATGCATCATTGTTGCCGTTTGCGATTCCTTAATTGCGAAAATTAAGGAATCGCAATTAAGGAATCGCAAACGGCAATGCATCAAAAAATAGCAATTTTTTTGCGATTCCTTAATTGCGATTCACAAATTGCGAATCGCAATTAAGGAATCCCTTCCCATTGATTCCTATGGGCCAAAAGGCCCATAGGAATGAATGGGAAGACAATCTCAATTAGCGATTCGCAATTAGCTAATCGCAAATTAAGATTGCGATTTCAAGGGTGCAGGGGTGTCCAAAGGACACCCTGTTGCACCCCTGAAATCAATCTATGCACATATGTTGTGCACACACATGCCCTAAGGACATGTGTGTGCACAACATGACAGTTTGAAAAATGCACAAAATTGCATTTTTCAGCTTTTTCGCAAATTACCATGAGGTCCAACCTCATGGTAATTTTTTCCTCCTAATTGCGAATTTGCAATTTGTTTTAGGTGTCATGCATTGCATTTAAGGAATCGCAAATTGCGATTCCTTAAATGCAATATCATTTTTAGAATTCGCTAAAAATAGAGATTTATTGAATTTTGGATTGATGCATCCCAAATAGTGATTTAGGAATCGCAAACGGCCGATTTTTGAGATTCGCACCGTTTGCGATTCCTAAATCGCTTGATGCATGTGGCTGTTGGAGTGTTATCTTCATACACATGCTCGTGGGGTATCCCAGTCAAGTAGGAGGCTTACCAATGCATTGTTATCGCAAGGTGAGACAGGAGGGTTAAAAAATCTACTAGCTGCTTTGTCTGATTTGGGGCATGTGTAAAGCCCTAGTGTGCAACAGTCCAGGTTAAATAAGCCCTGGTGGCCAGTGGAGGATGGACTGCAGCCTGATAATATACAAAAAGCTTTGGAGCAGAAGTCCAAAAATGTATTACATTTCAGGGGCAAGTTTAAGTTAGACCAGCATTTTAATGTCAGATTGTTGCAGGTATTCTGACGAAAAACAGAACTATGCACAGGATTATAGGACCTTGGTGTATAGGGGCTGAGTCATCCTACCGCCTGAGTACTCATGAGCCCAGGACCGACTAGCAATAGTGTCTCACTTGCTCTCCTACTCACTCACAGAGAAACAAATGATCAGACACCCCAGAACACAACACTCCCAGATCTCTCAGGAATCTCTGTAACAAGACACACCCTTTTGCTCGCACTCTTGTACTTGTCCACAATAAGATCTGACAGAGACACGAAACAGTTTAAAATATTTATTTTAAATAATGTGCCCTAACATGCAGTATACATGCCACAACAAGCAGGAAAATGCATAGTACAAATACAGTCAGCATAGCAGCTAGTCCATATATCTTGAACGGGGATGTCATTATGAAAGGACAATAGAGCCTTACCTCACTCCCCTTGCTAAGAAGCAGTATTATTATATGCTAGAAGATCTCTGGGCTTTTCAGCAGACCCCATGCCTTAGCCTATAGAGAGTAGATCTGCATCATAGGTGCTGTCTCGCATTTCTCCCTGAAAAGGTTCCTCTCCAAGTGGGTGCTACCTATTCATGTAATCCAATATAACTAAAGTACGTTGTCCAAACAACAGCTGCATCGGTATGTTTTGTCTAATGGCTAACGCCTGGTTCGACCTTGCTCACAATGTACAGTCAAAATCCCAGGAACATGCAGGGAGTGAACACAGCGATCAGTTCTCATGTGAAAACAGCCATAGAAGTTATTGCAAAATAAAGTTGAGTAGTAACATGCGCAAAGCAGCAGGTAAGCTGTAGCGTGCTCATGCTAACTTAGTGAAAACAGCAATGTCCCTATGGGCCACGTGACACCCTCCCCCTGGCCAGGTCATTAGCACTATGCTAAAACAAAATTCAGAGGTAAGCAGAGGAAAAGCAACTTGGTGGTATCCTGATTAGAATAGTCATGGACCAAAGACAAAAAAACAAAAAGATTTCTCTCCCAAATTAAAAAAACAACCAACTGGGTACCGAAAACGATATCCATTCACAGGGAATCTTCAGAGCCAAAAATGTTGCGGGAAAAGCGCAATGCCATAAACTCCAATATGTTGTCTGAACCTTCCATAGTAAAAAGGTATGTCATCCAATTAAGTAAGTCGAACCAGCATACTTGCTTCTCATATCCAGAGGCCATTAGGAGCATATCAGGGCAACCTGCATGAACTTCAATAAAACTGTGATCCAAGAGGCGCTGCGCACAAGCACAGGTACTCAAGTCTGCCGTTGTTCTCAATAGAGGATCGCACAGTAGGCACCTACCCATGGAACAGTCCTGGTCATGGGTCTTCAATAGACCCATTAACAGTTCATAATCCAGGGCAGCGTGTGTTGTATTGGAGACGCAAACATCCAGGGCACATTGAAAAGGGCACCGGAGGCAGTGGAACACAGGTTGCACACAGCTGAAGTAGGCATAATGGAAGGATAGCCAATAGTCGATGTTCCGAGCTCTCAAAGGCATTGCACCAAAAAGCTGGCACATCCGATCATGGTACAGCTGCAACTGGACCGGGTTTGGCAGCTCCACAGATCAAGCAGCCATTGCGAAGTAACAGTAACAGTATAAGTATGCCGCAAATCAGCAGGAGCACCAGGGGAAACCCTCCGAAAGGCGCTGGAAAAAGAATGGATAAAAGTTGGTACTACCCTATAAATAGTCTGAAAAGAGGTGACGAGGCCTGATCCCACAAGTTGTGGGCAAGGCCCTCTGTATCAGAGGCATTACTATATACGAGATGCCTGCCCGTAAGCCGCAGCAATTGTGATTATTAAGAAGCAGATAACTGCTGGTAGAAAGCAACGTTAGTGCAGGGATAATAGCTGGGACTGGGGTCCCGTTTAAAAAACAAGCCAGATTAGGGGCTGAAACGTTGCAAGCACCGTGAAGTTTTACTTGTTTGCAGACTAGGGAGTCTCCTACTTTAGAATCACAAATCTCCCCTGTAAGGAAAACCTCCTTATCTGCTCATTGACACCGAAATGTGAAAGGCAACAACCATAATTCATGGATATAGCTACTCCCAAGGGGCTCATATTTACCAACTGGATAGTGTTTCATGGAGGCCGTAAACTGGAAGATTAAGATAGGCAATGAAATAACCTCATGGATTAACCACACAGCGGAATCCGTTTCTGCCACAGAAAATGGTAACTGTTCTAGTTTTTAAATATGTAACATTGTGTATGTTGCGTCCTTCATTGACATCAATTTCTGCTTATCTGTCAAATTAAATGGCAAAAAACAGTGCAGAAGCATTCAAGTAATCCTATGGTACTTTCCCAATTTTGAGTGTTTGTAAGGTCCACCCAAATTGCAATAAAGAACATAACTGATTTTGACCATGGTACAATACAGACACTTCATTTTGAACAATGTCAATGAATAACGATACAATATTATCCAAAGTATATATATGCAAAGACAGAGTATTAATGCTGTTATCGACAACTGCAAGAACTTTTTCTAAATTATCTTGGTCAATTTGGCGCAGGTGCACCGCAGCGTCCATCTGTGATAGCTACCAAAATTAATTATATGCAGCATAAATAAAACGTTGTGTTCGAAGGGATTTTGGACTCAAAAGAAAATCAGCAAGATCAATGTCACCTGATAAAAGGGAAAGATGCTGTTTCACAGATGACAATGTCGAATGTACCAACCACTGTTGACATAATTTACCTACAGAATATGTGGTAACAGTATAGGAAAGTGGAAAACGAGAATCAGGTCTACTCTGTGTAAACCCTTTTGTGATATTCATAAAGCGTAATTGACATGCATTTGAGCTCGTTGGCCACAATAACCATCCCAAGGGGTCAATATTGCAAGAGTTGAGTGTGCCATTCTGAAACATGACAGTTAAGTCCTCAATTGAGTAGTTGGTATCTGTTTGCCATGTGTCATAAGCAGCCAATAACGGAATCAAAGGAGTATTTAGCTTTTTAGCTGTGGCTCAACCAAAACAAGCAGTCTGTTGTACCGTCTCATTTAAAAATATGAGCTGAAACGGTATCAGACACTCGCGATGCAATGATTCAGTGCCCTGCACTTGCCAAACTTTGGTACCCCAAATAGATTTTAAATCAACCGTGCCCTTCCAGGAATCTTGGGGCATATTATCAAGTCAGGCGATAAAATTATCGCCTCTTTAGCGGCAGAAAACTGCCGCTAAAATGGCGATAATGGGCTTGATAATATGCTCTATGGAATTCCAATTGAAGCCCATGTTAGATGTAAGGTCATCTAACATGGGCTTGAATTGGAATTCCATAGAGCATATTATCAAGCCCATTATCGCCGTTTTAGCGGCAGTTTTCTGCCGCTAAAGTGGCGATAATTTTATCGCCTTGCTTGATAATATGCCCCCATAACCTTTCACAGACAAATCAGTTATGAAGGACATGGAGTAGACCAATTTAGTATGGGTCAGCATGAACTTAGTTCGGGTGGGAATGTTCAGTTTATAAAAATAGGACAGAGGCTCAGAAAGATTGTAACCAGTAAAATGGTATACAACCTTTACAACAAAACTTTTACAACGAACTACCATTACAACGCAACTTTTACAACGCAAACTATTACAACACATTGCGCTGGGGGGCGCTCTGGGATAGGGAATAGGTTAATTTACTATCCAATAACCTTCCCTACTATCCACGGGAGTTGGAAGAGTAAATTAAACTATTAACTATCCAGCGCCCAAAAAGCATTATGCGTTGTAATGGTATGCGTTGTAAAACTTACGATGTAAAGGTAGGTGTTGTAAAGGTAGGCGTTGTAACGTCATACATCCCAGTAAAATACATACATTTACTCCGTTGGTTCTTTGATCTCCCCGATAACGGGGTTTGGCAATGTTCCTAATGTTCCTACTCGGTATAATTAAAATTTGGTCTCTGAGTATTGGTTTTGTGTGAAAAAATGATGGCCAAAATGTTGGTAACAGAATAAATCTGCATAATTCGCAGAATTCAAGTACAAATCCTCAGTGTCAAAAGCAGTATAATATTTCAAATCTGAAAACAAGGAATAAACAGCGTTAACATCCCAGTCTTCTGAGTGTATTCCAGGCAAAAGCAAATCTCCTAAAGAAACGCAGAGTATGTATGGAATGTTCAAAGTCTCGTTCGGGCTATGGATATCGAATCGTACTTTGTCCTAAACTAAGCCATCAACAATTTGGAAGGTTGAAATATTAACTAGGGCTTGATCTCTTTTCATTTTATGAGACAAAGTGTGAGGAGCCAGAACTCCGTCAACCAAATTCACAGCAGAGCGTTCAGGCAGGTAATGACCATTAATCAACAGGAAAAACACAGTCACGAACCCAATCCACATGAAAAGGAACACCATTGTCAGCACCATCCAGACATATGTCCAGGGCGGTATCAGTATGCTTTTGTTTAAGGGCTTAGGCCTGGCCAGAACAAAATAACAAGGTGCATTGTTGTTCGACCTTGCTCACAATGTTCAGTCAAAATCCCTGGAACATGCAGAGAGTGAACACAGTAATGAGTTCTCATGTGAAAATAGCCATAGAAGTTGTTGCAAAATAAAGTTGTGTAGTAACATGCGCAAAGCAGCAGGCAAGCTGCAGCGTGATCATGTTAACTGAGTGAAGACGACAATGCCCTATGGGCCACGAGACAAGATGAGGTGATTCCTCTGCCATTCTTGAAAAATATATATTTTTCAGTACCATTTTATTTGTACTTAACTTCTAAGGGAACTCATTTATAGGTGGGCCTCTTCAATCAGTCTTGGCAGCGTAGCCAAGGTCACATTGCATACTGGTTGGTGCTTCATATGTAAACAAGATTTGAAATGCAATAGGTCTCGCAATTGTTTCAGGTAGAGGTATTAGCATTGCAAATGGTAATGCATTTATGGAATTAGGTGATATAAGGTAAAAGCAAGCAGAATTATTGGGAAAAAAGAACAGCAAAATAAAGTGTATTTCTTTGTCAAACAGAAACGGGCAGTAAATATTGTAAAGTAATGTATATTTTTTAATGTTGATAAAGTCTTGTAAAAAAAAAAAGCTTTTTTAATTTATAAGGTGACTTTTTAAGCAATTTGTAGATGAACAGTATTTAAAAGACCTTTACTATTTTGCTGGTATAAGATATCTTTTTCTTTATATGGTTGTAATTGCGCGACTGTGGGAGCACACTTAAAAGTTTCCGTCTGTAGGAAATAAGAAAGCTGAATGTCCCTTTGGTGTGACCTCTGGCTTAACATAGTAGCTTTAAGCTAGTAAACAACTGCTAACTGTTATCAACAGTGCAAACTCTGCTGACATGACATAGGAAGAAGTGCTCCTTTGTTCAGTTCTTCTCTGCGCCAAGATGTCTGGCATGGTGCGAAATCTTCCAATTGTTTCGAACTGTTCTTTAATTGGAGTCTGTGGCAGCATAATAAAAACACATGGAGCCTGACTGTTGACTGGGTTTTTACTGCTTGTCTCTTAAAACCTTTCACATTTCACACAGAAAGCAGTGGGAAGTGGGGCCAACTGGAAAACATGAGATTTTTTTTTAAAAATAGGTAAATCCACCATATAGCCAAAATTCTACACTCTTGAAAACATTACATATATAGGAATAACTGCCATTTTATGCATTGCGCACTCCTCAAGCTTGTGGGGGGTTAAACATGCACTTTAACACTGTTACATGTTTTAATTTAGCCAGCATTGTCAGTCATGTTTTCAGAAAAGACACTGGGGAGCACAAAGTCTGCAGAGCAAAGAGGGGAGCATTGTCTCTGGGAACTCCAGCAGCGAGGAAAGCCTCAAAGAGCCCAAGAGCACAAGCTACTCTAGCCAGGGAAGAGCCCCGGTGTAGCGTCTGGGGCCTTTGAACAACAAACACCCGAGCACCAGGGCCTCACACCAGGGAGCACAGACCTATTGTGGCACTCTGGCCAGGGTGAGCATTGGGGCAGCTCACTGAAGAGCCCCAGAACAGCATATCTGGGGGCCTCAAGGCACCGCTGTGTCATGAGCCTCTCAGAGCAGCACTGCGGGAGCACAGAGCTTCAAGCATCATGCAGGGGGCTTGCAGAAATATTGTTGCACCTCGGTCAGCGCACAGCCTTAGTGCAAGTCACCGGAGCGCCGGGACAGCATCCCCGGAGCATAGTCACCTAAAAGAGCATGCTGGGGTCAAACAGCCATAGAGTAGCACACTGCGGGGTAGAGGTCCGAGCAAGAACGCAGAAGAGGAGCGAACTTTGGAGCAGATAGAACATGTTCCCAGAACGCCAAGAATCGAAGGCAGTGGGCAGTTCACCAGGAAACACTTAAACTGTGCATAGCTTACTGGGAAGCACGGACACCCGGCGTAGCACACAGAGGCACAGGGGAGCACACAGCCTCCAGATAGCGCACTGAAGAACACGCATCCACCACGTAGCACAATTGGGTGCACAGTGTCACCGAGCAGCGCCACAGGGAGCACCGGGTCTCTACCCAGGCCCCAGGCAACAACAAATTAGTCCCTACATTAAAAGATACTTCACTGCAACATAAATTAACTGTAGTTGGTCGGATTTACTCCCTCCAGAAACAGAAGAAAACGGAAGTGACGTATCGGACCACTAGCCAACAATTAGCGAGCCAGATTTCACCAATGGCAAGCGTCAAAACAAAGAGAAACACAATGGGTGGAGTTTCACTAGTAATATTGATTACTTGATGTCTCGGAGAGGCAGCGCATGCGCTGCCTATGCAAGACCTAAAAAGAAAAGTAAAACAATTTCCTTAGGCGCCTGGCACTAGTACTGCAGAATGCCAGGGTTGGTAAATGCAAAGGCTGTCTCTTTCATTCATCACCCTTCTTTCCCTGTTTCTTTATCTCACTTTTGCTGGTGCGTTTTCATTTCTGTTTTCTTCCTTTGTCACTGTTTCCCTAAGTTTCACTTACTGCTCTTTCTCTTTTCTGCCTTTCTCTCTCTTGCTCTGGCTCAAAGTGTGATGCTAAAAAATAAGTCCTGAATTCCAAAAACAAACGCTGGTGCACCCAGCCTGCAACCACCGGCTCAAATGAAGCACAATTGCTGTTTCACCTTAGGATCTCAGCATGCAAAGTTGTGACAAATTTAGGAGTGGCTGACACATAACACGGGTCACTTCACAACTATAATTACTTTATACCACAACAAACATCATGAAGGGTAAGAATTCACTCTGGTGGTTGAGACACCGCAGACTCGTCTAGGAAATTACAAAAACAGTACGTAATAATGGGCCTGATTCACAAGTGTAAACTGTTTTCTTTTTTTTTGTATCTTTTGTGTAAGTTTACACTTGCTGTAGTAACTACTATGTTTTGGTATTCACAAACAATGAGTGTAATAGAATTACACTTGAAGTTTGTGAATGCTATATGTAGCAAAGTTACTACAGCAAGTGTAAACTTACACAAAAGTGTAAGTTTACCTTTGCGAATCCAGCTCACGGGGTCTGATAGTAGCGTGTACGTGCCTCCTCCACAACTGTTTAGAGTAGTGGGATGGCTCGGCGTACGCAAGGCTAGCATAGGGGTTTGAAGAAGAGGCACGTTTCTCTGGGTGTGGTTCTCTTCCGGATTGGCGAACGTGTCTGCCAGGTCTGCGCAGCTTACACCGCCACGAGGCTGACGCTGTGAGCAAAGGTGGCTGCGTGAATGATGCTTTCAGCGTGCTGGTATCTGCAAAGCGTAATGGCCGCTGCAACGCATATATGCTCCACAGTTCACCTTTCGACACCGCCGTATGTGAAAGAGGGCCCAACACGTGCCGGCGGAAGTTCCTGGCCCAAGGTCTCCGAGCTCGGAAGACTCCTGAGATTAACGCTGGGTACCGCGACACAGGCACACAGCGCCCAGCCTGAGGCCCAACACCGTGGAGTGCTCTGTATACTACTAACACAGTAGTCTGACAGGTACCAACAGTGGAACAGTGTTGTTGATATCATAGTGGGCGATGCTAGAACAGTATCTGAGAGTGGAGATGAAGGTACTCCCTTCGACTAGGTGTAAGAAAGTCTAGGTCGCAACAGTGGAACGGTGTGTTGGTCCCACAATAGACGATATTAGAACAGTATCTGAGAGTGGAGATGGAGGTACTCCCTTCAACCAGCGGCAACCAACTCTAGGTCCCAACAGTGGAATGGTGTCTTGATCCCACAATGGACAATGTTAGAACTGTATCTGAGAGTGAAGATGGAGGTACTCCATTCGATCAGCAGCAACCAACTCTAGGTCCCAACTGTGGAACGGTGTCTTGATCCCACAATGGACGATGTCTGATATTACCTGCTGCTTGCTTTTGTCAGAGGTTCGTGTGTTGAGGTGCATCTCAGTCCGTGCTTCCATAGCTAACTGCTGCACATGAATATTGGTCTTAGTTGACAGTAGTTGGTGGCGTATACTGTGGTACAGCTGGTGCGAACAGTGAGATGGGGTCTTGATTGTATGATTGAGGATGTCATAAGTTAAAGTCTGTGATGATTTCTGTGTACCCTCTCTGATCAGGTGCAACCAACTCTGTGCTTTCAAATCGAACGGTATGTGGCTGTGAGGTGTTAATGACCACTGCATCTGGTCTAGACTGCGGTTCGCAGGGTTCACAATTTAGACTGATTGGTGACGTAGTTAAGTAATTAGAATGTATATTGAAACATACACAGTATTGTTTTATTAGAACATTGGAATGTTGGGAGCTCCATTGAAAACAATGGAGTAGCTTCGTTCTTATAATGGCTTGTATAAGCCTGGAGCTCCAACATTGCGAAGTTTTTTTGTTCACAGCTCTGGCTGTGAAGAAATGCTTTAGAGAGCCTGAAGGGATTCCAATCCCCTTGCGCTCTCTTAAGGCTTTGCTTTATTTGTTAGAACATTCTACCCTCTAGTGGCAGAATGTTCAAATAGCCTTATAGCCCTTTGTAGCTGGGCTATAGTGGCTATTAAAGTCCCTCTCCCTTGTTAAAGGCCATCACCTTCGGCTTGGGCCTTTAATGCTGGAGAGGGCCCTTAATAGCCGGTATAGCCTGCTACGGCGGGCTATAAGGCTACAGTATACTTGCTTGAAGAAGTTTTTTTAGATGAGTTATAGGTTTATTAAAATGACCAAATTCATCTTGTAACTTGAAAGGAACAGTGAATAGTGTAGACTGCAGACAGATGAAATCCCAATTCGAATTGTTTTGATGTGTTTATTGTAGACTTTTATGTAATTTATGTTGTTTATTTTGTAAAGAGGAAGTGAGAAAAAGTATTGATGGTTTTGTGTGTGAGTACTGCCTTCAATTAACCATGCAGACAGTAGTGATCACAATTCAGATTGAGTCGCGATTGTAGATGATGCAGTCCTGTAAGAGAAGAGATTGCTGTAGTGTGCTCTTCTGCACCAGTTATACGCATCATTACTGGCTCCGCACACGTTTTCTTTGCTTTGCGTATTGCAAACTGTAGATCTCAAGTCAATGCCACGTGACTGTGGGCCCTTGCTGAACGCTCTCTCTGGCCTGTACTGCAGACTTCAGTATTCACATTTGACATTGAGATGGTATTGTAGATGATGCAGTCCTGTAGGAAAAGACATTAGTCCAGTGCTCTCTGTCTGCACCACTCATACGCATCATTGCAGGCTTTGCATACGTTTTTCTTGCTTCGCGTATTGCAAACTGTAGAGCTCAAGTCAATGCCATGTGGCTGTGGGCCCTTGCTGACTGCTCTCTGTGGCCTGCACTGCAGACAGCAGTGTTCACAATTGAGATTGAATTGTTATTGTAATGTAATGTAATGTTAACCAAATTTATAAAGCGCAAACTTATGCCTATGGGTGTCTTGTAGATGAGGTAGTCCGGTAGGAAAAGACATTGCTCCAGTGCGTACTGTCTGCTCCACTCATATGCATCATTGCAGGCTCTGCACACGTTTTATTTGCTTTGCTTATTAGAAACTATAGAGCTCAAATGAATGCCATGTGGCTGTGGGGCCTTGCTGACTGCTCTCTCAGGCCTAAACTGCAGATAGCAGCGTTCACAATTGAGATCGAGTTGATATTGTAGATGAGGTAGTCCTGTAGGAAAAGACATTGCTCTCGTGCATACTGTCTGCACCATTCATATGCATCATTGCAGGCTCTGCACACTTTTTTTTTGCTTCGCGTATTGCAAACTGTAGAGCTCCAGTGAATGCCACGTGGCTGTGGGCCCTTGCTGAACGCTCTTTCTGGCCTATACTGCAGACTTCAATGTTCACATTTGACATTGAGTCAGTATTGTAGATGATGCTGTCCTGTAGGAAAAGACATTGCTCCAGTGCGCTCTGTGTGCATCAGTCATACGCATCATTGCAGGCTCTACACACGTTTTTTTGCTTCACGTACTGCAAACTGTAGAGCTCAAGTCAATGCCACGTGGCTGTGGGCCCTTGCTGATCGCTCACTCTGGCCTACACTGCAGACAGCGGTGTTTACAATTGAGATTGAGTGCATATTGTAGATGAGGTAGTCCCGTAGGAAAAGACATTGCTCTAGTGCGTACTGTCTGCACCATGCAAATGTATCATTGCAGGCTCAGCACAGGCTTTTTGGTTGCTTCGCTTATGACAAACTGGGCAGCTCAAGGCACCTCATGTAGGTGTGGGTCATTCCTGACCGCTCTCTGAGGCCAACACTGCAGACAGCAGTGTTCATAATTCAGATCGAGTTGCTATTGCAGATGATGCAGTGTTGATGGCAACAGATATTGCTCCTAGTACGGCCTGTCTACAGCACACATTATTGCTGGATGTGCACATGCTGAATGCTTTTGATGTGGCTATGTGAGTGCCCTAGCACTGATGGAGCGTTTATGATATAATCTTTTTGTGTATTATTTCAGATCTATTGATTGTGTGTCAGTATACCACAAGTTGTGGTTCTTTTACAATATAATTATTTCTGTATTATTTCACATCTACTGTCCCTACCTTACTGCAGCACAAATTATTGATTCTTTTAATATTGAATCTCTGTGTGTGATGCAATGATTACTGTTGTAGTTGATGCTAGCAGCAACCATTCCCTGAGGGCTGGTTTACACTCCCTCCACACGCATCCAGCACAGACGTCACTGGATATGTAACCCTGGTAATAAAAAGCAGTCGAGCGCACGTGCCGTACCCAATTCCACTATCTATCTGTGTCTGTGTGTTCATTATCTATGTATGATACTGTCTCTGGGCCGTACTATATTACGTTGTGCTGTGGACAGCGTATGCAACCATGTTACATCTGGTATTGGAGAAAATTTCGGTAATGTAACTTTTAGGTGTATGGCTATCACAGGTGGAAGGCTACTTTACAGAGCATGAATATTGATGAAATGATGGTTGCTTGTTGTGTGTAGTGTAAGATATGTGTATAGTGCAAAATTTTTTAGAACAAAGCTCTCTAAGCAGAAGAGGTGTGTTTCATGAAATTCAGTACAGATATTGACTACAATGGGTGGCGTTTTTGAACTGTTACAATGGGAAATGTTATGAACTAATGAAATATTTTTTTTTATGGTCACATGGCAATCGGGCAGCCAGTGCGCAATGTGATTGCTCTCGATGTGATTTTGAGAAAATATATTTACTATAATATAAGTTTATTACAGTTAGAAATATATAACTGTTTAAAATAATTTTAATTATCACTTGCTCTCATATACACTTTAAAGTTATTTAGATATAGTTTTGCATTAAAAAAATGAGGGAATGGCATATGCGGCGCGATATCGTACGTCTATGATGTACACAGGGTGTGGCAGCGTGCATTCATCGGAATGCGCAGCGGGTGCCACCCCATACATACATTACGTAACGTGCCACTTGGAAGTGCGTACCGGTCGCATCCCACAGTAGCAGCTGGTGCGACCTCATATGTACATGTTGTTACGTGGGACATCGTGTTACAAACCCGTTGGATACGAAATGCGCATCATTTAAATGTGGAGGATAGGATTCGCGTGCTGATCGAGGTTGGTAGACTACTGGTACGGGACTGTAGTTTTCTCCCCCCCAAAAAAAGTTTGATATGCATATTTTTGGGGGAAGATATAAAACATTACATAATTTTTAGAGTTGAAAAAAGGATAATAGAGTTGCAAAATATTTAAAACACAATTAGAAAAAATATAGGTTTTATTAATATTAAAATATGAAATTAACATTTAAAAAACCTTTGAAATTCACTGAAAAAACATAGGTTATACAGACGTTATAGTTAGGAATTAGCATTTAAAAAACCTTAGAAATTCACTGAAAAAACCATAGGTTTCAGGGACGTTATAGTTAGTTTGACATTTGACTCATATAAAACCAGAGAAATTCGCCAGTTATAGTTAGTTGAGCTAACTATAACTTGCACGCCCACAATGCACTGCTGATGAGGTCACATATTGCATCACTCACGACATGGTCAGTGACATCACTGATGACATCTCAAATGACATCACTGATGACATCATCCACGTGATAACCTGATGCACATACTGATGCTCTAATATAAACTTTGATACACCCACTCTAAAATACAGACTACTATTTTTGAAACCATACACACAACAATGCCAGATACTACATACCACCTACTATTTCCTAGGTCTATACACACATCCATTGACTTATACAAACAGTTACTCATCAATACAGTACTATAATATGTACTCATACACCTATACATACAACCACACTCTACCACTCATCCATAGAGTTACTCACATACCTAGTCAGTCATGCAAAGAATGAATTACATACTCATTTACTCATGTATACAGTTATACACACCAACTGAGTTATTTATACACACACCACATCACTTATTCATGTAGAAACTACATACTTACTGTCTTATACAATCACTGATACAAGCAGACACTCATTTATACATCCACTCTTCAAATAACTTACTCTCACGTATAGTCATTTATATACTCCAACACTCACATATACAGCCTTAAAACATATGTAGTTACTCACCCATATACCACTGAGACATTCATTCACTCACCAACACACCCATACACACACTCGCACATCCACACAGCCCTTCACAGATGCACTCTTGAACCCATACACCCAGTGAATCACTCACACATCTATGCACAAAGTCCCACCCCCCACCCATCCACACAGACACTCAGGCACCATACTCAGACAATAAATCAATGTACCAACTCACCATCCCATGCAGCCGCTTACACACCAACTGAGAGACTAATACAGACTTTCACACAGTTTAGTCACTAACCCATGCATTCAGTAAGACACGTTCAATCACTCACTTATACAGTCAGTCACGAACCTACTAAATAATCCCTTCAGGCACTTGTAAATCCACTCATTCTTCAATACACCTTGGCATAGATATATATGCAAAATATTTAAAATGTACAGAAACACACATTCACTGGATGATGTCATCAGTGATGTCATCAGTGATGTCACTGACCAAGTCATGAGTGATGTAATATGTGACGTCATCAGCAGTGCAGTGCGGGCACGCGAGTTATAGTTAGCACAACTAACTATAACTGGTGAATTTCCCTGGTTTTAAATGAGTCAAATGTACAACTAACTATAACGTCCCTGAAATTTTGGTGTTTCCCACTCGACGTGCCCGCGGTGTGCCATGGACGGCGCTGATTTTATGCACATGTTCTGGTCATTTACTGGGTTGGAATCCTACTGGTAGGAGGTGGTGACGTGCCTGAATCAAGCGACAGGGCGGACATTAGAGGTGGAGATGGCAACTTGCTTGTTGCTCTGGTTCCCGCACACTCCTGCTACTAAGGTCACTAGTAAGTTCTATGACCTGGGGCTGATCATGGCAAAAAGGGAACTTACTATGGATTGGAAATCCAAGACGGGGCCTTGCTATCGGAGGTGGCGGACACGTTTTTTGGCCTGGGCGAGCAGCGAAGGGACGCTCCGACTGCAATTCGCTAGGCGCTCCGCTAATGAAAAGGCGCTGGCAACAGCTAGGGCATGGGAAGCTCTGGTGGTCGAGCTCCACGCTCCCTCTGCGGAGTCTGAGGATGAGGAAGGGGGAGAGCTCACAGGGCCTAGTCAGGGGGACCAAGCGCCAGCACCAGACAGATAGAGAATGTATGTTGCGAGGCAGTGACGTACGAATGAGTGGATAGAGCATTCTGTTGTGAACCAGGGTTGGTGCTGTTTGTGGATTGAGCTGTGAACATGTGGACCCATCTGTCTTCACGGAGACACTCCGATTTGTTTCTTCGCCTGCATCTTCTTTGTGTAGCAGGTTGTGCGACTGGATGGTCGGCGGCCCTTATTGTGATTGATTGCAGTGGGACACGCTGGCAGGGGGTGGAGGGTAAGGGAAGGGAATGTTGGGCTGAAGGGAGGGAGGGCCATTGATTTGATACTAGTTTATTGTCCTATGGCAGCATGAGCCATCTGCGACATGGCGGCTTTGGGATGACTACCTCAATTGGATTAACTGCGAAGAAAAATAATAAAAACGTTTTTTTTAAAAAACAAAAAACTATAACGTCCCTGAAACCTATGTTATGAAAATATATATATATATATATATGTATATATATATATATAAAGAAAATCCTAGTCCACCATAAATCAGGTGAGAGAAGCAAGGTACAACCACCAGACGATTCAATATTCAATATTCAATATTAATTTCAATAAAGTGCTCGCCCTGCGCTGAAGGCGCTACACTGGCTCCCTGTGAGGGAGAGGGTGAGCTTTAAGGCACTTTGTTTGGCCCACAAAAGTTTGCAGGGGAAAGGCCCTCCGATCCTTCGGGATATGGTTCAACCTTACAAGGCCTTCCGTTCCCTCCGTTCTGATCATCAACACCTATTGCAGGTTTTGAGGGTAAGGAAGGCAAGAACTGGTGGTAGAAGGTTCTCCATAAATGTGGCCACCCTGTGGAACTCTCTCCCTTTTTACTTGCGTTCGGAACCGAGTTTTTTACGTTTCCGTAAACTTTTAAAAACCTATCTCTTTCCTGCCTAATTTTCTGTGCCTAGTAGGGTGGCGTTACCTCTCTGGATAAGCGCGGGGATGCCCAAGGGTAACCAGGCGCTATATAAAACTCAGTAATAATAATAATAATAATAATAATAATAATAATTAATGAGATCACAGCAGATGATGTAGTTCAGGCTAGTGCATATATATACATATATATATATATACATACAGATTTATCAGACAGAATTCCGCACGAAATTTTAGCAGATGGTGAATGGCATCAAGGTAACCAGTGCAGGGGCGTGTGAAGCAGTCTGCAAGGGTGGCTGAGGGAAGGGAAGGATGTTCCTTGGTAGGGAGGAGCTTTACGTGCCTGCCCATGCCTTGGTAGAGGATCGGGGCAGGCCCAGGCTGCACTGAAGACGTTTCTCAAAGCTATTTTATTGGCTGGATTATCCGGCCAGTAAAACTGGGTCCAGTGTTCCCACACCTGGCAAATCTAGTTGCAGGAACAACACCAAATTATTACTGTGTGAAGAGGAATTCCACAAAATAATAGGCACTTTACACTCTAAAAAGGGACAACGAAATATCAGTCTATTTGTGGCAGATGTCCTGCAGCTGGCACACTCTAAATAATTCCTTTGGAGCCTTAAGAGAGTGACAACCAGACTTTAAGGTGTTCACAATAACATGGCTCTCTAAAAACATTGTTATATGTTTAGTAACACATATTTATCCATGATCTTAGCAACAGGCGGGAGTAGCGTGCTTTGACTATAAATAGAGAGTGACTTAGAATCCATTATTTTTCAGTAAAGAACTAAAAACTGGTACTTGAGGAGCATTGGGTCTATGCGGAGTCAGGCTGTAGAGAACAGCTAAATTAGCCTAGTCTTCAAGACCATTTTGTGCTCTCATGTCTCCTCTCCTCTGGGCCATGCAGACGGTTCCCTTCACCAGCCAAATGTATTTCTTCTATGTCATTCAGTTGAAAAGAAGTACATTGTTCTTCTTACTGGTTATTGCTTGTTGGCAAGCTGTTTATCCCAATAAAGAAAATGCATTACTAAGATGGAGAATGAAATTTCCTTGAACGTAATGTAAAAACAGAGGATAAAGCAGATTACATTTCTATATCCATAAAGCAGATAGTGTAAGCCTGTTTAGAGAATTATACATGGACGGTGAACGGTTTTCTTTTCTTTAATGATGTATTGAATGACCACTTTGTTTTGTATTATCATTACTAGATGCAGAGATCCAGAGGGAGAGATCTTCGATTCCAAAACATGTGGAGAACAGTGAACACAATCAAGGTCAAGGGATTATTGAATGCAGCTGAAATATTAGGTCCTAGTTTGCGTGCCTGGAGATTGTATGAGCAGACTATTTCTTTATGGGTCTGAAGAGGACATTTCATTACTGCTTTAATCTGAGAAGATGATGACGTACTGTGGTTACATTATTCAGTTGACAAAGAAAGAGCATATTCAGATTTCACTACATCTTTCTGTAGGGCACATTTTATAATGCCTACAGGCAGTGTTGTGAAATTGGATTTGATCTTGTTGCTTGGGTGTATTTCTTTGTGCCACGGTTCTGTTAGTCAATGGCTGTCCCTCAGTATAGTACGTGGCATCACCGTGAAGTGAAAATTGTCTTCACAAACTATGTCCTGCTGCAATGTGAAGAAACAGAAAACATCAAAATGAGGACATGGAAATTCGCTTCTGGATTTTTCTAGTGGTCAGGAAAGCTCTCTAATTTGTCTTATTGTCTGAATAATGGACATGTTCACTGTTAACAAACGGAGTACTTCGAGACCTAAAAATAAATTACGCTCTTTTTACACCTGGGGATCAGTGAAGACACGGGTAATGCGCAGTGCCGCTGGGACATCAACATTTGGCATCTGAGAATGGAAATCTCCAAATAAATCCAGAGTAAAGTTTGGATTGACACCTTCTGCAAAATGCATATCCTTGTAATCGGCTGAAAACCATAAGATGTTGTTGTGGTAGAATTTTGGAATATGAGCAACGGAGTCCCCTACACAATGGAGTATTACAGTGGGTAGTGCAGATGAATTGGGAGAGTGAAGAGGGAGTGTAAGGATACATCATCACGGTTAATGGTTTACAGTGGCGAGAGAGGGTCAGTCAGCAAACAGAATGCCATAGCTGTGAGCAGGTGAAAGGGTGAGGCGGGAAAAGGTGCGATTGGGAACTCTTTAGGGGTAGTTCAACATTTGCGTAGTTACCAAGAGAACTGTTGTTGCTTAAAGAGACTGTTTTTCAGCTTTTCGAGCAGGTGGAAAAGGGATGGAGTTTGGCGGATCGGGACAGACACACCATTCCATATCTTAAGACTATAGAGGCAGAATGCCTGGCATCTTGTCTTCTCCTTCCTAAATTTCCTGATTTGAAGCATGGTGATGTTGATGCTACATTATGTGCTCCACCCAAATTCTCAATATTGATCGCAAAGTGGGTTTTCAGAGTTGAGTGCCTTGTTGAGATGTTGGATCTGATCTTAAATGTGATGCGTATGTTCAGTGCGAAGCAAGGACATTCTGTGAGGGTGTTATCCTTCCATACTTGTGAAGACCATTGATTAGGAGTTCAGTGCTGTCAAGTGGAATCTGTAAATCTTAATGTTTCTAAAAAAGCACACTTCACCGGGGTCGTGGTTGTCTTCTCTGATTCAGCAAATAAGTTTTATGTTTTAACAATAGAATGGGCTCTCACTGGACAGCTGCTACAGTAACAAAAAGGACCAGATGTAATTGTTGTTATCCATGTCTCACCATAGACACATCCAGAACAGCTAGCTGAAAAAATGCATCATTATATAACAAATTAGGCACCGGTGCAAAGACTTTGATTGAACAGCACAATCCTAACATTAGCAGATGTGAGTTATTGATGTTATGTTAACCGACAGTCAGTAAATGTGGGGGACCAAAAACATCTTCTTGGTGTTCCGTATAGGTTTGGGAAATCTCAATGGCAGTTCTTGTATTTCCTGGAAATAGCATGTTTTGATATAGAGTCTCTACACAGAGATGGAGATGGGGAGCATAACACAAGTCATCATCCTTGTGCGACATGAAATATAGAAACATGAGAAGAAAGAGATGAGGCAAGAAGTTGAAGCTGAGGCGAACAGGCCTGTGACATGCTTTCCTTAAATGACTGAGAGGGCTTGTCTTGAGCAGGAAAGGAAAAGTGAGCTGGAGAAAGAGAGGGGTTGTCTGTTGCCAAAAGTTGATATTCTTATTACAATGTCAGAGGATTGATAGTACTGTGAACATATAGCTAAGTGTTCTCTGTTAAACTACTCATACATATGGCAGTATGGTATAACAATATTGAGGTATTAATATTAAGCTGCAATAAAATCAACTGCAGAATATTGACTGCCACTAGATCCTGAAGATAACTATGTATATGTAAGTGTACATTAATTGTCTAACCTAATGAACAGTTCTTTAAATCCCCTAGGCTTCCGATCCTAAGTGTCCTCTTTTTTTTGTGCTGCGTTAGCACCTAACGTTCCAATGTGTTTAGCCATACTGACTTCAATGTGTTCCTAAGTTTCTGTTTCCGAAGGAACATAAGCATTGTTAGCCCTAGTAATTATAAACAATGCATTTTATATTCCTTCTTCCTTGAGAAAGTGGAAGTGTGTTTACAGACCTTGCGATTACGCTTTGTTCCAGCTTGTTTTGCCCATGCTCACTGCACTCCGTCTTGAGTGCATTCTGAAGTGCAGGGGCCTCATTTATGAGAAATGACGCATCACTGCGTGAAAGCAGCGATGCGTCACTTCTCAGTGCGCACTCCTTGCGACATTCCTGATGCGTCATATTTAATGTATGACGCATCATGTCGCAAGGAGTCACAGATACGTCAGTTTTTCTGAAGTATCTGTAAGTGCAAAAGTCACGCATTGCTAGAGTGTGTCACAAAAGTGACGCAACTCCAGCAATGCGTCCTTTCACATGGGGTAAGCCCCATGTGAAAGGGCTTGCGTCAGTCTTACGCCTGCTGTGAGGCAGGCGCAAGATTTTGACGCAACAGCGTCCTAAAAGTGACGCAGTGAAATCTCATAGATTTCACTGCGTCACTATTACGAGGCTTTTTGCGGGGGAACGCCCCCTCTGCATACATTATACCTGACGCAGGTATAATGTAGCGCAGGGGTTTACAAAGTGACGCATCTGCTTAGATGCGTCACTTTGTAAATAGTGCGCAACAGGAGGCATGTTTTACGCCGCCGATGCGTCACAAAAAGTGACGCATCGGAAGCGCATAACTGACATAAATGAGGCCCCAGAAGTGGAAACCTTGTGGTAACGTTCTTAACATCTGCCCTGCGTTTTGACGGCGACTCGCTTAACTGCGAGTACTCCTGATTTATTCTTTGCATAATGGATTCACGTTTTGGCCTTAAATGGGGCCTGTGTGGGACCTTTACTCTCAGTTCCTGACAATTTAGAGAGCATTTGGTTCCTCTTTCTGACAGTCCCTACCATGTGAGGTAAGATAATTTACCCTTATTGCCTCCCCTCCTCGAGATAATTCCTTTAGTATTTTTTGTTGTACTTCTCTAACCAGGTATCTGAATTTTCTCATTACCAGAGGTTTTACATGACTACTGCCCATGTGAGTATTTCGCTTCCTCTTTCTTGGGCTCCTGGTTTGAGCTAATTAATATTTATTTATGTATGTTTCCCCTTTATTACATTTTCTGCATATTGATTCATTTTTTCAGATTGAATTAGCCTGTGGTTCCAACTATTCGTTTCCTCCAACCCATGCCCTGGACCCTGGCCCTTATAAGACCACGGCCACCCGCCACCTCACATTTTTTCAATTTTATTTCTGTTTAATTCATTATTAACCTCCTTTTTAGACCAAGTACTTGACTAACATAGGGGCATGGCTTGGCGCCGTTGGAGCAGAACTGAGGTGTTCCAGGCCCGACTCCACCATCTGGAGGCATCTGACCTCCATCCACCTCATCTGGCCCACAGAGACAGCAGCAGCGAACCCCGGCATGACTGGGGATCAGCCGCCATTACAAGGAACACAACTGCTGCAGTAATACTAACACTTGGGCCAAAGGGGGGGGCGCAGCAAAGACCACAAAAACGCACTATATGTGTGAAAAAAACTGCTTTATTGAAGACAGGTGCACCTCACAAACATTTCCCTTGGCCTTTGCCATACGAAACGAAACCTCACTATACATTTGTTGACCTACCTTGCCTCCTGCCCCCACCCCTAAGGTTTCCCCTTTTTCGTTTCCTTGGAACTATTTATAAACCCCCCACAGTCATTAACTGTTGAACTTTAACCCTGTAATCTCTCACCTACTTCCAAAAACATCTACCTAAATAAGCATTACCTATGTTAACTTCCCATTTTTGCCTGCTCCCGGAGTAACTTGTTCCCAACCATAAACTTAACCTGTAAACATATCATAACTAGTTAGCAAACACCGCTCAGAAATGTTCCTGCCTGATCCCCCAACTTAGGACTCCTTAGGATACCTATTTATGTCCAATGACCTATTTAGGACCTCCTTAATCTGTATGAGGGATAGCTCCATCCTGAAGCGAGACAAATGAGCCCCATTATTCCTGAAAAAATAAACCGCCACGTACCTTAATTCAGGTTGATCCACTCTCCCAATACCTTCTTTATCACAACATAATCTCATATTCCTATTGATTTTCCTCCTGGCTTTATCTATTGACACCCCACCCCCCACCCCCACTGTTTCCTAGGAATGAACTCTGACCAGATGATATAACACCCAGACCACTGCTGTTTAATCTCCAAAAGGTCCCTTTTCATTTGTTTCAACAGAGCCAAACTCTTACAAACAACTAGGTCATTTTCCCCCAGGTGTACGATCAAAACATCTGGACAAATGTTACCCCTGATTAACTTGCTTCAACCCAGAATCAATTCATGCCATTGCATGCCACTCTTCCCCTGCCAAGAAACATTAAACAACGATGTGTCCAATCCAAGGCTCAAAACTTTCCCTTTGTCCAATTCCTGGTGCTCAGCCCATTTAACAAAAGAATGCCCAACTATCCATATGGACAGCTCCGCCGTTGCTGGCCCTGCCACAGCAACTGAATAGACACGTGTGTAAGTACATGGAAAACTATGCCTCCCCAACCCTGACTCCCCCAACTTAATGTTTTTTCTAAAACAATCAGATGTCCATCTCTCCAAGCCCATTATCCTGTCCTTCTCCCAGCCCTGTTTTGCTGTGTCCGTTGTTACACCAATCCAAAATGAGTGCGTACCATATTCGCCCGGGGCTTCCCCTAAAAACCACAAAGCTCTCCGCATCACCCACAGTAGCTGTGCTGCTGACATCATGTGCCCTGAGACCCTGCAAAAAATCTCCCCACTGCCTAGAGCAGACTACCCTCTCAATGTATATCCCCATTGCACCGGGCATGCCTCCCGTCACCTGTAGCTTCCATCACTACCCACTTCCCCACTCCCCTTTGGTCTATTTTCGATTGTTTAATCTTCACCGCAACCTCTCCTTTCCACAGGTCCACTTCTCCCCATTGTAGACCCGGCACACCCTTCCTACCCAGAAGTTCTGCAATCTGAAAGGCCCCAAAAATACATCCACAACATATTATGTGGAAAACAATATTTTTTCCTCATAATTTCTGCAAATCCTTGGAATGGCATCTAGCAAACCTACCAAAAAAAACGTAGACACCAGTCTCCTCACTTGCAGCCTAAACCCTTCTCTCTGACCCAGCCCTCTAGAATGCGTCTGCCCAGTTCGCCCGCCGAGGGGGCATACCCCACCACAGCTTCCCCATGAAAGTGATCCCTGCCAGCCTGCCTGCAATAGTGACCCTTGACAATCCTCTGTCAATCATTGATAGAATAAACTGTACAGCATCCTCTTCCCATGCCCGCCTATCTGTCCTCTTCTGAGCCCCCCTTCTAAGAATTCTCGCCAAGCCTGTATATACGCCCTCTGAGTGGATACAGCCAAAGACCCTGCCACCAGTTGGAGCCTCCTTTGTCTCCTATGAACCACATCATTGCCGGCACTGGTGTTCTGCAGTTGCACGCCTCCGTGGCTAGACCATGGAACTTTTCCCACTGTGAATAAGACAAAGAGCCCATAATCCACCCCCAGCACATGCCTGGCTTGAAACAAAATATTGTGTTTCAAACAACTGAGTGCAAACACTCGCATCAGCTTGAGTACCTGGGCATCCCTCGTGGATTGCTTATTCACCACTTGCACTACTGCCATGTTGTCTACCCTAAAAATAACCTTCCTGTGTGCCAAATCCTGTGCCCACACTGTAACTGCGACTACTAGAGAAAATAACTCCAAAAAGGCGATGCTCCTCCACCTTTCTTCCATTGTTGTGGCCACTTTTCGGAGCACCATCTACCCTGCCAATATAACCCAAAACCACTTGCTCCTCCTGCATCTGAGTATATGTGTACATCCCACTCCCACTCTTTGGGCGTTGCCATTATGATGCCATTGAAATCCTCCAAACATTGGTGCCACATGCGTAAATCTCCTGCGTCCCTGTGCATGTGATGATGTGGCCATGTAAGACCAGCCATTGACCTTCCTAATCTCCTATAAAATGTCCATCATGTCCGTACTAAACTACATGCAAAGTTAGGGTGTCCTAAGAGCGCCTGTACCTCACTAACCACCATTTTTCGTCTAGCCAGCATGTCATCTATCAGCATCATCATATGCAGCTTCTTTTCATCGGTAGGTGTGCCTCCATCTCCCCCGAGTCCAAATCAATGCCCAGAAATGACAACACCGTACTTGGACCATGTGTCTTCTCTGGTGCCAGGGGCACCCCCAATCGCCCCATTAGCTCTTGAAAACTTGTTGCTGACAGTCCTATGAACTGGTTTGGCCCACCAGGAAGAAGTCGTCAAGGTAGTGTGTCACTGTCTGCCACGAGAACACCCATTGCAAAAAGGAGCTGAAACGCTCAAACAATGCACAGTATATGGAACAGCCTATTGGTAGAGCTTTGTCCACAAATATTTGCCCGTCAAGCTGTATACAGAGCAATTGAAAATCATCGGGGTGTACCAGCAGTAAATAGAAAACAGACTGTATGTCACATTTGGCCATCAGAGCCCTCTCCACCAGTCCTCTGGCTACCTCTACTGATGAATAGGAAACTGATGTCAAGTCCTCAGCTAAAAAAATCATTAACTGAAGCCCCTTCCAACCATAAGAGTTGTTGTATCAATCTAAATTGTCCAGGCTATTTCTTGGGTACCACTTTGATTGGTAAAATTATCAAGTCTCTCATAGGCCAATCTTGAATGAGCCTCCCATATGCACTTCAACTTCTTTAAACAATTTGTCCCGCACTATTGTCTTGTGTGAATTCACTGATTTTAATCTGTCTGCCCACCTGGCGGACCGTGGCCTCTCATACCCGAGCCTAAAACCTTCCTTAAACCAGATGCCCAATAATGTAGAATCTTCCCGGGAGGGATAGTATGCCAACCAATGCTCTAAGCATTGTTGTTTAATGGGTGTATGAACCTTTTTCCCATAGAGCCTTGTGCTCCTCTACCTCCCCTGCCCCCTGTATTATGCTTGGCACCTTGGCTAAACTGCTGCCCCTGCCCGCTGTATCCTGCCCCATACCATTGCACCAATGAGTGCCTACCTGCATACTTCGAGCACTAGTGTCTGAATTTGAAGTACTCCCTTTCGCATGATCCTTTATTAAAGTGCCAACAAGCCCCTTGCATGCCCCTGCGTGTTTGGCTGCGTATTCCACCCCCCCAAGCTTGGGTGGTTCTGAAAGGGGTGGTACACCAACAGAAGCCCACTGGCCGTATAAGTGTTTTTCCCAAAATTAACTGCCCCCATTGTTGGCTGATATAATTCTGAGTCTATCTCTCCCCACTTCACCTTGCATTTTTCATCATAATGGGACCAGGCATAGCCCCCATATGTCACCTGAGCTCTCCTGATCACAACCATGTAGTTAAAAAGGGAGACATGACTCTCTGAATATTTCTCGCAGTATAGGCTCGCAAAGATCAAGAAAGCCGCCAACCAATTCTCAATGGTCATAGCTAGCTTAGGTCTTTTGGCCAATTCCAGATCTTCTTCTTTCGCCCTTAGCTCTCTGTGCAGCAACTTCAGCATTTCTACGTACTCCCCTTTCCAAATCTTTTCCTTCGTAGACAACAAGAGTTAAACAATTAGTGGGTTTCTCACCCACATGTATGGCAGCCCCTTGAGCTTTATCTCGTGACTCTCTTTTGCTTCATTTGCTTGCACCCCTTCTCTATCCTTGTCTCCCCTGTCATCTCATCCTTGCCTGACACTGTCTCCTGCCTTTCGTCCTGTCGACTTCCTATTACCCCCTCTGTCTTTTTATCCCCGTCCAATTTTTGTGGTTCCGGAACCACCCCTGTATCCTTAACATATAAACCTTTCAGCAGGCGTACCTCCGCCTCAATGTCACCTCTATGGGCATCCGTCCCCACTGAAACCTTAACTTTGGAAGACCTTAAAACGCCTTGCCCTTCTGGCGTCAAGGTCGGCGCCCTCACTGAATCCAGCCGCCTAACCAGTCGTGCAGGGCGTCTCACCATGCTGTCCTGGGCCGGATGCTGTCTTTTCTTCGCAATCTGTAACACACTAAACCCATTGTTACTGCAGCCCCCCCTATCCTTCCTGGTCTCCCTCCTCATCCTCAACAATCTCCCCCTCTTCAAAACTATCCTCATCGTAATCCAACTGCAGAGGCTCTTCACCTATTATCTTATTCACTTGTGCCTCAGCCCTTTCCCGCCTACTGTGAATTAGCTCCTCCAGATCTAAACCTGGAAACCGCTGTGCTGTAAACTGCCCTTTAGACCCACTCCTGGCTTCTTGCCCTATCTCTCCTGCCGCTGCACCTTCTTCCGCATTGACCCAATAGGGTTGCTGTACCACCGATAGCACCTCGGTCCGCCGTTTTACTGTTTACTTCCCGTCCCTTGATGTGCTGCGGCTGTCCGCCTTTGTCAGTGCCATCCCTTCTCCTCAGTAACGCGGAGCCGCATGTGATTCACCCAAGTCCCTTATCTCCCGTGCCTGCTGACCCAGCAATTGAAAAGTAAGGTCCAACAAGCCAGGATGATGACCTCGCCTACTCCCGCCAACCCAGAATCCGGACAGCACTGCCAATCCCCCTCACCCCACGTCTGAGCTGTCCCCATCTGCCCCTTCATCGTCCCCCTGCTCTGGCTGTCTCGCCCTTTACCTCCCCACCCCCACAGAATGCCCCCTGCTGTGCTGGAGCCCCCCCGGGTCCATCCCCCAGCGCGTATATACTTTGGCCGGTGGCCTGCAACCCCCACCAACACCCCCTTCTTGTTCCTCCTTGTCACTCCACTCCAGCATTGCTGCCACTATGGCAGATGCTGGTCCCCATTCTTGTCCCTCCTCCCTGCCTGCTACCCCTCCCCTCTTTTCCCTTTTCCAGCCCATAGGCCTTGTCTGTCCCACCGCGACCATCCACCCTCCTCTGAATAACATGACCTGAGCCCCACGGAGGCCCTCTCTAACCACCCTCCCAACTCCAATGATGGTGTTTGCCCCACCTTGCCCCGCCTGCTCTTCCCTGTTGTCGGACTTTCACCACCTCCCTTCCATTCATCCTCAATTCCCTTGTTCCCTTCCCAGTCCCCCAAACCCTGCTGCTCCCCCCTCCTTCCTTAACCCCTTCCACCCACTCCACTATGCTCCCCACCCTCTTTTGCTCTGCCTGCCTTCTCTCATGTCCACTCCCTCCCACTCCTACGGGAGTGTGCTGCCTGTTTGCCGGCCCCTGCTGGCCCTTCCCATTGCCAATAATCTGTGGCCCCTCCCACTCCTCCACCACCATCTCGCTATTGCCTTTATTTTCCCCACTTTCCCTTATTTGTGTCACGTGCGGCCTCAGCGGCCGCAGCAACCTCATTTTTTATCCCAATGCCCGCCCGCCCGCTCCCTCAGCAAACATGCGCGCGCAGTGATGCTCTGCACCCACCCCTCCCATGTGGTTTGTTTACGCGTGCGACTGCTCTCCTCTGGCGGCTGCTCTGAACCTACCGGCCTCATGGTTCCTCCTTTCTGGGACTACGGCAGTGAACAGGCCCACACCGCCGCCGCTAGCCCATCTGCTGCCCGATGTGCCGGTCGCACATCCGCTCCATTCGCACCAGATCCATGCGCCCTGCTTCAGTAAGCAGGTGCATGGCTTCCACTACCATGGGGTGGATCGTCTCAGGTAAGGACGCCATCTAAATATCTGCTAACAACATTATTCACAAACCCACCTCCCTACTAACCCAGGCACCCAAACTGGCCACTGAGCATGCTTACCTTTATCGAGACGATGCCTGCTGTGGTGAGAACAGGCGCTATTGCAAATTGAGCAGAGGCTATGTGGCGCGAACGGACTGCAGAGAGGGGCCCCTGCCACATGCAGTGAGTAGCAGCTAAATTGCCTAGATAAGACTGGGCTCAGAGGCGGATGCGCAGAGGGAGCAGCGGCGGCACCAGGACACCCAACGGCCCCACTAGCATCCAGCCTGTGCGACGCCACCAGTTCTTATAAGAGGCGCAGACAACAAGGCTCATGCTGAGAGGGGAACAATACTGTAGGCAGTACCCAGGCCCTCAGATGGCAACTAAACTGTGAAGTCTGTTGGCGCCAGCACGGCAGAGATACAAAAGGGGAATAATTAAGGCACGCTTGTCTGAGCACCCAGATTAGTATGGCAGGTGAAAATCATTACTGCCAGTTTGGCAAACTATTGCACACAGTGAAATATCATTTGAAGACACAGAAATACTTTGCAACGCGAATGCCACACTTTAATTAGACACCCACCATCCCCGTGCAGCAAGAACCAGAGATATTAGAGCGACAGACAATTGCCTAAAGGTTTACAGGCGCAGGAAGTGCACAGATGCGCCAGGCGATCAAGCATCTAGGAACGTAACGTGGGCGAGGTGGATAAAACCCAGCCTAAATCAAATTCGAACTGCGAAAACAGAGGTCGAGAGACTCGGAACCTGAGCAAGCTGCGGCTGCACAAGCAGAAATGGCAGAGCCAGCCGAAGAAGATATACACACAATCCTTGCTGCCTTATAAAAGAGCCTTGCCACCATCGATAGCAAACTTGATTCATTGGCATATCGGATGAATCGTATCACGGAGTGTCTCGATAAGCAAGCAGAGCATATCGACATGACGGAGAGAAGGGTGACGGAAGTTGAAGAAGCCCAAACAGAGGTGGACTGGAGCTGGGGAAGGTGCTGAGCAACATGCAGCATAAGGCTGAAGATTTAGAAGCTCGGTCACGGAGGAGCAAAATGTGAATCACAGGCCTCCCAGAATCCACCAGCATGGGGAGCATGGAAATATATGTGGAAGAGCTTCTGGTTTTGACTTTCTCCCCAATGTTTGTAGTCGAGCGCGCCCATCGATTGCTTGGCCCGAGACCACCACCGGTAGCCCCGCCGCGACCCATAATCACCAAATTGTTGAATTATAGAAACCGTGACGCAGCACTGAGAGTTGCTAGAGAGAAGCAAAATCTCCAGCATGAGGATTACGCAATCTTTCTCTACTCTGCGGGTGCAAGAAGTGAGAAAACAGTTTGCGCCCCTGAAGAGACAACTGAGAGTACAGAACCTAGACTATTTAATGCTATACCCAGCGCGCCTCAGAGTGAACAGGCAGGGGAAATCCAAGATATTCATGGACCCCAAGCTGCTGCAGAAAGCCCTTAAAGAATGGTCAAAGAACGATACAAGACAAAGTGACCCAGGCGCTGGCGAAGCCGCATGCAAGGAAGCCTGGAGGAGCAAGATTAAGTGGTTGCAGTGTTCTAAGGCCACTAAGGTTTGAGATTTCTTTGCTGGGGGACACAGGCTTGACTCACATCCTGCAGAGCAGAGGGAAACTGAGTGTTTAGTAAGAATAGAACATTTAGGTAATCACTGACTATGAGGGGGATGCGTTACAAAATTCAGAACATGGTTAGTTGTAGCCAACCTATCCAAACCCCACTGGCAGGAAGTACTATAATCAAGACAGCAGATATGATGCCCAGATGTACGAGATATGCGAGCTGGTAAACTGCAGACAACTAGTCCATAAGAGAGTATAAAAAACGTTTTAACTGGGAATTTTAGTCTTACTTACCCACACATCTTCAGCACGCACTTCCGGACTCCTGGGGGGGGGACAGTAGACCGCCATTTTGTGCACGGTGCGTGCTATTTGCCAGGGGCTGTGGGCTACTTAACATGTGTGATGGGTGGACGCGCCCGTCCGTATCCCAGAAGCGCCCAGCGCCAGCCATCCTGTCCGTTGCCCACAAGACCTATCTAAGGCCCGCATGGTATCAGAAACAATGGTCCTAGACCTAATTAGAAGTTTGAGTTAATCATACTTATAATTGTAAGTCTCTTATTCCGAGCTTTCCTTCACTTGCTCATAGTGTTCACTCCAAACATTTATACAGAAAATGCAACAGGTGGTGCGTTTGCAGAGTGATGGCAAAAGGGGGGCGTTGCCTCTAAAGACCTCTTAGCAATCCCACTGTGTGGGACTTACTGGAGGTAACAGGAGGGGTAGTTGGCCCCCAAGGACATCCTTGGAGCCAATTACCCCTCCTACAGCTCCCCTGACATACAGCTCCCCTTGTGCAAAAGCAATTCTGCTTTGGTTTTTGGAAGCGAAAGCAGGTTTCCTGCTCTCGCTTCCCAAAAAACCAAAGCAGAGTTTGCTATGACAGGGCAGGACCCGCACGACTCCCGCCCTGCCAGGAGTGGGCACCCCAGGACATTGCAGGAGCCGGCCCGGGGGGTGGCTGTCCCCAGGGCCATCAAGGGCTCCTGGAGGGGGGCAGAGCGGCCCTGCTCCCATCAAATACAAAGCCCCAGGGAGGTGGTGGTCCCTGAGGCTTGGGGGGCCTATGAGGCCCTTGCCTCTAATTATTCAAAGCCCTGGGAAGGTTGTGGTCCCTGGGGCTTGGGGGGGCCCATGAGGCCCCTCATTAATAAAGAAAGCCCCGGGGAGGTGGTGATCCCGGGACTAGGGAGGGCCAGCGAGGCCCCTGTACTTAATTAGGCATGCCCTGGGGAGGTAGTGGTCCCCGGGGCAGCATGGGGGGCAGGAGCCCCAAAGGAGGTGGCGGTCCCTGGGGCTGAGGTGGCCCCCACGGGCCCCGCTAATTAAATAGGCATTGCAACTGGGGCTTAAGAATAACAAAGCGTGGAAGCCTCCGCTTCGTTTTTTAAAATGTTCTCTGCCAGATTCGCGCACCCAGGGCGAATTCAGACGATTTTAAAAATAAATGCTTTCTTTGGCCCTGGGGGTCCTTGTGGGACCTCTACCGAGTAACAGGATGGCTGCCAACACTTCCTGGTTTGGAGCGTTGGCAGCCACTCAGAGTGAAGCTTGTGCCCGGGAGGGTTCACAAACCCTCCTCTGTTCTCAGACATCGAAACTTTTCTTTTTCTAATTTCTCAGGAACTACTGAACGGATTTACACCATTTACAAAAAGGGCTCTTTCTGAACCAAGACCTTCCTTTTTGCCAAATTTGGTGTAATTCCGTTCAGCAATTCAGGCTGTAGCTTTGTCTAAAGTTCCTATGGAAATTAACATGGAGAAAACGAGTTTTGGGACCTCCTTTTTCTCGGCCCCCGCTTGACAAATCACCTCGAAACTTTCACGATAGGAGCTCACCGGAGCGCCCCATTAGTTTTGAAACTTTTGCAAAGATTCGTCAACCGGCGCAAAAGTTATTAGCAATGCAAAAAAAAATCTTCCTTTGGAAATTAGGTCCTAATTATATAACTACCTACTGGCGATCGTCAGTAGGTAGTAGATACATATATAGATATATATATATATATATATATCACAACAACTTCTCCTCCATTACGAGTAGAACACAAGGGACACAGCGGGGCTTCAGCAGTTGGTTATTCAGGAACACTGGTGTCAGGTTTTCACCTTGTATGGCCGCTGTCCGCATAATGCGGGACAAAAGGCGACCGTACAGGTCGAACTACATTACCCAGAAAGAATGGAGACGACGTCACGTTCTGACGCTAAGAACGCAAAATCCCGGAAATAAGACTCAGCTATTACCCACGCGCAGTGCCGATAATTCATGCCATAACTACGAACTGGTCGGTAAGAAGGAGTAGCGGTAAGATTCTTGTTTGCCGGCTGTGTCCTGTTTCACCCCATGCTGGTTGGGTGGAAGAACATTTGTTCTGAGTATTTAGTGCACACGGCGGTGTGCGCTTACCAGGTACTTTGGTGAAACCTTGTGATTCAACAAGGGTTCTCTTTCTCTCCCTGTTGGACGAGACGGTGTTTCACGTTCTCATTGCAGGGAGAGGCTTGTCTCCGGTTTTGTTTAGATGGGAACAGTATTGCTAAGCCAATAGACTTATTGTACAATTTTGCTTAACATAAGGAAATGAAACAGGGCGGACTGTCACTGTTTATTGAAAGAGTTATCATTGGTCCAGACACGGAGAGTGTCACGAATCAGATATCTTCCCCTGTGGGAAAAAGAGCACCTCAGCCGGCAGGAATCATATGAAAGGGTGATTTAACCTTACCTGCCGTTTTTTCTTTGTGATTCCTTTCTTCTCATCAACCATTCTACACTTTGTATTTGAAATACAGGGGAGACGATTCGGGGTACGTGATCAAGGGGATTGGTTTAGCCTATAGAGGAACACCCTAAATGAGTGGTAGGTAGTATGTATTAATGGTAATAAATATAGAATCACGTGTTATCATAAGCTCATTGTGTTCCACTGTGTTTGTTGTTACAGTTGGCTCACTTCCCCGATCTCGACCCTCATCCTTCCTCTTACAATACAAAGCCACTTATCTTTTTCTTTCAGGTAGGGGCATAGAATAATGTGGTGAATCATAAGGAAGGATTATAGAGAGATTTCCTTGTGGGGTTTTGGGGGGGGTGTTTTCTAATCCCTTGACCTTGTCGTTTCAAATCTCCCTCCCCGCTGTCCCCTTCCTTTCCCGCCCTCACGGGACAATCTTAGTAGTCTGTGTTTTCTACGTCAGACTCTGGGAGAGTCGTGTGGGGGGAGGTCATAGGATATTCAACACAGCCCCGAAGAGAACCAGAGCCGAGCCTGACAGAATTATCGGCCCAAGATTGTTTTTTCTCTTCTTGGCTGTGTTGAAGACACCATGGCTACTCTAGACGACGTTCTGGCAGCTTTGGTTTTGGTGCAGAATGAGCTAGCGGCCTCCAACAGAGAAGTGGCGGCCTCTAGAGCTGAGAATGCACAGTTAAAAGCTAGAATGGACAGAATGCAGGGAAACCCCTTTGATGCAGGTCCAAGTCCTCCTCCTCCTTCCCCCTCTGTTGTGGTAGAAAAGCCCACACAAATTCCTTTAGCTCCTCCTGAGCGATTCTATGGGGACAACAAGAAAGTGCAGGTGTTTATGACACAGGTGTTAATACACTTTATGTGTAAACCCAAAATGTTCGCCACCAACCAGGCTAGGGTTGCTTTTCTTATTTCCTATCTAGGGGGGGAGGCGGCACAATGGGCAGTCCCTGTGGTCCGGCGAGACGATCCACTACTCTACGATTGGGATGAGTTCAGGTCAGAATTCGAGAAGACCTTTGACCGTAGAGCCGAAACATTCACCGCCGATCGGGAACTGCTAGTCCTGAAGCAAGGCACCACAGTTCTGGTAACCTATTTGAACAACTTTCGTCGTTTGGTAGCTGAGACCGATTGGCCAGAAATAAAGCAATCTGCCTTGTTTTATCAAGGCCTAAACGATGAGATGAAGGATGTTTTGGCCCATATAGATCCACAGCCTCGCTCCTGCACCGCCCTTATTGAGTTGACATTGCGGTTGGATCACAGAATGCGAGAAAGAAAGGGGGACACCAAGAAAAAAGAACAGCCCATTTTGCCCTATGATAAAGGGGGATTGGGAGAGAAATCAGGTACCTCCTCGGTGTCCATGGAAATCGGAGCAGTAAGGGCAGCTCTAACGTTACATGAAAAAGAACACCGTAGGAAATTCGGACTTTGTTTATACTGTGGTAAAAAGGGACACTATTTAAGAGATTGTCCAGTGAAGCCCAAAACAGGAAAGGTTAGGGCAGGACAATCTGCAGCAGGAACCAGTGAGAGGAAGTCGGAAAACTCCAGTGCTTGAAGGTGAGCGAAGGGAACCTATCAAGCAAGAATGTCATCCCTTCAGTAACGCCAGGCTGTGACCAAGAAATCAATCATTTGTTTTTGGCTATGACGCTGTTTGTTGATTAGGGCGAAAAAGATATTAAAGCCATGGTGGATTCCGGTGCAACGGGATGTTTCATGGATTACTCGGAAGCGAAAAGATTGGGGGTTCGGTTTATTTCAAAAAGCCAACCAGAAATGGTGTATGCTGTGGACGGGAGTGAATTAATAGCAGGACCTATTAAGTTCCATACCCCCGAATACGTCCTCAACTACAAGGGGATTCATCACAAACTATTGTCTTTCAATATAATTCAAGCACCTCAATATGGTATTATTCTGGGGCTTCCCTGGTTACAAAAACACGAACCAACCATACACTGGACCACCAAGACAATACGATTTGCATCTGAGTACTGTCAGAAACAGTGTCTGCTTAACTCAGAGGGCCCCTCCAAGGCTTTGGCTGCAATACATGGAATAGCCACGGCCACTGAGAAAGAAGTAGTCTTGCCACCCTGTTACGAAGCATTCAAGGAGGTTTTCAGTGATGTACAGGCAGAAGAACTTCCGCCACATAGAGCCTACGACTGCCGTATAGACCTCCTCCCGGGATCAGTGGAACCCAACGGACGACTCTACGCCCTCACGGTGCCCGAAAATGAATATTTGCGGGCATATCTGGACAAATATTTGGCCATAGGGTATATACGGCCGTCAAGATCGCCTGCAGCTTCACCTCTGTTTTTTATACCCAAGGCCAATGGAGAGAAGAGGTGCTGTATTGACTACAGAGCCCTGAACACCATCACGATTAAAAACCAATATCCTTTGCCATTGATTCCAGTGTTGTTGGAACAAGTTCGATCCGCCACCGTTTATACCAAACTTGATTTGCGTGGTGCGTATCATCTTGTCCGAATACGGCAAGGCGATGAATGGAAGATGGCCTTTAAGACGCGGTATGGGATCTTTGAATACCTGGTTATGCCCTTTGGGCTATGTAACGCCCCGGCCGCCTTCCAGTTCTTTCTTAATGAAGTTCTGAGGGAGTACCTTGATCGTTTCGTTGTCGTGTATATAGACGACATTTTGGTATATTCCAACACTACCAAAGAACACACGAGTCATGTAAGACAAGTACTCCAGGCCTTGCAGCAACATCAGTTGTACTGTAAAATCACGAAATGTGAATTTCACGTGACCACGGTGGAATTCTTAGGGGTGATGCTAACACCCTCTGGTCAACTCATGGCCGAGAGAAAAGTAAAAGCGATAAAGGAGTGGCCTCATCTGAACACCGTGAAGGACATCCAATGTCTATTAGGATTCGCCCTTCTATCGGCGGTTTATTCGGGGGTTCTCTGCTTTGGTGACTCCTTTGACCCGTCTCACAAGAAAGAATGTTCCATTCATATGGGACATAGAAACACAAGGAGTGTTTGATGCTTTGAAGTAAGCATTCTCCACGGCTCCCGTTCTGACTCTTGCCAATCCTGACCTGCCTTTTTTGGTGGAAGCTGACGCCTCTGAAGTAGCCTTAGGGGCTGTGTTGCCTCAGAGGGAGGAATCCACCGGACAGTTACACCCCATTGCCTTCCTGTCAAGAAAGCTTAGTCCAGCTGAGGTGAATTATACAATCGCGGAAAAGGAATTGTTGGCCATACGTGATGCATTTGTGGAATGGAGACATTGGTTGCTGGGCGCTGTTCATCAGGTGATGGTCTACACCGACCATCGGAACCTACAGTTTTTACGAGCGGCCCGTCATCTCACACCTAGACAGCTGCGCTGGATGTTATTCTTTGAGAAATATAGATTCATCGTCACGTTCAGGCCTGGCAGTGAGAACAAAAAGGCTGATGCTCTGACGAGACAAGAAAATCCGGCCATGCACGCATTGACACCTAACAGAACCATCATTAATCCCGCCAAGGTCGTGGGTGTAACTCAAACGGGGGATTTTCTGCAGAGTGTGCGCAAAGGGATTCAATCTTGTGTGTGGGGAACCTGGCTTCGACATCATCCGGAATGGAGGATGAGGCACGGAGTGCCTATGAAAGGATCTCAAGTGCTTGTACCTACAAAGACTCTACAAAAGACAGTTTTTGCTTGGTGTCATGAAGCACCCTGTGCTGGTCACATGGGTTTTGTTAAGACACTTGAAAAAGCTTTGAGACAGTTCTGGTGGCCATCGATAAGATTCGACCTGCGTCAATGGGGAAAGGAGTGCATGACGTGCGCCCAAATGAAATCAGATCACCAACAACCACAGGGACTCCTAAGACCTTTGCCTACCCCCGAAACACCCTGGAAGAGGTTTTCAGTTGACTTTATTGTTGGGCTCCCCAAGGATCAAGAAAAGACAACTATCCTGGTGGTGGTGGACTATCTGACCAAAATGGGGCATTGTATTGCCTGCAATCAGGTACCTACGGCTGGTCTTTTGGCACACCTCCTTTTGGTGAATATAGTTAGGTTGCATGGTCTCCCGAGGGTAATAGTGTCGGACAGAGGGGCCCAATTCACTGCCCGTTTATGGAAAACCTGGTGCTCTGCATTAAATGTCTCCTCTTCCTTGTCTACCAGCTTCCATCCCCAGACGGATGGTCAGACTGAAAGACTTAATCAGACCCTGAAGCAATTTTTGCGTTGCTATGTTCAGGCCAACACAGATGCGTGGGTGGATTGGTTGTGGGTGGCAGAGGTGGCTTATAACAGCACACAACATTCATCGACATTTCATTCACCATTTTTTTGTTCTTATGGACATCATCCCAGAATCAGTCCCTTGTTGCTCCCAAGTAATAATGTCAAACTGCCAGACGTCAGGGCCAGATTGCTGCGCATACGCCGTATACTCACGGATACTCGCAGGAATCTTGTCAAGGCTAAGAGTAAGTACAAGGCTCAGGCGGATAAACACCGCAGGCCTTGCCCTGTGTACAAGAAGGGCGACCTGGTGTGGTTATCTACTCGACATATCAAGTTTAAGAAACACAGTGTGTTTAATCCTAGGTTCATTGGACCTTATAGGGTAATAACACATGTGTCCCCTGTATCAGTTAGGTTGCGTGTGCCTGCCCATTTGAGAATTCACCCCATTTTTCATGTGTCCCTGTGGAAACCCTCTCTTTGTCCGGTTTGGCGTGCCCCGTTGCCTATCTGGGTGCAACAGGAACGTGAATACGAAGTGCAGGGGGTTCTTGACTCCAGAGGGTGCGGGGGCATTTGCAGTACCTGATTTCCTGGAAAGGCTACGGCCAGGAAGAGAACTCATGGGAGCCTGCGCGTTTGGTTCATGCTCCTCGTTTGGTGGCGAAGTTCCATCGGTTGTTTCCTGGGAAACCTGCTGCTGGCTAGCGCCCCTTGTGAGGGGGGATGTACTGTCAGGTTTTCACCTTGTATGGCCGCTGTCTGCATAATGCGGGACAAAAGGCGACCGTACAGGTCGAACTACATTACCCAGAAAGAATGGAGACGACGTCACGTTCTGACGCTAAGAACGCAAAATCCCGGAAATAAGACTCAGCTATTACCCACGCGCAGTGCCGATAATTCATGCCATAACTACGAACTGGTCGGTAAGAAGGAGTAGTGGTAAGATTCATGTTTGCCGGCTGTGTCCTGTTTCACCCCGTGCTGGTTGGGTGGAAGAACATTTGTTCCGAGTATTTAGTGCACACGGCGGTGTGCGCTTACCAGGTACTTTGGTGAAACCTTGTGATTCAACAAGGGTTCTCTTTCTCTCCCTGTTGGACGAGACGGTGTTTCACGTTCTCATTGCAGGGAGAGGCTTGTCTCCGGTTTTGTTTAGATCGGAACAGTATTGCTAAGCCAATAGACTTATTGTACAATTTTGCTTAACATAAGGAAACGAAACAGGGCGGACTGTCACTGTTTATTGAAAGAGTTATCATTGGTCCAGACACGGAGAGTGTCACGAATCAGATATCTTCCCCTGTGGGAAAAAGAGCACCTCAGCCGGCAGGAATCATATGAAAGGGTGATTTAACCTTACCTGCCATTTTTTCTTTGTGATTCCTTTCTTCTCATCAACCATTCTACACTTTGTATTTGAAATACAGGGGAGATGATTCGGGGGTACGTGATCAAGGGGATTGGTTTAGCCTATAGAGGAACACCCTAAATGAGTGGTAGGTAGTATGTATTAATGGTAATAAATATAGAATCACGTGTTATCATAAGCTCATTGTGTTCCACTGTGTTTGTTGTTATAGTTGGCTCACTTCCCCGATCTCGACCCTCATCCTTCCTCCCACAATACAAAGCCACTTATCTTTTTCTTTCAGGTAGGGGCATAGATTAATGTGGTGAATCATAAGGAAGGATTATAGAGAGATTTCCTTGTGGGGTTTTGGGGGGGTGTTTTCTAATCCCTTGTCCTTGTCGTTTCAGATCTCCCTCCCCGCTGTCCCCTTCCTTTCCCGCCCTCACGGGACGATCTTAGTAGTCTGTGTTTTCTACGTCAGACTCTGGGAGAGTCGTGTGGGGGAGGTCATAGGATATTCAACACAGCCCCGAAGAGAACCAGAGCCGAGCCTGACAACTGGCATGACCGATTTTGGCTGATTGCCTTTATCAAATGCACCAGTCCATAGAAAATGTGAACACCCACTCAACAGATCTAATATAGGCTCCTCCTTCCAAGTGGTAGTGGGCTCACCTGCGCTAGATAGTCCGTGCTCGCACCAATACTGGGGACTACCAGTCCCAAAATGCAGCGTGCTGGAAATCCAATGCAGTGTAGTGGGGATTCACAAAAAAGTTAAAAGTAGCAGCTGAAGTCCCATACTTTCTGCCACCAACCTCAAAGGCAGCAAGTCTGGAGGTGCAGATTAAGTAACGGCATCTCTCCGCACGATCTTGGCCCATTGTAATCAGCTGCTTCATAGTACCTCAGAGGCTACGGTGGCGGGTCATGGAATATCCGACTCCTCGGTCACCAAACACAAACTTCCCATGTGTTCATGACCACTGAATAAAAGGGTCCCTTGTGCGTGCCACAGGCATCACGCTAAAAACCACAACAACTTCAAACACAAGGGACACAGCGGTGCTTCAGCAGTTGTTTATTCAGGAGCACTGGCATGACCGGTTTCGGCTGACTGCCTTTATCAAATGCCACAGTCCATAGAAAATGTGAACACCCACTCAACAGATCTAATATAGGCTCCTCCTTCCAAGTGGTAGTGGGCTCACCTGCGCTGGATAGTCCCTGCTCGCACCAATACTGGGGACTACCAGTCCCAAAATGCAGCGTGCTGAAAATCCAATGCAGTGTAGTGGGGATTCACAAAAAATTAAAAAGTAGCAGCTGAAGTCCCATACTTTCTGCCACCAACCTCAAAGGGAGCAAGTCTGGAGGCGCAGATTAAGTAAAGGCGTCTCTCCGCACGATCTTGGCCCGTTCTAAGCAGTTGCTTCATTGTACCTCAGAGGATACGGTGGCGGGTCATGGAATATCCGACTCCTCGGTAACTAAACACAAACTTCCCATGTGTCCATGACCAATGAATTAAAGGGTCCCTTGTGCGCGCCACAGGCAACGCGCTAAAAATCACAACTTCTCCTCCATTACGAGTAGAACACAAGGGAAACAGCGGGGCTTCAGCAGTTGTTTATTCAGGAGCACTGGCATGACCGGTTTCGGCTGATTGCCTTTATCAAATGCCACAGTCCATAGAAAATATGAACACCCACTCAACAGATCTAATATTGGCTCCACCTTCCAAGTGGTAGTGGGTTCACCTGCGCTAGATAGTCCCTGCTCGCACCAATACTGGGGACTACCAGTCCCAAAATGCAGCGTGCTGGAAATCCAATGCTGTGTAGTGGGGATTCACAAAAAATTAAAAAGTAGCAGCTGAAGTCCTTTACTTTCTGCCACCAACCTCTAAGCCAGCAAGTCTGGAGGCGCAGATTAAGTAACGGCGTTTCTCCGCACGATCTTGGCCCGTTGTAATCAGCTGCTTCATAGTACCTCAGAGGCTACAGTGGTGGGTCATGGAATATCCGATTCCTCGGTAACCAACCACAAACTTCCCATGGGTCTATGACCACTGAATGAAATGGTCCCTTGTGCGCGCCACAGGCAACGTGCTAAAAATCACAACAACTTCTCTCTATTACGAGTAGAACACAAAGGACACAGCGGGGCTTCAGCAGTTGTTTATTCAGGAGCACTGGCATGACCAGTTTTGGCTGATTGCCTTTATCAAATGCCGCAGTCCATAGAAAATGTGAACACCCACTCAACAGATCTAATATTGGCTCCACCTTCCAAGTGGTAGTGGGGTCACCTGCGCTAGATAGTCCCTGCTCGCACCAATACTGGGGACTACCAGTCCCAAAATGCAGCGTGCTGGAAATCCAATGCAGTGTAGTGGGGATTCACAAAAAATTTAAAAGTAGCAGCTTAAGTCCGATACTTTCTGCCACCAACCTGAAAGGCAGCAAGTCTGGAGGCGCAGATTAAGTTACGGCGTCTCTCCGCACGATCTTGGCCCAGTGTAATCAGCTGCTTCATAGTACCTCAGAGGCTACGGTGGCGGGTCACGGAATATCCGACTCCTCGGTAACCAAACACAAACTTCCCATGTGTCCATGACCACTGAATGAAAGGGTCCCTTGTGCGTGCCACAGGCAACGCGCTAAAAATCACAACAACTTCTCCTCCATTACGAGTAGAACACAAGGGACACAGCGTTGCTTCAGCAGTTGTTTATTCAGGAGCACTGGCATGACCGGTTTCGGCTGATTGCCTTTATCAAATGCCACAGTCCATAGAAAATGTGAACACCCACTCAACAGATCTAATATAGGCTCCTCCTTCCAAGTGGTAGTGGGCTCACCTGCGCTAGATAGTCCCTGCTCGCACCAATACTGGGGACTACCAGTCCCAAAATCCAGCGTGCTGGAAATCCAATGCAGTGTAGTGGGGATTCACAAAAAATTAAAAAGTAGCAGCTGAAGTCCCATACTTTCTGCCACCAACCTCAAAGGCAGCAAGTCTGGAGGCGCAGATTAAGTAATGGTGTCTCTCCGCACGATCTTGTCCCGTTGTAAGCAGCTGCTTCATAGTACCTCAGAGGCTACGGTGGCGGGTCATGGAATATCCGACTCCTCGGTAACCAAACAGAAACTTCCCATGTGTCCATGACCACTGAATCAAAGGTCCCCTTGTGCGCGCCACAGGCAATGTGCTAAAAATCACAACAACTTCTCCTCCATTACGAGTAGAACACAAAGGACACAGCGGGGCTTCAGCAGTTGTTTATTCAGGAGCACTGGCATGACCAGTTTTGGCTGATTGCCTTTATCAAATGCCGCAGTCCATAGAAAATGTGAACACCCACTCAACAGATCTAATATTGGCTCCTCCTTCCAAGTGGTAGTGGGGTCACCTGCGCTAGATAGTCCCTGCTCGCACCAATACTGGGGACTACCAGTCCCAAAAAGCAGCGTGCTGGAAATCCAATGCAGTGTAGTGGGGATTCACAAAAAATTAAAAAGTAGCAGCTGAAGTCCCTTACTTTCTGCCACCAACCTCAAAGCCAGCAAGTCTGGAGGCGCAGATTAAGTTACCGCGTCTCTCCGCACAATCTTGGCCCGTTGTAATCAGCTGCTTCATAGTACCTCAGAGGCTACGGTGGCGGGTCACGGAATATCCGACTCCTCGGTAACCAAACACAAACTTCCCATGTGTCCATGACCACTGAATGAAAGGGTCCCTTGTGCGCGTCACAGGCAACGCGCTAAAAATCACAACAACTTCTCCTCCATTACGAGTAGAACACAAGGGACACAGCGGTGCTTCAGCTGTTGTTTATTCAGGAGCACTGGCATGACCGGTATCGCCTAATTGCCTTTATCAAATGCCGCAGTCCATAGAAAATGTGAACACCCACTCAATAGATCTAATATAGGCTCCTCCTTCCAAGTGGTAGTGGGCTCACCGGCGCTAGATAGTCCCTGCTCGCACCAATACTGGGGACTACCAGTCCCAAAATGCAGCGTGCTGGATATCCAATGCAGTGTAGTGGGGATTCACAAAAAATTAAAAAGTAGCAGCTGAAGTCCCTTACTTTCTCCCACCAACCTCAAAGCCAGCAAGTCTGGAGGCGCAGATTAAGTAACGGCGTTTCTCCGCACGATCTTGGCTCGTTGTAATCAGCTGCTTCATAGTACCTCAGAGGCTACAGTGGCGGGTCATGGAATATCCGATTCCTCGGTAACCAACCACAAACTTCCCATGGGTCTATGACCACTGAATGAAATGGTCCCTTGTGCGCGCCACAGGCAACGTGCTAAAAATCACAACAACTTCTCCTCCTTTACGAGTAGAACACAAGAGACACAGCGGTGCTTCAGCAGTTGTTTATTCAGGAGCACTGGTATGACCGGTTTTGGCTGACTACCTTTATCAAATGCCACAGTCCATAGAAAATGTGAACACCTACTCAACAGATCTAATATAGGCTCCTCCTTCCAAGTGGTAGTGGGCTCACCTGCGCTGGATAGTCCCTGATCGCACCAATACTGGGGACTACCAGTCCCAAAATCCAGCGTGCTGGAAATCCAATGCAGTGTAGTGGGGATTCACAAAAAATTAAAAAGTAGCAGCTGAAGTCCCATACTTTCTGCCACCAACCTCAAAGGCAGCAAGTCTGGAGGCGCAGATTAAGTAATGGTGTCTCTTCGCACGATCTTGGCCCGTTGTAAGCAGCTGCTTCATAGTACCTCAGAGGCTACGGTGGCGGGTCATGGAATATCCGACTCCTCGGTAACCAAACACAAACTTCCCATGTGTCCATGACCACTGAATGAAAGGGTCCCTTGTGCGCGCCAGAGGCAACGCGCTAAAAATCACAACAACTTCTCCTCCATTACGAGTAGAACACAAGGGACACAGCGGTGCTTCAGCAGTTGTTTATTCAGGAGCACTGGCATGACCGGTTTCGGCTGATTGCCTTTATCAAATGCCACAGTCCATAGAAAATGTGAACACCCACTCAACAGATCTAATATAGGCTCCTCCTTCCAAGTGGTAGTGGGCTCACCTGCGCTAGATAGTCCCTGCTCGCACCAATACTAGGGACTACCAGTCCCAAAAAGCAGCGTGCTGGAAATCCAATGCAGTGTAGTGGGGATTCACAAAAAATTAAAAAGTAGCAGCTGAAGTCCCTTACTTTCTGCCAGCAACCTCAAAGCCAGCAAGTCTGGAGGCGCAGATTAAGTAACGGCGTCTCTCCTCACAATCTTGGCCCGTTGTAATCAGCTGCTTCATAGTACCTCAGAGGCTACGGTGGCGGGTCACGGAATATCCGACTCCTCGGTAACCAAACACAAAATTCCCATGTGTCCATGACCACTGAATGAAAGGGTCCCTTGTGCGCGTCACAGGCAACGCGCTAAAAATCACAACAACTTCTCCTCCATTACGAGTAGAACACAAGGGACACAGCGGTGCTTCAGCTGTTGTTTATTCAGGAGCACTGGCATGACCGGTATCGCCTAATTGCCTTTATCAAATGCCGCAGTCCATAGAAAATGTGAACACACACTCAATAGATCTAATATAGGCTCCTCCTTCCAAGTGGTAGTGGGCTCACCGGCGCTAGATAGTCCCTGCTCGCACCAATACTGGGGACTACCAGTCCCAAAATGCAGCGTGCTGGAAATCCAATGCAGTGTAGTGGGGATTCACAAAAAATTAAAAAGTAGCAGCTGAAGTCCCTTACTTTCTGCCACCAACCTCAAAGCCAGCAAGTCTGGAGGCGCAGATTAAGTAACGGCGTTTCTCCGCACGATCTTGGCCCATTGTAATCAGCTGCTTCATAGTACCTCAGAGGCTACAGTGGCGGGTCATGGAATATCCGATTCCTCGGTAACCAACCACAAACTTCCCATGGGTCTATGACCACTGAATGAAATGGTCCCTTGTGCGCGCCACAGGCAACGTGCTAAAAATCACAACAACTTCTCTCCATTACGAGTAGAACACAAAGGACACAGCGGGGCTTCAGCAGTTGTTTATTCAGGAGCACTGGCATGACCAGTTTTGGCTGATTGCCTTTATCAAATGCCGCAGTCCATAGAAAATGCGAACACCCACTCAACAGATCTAATATAGGCTCCTCCTTCCAAGTGGTAGTGGGCTCACCTGCGCTAGATAGTCCCTGCTCGCACCAATACTGGGGACTACCAGTCCCTAAAAGCAGCGTGCTGGAAATCCAATGCAGTGTAGTGGGGATTCACAAAAAATAAAAAGTAGCAGCTGAAGTCCCTTACTTTCTGCCACCAACCTCAAAGCCAGCAAGTCTGGAGGCGCAGATAAAGTAACGGCGTCTCTCCTCACAATCTTGGCCCGTTTTAATCAGCTGCTTCATAGTACCTCAGAGGGTACGGTGGTGGGTCATGGAATATTCGACTCCTCGGTAACCAAACACAAACTTCCTATGTGTCCATGGCCTCTGAATGAAAGGGTCCCTTGTGCGCGCCACAGGCAACGCGCTAAAAATCACAACAACTTCTCCTCCATTATGAGTAGAACACAAGGGACACAGCGGGGCTTAAGCTGTTGTTTATTCAGGAGCACTGGCATGACCGGTTTCGCCTGATTGCCTTTATCAAATGCAGCAGTCCATAGAAAATGTGAACACCCACTCAATAGATCTAATATAGGCTCCTCCTTCCAAGTGGTAGTGGGCTCACCGGCGCTAGATAGTCCCTGCTTGCACCAATACTGGGGACTACCAGTCCCAAAATGCAGCGTGCTGGAAATCCAATGCAGTATAGTGGGGATTCACAAACAATTTAAAAGTAGCAGCTGAAGTCCCATACTTTCTGCCACCAACCTCAAAGGCAGCAAGTCTGGAGGCGCAGATTAAGTAACGGCGTTTCTCCGCACGATCTTGGCCCGTTGTAATCAGCTGCTTCATAGTACCTCAGAGGCTACAGTGGCGGGTCATGGAATATCCGATTCCTCGGTAACCAACCACAAACTTCCCATGGGTCTATGACCACTGAATAAAATGGTCCCTTGTGCGCGCCACAGGCAACGTGCTAAAAATCACAACAACTTCTCCTCCATTACGAGTAGAACACAAGGGACACAGAGGTGCTTCAGCAGTTGTTTATTCAGGAGCACTGGCATGACCGGTTTTGGCTGACTGCCTTTATCAAATGCCACAGTCCATAGAAAATGTGAACACCCACTCAACAGATCTAATATAGGCTCCTCCTTCCAAGTGGTAGTGAGCTCACCTGCGCTGGATAGACCCTGCTCGCACCAATACTGGGGACTACCAGTCCCAAAATGCAGCGTGCTGGAAATCCAATGCAGTGTAGTGGGGATTCACAAAATATTAAAAAGTAGCAGCTGAAGTCCCATACTTTCTGCCACCAACCTCAAAGGCCGCAAGTCTGGAGGCGCAGATTAAGTAATGGTGTCTCTCCGCACGATCTTGGCCCGTTGTAAGCAGCTGCTTCATAGTACCTCAGAGGCTACGGTGGCGGGTCATGGAACATCCGACTCCTCGGTAACCAAACACAAACTTCTCATGTGTCCATGACCACTGAACTAAAGGGTCCCATGTGCGCGCCACAGGCAACACATTAAAAATCACAATAACTTCTCCTCCATTACAAGTAGAACACAAGGGACACAGCGGGGCTTCAGCAGTTGTTTATTCAGGAGCACTGGCATGACCGGTTTCGGCTTATTGCCTTTATCAAATGGCGCAGTCCATAGAAAATGTGAAAACCCACTCAACAGATCTAATATAGGCTCCTCCTTCCAAGTGGTAGTGGGGTCACCTGCGCTAGATAGTCCCTGCTCGCACCAATACTGGGGGCTACCAGTCCCAAAATGCAGCGTGCTGGAAATCCAATGCAGTGTAGTGGGGATAAACAAAAAATTAAAAAGTAGGAGCTAAAGTCCCATACTTTCTGTCACCAACCTCAAAGGCAGCAAGTCCGGAGGCGCAGATTAAGTAACGGCGTCTCTCTGCACGATCTTGGGCCGTTGTAATCAGCTGCTGAAGTACCGAAAAATAAATAAGACCATATAGAGCTATACCTACTGATAGCCCCCAATACCAATTACCAATAACCAGTCAGTTGGCAGTGAAGAAGGTACAATCATTTATTATACAACAACTCTGCCAAAGGAGCCTCTTGCGACCTAACCCCTTGAGGTACGCCGAGAAGACTGCTGGCACATTATCAAGAGTTCAAATATTAACTGTTACATTTCGAAACCATTACCTAAGAAGGAAAAATACAAGTTGGTACAGGTTGCTGAAAAGGAAAGATCATATATGGCATACAAAGCAGTTTCAGTTTAGCTCAGCTCGTTATAGCAAGGTCAATGAGGGTAACTCCCTTCTGCCTGTCTCAGGAGGGTTCGCACAGCGCCTCTGGAATGTGCTTATCCGGCCTACCCCCACCTATAACCTTGACAGGCCTAACATGCAGGAGCAGCAGTTTGTTGCAGTTGTCATGCTATTTCTTAAGGGAACAGCCCTTACCGACTATAACAATTGGATTTTACTAGTGCTACAGGCAAGCTAGGCCACAAAATGGCGCTGGTCGGGTTAAGTTATAATACCCGTCAAAAGGCAGAAACTCATATAGCGTTGTTAGCAACCAAAAGAAACTAATTAATGTGAAACCCACTAATGCACGGGTACCTATACTGAGCTAAATAGATGCATCGCGCTAATTTCTAAACGATACTATGTGTCTTCAGTTTACTCACAAGGCCTGATTTAGACTTCAGTTCCTCAAACCCTCCTTTTAGCGTGATGTAGCTAACTATTTAGGAACTAATCCTGGAAAACCTCCTCATCAATGGCCATCAACTTATTAATCTCTTGTTGGAGCATCTGAGTTTTGGAAGAGATGGGAGAGGGGACAATCAAGGCCATAAGTTTAGCAGCACAATAAGAGCAACAGGCAAGACCACATTGCATACAAAGACAGCAAGTGAATAGAATGCGTGTAGCCCCGGCTTCTATCATTAATAATTTCCATCCCCATGCTGAGAACTGTCCCCAGAACCAACCAGAGAGTGACCAGGATCCATTGTCTGTGTGTATTTCTGAAGCTATGCGATGTAACTTCTGAATTGCTAAATTAACTGTGGGGGCAGAGTCTGGAATGTAAACACAGCAGGAGCTGCCGATCACGCGGCATGCTCCTCCTCGATCAGCCAAGATAATGTCTAAAACCATACGATTTTGAAGTGAGACAAGTCTCGTGGCCTGAAGCTCTTCCGTCATGTTTGTCATCATTTCCGTAGTAATATTGATGACATTTTCCACCACCCTGGACAATCGCCTAACTTCTCTACTAGTGAATATTGGACCCCAGATTGGAAATAATTCCTTGGCAACGTCATAGAACTGTTGCAAGGAAGTGTCAGTTTGATCAACTTCGGACATCCCGAGCTGCCTCCTGCGTCTGCTAGGAACTGCATTGGAATCATATAATTGGTGAGTTTTATGATAATTTGAAGGTGCTATATACACTGGGGGGTATAAGAAAGACAAATACCATTGACCTGCCCATCCCCGAGGTAACCAGGTATAAGCATTTTCCCCACATACAAAATAAACATTTGGAGGGGTCAATAACGGCGGGCTGCTGAAAATCTTCATTCTATAGGTATAGTTACAAATACTATTCCCGACCTGTACATGTCCCATACCTTGTACACAAAATGCGGAGGAAGTGTTCAAAATGGGTACTGGTATAATCCGGTCGCTAGTAACATTTCTGGTAATAAACTGCTGAAAATACTGTGTATGATTGAAGTTAGTGAAATCATAAAGTTCATTTTTCAAGCAAGTACTGTTTTCATGAGTGGTGTATAAATTCATACAGGCATTTGGATCCAACGATCCTTCCCCATCATTTCCTGCTGGGTCAAAACCTTGGTGTGTCTCAATATAAGCTAGGATCATGTTATAATCCTTTTCCGTGTACTGTTTGGGGTTTTCCACATAGGGGTTATACATGGCCGATAACATCTGGAACCATGCTTCGCAACTTCCTAAGTATGATAAAGGTAAGGAAAGGAACAAATCATGTTTGTGCATAACTGATGGCAAAAGGCCACAAACCCAACAATCTGGAATGTTAGTGGTACTATACGTTTGATGGAGCATTTCCACAAATACATTTTTAGCATATGTCTGACGATGTCTTTCCTTATGGGGAGCCAAGGAAAACAACAAATGTTCTGGGGGAGCAATAGTAGTTTTCATCATTGTTTGCATCGGATACTGGTACTCTAAATATATTAATACGTTCATAAAAATTACTGATATAACTGCTATCACTACTATAAAGGCTATTTTCACACGCATGGTCCAAGCAGAAAACATGGGTTCATAAAAAGGTAAATGTCGCGGAGCAAAAGGGCGTTCTTCTTCAGGCACAATACGACCAAAGGGGTACATTCCTAGCTAAAAAACCAAAACTACACTGGGCCAAAGCAGACCTTCTGCCAGAGGGTTCTTCTTCCTGTGTGCGTCTAGAGTCTCACAGGCAGACTCCTATAGTTCATCTAAAAAAAAAAACCACATCAATTCGTGTTACACTTTGTGATGCAGCAAGGAAATCAAGCGTACAACCTGGGCCCTGGTATGCAAAAGTCTTTCTTTCTGAACAGAGCAAAATATCAAAGTTCCAGCTCTCAACGGGTTCAGTCCAGTGTCTCGCTCAGTACCTCAGAATAGAATCTAGCAAACCTTATTTATTCAAGTCTTTCCTTATCTCCTAGCCGTTTCGTCTGAGGTACCGTGATGTTCTCTTGGCCGCAGGTTGTAACGGACATGACCCGGGACTTCCTGATCAGAAAATAACACAAGAGAAGGTGTGTCTCCTTCATCAGAGCCACTACTAACGGAAGTAACAGCGACAGGATCAGAGGCAATTGCAGATTCCACTGGTGCTGCCTCACCCGATCCCGTTACTCCTTATTCTTGCCTCTGCACTATTTCACAGGCATCGGAAAAAGGAACAAATCTGGTGGCTGTCTCACTTTCCTGTGTCAGAATTCCATCGGGATGCTGCTGATCATAAGGAAGCGGGAGGGGCAGCTTCTTCAGGTGGGACACATGGATCCAGTGTTTTTTTCCGTCCACCTTCACTGCTGTCCGTGTCATCAGGAGAATCTGGTATGGTTTAGACCACCTTGGGGCCAGGCTGGTGTCTCGCTGATATTTCTTAACCAGTACCCGTTGACCAGGTTCCAAACGATGTCCGGGGCCCTCTGGCAGGGGCTGCAACACGGATGCTACCTGCTGATGAATAGAACGAAGATCTTTAGTCAGAGTGTACAGATGGTCTATTAACATAGGATATTCAAACATCTTTACATGATATCGGCCTAGGTACTCCCCATACATTAGCAGGCCGTCCAAAAATTACTTCATAAGGCGATAGGCCAGAACGTGAATGAGGGGTAACTCGTAACGACATTAGGGCCAATGGCATAGATTTGCAAATTTAGCGGCACAAAAATGGAAATTTAGCGGCACAAAATGGAAATTTAGCGGCATTATTGCGGCACTTTATTTTACTCGTAATCCTTCCTTTTCAGCCTTAAATAAATTTAAACTGATTTACCTGAGTACTCCACTGTGAAATAGGCATATTTAAAGTGTCATATATGCATCTCGTGAGAGGGGCCCGATTACTCCCTGGGGTGTTCTAGAACCTATGTATGTAGACCTGCTGGGGCACCTCTACCTCCTGGGCCCGAACAGAATGTGCTACATCTGTGAGCCAAGAGGAGTGTTTGCCTCAGAGCCAGAGTGAGTGATAGCCACAACACAGGTTTGCTCAGTCTCGTCTTCACAGGGCTGAGATCGGTGCTACAAGCAACTCTTGAAACTGTTTAGATACCAGGCCCCACAGCACAGGTGAGTGCCACTAAACAGCTCAACCTCATTCTGTGCTGCAGTAGAGGAATGGTGTCCTCAACCATTGTTAAATGTAGACAGACAATCCGTTTTACAGCATAATTTTCCAAACATTGTTGCTAAAGGACAAAGGTTTTACAAGTATGTATCTAGAATAAAAGCGTTCACAATTCCAAGTCGGTTTTCAAGGCTGGGTGCCTCAGTCTACCATGCCCCTGAGTCAACCAGCTGCATACCAGGATTTTTCTGGCGTCTTAGATTTGTGATGGGGGGCACTGAAGTGTGTGGGTTCCTACAGTACTCTTCATGGATGGGATCTATGTATTGCTTAGTCATGTGGGGGTTCACCCCTATTCCACACTACGGTATAAGGGATGCAGTCTCCACTGCATGTTCTATTATATCCAATCGGTGCCTGGATACGCTTGGGAACGTGGCAGCCGAAATGTTTCTTTCTTTTTCAAATCGATCTATTTTTGTCTGAATGCGTGTGCATATTTAAAAGTTACTGTATGTTTGTTGGCTTGCATGAAATTTCAAGGGCATTTTTTGTGAATTTATCTGTGTGTGTATACATGCCTGTGTCTGTTCAATATATTTCCAGGATACAAATGACAGCATGTATAAGCACACAATTAATGAACTGCAGGAGTTTAAGATTTTCATGTAGGGTACTCGCTTACATAATTAATAAATGAAATCCGATTTTAATGAAAACCATTAGCATATTCACAGATTCGCCCCTGTTCATCATCGGATCTTTAGTAAGATTATTTCGAATTTAATAGACAGCATTGAAGCTTTCAAAATAAAATACCTCTCTAAACACAACAGCCGCGCAGCAGCTCATTCCTCGAAATATCCTTCTGGAAGATATGTTGGCAAAACAGCACGTGCCGTTACAACAAGGGCAGGTAAAACCACCAAATGATTCAAAAGCCTGTGTAGCCAGATGATTTTGTAGGGCAGCTTAGAATTCAAACTGATGCAACTTCATAAACATCCAAGTGGCTGTGGACGCCTGAAGAAAATATCTGGCAACCTAACGGGTGGTTCTTTTTTCTCATTAATTGCTGCTGATCAAGGCTCCGATTTCTGCAGACTTGTTCTGAGAAAAAAAGCGACTGTGAAAGCTGTACATGTATTGTTCTTCTTGATCGCCTCTCACAGCTTGGCCAGGAGGAAGCAGCTATTGGATGGCGGCACGGAATGACGTGTGCTCGAACAGCCAATAAATGGGGATTTATTTGTTTTGCTGTCTCCCGGTAGAAACTTTTACTTTTTTTGTAAATATCACGGCCACAAACGTAAATATCGTGGCCACCGCGTTAGTCCCCTGATTTCGCGATTTTTTCGTAAATCACGAAATCGCGAAAAGCTGGAGGGTCTGAATGGTAAGGTATCAAGCCATTTTAGATTAGTACTTTCTTGGATTTTTGCCATCTTTAGTTTCAAGATTCCGTTATATTTCTCAACTAATCCTGCTGACTGAGGATGTTGAGCTGCATGAAATTTCTGTCTTATTTGCAGCCCATTACATATATGCTTAACAAGGGCCCCATGAAAATGTCCCCCGTTGTCCGACCAAATCAAACGGGGCAATTCGAATCTTGGGATAAACTCTTTGAGAAGAGCTTTTGCTGTTGCCAAGGCGGTGTTTTCTTTAGTCGGGTAGGCCTCAACCCATTTGCTAAAAGCACAGACCACCACTAAAACGTATTTCAGGTTGTTGACGCACTCCATATGGATATAATCCATCTGGAGCACTTCAAAAGGTAGGGTCGGGGGTGCAAAGTTCCCTCTCAGAACAGTTTCCCCTTTTCCCGGATTATGTTGCAAACAGACCATACAATATTGAACTAAATGAACAGCCGTCTTTTGGATACTGGGGTTATTCCATACTGGGTCCAATAAGGCCCAAATGCCTTTCGCCCCAATATGAGCTGGACCATGAGCCATAGTTACAACGGCCTGTACCAGAGCATTGGGCAACAGCCATCGTTGTCTTTCAGTCAAATCCACCCAACAGTTATTTTCATCCAACCTTCCTACCTCCTGCTCCCATCTAACCAGCTCAACCGGGGTAGCCTCTTTCTGTATTTCTTGCACACTTTCTATGGTATTATTAAACAAATCAGATTCCTCCACCAACCTTGCAGAAGAAGTTACAAACATAGAGGTGAGTGTGGACTGGGCCGTTTGTTTAGCAAACTGGTCAGCAAAAGCATTCCCCTCCCCTACATCGTCCACCACTGCCTTATGTGCACTGCATTTTATTATTGCTACTCTTTTGGGTAATGTCAGAGCTGTAAGCAATCGCAATACCAAGGGACCATTCTGTATTTTCTGACCATGAGAGGTAAGGAAACCTCTTTCCTTCCACAGCCGCCCGAAGCTATGGGCCACGCCAAAGGCATATTGGCTGTCAGTATAGATGTTAACCTCTAACCCCTCGCTCAATTCACAGGCTCGTAATAATGCCACTAGCTCAGCAGCCTGAGCTGATAGATAGGGCACTCGAGAAGTCTCAACTACTGTTTTTAGCCTTGTGATTTCATATGCAGCTGTTGTTGTACCATCTGTTTTTTTTGTCAAATCTATTTTATTGGCATTTTTATATGAACCGAGGTACAGTGCAAAATTCAATCAGCGTAACAAGACAGTCCAGGCGCGCCAGTACAGCAGTAATATATCTCAGATCAGCGTGTTATATCATCAGGTAGCCACGCCACAGCAGCACATACGAGCGGTACATGCGCTGCGGCCCAGCCTGCGCATGCAGAATTGAGTCCCAGAGTCCCTTGGAGCGTTGTAGGGCTGCCGCCAGTCCAATCCCACTACTGTGCAGGTGCGCATAGAGATGACATTAATCTAACAGTTAACGCAAACATTTAAACAATAGCGGCAAAAACATGTACAGAATCCTTGTTACCCCCGTCCCACCCCCGCCCCCCCACCCAAGTGCATCGTTGTGTGTGAGCATGCATGCATCTCGGTCCTGCGCGCCAAAAGGCAGGGAGTTCTAGTATGCCATCACGCCCTGCCAACAAAGTGGCCCGCGGTATGCCCACCACCCGAAATAGCTATTTAAGTCATGTCATCAACGAGAGTCTCTGACTCCCCCGGCAGACGTAGGGCGCTAAGCATGTGTACCCACCTTTCGGAGAACAGTCGTCTCCTCCCTCCGTATGGCTATCCATTCCGCCTGTGCCCACGCCCTAAAAGACAATACCCACGCCTGCGCAGCAGGCGGTTCGCGTGCCTTCCATCGTCTCGTCAGCAGTCGCTTGGCCACTATCAGTCCCAAATCTAGGAAACGGGACGATGCCTTATCCTGGGGCCTCCTCTTGAATTGATGCAGAAGATACTCAGGCCAGTTGAAGGATATGTTCCGGCCCGTGCACGCCCCAAGTGCCCCACATACCGCATGCCAGTAAGCGCCCAGCTCAGGGCAGCTCCACAAAAGGTGAACTAGTCCTGCATCTAACTCCTCACACCTAGGGCAGGACGCCTCGGAGCGGCGGAAGTACCTATTGAGTAGATCAGGCGTGAGATAGACCCTATGTACAATGAAAAGTTGTATCTGGCGAAGGCGCATGTTTCGGGGGATGTGCACCGGACTCTTAAGGAGCCTCTCCCACTCTTTATCAGTTAGCACTCTGTCCAAGTCTCGTTCCCACTTGTCTCTGAGCGGGGCTAGACTGATCTCTGTGTGCGCCCGCAGCGATGCGGTGAACCAACGGACCAAGTGCCTACCCCTCCCCATAACGTGCAGGTACTGCATAGTTAGGTGCTGTGTAGGTTCCGTCGCCATGTCGCCCCAGCGAGCCACCATCTTTACTACTAGCGAGCGGTGCAACAGGAACCCCCCAGGAGGCAGTCCATCTTCAGATACCAGTGTTTCATAGGCTACCAGCTCTCCATCCCTATATAGGTCTCCTAGTGTCCGGATATCCGCCTCACCCCACTTTTCCAGCAGAGGGTGGGCGTGCGCCCCCCCGCTCCCAGGGGAGCCCTCCAGGGGTATAGCAGGCGCGTAAGGAAGCACCTTTCGGGTGAGGGATAGGGCTCTACGAAAGCATTTGTATGCTACCGCCAGCAACGGCGGAGCGGGCTTCTCATGTGGCGCCAGTGGGTGAAAGAGAGCCACAACACGGCCTAAAGAGTATGGTGGGTCGATCGTGGCAGTGTCTTCCCTACTCCTATCTGCCAGCCATCTGGCAATCCATTGTAGCTGCGCGGCCAAATAGTAATGCTCAAAGCAAGGGGCAGCCAACCCTCCCCTGTCCGTTGGTAGGAACAGCTTCGGCAGCGCTAGTCGGTGTCTGGACGCGCCCCAGATGAAGTCACGGATGACCACATTGACCTTGGAGAAGAAAGAGGCCGGGATGAACAGAGGCAAATTAACAAAATAGTATAGGAGTCTGGGAAGCATGATCATTTTGGTCAGCGCCACTCTGCCTGTAATTGTCAGCGGAAGCGTGGACCAAAAACGTATCTGGGACTTGAGTGCTGCCACCGCCCGCCCCAGGTTCCCATCAAACAGGTCAGTTGATTGGCGGTAGATCTGGATCCCCAGGTATTTGAAGGTATCGGCCCTCCATTGAACTCTCGTGTTCCCCAGGCAGTACTCTGGGTCTCCTACCCCACTGTCGAACGCATACAAACAGGACTTGGCCACGTTTACCCGAAGTCCCGAGATTTCGGCAAACTTGTCCATCAGCTGAGCCAACTGCTCCGGTATACTGTGCACGTCCCTGATGAATACCAGAAGGTCGTCAGCATATAGCGAGACCTGGTGTTTATCATCTCCTAGGGCAATGCCCGCGCCTAGGGTCTGCCGCAGCGCTGCCGCCAGAGGTCCTATCGCTAGTGCGAACAATAGGGGTGACAGGGGGCAGCCCTGCCTGGTGCCCCTGCCTACCAGCACCTCCTCCGAGACATATGGACCCAAACGTACTCGCACTACAGGCCGTTTATAGAGAAGGTCAACCATGTGCAGGAAATCAGCATCAAACCCCAAGCGCAGCAGCAGCTCAGCCAGGTACCCCCACTCCAGGCTGTCAAAAGCCTTTTCCAGGTCAATCATTAGGCACCCCGCCCTAGGCCACCTCCTCGTCGCCTCAGCCGCTACTCTAAAGAACCTCCTGAGGTTCAAGGACGTGGATCGCGCCGGCACAAACCCATTTTGGTCAGCGTGTACGAGGTGTGGGACCACTGGAGCTAGCCGTTCAGCCACCAGCTTTGCTAGGATCTTGTAATCAACATTAAGCATTGCCAGCGGCCTGTAGGAACCCAGGTTCACTGAGTCCCTATCGGGTTTGGGCAAAGAGACCAAGAATGCCTCTGCAAGGATTTGGGGAGCGAGCCCTCATCCATCGCCGCGTTGTATGTGTGCAAGAGTAAGGGAGCCAAGGTGTCTCTGTAGGCTTTATAGTATTCAGCCGGCAGGCCATCAGGCCCCGGTGTCTTCCCAGTTGCTAAGGACTGGATCGCATCGCCCACCTCCTCCAGCGTGAGGTGTGCATTGAGGGCGTCTCGGAGGTCCTCAGGAACCACCGGCAGGGTGACCAAGTCGAGGAAGTTTCCCAGCGCACATTCAGGACCAGTGCCCCGGGCCCGGTATAACTGCGTGTAGTGCCCAACCAGGGCGTGGTGTATCTCGCGCTGCGTATATATCATCCCTCCCTCCGGCGTGCGCAGAGCTCCGATTGGGGTTCCCCTGCTTTCCGTTTGAATCAGCCAGGCGAGCAGTCGTCCGGCTCTATCTGCCTTAGCATGCGTTCTAACTGTATGCGCCGCATAGTTGTGGCACCTCAACTGTTCCATGAGGGTTGCATGTGAAGCTCGCATGTCACTCATTGTGCGCTCACGCGGCCCGCTCCCCTCGCCCTCCCTCTCGAACTGCAGCAGCTCATTCTCCAAGCGCGTGAGGGAAGTGGACAGTTGCTTGCGTATATTCCAGGAGGCTCCCATACAGTGCCCCCGTATGACTGATTTGTGCGCATCCCATTCCACCTTCGCGCTGCTTGCAGTCCCCTCGTTGTTATCAAAGTAATCTAAAACCGCCGTGCCCAATGAGGAACGAAACTCAGGGTCCTCAAGCGTAGCCGGTTGGAGCCTCCATGTAGCACAGGCGGGCGGTCCGTCTCCCAGCTAAGTTTAAGTCGGAGGGGGTTGTGGTCAGAGTGCGTCCTCCCCAAGTATTCTGACTCGGTGAGCAAGTGGAGCAGGGACTGGGAGCCAATTACCCTGTCCAGCCGGACATGTAGATCATGCACAGGGGAGTAGTATGAGTACAATTTGTCGTTGGGATGCTGCACCCGCCATAAATCCTGCACCCCCCATTGCACAAGCCAATCCCTGAACGCCTGCGCAGTGGACATCGCTGTCGTGGCTCGGAGTGGGGGGAAAGAGCGGTCCATTCCGATGTCCAACGCCATGTTGAAGTCCCCACCTAGCAACCAGGGAAGGCCCGTGTATGGATGAAGGACCTGGTTAAGAGTCTCCAGAAAAGAGGCTTGGTTTACATTAGGGACATAGAGGGAGCCTAGCAGGAGCTCCTGACCATTTAATCTGCCCCGCACCAGGCAATATCTACCCTCTGGATCTATGTGCACTTCCTTACAACTGAATGGGACACCCGCTCTTACCCATATCAATGTGCCTCGCGCATGCGCCGAGAAGGTGGTGCCATATATTTGTCCCCGCCTGCGCAGCCTGCCAAGCTCGGCCTGTGTCATGTGCGTCTCCTGAAGGAGGGCTATCCCCGGCCCATGTCGCTGCAGGTAGGAGAATACTAAGTAGCGCCGTGCCGGTGTGTGCATACCGCGGATATTCCATGTCAATATATTAGTGTGTGCCATGCATCTGCGTGTGTCCTGCCCTCACCTAACCACAGGGAGGCCTCCAGGGGGAGCTGAGGACAGCGCTCGGGGGACAGTCAGTGTGCCGCTTGTTAAACAGAAACAATGAAAAAGGGAACCTTGCAACAAAAAGGGCGAATCCCCGAAGGGGCATACGTCCAAACTTCAGCGGGATTCACCCGCAATAGAGGTGGTAGGTCAGCGTAGTGGCTGCCCTGGTGGGTGTGCCGCTAATGGCCCAAAAGTGTGTAAACAGCAAATGCTCCTAGAGATTCCCTCATCCAGGGCCCTAAGAGTGTCTGAGATGCGTTTGGTACCACTGGCAAACTATGGTGTGGCGGGACGGCGCATCTTGACCTAGAAGACCACTCAACGCAGCAGGCGTCCAACCTCCCAGCCCAGCCAGCGCACCACAGCTTGGTTATACTGCCTCAGCGAACTCGCATTCTAAACGTGCGCAAGTCACTAGGGTCGGGAGCTAGCCCCGGTAGCATGTCACAGCCAGCACATAAAGGATATAGCAGACAGCCTGGGGTGTATTGTCACTAGAATAGTCCATTGCAGGCCAGTTTCCAGTCACATAATGTAGTCCGCCGTCTGTGGAGTCACTGTAGGGAGGATAGTGTCTTCTGAAACCACAGTGGATGGCGAGGACGACCCGCTTGCAAGTATTTCCGACTGCTGCCTGTATTCTGCGCCTCCATTAGCGTCCACCACTCCCAGCGTTGCAACCGCCTCGAGCGCCTCCTGCCGTTCTTGCCTCATCTTCTCCGGACTAGGTGCCGTCAGCCCAGGGCCCACGCCCCGCCGAGCCCCCCTCCCCCTCCTCCGTCTCCTGGGGCGCTGCTCCTGCCAGCCGCCACTTTCTGGCCCTGACGGTCTCGTCCCTGACCATTGTCCTGTCTCCTCCAGCCAGTCCCAGACATCAGATGGAGCCTCGAAGAAGCGCGCGCCTTCCTTAGTGGCCACTCGTAAGCGCGAAGGGAACAACAAGGAGTATGGCAGCTCCAACTCCCGCAACTGTTTCTTCACCGCTAGATAGGAGCCTCGTCGTTTCTGCACTGTTGCGGTATATTCCGGAAAGAGCATCACACGGCTACTGCCCACTCTGAGATCGCTCAACTTCCTGGTCTCACGGAGCACTGCATCCCGGTCGCGGTAGTTGAGCAGTTTGAAAAGAAATGGGCGAGGTCGGGCTCCCGGCTTTGGGGCCTGCGCCGGCACTCGATGCGCCCTCTCCACCACGAAGTGCGGGGACAGCACTCCATCAGGCACGAGCCACCGTAGCCAGTCCTCGGTGTATCTCTCGGGGTCTTTCCCTTCCTCTCCTTCCGGCAGGCCTACCACTCTGACGTTGTTGCACCGAGAGCGCCCTTCCGCATCGTCCGCGCGATCCTCTAGTGCATGCACTCTGTCGACCAGGTCCTGCAGAGCCGAGGCGTGACTGCGCACCACTGGTTGCAATTCCTGAACCGCTTGATGCTGCACTGCCACCGAATCCGATAGTTTGCGGTGATCCGCATGCAGCAGTGTGAAGTCAGTTGTGACTTTGTCCAAACGTGCTTCCAGGGAGGTTTTGGTTTGTACCAATGTGGTGCCAATGCGCTCCACCGCCGCTAGGACAGTGTCCATCTTGGCCGCCAAGGCAGCCACAGGCTCCACGGCTGTCTGCCTCTGCTCGGGCACGCGATCTACGCCACTCGCTTCCTGTTGTTTCGCTGCGGTCTTGTCCCTTAGCCTGCTCATTGCTAACTGCTGCGCTGTGGGCATTTACGCACCTGTCTCCGTGCCCAGTTGCGGCCTGAGAGGAAGTCCGCCGTGCTCAATCAGATAGCACCACGCACCAGCCAGGGGAGGGGGGGCGAAGGCAATGACATCCCCGTCTTTCCCCCGCTGCCAGGCGCCCAGCCCGGAGCGACCAAAGTCTAGGCGCCACGTAGCCCAGCGGTGCCTGTCAGTGCTCGCCCCTTCCCAATGAGGCAGATGTTAATGTAATGTTAATGTATTTCGATTTATATAGCGCACGATTCACCCAGGGGTCTCAAGGCGCTTGCTTAGGGAACCCGTCCTGGTATTCCCCTGTGAGAGATACCCCGGCAGGGTATTCACAAGGTGAAAGCCAGGCATCCCGCCGCGAGGGGCCGTAGTGGAGATTAAGCAAGCTATTGCCCAGAGTCGCAGAGTGTGACCCCGTGAGTCGAGTAGGCACCGGAGCGAGAATTGTCGAGTCCGTGGAATTTTTGAGCCCGAGACCCGCCGAGGCGGGGAATCGAACCCTGGTCCACGGCTGATCTCAGCTTCCGGGTCTGCCGCCTCTAACCACTGAGCCACACTTCTCCAGATGGGCACAGACTATGTTCCACTCTCTGGGCGTCCCTGGTACAGCCGCACAAGGGTCTCCCTGTCCAGCTTCCTCCTCAGACTCAGTAAGATCAGCCCAGTGGCAGAGGCCTCACCGTGCAGGGGTAGACAAGATGGCGCCTTATGTAAAATGGCGCCCGAGAACCAGGCTCCCGGGCCTGACTCTGCCTTCGCGCCCCTCAATCCACAGACTTCTGCACTGATCTACGCCTCCCAAATCCAGCTCCACTGGTCGGAGCCTCCACAGGCAGCAGCGTGCCGCATGGCAGGGAACACCTCCCTTGTCCAGCACCCCAGTAGTCTGTCGTGCACCTCACCAGCAGTGCCAGGCGGCAGCCTCCATCTCCGGCCAGCAGACGCTTGTGTGGTGGCAAATCGCGTCTTTAGTCATACAGCGCGCCAGGGGTCTGTTTCCACGCTCTGAGGCCCCCCAGGCGCTGCGGTGGTCAGGTGCATGTGGTGCTGCAGAGTCTCTCCGCGATGCTAGGCCCACAGGGGCCGGTGGGCGGTCGGGCCTCCACCTCCGCCACCCGCTCTACCAGTGTGTCAGGTGGGAGGGGCCCCCCCCGCGCCTTACCGCCACTCCGTCCGGCTGCGATGCACCTCCGCCGGCATCAGACACCTCTGGGCCTGCCTCTGTTGCCGCCGTCACTCTCGACCACGCGCTCGGGGCCTCTTATCAGTTTCCCCGGTCTGCACCTGCCAGCGCTGCCCGTGCCCAGGGTCCGTCACCACTCGCCGCAGTCTGTCCCGGGGGACCGCAGCACAGGTCCGGGCTCGATTCCCTCCGCCTCCTTCCACACTCCAGCTCCATGGGAGGGAAGGCCCCGCAGGCAGGGTCCGGGGCCGGTTTCGCGCCCTACGGCCTCTGGGCTCGATTTCCTCTGCCTCCTCCCACACGCCGGCTCCAGGGCGGAGGCCCCGCAGGCAGGGTCCTGGGTTGTTGTCGCGCCTTCCTGCCCCCGAGCGCGATTTCCTCCACCTCCTCCCGCACCTCGGCTCCAGGGGGGGGAGGCCCCGCAGGCAGGGTCCCGGGCCGGTCTCGCGGCCTCCGGGCTCGATTTACTCCACCTCCACCCGCACTCCGGCTCCAGGGGGGGAGGCCCCGCAGGCAGGGTCCCGAGGTGGGTTCGAGCCGTCCGTCCTCCGGGCTCGATTTCCTCCGCCTCCTCCCGCACTCCGGCTCCAAGGAGGGAGGCCCCACAGGCAGGGTCCCGGGCTGATTTCGCGCCCTCAGGCCTCCCCGCTTCGCCGCCGTCCGAGGGTCGCCCCTCTGCCGCCTTGTCTCCTTGATCGCCGAGTCTCGGATCAGTGAGGCCCTCAGCCAGTCCCGCACCTATTCCGCCCGGCGCAGGGAAGCTTTGTACACACTCCAAGGATAAATGCAGGAGTATTCAGGGCCCCGTGGACGGAGCTCTAGGAGATCACGTCCGCCATGTTGCCCGGCTGGCCACGCCCCCCTGTTGTTGTACCATCTGTTACTTGAAACAAGAACCATCCACATACAATTCCCCTTGGGGGTCAGATAGAGGAATGTCTGTGAAGTCAATTCTCCCCTTCGTTTCTTCTTCTGTCCAAAAAATACAATCATGTACATTGTTTTTAGTTTCATCCGAAGGGAGAGGTAGCAATGTGGCAGGATTTAAAGTAGCACATCGCTTAATCGTGATATGGGGGGCAAACAAAGTTAATTCATAACCAGTAAGGCGTGCACTCGTGAGATGCTGTGTTTTTGTTTTATTTAACAAGGCATCCACAGCAGGAGGCACCATAACTGTTAGGCTAGAATTTAGAACGAGCCCCTCCGAATGTCGGATGGCCACCGCCACAGCCGCAGTGGCTCTCAGACAGCTAGGAAACGCTCTGGCAACATTATCCAATGTGGCCGAAAAGTAAGCATAAGGTCTCTGCTTACCACTAAATCCTTGTATTAACACTGAAAGCGAGCAACCGTCGACCTCATGCATATATAGTACAAAAGGTTTACAGTAGTCAGGAGTACCCAAGACGGGTGCAGAACAGAGAGCAGATTTCAGAGAGTCAAAAGAATGTTGACATTCATCGGTCCACGGAAGGGGTTCATGCACATCTTTAGTGGTTAAATGTAACAAAGGTTTAGCAAGGAGAGAAAAGTTAGGAATCCATTGGCGACAGTAGGAGGTAATGCCAAGAAAAGCACGAACATCACGCTGGGTGCAAGGCACAGACATGTTAGAGATAGTAGTAATACGTTCAGGAGTCAAACGCCTCCCCCTTTCGACAGTAGATGACCTAAGTAGGTCACCTCCTGTCGACAATATTGGAATTTGGACAGGGACACTTTATTACCTTTCGCCGCTAGGTGGTGCAACAGTTTCACAGTGGCGTCTTTACAACCCTCTTCAGTGTCTGATGCTACTAACAAATCATCCACATATTGTAAGAGCACATTACCCGTAGGCAAAATCAAATTGTCTAGAACTGCTTGAAGAGCTTGACTATAGATGCTAGGACTTTCGGTATAGCCTTAAGGTGCGCGACAAAATCTGAAGCTGCGGCCAGATAATGAGAAGCCAAAAATCTGATGGCTATCGGGATGGATTGGGATGCTAAAGAAAGCATATTTCAGATCAATGACCGAAAAATACCTCGCAGTTGGAGGGATCATGGTAAGTATGGTAATTATATCAGACACCACCGGGTACTGGGGCACCACAATCTTATTAACCTCCCGTAAATCGATCACAAAGCGCTATGTATCGACGTTTTCCGAATTCCCAGTGTCAAGAGTCTTTTTCAAAGTAGGTAGAATAGGGCTGTTACAAACATTAGCAGCTGTCTCCTCTACTACACCTTTATCAATCAAGTCCTGTATAATGGAGAGTAAAGCCCGCTCGCCAGCCGGCGAAATCCTATATTGAGGTATCCGTGGTATCTTTACACCAGGTTTCAATGTTATATGAGCAGGAGGGATGTCTAACTTACCGACATCCGCATCCCTCGTAACCCACAGCGTAGAGGGAACAGTGTCGAATTCAGGTGGAAGAGGTTCATTTTTAGCAAAGTACTGTTTCATATCTGGATTGGGGGGTTGTATTGTCAAGTAAACACCATCCGGGGAGCAGTGGATTTTTACATATCCAGGCCCAATACATTTTCACCACTTTTCGAAGTCAACAGAAAGGGGGAGTCAACAGTAACTGGACCAATAGTGAATGGGAGCGGCCTGGAGATGGGGCTTACCACCGGAACTCCTGAAAATCATACTGAAACATTATTTTGCCCGGAAAGAGCAGCTCCTGGGACAATGATCGAGCAACTGAACTGTTCATTGCTCCTGTGTCAATCAGAACATTTTCGGAAGTCCCCATCAATTCCCCCTTCACATAGGGTCCTTGTTGATTGACTGGTATCGACACTTGGCCCCCACTCTGTCCTTGGCTGTCCTATGTATACACATATCCATCTTGGTCTCTAAACGCGTAGTCCTCGTTAAAGTATTGCCTACCTTGAGGATTATCAAAATGATTTCATTCAAACTGTCCTTGCGCTGCTTCTTCTCTACGCATATCACTTCGGTCTGGACCACCTCGACCACGTCCTCGCCCTCGCACAGCTCCGTTCTGTGCTAACAGCAACGGACACTGGGCTCTCCAATGTCCTTCCTGTTTACAATACGCACACTGATTTATCCCCAATGAAGGGACTGGGCCTCCACCCCTTCCTGTCCCCACCCCTCTGGACACGGGCCCTCGGACGCCTCTCCCTCCTCCCTCCGTCCTCTGACAAATTGCTGCAATAACACCCGAGTCTTGAGGTCTTTAGCCTTCTTTTCTATTTTAGCCTTGCTTTCGTTTTCCTTATGCTCATAGTACTGGGCCATACTCAGTATAACAGAAGGGGTGGACGTAGTCCAAGTGCTCTCGGTGGCTTGTAGCCGGGTAGAGACTTCTAGTAAAAAAGTTAGTCACAAAACGATTTACAAACAACCGAATCCCGCCCTCTGTAGCAAGGTCCTGACCGCTAAAGTCGATAAATGTGCCTTCAAATCTAGTGAAGAAATCGGAAACATTTTCTTCTTTCTTTTGCTTACAGGCTGTCAATTTATCCCAATCGACCTTGCGAGGGGGAATCAAGGAAATCATTTTGGCTGGGAGGGTAGTAATTTCATTTTTCGGCTTGTCCCCTGGTTTGCGGTCCTTATCCCATTCTTTCAACTGTTCCCTGGTTCCTCCTAATTCGGCAACGTGATCAGTATCATGTACCTGTCGCCATATATCCACAGGGACCAACAGCCCGAAAAACAATTCAACATCAGCTAAGGTTATCACGACTGAAGCCGCAGCTTCAGTTAATTCCTTATAGTAGGCTGTGGGATTCTTGCGGGGATCGGGAAGCTGTGATTTTAGGGCCAGGACCTCACTTCTCTTCCAAGGAGTGTAAACCCAATGCTCCTGAAACCGAGCCTCTACTCTGTCTCTTGTTACTACGTTCTGATCAATACGTAGTTCGGGTACTTCAGGATGGAAAATGGGATGCACTTCCCTCATGGGATATTGAGAATCCCAATTGGGACATTTTAAAAACATTCTACTTCGGTATTTTACCAGCGTCTCTACGTTCTTATACACTTCCCCTGGACTTAGATCAAACTTATGAGTTCGGCCCAAAATGTCGTACAATATCTGAGGAGCCAACCCGTCTCGAAAGCATTTCTCCCAAATTTCAATAAGGTAACAAGACATTTGATACAATGCATGGTGTTGCATAACGGGTTCAAGATCCCTTATGGTACTCCATAAGTCAGTCACAGTGTACACATTTTTCTGCATCCATTTAACTGCCTGTTCTGCTATTGCTTCCTTTTCGCTATATCCAACTGCGGCCCTTGTGAATAGTCGCCTAGAGTTTAGTCCACTTATGTCCCCTAACGGAGTATGGTCCCTTACTTCAGGTGTCGTACCAGCCGATTGAGAAGTCCATATAGGACTTGAGGTTGCTAAAATTACACGAGAGCTTCCCATGGGTGGCTGCGTATCAGGAATTAGGGTCGCTGTATCTCTTAGGGCTAGATGTAGGTAATTCTATTTTACCACTTCTTAAATACCGAATTTTACCGATTCGGTATTTAAGAAGTGGTAAATAGAGGGGGGGGATGTAGGTATTTCAGAATCGGTAAATACCGAATCGTTAAGATTCGGTATTTACCGATTCTGTAAATACCGATTCGGTAATGCCCATTGATTCCTATGGGCATTGAAGCCCATAGGAATCAATGGGCAATACCGAATCGGTATTTACCGATTCGGTAAATACTGATTCCAGCAAGGGTGCAAGGGGTGTCACTTTAACACCCTCTGGCACCCCAAATACAGGCATGTGCGCCATGTGGCACACAGACATGCCCTAAGGGCATGTCTGTCTGTCACATGGCATAGGTGTGCATGCACAGATGTGCATGCACACCTGAATTCGGTATTTTACCACACAATAGGATTGTGTGGTAAAATACCGAATTCTGAAGGCCTGTAGCACTGTAAACAGTGCTACCTACATCTTGGATTTACAGAATCGGTAAAATTACCGATTCGGTATTTTACAGATTCGGTAAATTTACCGAATCCGTAAAATGATGCCCCTACATCCCAAAAACCCATTTACCGGTCGGTAACGGCCGAAATCGGCCGTTACCGGCCGGTAAATGGCCACCTACATCTGGCCCTTAGTGAGGTAGGTGTGGTACTCGAAGTACCAACAGTAGCTAGAGACGCAGCTACCACTGGGGCTGGGGCTAGGGGAGCGGTGGCTAACTGGAGGGGAACATCGGGTACACGCGCTGCGGCGCATACGGTGGGGGAGGTCGAACGTCCAATAGATCCTCTATTTCATCTTTAGCTTCATTTCGAGTAACGTAACTTTTGTCTGTCTGCAATCTAAACTGTCTATTCAAACAATCAATATTCTGTTCAGTCTGGTTTTTATCATAGGCGACGGCTTTGTGGGTAACAGTCTGTCCTTCTTTTATCTTGACTAATTTCTCTGCTCTGATACGTCTACGCTTTGCTTCTTTCTGCCACTTATTAACTGTGTCAAACATGGCTTGTCTGCTGCGCTTAGAAAACAGACGATCTTGTAAATATTGAATCTTCTTTTCATCAAAAGACCCTGTCAACGGCCACTGTAGTTCTACATTATCCTTTGTATATTTGTGCCATAAGGTATTAAACAAGAGCGGTGCAATCTCATGCTTGCAATACATATCATGACTAGGGCTTTCTTCTGGAGGGGTTGGTTGACTTTCATCCAATCTTGTGCCTCTCCGACAAATACAGCCGAAACTTAACTTACTGAAGCACGGCATTATCTTTCTAGAGTCTAATTTATCTGGCTGGAATGGAAAGAAAGTTAATTACAACACTCTCATACACATGGCCATGTTCAAGCTACTTCAACTATTCACATACAATGAACATACAACAATCTTCGGACAACCTAAAGGACAAAACAAATTTGTACTAAACAAAAGGCAGAGCCCGTCGACTCCTGCTCATGGAGAACTCGTGTATTTTCCAATTCTTAACAAAAAGAAACCCAAAGTCAAGTAGTCTTGTCCTTAGACTACCTAGAGATAGCCACACAGGTTTTCAAACCACAGACCGACCTACGGACCATCCGGCAACCTTCCTGGTTCACCTCCTGGACTATTCTGGCTTAGCCCGCTTTTTAAGCGTCGCTCCAGATCTGCCCAGGGGCTACCTAATCGTGACCGTCAGCATTTCCGAGAGCAGTCCGGCCGGGAGCGAACTTTGTCACAAGTCACACCTAGGCGTCTGGTTCATATCTCTGTTACTCACCAAGATTGCTCAAAACAGGAGCGTCTGCCCGTGCAGTCTCAGTACTGCCCCGTCAGACCCCCACCAAGTTCTCCGAGGCTTCAAACCACCAAATACCGAAAACCAAATCATAGGATATCCAACACAAAACAAGACAAATCACTCACCTGGTGCACTCAGGTTTGGTTGCAAGTTTCTCCACTGTCAACTCCTGAAGACCAACATGGTCTGCTTCTGGGTTACACCAGTAGGACTCCGGCGTGGGGCCACTAGCAGCTGAGGCCCTCCTGATCGGGAGAGCGGAGTAACTCTCAAACTGCAGTCAGTCCACCCCCATGACCAAGATTACCTTTTTCTAATGTCCCGTTCTTTTCCGATTACGGAGGGACGACCCCAACGCGGAGTCCCGGCGGAGTCGCTAACTGAAGTACCGAAAAATAAATAAGGCCATATAGAGCTATACTTACTGATAGCCCCCAATACCAATAACCAGTCAGTTGGCAGTGAAGAAGGTACAATCATTTATTATACAACAACTCTGCCAGAGGAGCCTCTCGCGACCTAACCCCTCGAGGTCCGCCGAGAAGACTGCTGGCACATTATCAAGAGATCACATATATACTGTTACATTTCGAAACCGTTACCTAAAAAGGAAAAATACAAGTTGGTACATGTTGCTGAAAAGGAAAGACCATATATGGCATACAAAGCAGCTTCAGTTTAGCTCAGCTCGTTATAGCAAGGTCGATGAGGGTAACTCCCTTCTGCCTGTCTCAGGAGCGTTCACACAGCGCCTCCTGGAATGTGCTTATCCGGCCTACCCCTACCTATAACCTTGACAGGCCTAACATGCAGGAGCAGCAGTTTGTTGCAGTTGTCATGCTATTTCTTAAGGGAACAGCCTTTACCGACTATAACAATTGGATTTTACTAGTGCTACAGGCAAGCTAGGCCACAAAATGGCGCTGGTCGGGTTAAGTTATAATACCCGTCAAAAGGCAGAAACTCATATAGCGTGTTTAGCAACCAAAAGAAACTAATTAATGTGAAACCCACTAATGCACGGGTACCTATACTGAGCTAAATAGATGCATCACGCTAATTTCTAAACGATACTATGTGTCTTCAGTTTACTCACAAGGCCTGATTTAGACTTCAGTTCTTCACTGCTTCATAGTACCTCAGAGGCTACGGTGGCGGGTCATGGAATATCCGACTCCTCGGTAACGAAACACAAAATTCCCATGTTTCCATGACCACTGAATGAAAGGGTCCCTTGTGATCGCCACAGGCAACGCGCTAAAAATCACAACAACTTCTCCTCCATTACTAGTAGAACACAAGAGACACAGCGGGGCTTCAGCAGTTGTTTATTCAGGAGCACTGGCATGACCGGTTTCGGATGATTGCCTTTATCAAATGCGGCAGTCCATAGAAAAAATGTTCTCCTTTTGGAAGTTAGGTCCTAATTAACTACCTACTGGAGACGGCCAGTAGGTAGAAAATATATATATATATATATATATATATATATATATATATATATATATATATATATATATATTTTTTTTTTTTTGTAAACCAAATTGCCCTGGAGCTCACACACGACGCACACTGCAGCCAGCCTGCTCGAAAGCCTTCTCTGAAAAGAAGCTGCCTTTGAAGAAGGGACCAAAGTCTTGAAACGCGTCAGGCAAAAGAATCTACTTGAAAGGGAATGCGAGTTGTCAGAGAAGGCTTTCGAGCAGGCTGGCTGCAGTGTGCGCCGTGTGTGAGCTCCAGGGCACTTTGGTTTACAAAAAATATATATATATATATATATATATATATATATATATATATATATATTCACGAAAAACCATAGGTTTCAGGGAAGTTATAGTTTGAAATTTTCATTTAAAAAACCTTTGAAATTCACTGAAAAAACCATAGGTTTCAGGGACGTTATAGTTAGAAAATAGCATTTAAAAAAAACCTTAGAAATTCACTGAAAAAACCATAGGTTTCAGGGATGTTAGAGTTAGTTGGAGATTTCACTCGTACAAAACCATAGAAATTTGGCCGTTATAGTTAGTAGACCTAATATAATTCGCGCCCATGCAATGCACTGCTGATGACGTCACATATTACATCACTCATGACATGCTCAGTGACATCACTGACAACATCACTGATGACATCTCAAATGACATCACTGATGACATCATCCATGTGATCATCTGATGCACCTCCTCATACCTTAATAAAACCTTTCATACACCCACTCTAAAACACAGACCACCAATATCGAAACCATAGGCAGACCAATAGCAGTTAGTACATACCTGCTCAGTGATTAATATGCCTACACACACATCCACCCACTAACCCATACAGTCACTCATACACACAGTCAATCATCTATACAGCCACTGATATATCCACTCATACACCCATTTGGACACTACACTCACACAAAGTGTTACTCATACACCTGGTCAGCCATGCAAAGAAACTGTCACACACCCATTTCCTCGCTAATGCAGTCATACACACACCACCACACTTATTTATACAGATACTAACACACACTTACTCTCTTAAACAATCACTCATTCAGATACTCTTGCAGTCACTCACTCTCACATATAGTAATGTATATACTCCAACACTCACATATACTGCTTTAAAACATATGTAGTTACTCACACATGCACCACTGAGACATCCATTTACTCACTGACACACCCATACACACTCTCACCCACCCATACAGCTGTTTCCATATACACTCTAGAACCTATACACCCAGTGAAACAACCACTCACATATCTATGCACAACCACCACCCACCCACAAAGACACTCAGGCACCCATACAGATACTCAGCCAATCAATAAATTACCCATATAGACACTTATGTAGCTACTCACCAGGCTATGTAGCCACTTATACACCAACTAACAGACTAATAAAACATTCACACAATTTAGTCTCTAACCCATGCATTCAGTAAGACACATTTAATCACTCACTTATACAGTCAGTCACACACCTACTAAATTATCCATTCAGACACTCATACACCCACTCATACTTCAATACACCTTGGCATACATATATATATATATATTACCTACTGGCGGTCGCCAGTAGGTAGTTATAGTTAGGACCTAGCTACCATAGGAAATCCGCAACATTCTTTCGGGAATAACTCTGGCGCCGGTTAAGGAATTTGTGTGTAATTTTCCAAAATTTTGGCCAGCCCTGCTCCGCTCCTTCCCTGGAAGTTTCGGGGGGATTCGTGAACTGGGGGCTGAGAAAAAGGGGGGGGCCCAAAACGTGTTTTCCCCATGTTAATTTCCATAGGACGGTCTGACAAGTCTACAGCCTGAACCGCTGAATGGAATTACGCCAAACTTGGCAAAATTATAGGGACTGGTACGCAGATGTGCCTTTGCTATATTTGGTGGAAATTTCTCCAGTGTTTTTTTTTTAAATTAACTTCAAAAACACATATATATCCATAGGCGCGCTCCGAGCGCTCACCGGTACGCGTACCGGGGAGCGCACCTGGCGCGCTACGGGAGTGCGCGAGCGGAAAGCTGATTGGCTGTCGGGTGTCTGTCAACATTCTCAACAGTCCGGAGAGTCCGGAGAGAATCGAGACACAAGAGGTGAAAAAGAAAGGGGGAAATAATTAAAAGGGGGCAGAGTAGACACCCCTGACCCCCTAGGTTTTCTGAGGGGGGCCTAGAAGGACCCTGAAGGGCAAAAAAACGTTTTTTTTTTAAAAAAATTCGAGGGGTAAGCGCTGGGTGCGTTCCCAGGTGCGCTCTCCGGTACACGCACCCTGAGCGCACCAAGGGGAAAAAAGTGAAAGAAAATAGTTTTAAAAAAGAATTGGGGTGAGGGGCACTCCACCCTGCTCTCTTTTCAAGTTTTGAAGTATTACATTTCACTCTTTTCTGAAACTACACAAAATGGCGGCGATAGGGTGTATCAGAGACAGATAGTGAGAGAAAGGAGGCAGGAGATGTAGAAGAGATATTAAATATACATTGGTAAAAATACAGTGGGAGAAGGGCATTAAATATGAGTAAATTTACTATGTAACATAAAAATTGTGCACTCTATACTATAAGTATTTCATTATTCTACAATCACTTCGATCTTACCTCATAAATTAGAAATAAAAATGAATAATATGTCAACTAATTTTGAATTTGTAATTAATAATTTATTGTTCAGATTTCTCATAATTTAATAGAACTTGTAGCATGTCCTCATCTTGTATTTCATCTTCATTCATATATTTAATCTCCTCATGAAAATTGTTCATTGATGTTTGTTGGCATTCTATTTCATCCAAACATTCAATTAATTCTTCATCTTGAGATTGATTCAAAAAATCTTTTAAGTCATCTTCTGTTTGTGTTGAAATGGTTTTTTCAATATCCATGACATTTTCATTTTCAAGATGTGTTGTTGTAATTTCAAAAGAAATTTCCTTGCTGTCCTCCATTTTAATTTCAAATTTCTTGCTGTAAATTGCAGAAAAAAGTAATCACTTTCAATTATCGTTTTTAGTAATACATAACATAAAAGTAGCTTAATCAAGTATTTAGTTCTTTAAAATTAATTGGGCAGTGTATAGTATCGGACAGGAACTAGAAATATAAAGCACTGCGTGTGATGAAGCCAATCTTAAACAATAATTATAACAGAAGGACTGTAAATAACTAATGGAAAACATTTTCCAAATTATCTTAAAGTGTACAACATAGTTCACCTTACAAATTAACAACTCACCTTTTTGAATATAGAAGAGTTAGTAGTGTGTTATTCTAAGTCCAGCAATTGAGCACCCAAATTTTCTCTCAAAAGTACCTCAGACTGGGGTATTACAAAATGGCCGTGTTTTCCTCTCTTTTGAGATATATACATAACCAATCAAATTTCATCATACACAAATTCAAAACTAAAGTAATATTTTGATTGGTTCTAAATTTCAATACTTTCAAATGTGTTTTCCCCATGCAATTTTCCATAGGACATTTAGACACGCCTACAGCCTGAACGGATGAATGGAATTACACCAAAGTGGGCAAAATGATAGGTACTGGTATGTAGTAGGGCCTTTTCTATATTTCTTTGAAATTACTCCTGTGGTTTTTATGAAAGGCAACGTCAAAAAAACATATATATCAATAGGCGCGCTTCGAGCGCTCACCGGTACGCGTACCGGGGAGCGCACCTGGCGCGCTACGGGAGTGCGCGAGCGGAAAGCTGATTGGCTGTATGATGTCTGTCAACATTCTTAACAGTCCGGACAGTCCGCCATCTTGTGTCTCGGGAAAATCGAGACACCTGAGGTAAAAAAAAAAAGGGGTAAATTATTAAAAGGGGGCAGGGTAGACACCCCCTGACCCCATAGGTTTTTTGAGGGAGGCTTAGGAGGACCCTGAAGGGCCCAAAAACTATTTTTTTTTAAATTTCGCGGGGTAAGCGTTCCCGGGTACGCACCCTGAGCGCACCACAGGGAAAAACAGTGTAAAAAATAGAGTAAAAAAATAATGTAGAGTGTTTAGAAGTAAGTTAGCTCTGAAAAGAGCTGTTGTGTTATGTGGGTGTTTTTTGTACCTACAAGTAGGTACCAATGCAGATTCTTATATTCAAGAGGAAAACTCTATTCCCCTCATCTGTAAAATGCACACCATCTCTCCTATACATGCCTTGCATGTTGTAACGCAAGTTGTTGTGATAAATGGAACCCATACCATAGTTTCTGAGGAAAGCAGAAACAGATTTATTCACATGTTTCCTTGCTTTCTCAATCTGTGGACAAAATTGGTTGGACCAGTTCCATTTTTGCCTTTGGCATATATTAGAAAATACCAGGGCAGTTTTTGGAAAAAGTGACATCAATTGCCCAAAGATGTCCTTTAAAAGCATTTCCAGACCTACCCCAGTCAAAGTGCCCAGGTCATTTCCACCACAGTGCACAATTATAAGGTCAGGGTGTGGTAAATGCATAAAGGATTTTACCAATGGTATCAATTGGTGACTTCTCAATCCTCTCTGTCCAATCCATACAATGTCCACATTTGGTAAATCAAGGTTGTAAATACCTCTGTTAGCTGCGTATTTTTGACTCCAGTGGACATAGCATGACCCACAAACCAGACTTTTGGCATTTTGAAGATAGATGTGCTTCTAGTCAGATGAGTTGTGGAAATGAAATGGCAGTTTGATTATGAAAAAAAGTGGTTGAGAATCAGTGCAGTTGGAAAACCAGAAATGATTGGTGCTTTCTTAAAAATCTCCACTGAAAATTAGGGTGCATGCTTTTTTTTTGTAAAAAGTCATTTCAATGGTTGAGAAAAAGTCATTTAAAGAAACATTTCAGTTGATTAGCTAGTAGATTGAGAGGTCAAACACCCTTGATGGATTCTTTTGCAACATAGTATGATGAACTTGTGAACTGTGTGCTGGGTTAGGAGGGAGTTACCATGGTTACAGGGTGAATGAGCACTGGGGGGATGGGTGAATGTTATGTGAGTTTCAAAGTCTTGAAATGTACAACCAATTAAAATGTGCAGTTTGGTTTTGAATTTGTGTGGGAACAATTTTGATTGGTTAGGTACAAGAATATGGGTCTGAAATGAGAAAGAATCTGTGCCATTTTTCGTAGGCTCAAGTGAAAGAAGCATTATTCAGAGATTCTGCTTAAGATTATCTGTTGACTGTGACTGACACTGTTTTACATCTTCCAAAGCATTTTTAAAGGTGAGTAATGATTCTTTTAAAAAAGATAGAGAGCTTAAAGATTTTTGACAAGTATCACAGTGAGTGTCTGTGTGAATTAAGGAATTATTTTTTTACCCTTTTCCATAATGTTAGCTGTGTGTGCTTACAGTTTGTATTTTTAAGTTTATAAGGTAGACTTCTTTTTAAATTGTTTTTTATGCTTGGATTCAATGCTGGTATAGAGATAGTGTAATGGTTTCATTGGACTTGTAAATATGCTCCTTTTTTTGAAGCGCCTTGTGCAACCTTTAACATGGGTGGAAGCAGTGAATGTATGGAGAGGGATAGGAATAGCAGATAGAAAACCATATGAAATGGTGTGGGAGATGCATAAAGTATTTCAGTAATGGCATCAATTGAGATGGAATATAAGATAAAGAGGGGTATATTTACAAGATCCTTGCGCAATGTTTGACATGGGTGCAAGCAGAAAATGCATGCAGAGTAATGAAATTGGCACCCAGACAAGAATATTAAATGCCGTGAGAGATGCTTAAAGGGTTTTTCTAATGGTATAAATTGAGATAGAATATACAAAAAAAGAGAGGCATATTTACAAGCCCCTTGTGCAATGTTTGACATTAATGCTGGTACAGAGATAGTGTAATGGTTTCATTGGCATATTTACAAGCCGCTTGCGCAATGTTTGACATTAATGCTGGTATAGAGATAGTGCAATGGTTTCATTGGCATATTTACAAGCCACTTGCGCAATGTTTGACATTAATGCTGGTACAGAGATAGTGCAATGGTTTTATTGGCATATTTACAAGCCGCTTGCGCAATGTTTGACATTAATGCTGGTATAGAGATAGTGTAATGGTTTCATTGGCATATTTACAAGCCGCTTGCGGAATGTTTGACATTAATGCTGGTATAGAGATAGTGCAATGGTTTCATTGGCATATTTACAAGCCACTTGCGCAATGTTTGACATTAATGCTGGTACAGAGATAGTGCAATGGTTTTATTGGCATATTTACAAGCCGCTTGCGCAATGTTTGACATTAATGCTGGTATAGAGATAGTGTAATGGTTTCATTGGCATATTTACAATCCCCTTGTGCAATGTTTGACATTAATGCTGGTACAGAGATAGTGTAATGGTTTCATTGGCATATTTACAAGCCGCTTGCACAATGTTTGACATTAATGCTGGTATAGAGATAGTGTAATGGTTTCATTGGCATATTTACAAGCCGCTTGCGCAATGTTTGACATTAATGCTGGTATAGAGATAGTGTAATGGTTTCATTGGCATATTTACAAGTCCCTTGTGCAATGTTTGACATTAATGTTGGAACAGAGATAGTGTAATGGTTTTATTGGCATATTTACAAGCCGCTTGCGCAATTTCATTGGCATATTTACAAGCCCCTTGCGCAATGTTTGACATTAATGCTGGTATAGAGATAGTGTAATTTAATGGTTTCATTGGCATATTTACAAGCCCCTTGTGCAATGTATGTGTGACTCTGTCTAAGATCACAGTGATGGGTGAATCAAGCTTCAGTCACAGTGTGATCTTAGGCACATGATCAGAATGTTACATATAATGTACCATGTCTGTCTCTGCCAACAGTATGTGTGACTCTGCCTAAGATTAAACTGATGGGTGAATCAAGCTTCAGTCACAGTGTGAGTTGAGGCACATGATCAGAATGTTACATATAATGTACCATGTCTGTCTCTGCCAACAGTATGTGTGACTCTGCCTAAGATCACAGTGATGGGTGAATCAAGCTTCAGTCACAGTGTGATCTTAGGCACATGATCAGAATGTTAGATATAATGTACCATGTCTGTCTCTGCCAACAGTATGTGTGACTCTGCCTAAGATCACACTGATAGGTGAATCAAGCTTCAGTCACAGTGTGATCTTAGGCACATGATCAGAATGTTAGATATAATGTACCATGTCTATCTCTGCCAACAGTATGTGTGACTCTGCCTAAGATCACAGTGATGGGTGAATCAAGCTTCAGTCACAGTGTGATCTTAGGCACATGATCAGAATGTTAGATATAATGTACCATGTCTGTCTCTGCCAACAGTATGTGTGACTCTGCCTAAGATTACACTGATGGGTGAATCAAGCTTCACTCACAGTGTGATCTTAGGCACATGATCAGAATGTTAGATATAATGTACCATGTCTATCTCTGCCAACAGTATGTGTGACTCTGCCTAAGATCACAGTGATGGGTGAATCAAGCTTCAGTCACAGTGTGATCTTAGGCACATGATCAGAATGTTAGATATAATGTACCATGTCTGTCTCTGCCAACAGTATGTGTGACTCTGCCTAAGATCACAATGATGGGTGAATCAAGCTTCAGTCACAGTGTGATCTTAGGCACATGTCCCCGATATTACATGTAATCTACCATCTCTGTCTCTGCAAGCAGTATGTGTGTCTCGATCATATTATTTCACTGTATCTACAGGCCAAAAACAGGCCACCTATATATAAGCAAGACATAACATTAATTAGTAAATCGTTTTTGACACAAAGCAAAGCACATGTCATGTAAATCAGCTTTTTGTTGTATACTAGTGTTTATATTGTTTACTTATTGTAATTGCTATGTAATATGTTTGTAGTGGTCTATAATATGTTATTTTTTGTTTACCACAGATTATAATCATCTATACAAACAAACAAAAAGATGCCTTCGAAAGCAAGACGTGAAAAAGTTTATAAAAGAAAATTGAGGTCTAAGGAAAAAGAAAATCAAGAACCAACCAAAATAAAATCTTCAGAGAAAAAGAAAAATGTTCCTGGTAAGCAAACTAAAAATGTTCTCAGGAACTTATTGAAATGTCAAGAAAAAAAAGTTTTTTGCAAACAAGAATGAAACACCTGTAATTAGAAAGAAGACAGGATGTCCTTCTAAAAATGTTAGACCTGTACAAGGAGATGATATTTTGTATAAGAAAACATGGAGCAACCAATTTACTGAAATTCGTAGACGAATGTTTTACAACAGAATAGTATCAAATTTATTAAAAAATCTAAAGAGGTATAAAAAAAAGACCGCTTTTTACAAGAAAAAAAAACATAGTTAAGATTGTGGATGAAGCATTTAAAGTGAAAAATAAATTGTTTAGTTTAGTAATGAATAGAATTCGTACACTTGATAAGGTAATCATTGTGTTCAAACCAAAATGTAAGTGGAGGAGAGTAATTAATCGAACTAATTTCTGTGATGTTTTTTCTGGAGAATGGAAGCATAGTTCAAGTTGTGAGTCATTTTTTAATGAAGAAAGTTACTTTCAGGATAATGATTTGGTGCATGCAGTTGACACCAGTGCTCGAGCATATGAGGTGAAGGACGGTTGTCCGGTTGAAAAAGAAGAGATTGTGCCTAGAAATACAGAAGAGGTGTTAGCTGATGAAGTTTTAGGGCGATGTCCTAAGGCTCCAGTGTATACATGGAATTGTAGTAGTATTTGTAGTGTCTGACAGGAATCAATTGATTTGTTTCGCACTTTCTTACGGACATATACTAAGAAAAGTGTGAAACAAAAAATGAAAATTTTACAAGAGTTAGATCCTTGTAGAGTGAGAGAAAAACAGGTTTGCAAGGGCATTCACTGGCTTGTCTTTCAAGAAAAGTATGTCAGAGTGTTTTTCAGCATTTTAGGATGTTAGCAGTGCATCATAATAAAGTGAGGAAATTAGTGAGAAGGTTGTATTATGCAAAAAGTCCAGCACTTAAACTAAAACAGTTAAACGGTGCTCTTTTGCATGGAACTGAATTAGATGTCAAAAATATTTGTGATGAAATTGAGTTTTGTTACTTTGGTGAAAAAGAGGTCAGTGCAGAAATTGATACAGTAATAGAAGGTAATGTAGAAGAGAATGTAGAGATTTTAAGTACAGAAACATTTGAAAATGAAATTACAAAGTTTAAGGTCAATTCAAGTGAAAGGCCTAATTTTTCTTGTGTTTGTTGTCGACGAACTCATTATAAGCATCAGACTAGATTAGTTGATTTATATGTAAAAAGCGAAAAGATAAATAATAATGAGTGGAAGGATTTTGCAACTTATTTGTTGGTTGAAAATTGTTTTGATTTGGGCTCTGATCAACGTATTTGTAAATATTGCTATAATAAATTAAATGAAAACAGAATGCCTGCTAGAGCTGTTCATAATAATCTGGAGTTGGTAGACATTCCTTCTGAATTGATGGATTTAAATACCTATGAGTCTATTCTGATTCAATGTGTACATCCTTTTCAGGTTATTGTTCGCATGGAGCCAAAGACAGGGAAATTCCCTCCTTCATATTTACAGAGAGGATTAAAGGGAAGAGTTGTTTATTTGCCTCTAGATTTTAAGAAAAATATTGATACAATTGGTGTCGAAAAAGTAGAAGAGGAACCTCTGGTTATTCTAGTTAATGGTGTTCTGACAAAAAGTAAGAAAAGAGTAGTTGGCTGAAAATCTAGTTTGCTATTGGATCTTTGCAACACTGTGGTCGGCTAGTCCAGTCCAGAGTTTACCGCAGACTGAGCCCGAGACCACAGACCAGAGCCGAGCCGAGGCTGTAGCCGTAGCTGTGGCGGCGTTGGCGGCGTTGGCTGACCGCCGGGAAAGAGCTCCGAAAGGAACGTCGGGAGATCAGGAGCCACCAACCTCCGACGAGCTGAACGGGAGAGCGGCAGTGCCTCGGGTCCTGCTCCTGTCAGGCTCCCGCACCTGCTCCCGTTCCACTCTGCTCTGGTTCCCTGCAGCGCCATAGTCGGCGCCAACCTGTCTTGGACCCGAGAAGCGAGAAGTGTTGAGGGGCAGAGCAGGGGAGCAGTCGAGCTCCGGTCCCCCTGCAGGTAGGCTCCTGCTACCGCCACCCCCCGCACGTCGATCCTAGCGCTTCGCAGCACTTTGCAGCTTTGCAGCCTCGGAGTGGGCCAAGTGTTTTTTACTGAACATTCATCATCGAGACAGCTTCCTGCCGTCTGTGAGTGCCTCTACCACTTGGTGAAGGGACCCAGGACTCGGAGTGCTTTCAACGGAAGCCGGAAGCCGTAGAGAGCAGAGGAGCAAAGGTGGAGCACGATCGGGTGAGCAGGGAGTCAGCGAGTACACCTCTCCCGCCACCCGCCACCCACCACAGCTGGGCCAAAGCTCAGCTCAGCTCAGCTACAACTGCAGAACCACCGTCACCGCCACATCGCATTGCCACCGCTACCGCCGCCGCCGTTGTAGGCAAGCAAGGGGAAGGCTTGTGCGGCGGAAGGCAGCCGGGGGAAGAGCCGCAGGCCGCGAGGGAGAAGCGCGGTGCAGGGCAGGGCACCGGTGGAGGCTGCCGCGATCGGGGTTGGGAGCTGTGCGCCGCCGCCGCAACAAGACTCACCAGGACCACCGCAGTCGGGTCCTCCAGCCACCCCTGCCACCACCATTACTGGAACGCCGACGCCGTCGCCGCAGGGAGAGTGATCGCGGCTGGAGGTGAGGCGAGGTGGGGGGCGTGCTGTGGGACAACCGCGGGTCGAAGACAACCTGCAAGTGGAGTTGGGAGTGGAGTTGGAAGCACAGAGGGGGTCGTGAAGAGGGATTGAAGAGGGATTGAGCCGGGCAAATTGTTCAGGATAGCGCCTGCTCTCCCACCCCCGATCACCTCCACCCTCCCCCCTACACCACCAAATAATCAAAAAATCAACAAATAAATACATAATAAAATAATCAAACAAGAACAACAGAATAAGCAGAGCCTCCCTCCACAATGCGGCCTGGTAGGCTTAAAAAAGAAGCAGCAAAAACGCGTAAGAAGATGAACAAAGACCTCATAGTATCACCTGGGGAGCAGGAGACGTTGCAGGTGCTATCCCGACCCTCTTCACAGCACCATGGCTACGAATCTAGCCCTTCTGGCCATACAACTAAGATGGAAACTTCAATTCCCCCAGCGACTTCCATCAAACACCCCAATACGCAGGAAGAAATCACCAACGACGCAAGAAAGAGGACTCTCAGAGACTTTTTTAAGAAACCAGGACTCAAAGTCCAAACTTTAACTAACCACAAAGAATTATCGCCTTTACCAGCTCAGTCCTTTCAAAAACCTCTTGACGCTACTCCTGTTCAGATTGAAGTACAGGTACAGATCCATAAACAGTCTTATATTCCGGGTACCATCATATCCCTAGACAGTGACTATGCAAGAGACGAACCCTGGATGTCAGAACAAAAGGGGTCAACACCAGCTACTCAGCCCGGTGGCATATTCTCCACTAAACAACAAGCCCATCAACCAAACAAGGATCAATGCCTATCGCCAATATCAATTTCAAGTGAAGACGTTTCAAGCAACACCGGATCACCCTTGCAGCAGGAAGCCAATCTACACGTAGATATCCCATTATCTTTAAGAAACAAAATACAACTCACCCCACAAGCAGCACAGTGGACCAGGACAATTCCGGGCACCATCAAACCGGTAACACCAACGACACCACCAGTTCTGGTCCTTCAAGAATCACCAATAGGCAAGAAAGGAGAGCCTAACGATCACTCCCTGTTAGACCTATCCTTTTTTAAAACGGAAGCAAACAAAACAAAAATTGAGACTGAAGGCTGCGATCCCACAGCGGTTGACTGCATTACCGTCTGGCCCCAGCTCCTGCAAACCCTACAATCTACAGTATCCGCATTAAACTACCACTCAGATAAACTTGATTTACAAGCCGACCTTTTAAACACATTAGCTGTTTACACAGCAGGGATCGACAACAAACTGGAAGGCCTGAATGCCCTAATCACAAAAGCACAATCCAAAGTTAACCTGACCCAAGCGATATGCTGCTGCTCTCCAATTATAGACAGCTTGTCTACGCTTCCCCAGTTTCTCACCATGGTACTGACAGAAATAAGGAAATTACCATCAGGTGTACATGAGACATCACATCGGATACGTTCGCCCACAAATAGCGTAAGCAGCCAAAAAACTACGGACCAGAGCACAAGAGAGAAAAAAAAAAGTAACAGCATCAAAGACCTACTAGCAAAATCCGATATTCAATCGACTCATGTTTCAGCTTCAGTAACATCTCCAGATAAGCAATTGGCTCCTAAAGAGTTTAGTATCTTTCATACCATCAAACCAAATAATAAAAACAATATTATGTCAATAACAGAAATAACGCCTACATCTGAGACAAAGTTAGACAATGACACCGGAGACATGGTCCCGCGACTGAGTCTAACGACTAAACCTCCTCAAAATCATCATCTAAGCAAAAGGGAAAGGAAGAGACTAAGGAAAAAACATAAAAGACACAGTATAGAGGTTCCCCGTTACGTTGAAAAAGACATTACACGTCGCAGCTCAACCAATTCAGTGAGCCTAGACAGCACTCTTTTACCATCACAAAATTCCCCTTTGCAGGCGAATACTGTGGCAACCAGTAAGACGCAATTGTCACCCATCCTCAGAAAAACCCATAAGGACTTATCGGCAGCTAGGGGCGAGGTCCCAGTTAAGTCTCTACACCCCCCGACGTCGGATAACCTTGAAAGAATCATAAAACCAGAAACACTGCCCTACACGGCCATAATCAAGCAAGAAGAAACGACAGCTACCACAGACATGGCCAATACATTAACTCCTTCCATGCTCATGACGAGCTCAGCTCGTCATGAGGCACACTGGAGCTGTGCTAATGACGAGCTGAGCTTGTCATGAACAATGGGATCATGCAAAGGTCAGCACAGGAGGGGAAAAGGCCTAGCAGCCGAGGTGTTAAGGGAGAACAAAAACAGGGCAATGATAGCCCAGCGCGAGGATGAGCACAGGTTAATACGTAAGGAGAACTTTCAAATAACGCTATTCAAGAATCAGGACACAACACAAATAGGTAAATACCCCCCAAGAATCGAGGACCCACAACCCCAACAAGTGAGCCAGAAGCAACAGTTACTCCATACCCAAAGAAGAGTTGATTCACCACTGGTAATAGTCAAACAGGATTATAAGACCCCAGGTCAGGTCTCTACAACCCCAACCCCAAACACGAAATTGTTATTCATTCCTGAATACCACACCAAAACTCATGACATCTTGAATAGAGGGAACATTCTGAAACTTTTTAAAAATATTCCCGAACTTCACTATATTGAATCCAATGACATACTTTCAATTGAATTCACACCTACTGAAGGTATCCAATCCTCTGAATCAACGTTAATTACTTTTTCATCTACAGCAATCATGGAGCAAGTCTTATCAATGTCTGACCTATTCAATTCATGGGGAATTAAAATAGCCCAACAGCCCGAACCAGGGTATCCGTCAGTTCTTGCAAAACCACCGGCCGTATCAGATCGACCAGGCTCTTCAACTATTTCAATACTACGATCTGCAAAAAGCCGAACTCCAGGAAAGGCAATACGCATTGGAACCGAGGAGGTTAAAACGACGGTGCCTGACTGGGGATGGCTGCCAGGGGCTCTGAACAGGGGTAACCAAAATTGAACCAGTACCCAGTCCGGTCTCTCAGTATGTTCATGGAACATCAGTGGTCTTACCCCGAAACTCCAATCCATCGACGTGATAAAATTCTTAAAAAACCATGAGATCATACTATTGCAGGAAACATGGTCCATGGTTAGCCTCCCATTAGAAGGATACCTGGAATACAGGGTCCCAGCCCAGAAGTTGCACAAATCCGGTCGACCCAGCGGTGGTCTCACCATCTACATCTCAGTTAAGCTAAACGTCAACATCATAAAAATGACACTTAAGGAAGACTGGATCCTCGGGATAAAGATAGATAACACCGAACACACCGATACTCTGTTCTTGATCAACGTTTACATTTCACCAAGCACCAAGGATAAAAAACCGAAGTTTAATCATCTAATACAGACTTTGTGTGATCTGGAAAGCAATTGCAACAGCCCGGCCTGTCTAGTATCCGGCGACTATAACACAAATCTTTTTCAAGAACCCCCAGAAGACCATGTAGCTCCGTGGCCCGACGTCCTTGAACAAACAAAACCCCCTGGCACCAAACATAGCAACATTGGTGAATACATGGTTCTTCAATTCAGTGCCATAGGCTACACAGTCTTGAACGGTCGCTTCCCTAAGGACAATCCACCGAACTGGACAAGGTCAAACGGGCGCATCCACTCCTTCCTAGACTACTCAGTTTGCAACAAGGGAATCCTCCCCCTGATAGAGAATTATACCATCGCCACTCGAGGTGACAGTGACCATCGTCCCCAAGTGATCACAATGTCATTTAATCCAGCACATCACGCTACAATCAGCCAAACTTCAAGAGGAGACCACTCTGAAAACCTCAAACGGCTGAAATGGTCAGATCCAATAATACCAGCAATAATGACCAAATGTAGAGACCTGCAAAATCAAAGGATTACTAACGAATTACCACCAGTTATGGCATGGGCTCACTTCTCCGAGGAACTGCTTAAAAAATTTCCCCGCACCTCGGGAAACACCACAAAACGTAATCTAGCAACAACAACAGAGGAAATCAAGGAACTAAAATCAAAACGTAATAGCAAGCTACGACAAGTCCGTAGGTACCCCGGGGAAGCCCATACATTTAATAAGTACAAAGCCGCCCAGAAAGCACTTCGACAGGCAATATTTCATGAAAAAAATAAACGCTCTGAACAGTTCTGGGAAAAATTGTTGCACGCGAACAAAAGTCACAATCCAAAAGCTTTCTGGTCAATTCTAAACTCCAAAATACACAAGCAAGGAGGACTAAGCAGCGCCAACATCTCTGAAGCCGTATGGGTACTTTATTTAACAGCGCATTTTGAAGAGCAAGAGAAAAAAGCCGGCCCACTCGTCAACTTACCGGCAATAGCTCAATAACTCAATCGCTACAGAGCGCTGGACAATACAGATGCGGTTCAATCAAACAAATTAGTTGAACGTAACTCAAGAACCCCACAGGCATTCAACACTAAATCCTCGTTTCAGATTTTAGAACTATCGGACAACGCATTTACAAATCCGAGAATTACGAGTGATAAAACAGCCCGAGCTATAATAGAGGGTCGCGCTGACGGAGCCCCAGGGCCGAATGGCCCACCACAGGCGCTGTTTAAACAAGACACGGAATTCTGGGCCCATCAACTGGCACCCCTTTTTTTCCACTGCTGGTCTAATTCCGAACTACCCGAATCATGGGCGGCGCCATTATACATCCAATTTTCAAGGGGGGTAAGAGATCAGACCCCAAAAACTACAGGATGATCACCCTATTGGATGTAGAATCGAAATACTACGCCAAACTGCTCCTTCATGACCTGGCATCCTGGGCAACAAAAAACCACAGAATACCTTTTAACCAGACAGGATTCGTGCAAAAATCAGGCACAATAACCAACTTACTCGCAATATCGACCCTGATGGACAAAACGGTTGCCTCCGAAATGTTCATGCACGCCTGTTTCGTGGACTTTAAGGCCGCCTTTGATCGTGTGCCTCGAATCCTATTATGGCTCAAACTATGGAAATGGGGGATTCCTCCAATACTGCTACGAGCCATAATCGCGCTCCACACTAATACCTGAATCCGCATAAAACTTGGGGACGGGTCACACACATCAAGGAAAGTATTAACATCACGCGGAGTGAAACAAGGCTGCGTGTTAGCGCCTCTTCTTTTCAACCTCTTTATTTCTGACCTGTCAGAGTCACTCGATGAGGTTAACTCCCATCCACCAAAACTTGCTGGGGTAAGAGTTAGTAACCTATTGTATGCAGACGACCTGGTTCCGCTGAGCCACACCAGGCTTGGCTTACAAAGACTCCTTGATCAATTGTCCCTTTACACCATCAGAAACAAATTAGAACTGAATCTAACGAAGACAAGGGCAATCACTTTTGGGTCAAGGAAATACAGAGGCGGCGGTTGGTTATACAATGGAAAGAAGGTAGAAAAAGCGAACATTTATAAGTACCTGAAGGTCCACATGGACAGAAGGGGCTCCTTCTCTAAACATAGAGATGAGGTAGAAGCCAAAGCTCTGTCTATCCAGGTTGCATTCAAGACACTCGCCAGACAACTCTCTGGGCCATCCCTGACCCCTCTCATAACTGTCATGAAGGCAAAAATCACTGGCTTTCTTACCTACGGCCAGGAGATCATGCAAGGGAAGGACAACAGTCTCGTGAATAAAATAACAACAAGAATATTCAAACAAGCGTTGAACCTGCCGAAATCCTCATCCCCTGCTCAAATACGCCTTGAGTTCGGCCTTTAAGACCACTACGCGGTAGGGGCAGGAGCATTCATTAGGCTGTGCAATAAGCTGCGTAGTTCAAGAAAAGGAAGCCTGGAGGCCCTCCTGTGGCAGGAAATTTCTGTTGGTCAGCTAGGTGGAACAAACCGGCACTATTTACATGACTCATTAAAATTCCTGGACTCGGAGGAAATTTGGAATTTGAATCCATCACAGCAGGCACTCAAAATCTATATAAAGAGGAATGTTCGCCTCTGGTCCTTTCACTCGGACAGAGCTCAACTTGCTAAACGCAAGCACGCCTGGACAATCATTCCATGGTTTAAGCCAGGGGTCATGGCCCCATACCTGTCATGCACCTACTCCGTGTTATGGAAAAAAAGATTCATGGCCCTCAGAATGGGCAAATGGCCATTCTTGTACCATCTGCTGAGCTGGAAACGTGCAAATACCGAGGTAGCGTGCAGGGGGTGTGGTAGTGACAAGGAATCAATCGAGCATGTGGCATGTCACTGTCCAGTACTTCTCGACAACCGGAAGTCCATGTTAAAAAGCGAATGGAACAAACTGGGCATACGTACATGCAGACAAGCCATACTCGCATCAATGAACCCGGACAACCCAATGCTTAACATTCGGTTTACCAAGTTCATGACAAGAGCAGCAACAAGATTCTCAACCGGAAATGCCAACAAGTAAACAATGGTCAACATTAAATGAGATGCCCTACCCCTACGTACCGTGAAATAGCAGCCGCTCGAGGCTGCATTCTTTTTTTATATAGACAATTTACAGACACTATGGGGCAGATTTATGAAGGGCTTGCGCCGCCGGTGCGTCATTTTTAACATGGGAAAAAGTGACGCACCGGCGGCGCAAGGCCTTCATAAATCTGCCCCTATGCGTCTCGGGATCACTAAGTCCTCATACGTAGTGTTCTTACTGTTTCGACAGATTGGTGTTTTTAGCAGTGCTTCATAATTCTGGCTTTCATCTTGTGCTAAAATCATGTGAATTAATTTTATATTGGTTTTTTTTTGTTTTTTTTTATATATAAACCTCAAATGAATGCTACTTTTAATATTCTGTGATGCTACAAACGGATGATTGTAATAATTTTAATTAATCAAACAATAAAGTTTTACAACCCAGTAAGAAAATCTGGCAAGAATTAGTGGATGTTAGGAAAGTCAAGAAGGCAACGTTGTATTTGGTAAAAAATAATCAGTACTATAGAAATGTGTATGTGGGAGAAGAAGAAACAACTGTAGAAGAGGACACTGATGTCTCTGCTGGGCAAATAGAAAAAGTTGATGTCTCTAGAAGTGAAGAAATTTATGAACATTATAGTGTTCATCCATTGCATTCCAAAGAAGTAATGGGGAATGCTATTGACTTGTTTCAGATGAAAAAAGCCGAAGGAAGTCCCATTAGTGTATGGGAAGAAAGTTTGGAAGCTCGTTGTTTTCCACAGTTATTTCCAACAGGTGAAGGTGGACGATATGACGAGCGACCTGTTCAATTCCTGCATCTGAATACCGGACTTCAAGGTTATATGCAGAAGATCCAAGGTTTCGTCAATGCATTCCATATTTGTACCATCTACTGTTTGAGAGTGACTTGTCTGGACTTTCCTATGCAGTAAACCATATATTGAAAAGTGGAACACATCTACAAAATGTTTCGGCAAGGGATTTTATGGATAAAGTGAAACTGCAAGACAGTGTTTTGGAATCTCAGCTAATTAATCTCATGGCATGTCAGCGTGGTACTAACGAGTATTGGTACCATCGTCATGGGGAATTGAAATGTATGCTAAGAAACTTAGGAACTCCTACATGGTTCCTCACTCTTAGCTGTGCTGAGTATGCTTGGGAAGACTTACTTGAATTTCTACGAGAGGCAAATAAAAACATTGAAAATATTGAATACAAGACACCTGGAGAACTGTGCTCATTGGATCCAGTTAATGTATGCAGGTATTTCAATCATGGGTTTGAAGCTATGATGTCTTTTATTACAAACAAAAAAAATCCTCCGCTTGGAGAGGTGTTGGATTTCTTTTGGAGAAAGGAGTATCAAGCAAGAGGTGCTCCTCATATACATATGCTGCTATGGATAAAAGATGCACCAAAATTTGGAACAGATTCAGATGAGAAAGTGATGAGTTTCATTGAGCAGTATTCTACATGTGCTGTTCCGAAAAGTACAGAAGAACACAATTTAAGACATCAAATTTTACGCTTTCAAAGCCATCGTTGTGGGAAATACTGTTGTCGAAAATACAAATTCAAGGACAAGTTCTACATGAAATGTCGTTTTACATTTCCACGTCCAGTAACATCGAAAGGAAGAGTCAACAATTTTATGTCTTCTCTGCGACATACTGTGACAAGAAAATCATCCAAAAATACATACAACCTAAGAAGAAATGAGGAATCCAAATTCATAAATGACTACAACACAGTCATTTTGTCCATGTGGAATGCTAACATGGATATTCAATATGTGGCTGACAACTCTATTGCTGTGGCTCGATATGTGACGTCTTACATCACAAAGTCAGAAAAGACGGAACTGAAGGAAATGTGGGAGGAAATTTCACATGAAAAGAGTCTAAGCAAGAAATTATACAGTTACAGTCTGAAGGTGTTGTTGCATCGAGAAATTGGAGCATATGAATGTTCTGATCGGTTGTCATCAGCAAGTCTATATGCCAAATCTAGAACTATCATTTGGGTGAGTCTAGGTCTTGCTGCAACACGAAACCGAGTTTTGAAATCTGTACAAGAAATTGAGTATTTGGAGGAGAAAGAACCAGACAGTACAGATATTTTGAAGACAAACATGTTGGATACATACTATCCAAATAGAAGTACTCACCTTGAGAATGTTTGTCTCTATGAAGTTCTGCAAACCTATATTTTTAAAAAGAACGTCACAGAAGACATCAATAAAGGTCTATATGCTGTAATTAGTTGTGAAGGCTGTCTAGTGAAACAAAGAAAAGGGCATTTGATTAATCATCGAAAATTGAGTTGTGATTCTCCAGACAAAAGGGAATTTTATTACTTAGCTCTTTTGCAACTCTTTAAGCCTTGGCGTACAAAAGAGGAACTACTTGGAGATTTTCTTACTTATGAAGATTCATTCAATGCAACCAAGGATACGATAGAATGTCCTGTTTTTTCAAATTATCTCCAAATATTGAACGAGGAAATACAGCAAGAAGCTACAATTGCAGCAGAGATTGCTAGAGACAGTTCTCAAGATAGTCAGAGTTCTGCTTAATTGAGTCAGGATCCAATAGGAGGACCAATTATACAATATGAAGCTGCTACTGGTATGGATGAAGTTGAAAGAGCCATGGAACAAGCTCAGGAGGATGGAGTTGACTTAAAAGATTTGGAAAAAGAACTAAACGTTGAGCAGAGTCAAATATATGACGAAGTCACAGAACACATTGAGCATGGTTTATCTCATGAGAAAAAAAGAGTGCTCATGTACATCTTTTGTACCTGTCTGACTATATGTGAGTGGAGAAGCAGGAACTGGGAAAAGTTTCCTGATTAAAGCGATTGTAACATATTTGCAGAAAACAACGGAGTCATCGCTCTCTTGTGTTGTTACTGCTCCAACTGGGTTGGCAGCACACAACATTAAAGGGATTACTTTACATCGCTTATTGATGCTGCCAGTGGAGCATGATAACAAATTACAATACCACAAGCTATCTGGAGAAGCTTGTTGTGAAGTTTCAAGAGTCCTAAAGAAAATGAAACTTCTTATCATTGATGAAGTAAGCATGGTATCAAATGTAATGCTTGCTTTTGCGCATTTAAGAATGCAAGAAATTCTTAAAACAGAGTATGATGTGTTATTTGGAGGCAAACACGTCATTGTTTTTGGAGATTTACTGCAACTAACTCCAGTGAAAGGACAGACAGTGTTTAAAATGCTTACGCATGAAGATACCAGGAAGTGCTTAGGAAGCATTGGAAATGTGAATATCTGGTTATATTTTAAATATGCAGAACTGCTTCAAAATATGCGACAGGCAAAGGATGAAGATTATAAAAATATTCTACAAGATGTAAGAATTGGAAAACTAACTGAGCATGGCAAAGAAGCTTTACATGGACGATTAATTTCAAATTTGTTTCCAAATGAAAATATTCTCCCAGAGAATATTTTTAAGAAAATTCCTGAAAACAAATCTGTCATATGCTTGATGCCAACTCTGCAAGAATGTTCAATCTTCAACAACAAAATGTTAAAGTTAGAAAATCAAGAGATTGTGAAACTGGAAGCTATTGATAAAATTGAACATGAAGGAGCAACTATTATTTTGTCCGAAAAGTTGAAATCAAAATTGGATTCTTTAGAGAAGACAATATCTAAAACTGCTGGTATGGAAAAGACTCTGTATGCATCTTTAAATTGTCGTATAATTTTATGACGTAATTTACATGTGGAAAGAGGTTTAGTAAATGGAGCAATGGCTCATGTTGTGGATTTTGTGAATTACCGAAATAGAGATGGAATTGAAATTATAAAAATTAAATTTGATGGTATTGAAGAAGTACAACAAATCAGTCGTTGTTCTGCCCGTTTTTTGCTAGTGAAAGATTTATATGTCCGCAGAAAACAGTTTCCTGTTTCTTTGGCATATGCAGTAACTATTCATAAATCTCAAGGTTTAAGTGTTGATAGTGCTTTGGTGAATATTGGAAATTCTGTGTTCAAGGAGGGTATGGCATATGTTGCTTTATCTCGAGTCAGAACTTTATCAGGATTGTACTTGATTGATTTTGATGAGACAAAGATTAATGCAGATCTAAATTGTGTAAAAGAACATAATAGGTTAAGAAGAGAGTATACTCCAAATTTACCTCAATATCCTCTATTTGAAAAGCATGTGGTAGGCCGAAAAAGAAGAAATGAGAAAAATTGTAGTGAAGTTGTAGCAAAAAGAAAAAAGGTAGATGAACCAGTAATTGTAAGCAGAAACTAAATGGATTCAGTTAAAGATGTTGTTGGATTTCAGTTTGAAAATAGTTCAGGTGTCAACTGCTATGCTAATGTAGTGGTTAATGTTGTTTTCTTTCTCCAAACTGTACAAGAACAGATTGCTGAAAATCGTGATCAAACATTTTGTTGTTTATTAAATTCTGTATTAGAGAAATGTAGCAGTGATAGAACCAAAATACAAAGTGTTTCTGAAATTCGAAAGGTTTTAGACATATGTTCTGGTCTAAATCAATTTTCACAGAATATTCAGCAAGATTGTCAGGAATTTCCAATGTATATGCTTGTTGTATTGCAAGATGAAGGTGCAGATGTAGAAAATCTTTTGGGCCTTTCTTATAAATGGCAACATGACTGCGACATTTGCTCCTTTTCAAGTAGTACTACAGTAGACACTGAAAGATTTATATATTTGACTTTACCAGACTGCAAATCAGTGTCTTTTAATAATCTAGTTAGAGAAGCAAATCAAAACATGGTCTGTACTCAATGTAAATCTGCAATGCTATCAACTTTATTTTTACGAAGATATGGACAGTATGTTATTTTAATGATCCAACGATGTAGACCTGATGGAACTAAATTGACAACATTAATTAAAAAATGTGTGGCTTCTTAATTATCAATTTCAGGAAGAACCTTTACAACTGCAGCAATTATTTACCATGATGGTCCTTCAACAACATCAGGACATTACACAGCTTATTTAAAATGTCAAAAAGGCTGGAAACACTGTAATGATACTCAATTGACTTTCAAACAACGTTTGCCTTCTGACTTACTAAATTCTTTTCTAATGTTCTTACAACCGAAATTTTAGGGTAGGTAATTGGCCTATGAAGATTGCAGCAGGTAATATAACTTAGTTTGGTGTTCAAAATTACTTTCTGAATGAGAGTGATGAAGATAATAAGAAACATGTAGTTGTCATAGAGGTAGTATATGTATATCATATAGTGTGTGCTGTGAGTATTATACAAATTATTTATAAAAAGTAAGCTAGAGGTGGATATAAAACTCTTGTTTCATAATGTAAAAGATGTTGGAGCTTTTCTTTCAGAAAGTCGGGTAAATGACAAATAAAGAATACTCTGGACTAATTTCCAAAGAAAAGGACTTTCCATATACTATTTGGCCTCATGGAAAAGTGGATGGATCAAAAGTGAGTTTAGATATGTTTTTTCAAAATTTTTCATTATTTAAGAAAAGATTTCATGGGTTTTTTAAACACAATCATTTTGATTGTGTTTTTTTTTGCCCGCTGTTATATGATGAGTACTATTGAAGTCACTGTTTTAAGTGAAATTTAATATATTCTGAGAACGGCAAAAATGAACCACATAACATGTTGTTGAAATTATTTTGTATTTTCTATTATTAAATATATATTATTTTCCCATTCTCTTATGTTCACTTACCTATTTCCACCCTCTTACACTCCTCTTAACTCACCCTCACTGGCCTTTTTTCACTCTCCCTCACCTCCCTTCCCTTATTCCATTTTCCTCACTTATTCTCATTAACCACTCCTTCACGGCCTTTTCCCTCTCTCCTATCCACTACTTTCCAGCTGTCAGTCACTCTACTTCACTCCCCTTCCCCTTGTTTCCTTTCTTTGTTCCCTCAATAATTCCCCTTCTCTCACTCACCTTATTACACTTCACTCACTCCTTCTCTCACTTCCTCTGTCCTCTCGCATCCTCACTCCCTTTCCCTCACACCCTGTCTCTTAGCTTCAGTCTCTGGTTCCTCTCACTGTCTCACTCCTCTTCTGTCATGCTTACTCCCTAAAACTCACCCACACTTCCTTACTTACCTATCTTTGCTCTCTTACTCAGTTCATTTCTGCCACTCTTTCCTTCACTACCTCTATATTCTCACTCCTTCACTTCCTTTGTCTCAAGCTCACTTACTTTTAACCTCTCTTTATTTTCCCTTTTTCATCAACCTCCCTGCCCTTCACTCACCCTCCCTCACCCTTGTTAATCTCCTACTTTGTCTCTTGTATTGTAAAATATATATTATAAATATTATAACTTATTTTGTTTTGTCTTTCACAGATATAAATTTAAATGAAATTATGAAACTAAGTTTACATTACTTATAAGGTAAGTTTGATGTATAAAATTTACTTTCCCTATACTCTTTTCCTTAACCTCACTACTCTTCTCTGATGCTCCCACACCTCTGTTCCCTTATTGCGCTTGCCTCACTTATTCTGAATTCCCACGTTTACTCCCCTTTTCCACACTCCTCTCTTACACTCACCTTCTTTCAGACCTTCTCCTTTACTTTCTTTCCTCTCTCTTCTCTTACTTCATTGCTTTACTATTTTCCCTTCCCTTACTCTCCTTACTCCACTTCACTAACTCCTTCTCTTTCTCCCTCTGTCCTCTTAGCTCTACACTCCCCTTCCCTCAATCTCTTTCTGTTAGCCTCATTCTCTCTGTCCCCTTAGTCTCTCACTCCTCTTCTGTCATGCTCACACCCTATAACTCAGCCACACTCCCACACTCACCTTCTTTCAGACTTTCTCCTTTACTTTCCTTCCTCTCTCTTTCCTTCATTCACTCCTTCACTGTTTTTCCTTCCCTTACTCTCCTTACTCCACTTCACTAATTCCTTCTCTTACTCCCTGTGTACTCTTACTTCTACACTCCCCTTCTCTCACTCTCTCTCTGTTACCCCCATTCTCTCCGTCCCTTTAGTCTCTCACTCCTCTTCTATCACGCTCACTCCCTATAACTCAGCCACACTCCCACAGTCACCTTCTTTCAGACTTTCTCCTTTACTTTCCTTCCTCTCTCTTCCCTTCCTTCACTCCTTCACTGTTTTCCCTTCCCTTACTCTCCTTACTCCACTTCACTAATTCCTTCTCTTACTCCCTCTGTACTCTTACTTCTACACTCCCCTTCTCTCACTCTCTCTCTGTTACCCTCATTCACTCCATCCCCTTAGTCTCTCACTTCTCTTCTGTCACGCTCATTGCCTATAACTCAGCCATACTCCCACACTCACCTTCTTTCAGACCTTCTCCTTTACTTTCCTTCCTCTCACTTCCCTTCCTTTACTCCTTCACTGTTTTCCCTTCCCTTACTCTCCTTACTCCACTTCACTAATTCCTTCTCTTACTCCCTCTGTCCTCTTACTTCTACACTCCCCTTCCCTTATTCTCTCTCTGTTAGCCTCATTCTCTCCATCCCTTTAGTCTCTCACTCCTCTTCTGTCACACTCACTGCCTATAACTCAGCCATACTCCCACACTCACCTTCTTTGAAACCTTCTCCTTTACTTCCCTTCCTCTCTCTTCCCATCCTTTGCTCCTTTACTCTTTTCCCTTCCCTTACTCCCCTTACTCCACTTCAGTAACTCCTTCTCTCAATCCCTCTGTCCTCTAACTTACTCACTCCCCTTTTCTCACTCTCTCTCTGTTACCCACATTCTCTCCGTCCTCTTAGTCTCTCACTCCTTTTCTATCACGCTCACTCCCTATAACTGAGCCATACTCCCACACTCACCTTCTTTCAGACCTTCTCCTTTACTTTCCTTCCTCTCACTTCCCTTCCCTTACTCTCCTTACTCCACTTCACTAATTCCTTCTCTTACTCCCTCTGTCCTCTTACTTCTACACTCCCCTTCCCTCATTCTCTCTCTGTTAGCCTCATTCTCTCCATTCCCTTAGTCTCTCACTCCTCTTCTGTCACGCTCACTGCCTATAACTCAGCCATACTCCCACACTCACCTTCTTTCAGACCTTCTCCTTTACTTTCCTTCCTCTCTCTTTCCTTCCTTTGCTCCTTCACTCTTTTCTCTTCCCTTACTTTCTTATTCCACTTTACTAACTGCTTCTCTTACTCCCTCTGTCCTCTTAGTTCTACACTCCCCTTCCCTCATTCTCTCTCTGTTAGCCTCATTCTCTCCGTCCCTTTAGTCTCTCACTCCTCTTCTGTCACGCTCACTCCCTATAACTGAGCCATACTCCCAAACTCACCTTCTTTCAGACCTTCTCCTTTACTTTCCTTCCTCTCTTTTCCCTTCCTTCACTCCTTCACTGTTTTCCCTTCCCTTACTCTCCTTACTCCACTTCACTAATTCCTTCTCTTACTCCCTCTGTCCTCTTACTTCTACACTCCCCTTCCCTCATTCTCTCTCTGTTAGCCTCATTCTCTCTGTCCCTTTAGTCTCTCACTCCTCTTCTGTCACACTCACTCGCTATAACTCAGCCTTACTCCCACACTCACCTTCTTTGAAATCTTCTCCTTTACTTCCCTTCCTCTCTCTTCCCATCCTTCGCTCCTTCACTCTGTTCCTTTCCCTTACTCCCGTTACTCCACTTCAGTAACTCCTTCTCTCAATCCCTCTGTCCTCTAACTTACTCACTCCCCTTTTCTCACTCTCCCTCTGTTACCCACATTCTCTCCGTCCTCTTAGTCTCTCACTCCTTTTCTATCACGCTCACTCCCTATAACTGAGCCATACTTCCACACTCACCTTCTTTCAGACCTTCTCCTTTACTTTCCTTCCTCTCACTTCCCTTTCTTTACTCCTTCACTGTTTCCCTTCCCTTACTCTCCTTACTCCACTTCACTAATTCCTTCTCTTACTCCCTGTGTACTCTTACTTCTACACTCCCCTTCTCTCACTCTCTCTCTGTTACCCCCATTCTCTCCGTCCCTTTAGTCTCTCACTCCTCTTCTATCACGCTCACTCCCTATAACTCAGCCACACTCCCACAGTCACCTTCTTTCAGACTTTCTCCTTTACTTCCCTTCCTCTCTCTTCCCATCCTTCGCTCCTTCACTCATTTCCCTTCCCTTACTCCCGTTACTCCACTTCAGTAACTCCTTCTCTAAATCCCTCTGTCCTCTAACTTACTCACTCCCCTTTTCTCACTCTCTCTCTATTACCCACATTCTCTCCGTCCTCTTAGTCTCTCACTCCTCTTCTGTCACGCTCACTCCCTATAACTCAGCCATACTCCCACACTCACCTTCTTTCAGACCTTAACCTTTACTTTCCTTCCTGTCTCTTTCCTTCTTTTGCTCCTTCACTATTTTCTCTTCCCTTACTCTCCTTACTCCACTTCACTAACTCCTTCTCTTACTCCCTCTGTCCTCTTACTTCTACACTCCCCTTCCCTCTTTCTCTCTCTGTTAGCCTCATTCTCTCTGACCCCTTAGTCTGTCACTCCTCTTCTATCACGCTCACTCCCTACAACACAGCCACACTCCCTCACTTATGTTTCTTTCCTCCCTCACTCAGTCTTCTACTCTCACTTTTTCTTTCACTTTCTCTATCTCTTCACTCCCTTACTCACCTTGTCTCACACTCACATGCCTTTATCCAGTCTGTATCTCCACTCTTTCCTCAATATCACTGCTCTTCTCTTACCCTTCCACATTTTGTTCACTTATCCTCATTCCCCATGTTCACTCTCCTTCTCCTCACTCACCTCCCACACTCACCTCCTTTCAGTCCCCCTACTTCACTTCCCTTCCCCTCTCGTCCCTTTCTTTGCTTTCTCACTCATTTTCCTCTCCACTCTCACTGCACTCCACTTCAGTTACTCTTTTTGATTTTTTTAAGAATACAGCTCTTTTTTGAGAATTGGAGGTAGTTCTAAAAAGAACTTTTTTTCTTTCTTCTTTTTTTGTTTTTTCTCAACAAAAACAAAAACAGGGAATGTCAAACTGCTCAACAGGAGCAAAAAAAAGAATCAAAATTAGGGGTGGGGACGGCAGCGGTGATTTTCTCTGGTTCAGACAATGTTCATAATACTTTGTTCACCATAACAAAGTAGTTCATCACAATCTTTACACTTTATAACGATGCCATCAAAAACAGGCTGAATATTTCGAATCAGCTGTTCTGGTCGCCCCCTCACCGATGATGCAGTTGCTCCTCCAGTCGAAGTAGAAGCACCATCCCTTGGAGCATCTCGTGCCAGAGCCCTGACACTCTCCCGGACATAGTTCTGAGGATGCCTGCGTTGAACGTGGCGAATCATTGTTGAATTTCCAAAACTGTACTTCCTTCTGGGGTCTCCTCGGGAAAGTACAGTATGGCAGATTTTACATTCAACTTTGGGAGCATTCACCTTTTTTAATCCTTCAGGTATTTCAAAGAACTTCCAAATAAAATATTCTTTCACCTTGGGCTGAGGAGGTTCTTCATCAATGAAACCATCTGACTCCTCACTGCTGCTGGATTCTCTGGCAGCCATTCTTTCCACAAATTGTTAGGACAGAAAAAAAGAGGTCTTGCTCTCACCAAAGTGAAAGAAGAAGTGAAGGAAAAGGGTGGGGTTTTCATTAGTTGTAAAAAAAACTGTTAACAACCAATGAAAAGAGTTATTTTAAGGTCACATGACTTGACGCGCTTACGCTGCGCGCACTGGAGCGCTTCCGGGGGCGCTTACGCGGCGCGACCGTAGGCGCTTCCGGGGGCGCTTACGCGGCGCGCCTGAGTGACGTTTTGGTAGCTTTACGGAAATGCAAAATCATTTTCATTAGGAAAATCAAAAATACTACTTTTATAAGCATGGTACTGAATGTCTTGCATTATTATTTAGTTTTCATACATATTTTTTTTTACAAACGCAGAAATAGCGCTCTCGCTGCGCTCTCGGGAGAGCTTACCGGTGCGCGCACCCTGAGCGCTCCAAGTCAAAATGATACGGGTAAGCTTACCGGTGCGCGCACCCTGAGCGCACCAGGAAAAAATTATTTATAATAAATTGAAAAGAAATCTATTTAAAATAAATTAATAATAATTAATACTTATACAAAACAGCTAATAAAAAAAACCACTAAAATTCGTAGGTTACAAACTCGATATACAAAGGAATTAGCTTTTAAAAAACCTTTGAAATTCACTGAAAAAACCAGAGGTTTCACAATCGTTATAGTTAGGAATTAGCATTTAAAAAACCTTTGAAATTCACTGAAAAAACCATTGGTTTCACATTTGTTATAGTTAGGAATTAGCATTTAAAAAACCTTTGAAATTCTCTGAAAAAAACATAGGTTTCACACCAGTTATAGTTAGCTGAACATTTTACTCATACAAAACCATTGAAATTCCCACGTTATAGTTAGTTGGACTCACTATAACTCGCGCGCCCGCAATCCACTGCTGATGATGTCACATATTACATCATTCATGACATGGTCAGTGACATCACTGATGACATCACTGATGACATCTCAAATGACATCACTGATGACATCACTGATGACATCTCAAATGACATCACTGATGACATCATCCAGCGACTGTGTGTTTCTGTAAAGTTTAAATATGTTTTACATATTGAAGAATGAGTGGATGTATAAGTGTCTGCATGAAGGATTTAGTAGGTGCATGACTGATTGAATGAGTGAGTGATTAAATGTGTCTTACTGAATGCATGGGTAAGTGAATAAATTGTCTGAATGTGTGCATCATTATGTCTGTTGTTGTGTAAGCTGCTGCATGTGTTGATCAGTAGCTATATGAGTGGCTATATGGGTTATTGATTGGTTGCCCAAGTATTTGTATATGAGGCTGAGTGTGTGTGTTGGTGGCTGGGAGTTGTGTGACTCTGTGCATAGATGTGTGAGCAGTTGATTCACTTGGTGTATGGGTTCAAGAGTGCATGAGGAAACAACTGTATGGGCGGTTGACTGTTTCATGGGTGTGTTGGTGTGTGAATGGATATCTCAGTGCTACACGTCCAAGTAAGTACATATGTAAAACACAGTGCATGTGAGAGTTGGCATATATAAATGACTATACATGAGAGCCAGTGATTGTGCGAGTGGCTGTGTGGATCAATGTGTACTTGTATCAGTGATTGTAAAAGTATGTAAGTGTATGTGTTAGTATATGTTTGAATAAGTAAGGTTTTGTGTGTATAACTGTATAGATGAAGAAATGGGAGTGTGATTGATTCTTTGCATGTTTGACTAGGTGTGTGAGTAACTCCATGGATGAGTGGCAGTGTGTGAGTGTCTGTATAGGTGTATGAGTGCATATGATAGTGTTGTATTGATGAGTGACTGTATGTATGAGTGATTGTATGGGTGAATGAGTGGATGTGTGTGTAGACTTCGGAATCAGTGAGTGCGTATGTAGTAACTGGTATTGGTGTGTCAATGGTTTCTGGAATGGTAGTCTGTATTTAACACTGGATGTATCAAAGGTTAGATTAGAGTGTGAGGAGGTGCATCGTATTATCACATGAATGATGTCATCAGTGATGTCATCAGTGATGTCATTTGAGATGGCATCAGTGATGTCATCAGTGTTGTCATTTGAGATGTTATCAGTGATGTCATCAGTGATGTCATCAGTGATGTCATCAGTGATGTCACTGACCATGTCATGAATGATGTAATATGTGACATCATCAGCAGTGCATTGCGGGCGCGCGAGTTATAGTGAGTCCAACTAACTATAACGTGGGAATTTCAATGGTTTTGTATGAGTAAAATGTTCAGCTAATTATAACTGGTGTGAAACCTATGGTTTTTTCAGTGAATTTCAAAGGTTTTTTAAATGCTAATTCCTAACTATAACAAATGTGAAACCTCTGGTTTTTTCAGTGAATATAAATATATATATACATATAACATATTTGTATACTTTACAGAAACACACATTCACTGGATGATGTCATCAGTGATGTCATCAGTGATGTAATTTGAGATATCATCAGTGATGTTACTGAGCATGTCATGAGTAATATAATATGTGACGTCATCAGCAGTGCATTGCGGGGGCGCGAGTTATAGCTAGGTCTACTAACTATAACGGCTGAATTTCTTTGGTTGTGTACGAGTGAAATCTCCAACTAACTATAACATCCCTGAAACCTATGGTTTTTTCAGTGGAAAAAAAATATATATATATATGTATATGTATGTGTATATATATATATATATATATATATATATATATATATCTATATATATATATATAGATATATATATATATATATATATATATATACACTAGCAGCCCGTCCCGACGTTGTCTGGGTATGAAATAGAATGTGTGTAATGTGTGTATTTGGCAAGGGCAATTTATTTTAAAATCTCGCGGTAGACAACATTTTTTGTTTCATTAGAATAGGGACAGAGAAGCCCCAGCTGCAGCCCTGGTTGATGTTAGCAGACATGTGTAATTGGTGTAGTGATCCGCCGCCTGAGCCCGGCTACAGCCCTGGTTGATGTTAGCAGGTGCGTGTAATGTCGTTGAATGAGAGAGTTATCAGCCGCAGGTAAATCCATTTAATGAGAGAGTTGAGTGACAGCGAGTAGGAGAGGCTGCAGTAATTGTCCTCGCAGACCCGCTCATTTGCGTGTTGCCCCGCTTGAGGCCCAGATGCAGGCCTGTTTGATGTTAGCAGGCATGTGTTCCCCCGCTTGAGGCCCAGCTGCAGCCCTGGTTGATGTTATCAGGCGCGTGTAATTAGTGTACTGATCCGCCGCCTTAGCCCGGCTAGAGCCCTGGTTGATGGTAGCAGGCGCGTGTAATTTCATTGAATGAGAGAGTTCAGTAACAGCGCGCAGGAGAGGCTGCAGTAACTTTACTTACCAGGCCTCCAGGTGAACGCGTTTGTCACGCCCCCAGCACACAGCCACAGCAGACGATCTTCTGATTAATGTACGACCCACATGGCATTAAGGGGCGGAACGTAGCACATGCCCCCAGCGTGCCCCTTAATGCGGCGCAATTGCGTTCACATGGCATGAAGGCCGGACACACGCCCCCAGCGTTTCTCACGCCCCCAGCGTGCCCCTTGATGCTGCGCAGCAACGTAATTGGCGCTTGTATGTACGACTCACATGAAGGGCGAACACACGCCCCCAGCGTTTGTCACGACCCCAGCACACGCCCACAGCCCACGATGTGATGGCCGTACCACACGCCCCCAGCGTTAGTCACGCCCCCAGCACATGCCCACAGCACAACGCAGACACGCCCACAAGGGACTACTTTGCTGGCACGGTTCTTTTACCTTTTAAATGTATAGAGGAGTTGGCCTAATGGCTAAGGCGCTCGAACTTGGACCTGGGGATCTGGGTTCGAGTCTTGGTAATGACGCCAAACATCCTGTGATTCTGGGCAAATCACTTAATCTCCCTATGCCTAACAAAAATGAATGTGTGTCCTCATGTAATGTAACTGGTGCTATGTAAAGCGCTCTGATACCTGATTCAGTTAGGGTCAAGTTCGCGCTATATAAAACTCTGCAAAAAAAAATAAAAAAAATATGGTGGCCGTCTGCATAGCCTATGTCCTTCTGCTGCAACTGCCCTTTCCAACGCTGTATTGGGTGTTGTGATTGGTGCTGTGGTTACTGAGATTACCCGCCTCAAAGGTTTGGGCTCTCTCTTTATAATATTAGTATGGATATATTACCTACTGGCGGTCGCCAGTAGGTAGTTATAGTTAGGATCGTTTTCCATAGGAAATCCGCAACATTCTATTGGGAATAACTTTGGCGCCAAATGAGGGATCTGCCTGTAATTTTCCTTAACTTTGCCTCGCTGCGCTCCGCTCCTTCCCTGAAAGTTTCGGGGGGATCCGTCAAGCGGGGGCCGAGATTAAAGGGGGGTCCCAAAACGTGTTTTCCCCATGTTAATTTCCATAGGGCAGTTGGACTCACTTTTAGCCCGAACGGCTGAATGGATTTCCACCAAACTTGGCAAAATTGTAGGGACTGGTACCCCGATTTGCCTTTGCTATGTCTCAAGATATATGCTCCAGTGGTTTTTATGAAAATTAACTTTGAAAAAATATATATTGGGCTACATTGGGCTATATATATGTTAGAGCCCAAATGTAGCCCAATGTAGCCCAATGTAGCCCAATGTAGCCCAAAGATGGCCACCAGAGACAAAAAAAAACAAATGTAGCCCAAATATCAGCCAGATGTAGCCCAACTATAGCCCAATGACAGAATGTCCCAGACAACTAGAGCGCTAACAGTCTTACTTATGACAAAAGTATGGCACACCTGAAGTCATCTTGATTGGAATAAAGTGTTAACACTTAAAACATTTAATTTGCAAAGGAACAAAATGAGGGGGTTCATTTTGCCATAGAAATTATGATTAGTGCTGAAGAAAGAAAAATTAGGCCACATTTTGAGTGACTTCTCAAATCCTCTTATATTTCATTAAAAAAATTCTGATATGCAGTCTCCCAAGATGGCCACCAAAGACAAAAGAGCCCAAATGTAGCCCAAATATCAGCCAGATGTAGCCCAACTATAGCCCAATGACAGAATGTCCCAGAGTGTTCTAAAGAACAACTAGAACGCTAACAGTCTTACTTATGACAAAAGTATGGCACACCTGAAGTCATCTTGATTGGAATGAAGTGGTAACACTTGATACATTTAATTTGAAAAGGAACAAAATGAGGGGTTTCATTTTGCCCTAGAAATTATATATATATATATATATATATATATATATATTCACTGAAAAAACCATAGGTTTCACACCAGTTATAGTTAGGAATTAGCATTTAAAAAACCTATTAAATTCACTGAAAGAACCATAGGTTTCACACCAGTTATAGTTAGGTGGAAATTTTACTCGCATAAAACCATTGAAATTCCCACGTTATAGTTAGTTGGACTCACTATAACTTGCGCGTGCAATGCACTGCTGATGACGTCACATATTACATCACTCATGACATGGTCAGTGACATCACTCATGACATCACTGATGACATCTCAAATGACATCACTGATGACATCATCCAGTGAATGTGTATCTTTCTGAAAAATAATTTTTTTTTATATATGTATATCTAAAGGTTGATGGAAGAATAAATGGGTAAATAAATGTCTAAATGGATTTTTTTTGTGTAAAATTGATTGGTTAACTGACTTATTAAATGTATCTTAGTGAATACATATATTAGCGAGTAATGTTTAAATATTTAAATATCTGTATCTGTGTCTCACTTTGTGTATAAGTGGCTGCATGGGTTGGTGAGTAGCTACATGAGTGTGTATATGGGTTATTAGTTGTTTTTTTGAGTATCAGTATCAGTGTCTGTATGGTTCGGTGGGGGATATTACTTAGAGCACAGATGCATGAATGAGTGACTCACTATTTGTATGTATTTTGAAGACAGCGTGTGTGCAAGACTGTATGGGTGGATGATTGTGTGTATGGGTGGGTTAGTGAGTATGTGTTTTTATAATTGATTGTTTAAGAGAGTAAATATGTTTCCGTTTCTGTAGAAGTATGTGTAGTGGTGTGTATATAGCAGTATAATCAAGTAAATATTTTTTTGATAGTTTATTTGCATGTGTGAATTTGTGTGTGAGTAACTATATGGATGCGTATTAGTGTGTAACAGGATGTATAGGTGTATGAGTACATATGATGAGTAATTACATGCATGAGTGACTATATAGAACTGTTGGTGAATGAGTGGATGTGTATGTAGATGTTGGAATTACCTAATAAGTTGTTGTAATTGGTATTGGTTTCTCCTTTTTTAAGAAAATGTTAGTTTCTATTTTTGAATGTGTGTCAAAGGGTATTTTATGCTGATAGGAGGTCTGCCACTTTGTCACAAGGATGTTGTCATCAGTGATGTCATTTGAGATGTCATCAGTGATGTCATGTGATGTCACTGACCATGTCATGAGTGATGTAATATGTGACGTCATCAGCAGTGCATTGCACGCGCAAGTTATAGTGAGTCCAACTAACTATAACGTGGGAATTTCAATGGTTTTATGCGAGTAAAATTTCCACCTAACTATAACTGGTGTGAAACCTATGGTTCTTTCAGTGAATTTAATAGGTTTTTTAAATGCTAATTCCTAACTATAACTGGTGTGAAACCTATGGTTTTTTCAGTGAATATATATATATATATATATATATATATATATATATATATATATATATATATATATATATATATATATATATATATTCACTGAAAAAAACCATAGGTTTTAGGGGTGTTATAGTTAGCTGGACATTTCACTCGTACAAAACCATTACAATTCCTCCGTTATATAACTTGCGCGTCCGCAATCCACTGCTGATGATGTCACATATTACATCATTCCTGACATGGTCAGTGACATCACTGATGACATCTCAAATGGCATCACTGATTACATCATCCAGTGAATGTGATTTGGTTCGATATTTAAATAAGTATTATATATTAATAGGAATCTGCATTGAAGAATGAGTGGAAGTATTAGTGTCTGGATGGATCATTTAGTAGCACTGTGATTGACTGTCTAAGTGTCTCACTAAATATATTGGATAGTGATTTAACTCTGTGAATATCTGTATCACTCCAACTCTTGTTGTGTAAACTACTGCATACGTTGGTTACTAGCTATGTGAAACTCTATATTAGTTTTTAAATAGTTAAGTGAGTATTTATATAAAAGAGTGAATGTGTGTGTAGTTGGGTGGGAGGTGTGTGACTGTTCAAAGATGTGTAAATAGTTGATTTAGTAGGTATATGAGGTTAAGTATGCATGTGAAAACAGTTGTTTGGATGAGTGAATCTCTTTATGGGTGTGTTGATGAGTAAATATATTTCTCAATGATACATGCCCAACGAAGTAGAAATATAAAAGGCAGTGTATGTGACAGTTGTTGTATATAAATAAATATACATAAGACTTAGTGATTGTCTGAGTGACTGTATGGAAAACTGTATACTTGTAATAGTGATTTTATAACACACTAAGTATGGGTTACTATCTATATGAATAAATAAAGTGGTATTTGTATAATTATGTAGCTGAGTAAATGTAAGTATGATCAATTCTTTGCACAAGTGAGTAGGATGACTGCATAAGTGAATAGGATTTGTGCTAGTGTGTAATGTCGATATAGGTGAATACTTATATTTAATAGTGTTCTATTGATCTTTCTCAGCATGTATGAGTAAATCTATAGGTAAGTCTTTAGATGTGTGTGTAAATCTACTGTCAGGAAACATGTCGTGGCTGCAGTTGACTACTCTGGAGGTTTTAGGCACTCTCGGCGTTTAGTCAAACCCAGTACCGTCAATATATGGCACTATCTTTAGTTGTAATTCTCTTTCCCAATATGGCCGCCAAAGTCGCCAGAGAGCTGAGGGTAGTAGAGCGGTTAAGCGGTGTAGTTCATGTGGGGTGCGCGAGCCTGGCGAGCTGCGCACTTCAATTTGAACTGTTACCTGATAAGGAGTTTGAAACCGTTCCTCCGCGCTTCTATTCATAGCGGGAGGAAACGGAATGAGTAATTTGGAAATAAGTATTCATTCAGAGGTCTGAGCAGTCTCTCTAAGTGGGTATGGTGTGAGAGACGTAAGGAGCTGCATTTTAGTTACCGTCAGAAGTAGCGTAGTTCCTTCCTGCCACGAACTTCATCGCCAGTCGTCATAGAAGGAAGCACCAAGCTTAGAAGGCAGGATTCTGATATTTCCGAGACAGAATTTGGTTTCTTGGAGCCAGCACGGAGCTCGACGCCTGCGTCCTCAGTCCGAAGATACTGGAACTCTTCAGCAGCCTAGAGTACCGTAAGACTTCTGCTTCTGCGTGACATGTACTGTTTATAGTTGGCAATTCCTCCCTTCAATGCGCTTCACCTTGCTTTTCCTTTTCCCCTTCTTACCTTCCTTTATCCTTTTTGCGCGCTACGGATGATAAAGCCAACACAGCTTGTAAATAGTTCTGGCAGACTGAAATAAGCAACACAGCTTGTGAATAGTTCTCACAGACCGAATCTACTTAGAAAGGAACAGTTATTTAAGGCTTAATTGGAGGTTCAACAGGTAGGGTTAATCCAAACTGAGTAATTCCTAAAAATCTCTCTGCTTACTAGAAAGAATATCTATAATGTAGTCTTTCTCTTGTAGATAAAATCTCCTAATGTAAATACATCACATATATTCAGAAGAGAGGCGAAGACTCTGCAGTGAGCTGGTAGGAGAAGAGCTATTTAGAGTATTGAATGTTTAGTGAATCTATGTGTAGTGTTCTCAAAAAAAACCCACCCCTTTTATGTGCATTAGACACCCACAAGAAGTCAGAAGAAGCAGTAGAAGATTCTAGAACCTGACCTGGGTGCCAGCAACAGAGTGTCTCTTCTTTTTCACTCCTCTTCCCCTTTCCCCCCCTTGCTGGTCAAGTAGAATTATTCGCTGCGACACCAGTGAGTGGGAGTTTGGGCTTTGCAGCGGTTCTGTCTCCACGAAGCATCTGGAGCCCTTGACAGATTGAAGTGCCCAAGAAGTTTGCTTCGTCTGGACAGAATGGCTGAGGGTTTAGATTTGAAGGCTTTGGGAGATATGTTGGTAGGAATCCAGCAAGAGATAAGAGCAGTCCGTGCGGAAAATAAAATTTTGAAACAAGAATTAGGGGCGTCTAGACAGGAGACTCAAGTGTTAGCTCAGAAGGTGGATGGGTTTGTCATGGGGAATCCTGCGGTTGGGTCTTCCATAAATGTTCCAGCTCCTAGTACAGACCCTAAAACAGTGGCTCAGGTTATCCACTCCGTCTCTCCCCTCATTCCTTTAGCAGCCCCAGAAAGGTTTCAGGGAGATCCCCAAAAGGCTCAGTTATTTCTGACCCAGTGTTCGTTACACTTCATGTGCCGGCCAAATCTATTTCCTGATGCTAAATCGAAAGTAGCTTTTGTTCTGTCGTATTTGGGAGGAGATGCTGTAAATTGGGCTATGCCTTTAGTATCCCAAGATGACCCCTTTCTTTATGATTTTGTTCAGTTTGAGAGGGAGTTTTTGAGGATTTTTGATAGGAGACGGGTTTCACAGGCCACCGACAATGAACTGTTAGAGTTGCGTCAAGGAACAAAGGATCTGCTGACATATCTGACACAGTTTAATAAGTTGATTATTGAAACAAATTGGCCTGAAGAGAAACGAGCAGCTTTGTTCTACCGAGGATTACGGGACGAGCTCAAAGATATTTTGGCGCAGATACCCAATCGACCCAAAGAATTGTCTGCTTTAGTGGATTTAGTTCTGGAATTAGACTTTCGTAATTCAGAAAGAAAAGGTGAAAAGAAGAAGGACTGGAGGATGAATTTTCCCCGTTTTGATAGAATGAAGACTGACAGTGGAAAAGGCAGTAATGAAGTTGAACCAATGCAAATTGGAGCGATCCGTGGACCTTTGAGTAAAGAAGAAAAAGAGCAAAGACGGCAGAAGAAGTTATTTTTGTATTGTGGAGGTCCGGGCCATTTTGTAAGGGAATGTACCAAGCGTCCAAAGACTCCCATGAAGGGAAACGACTCCAGCCATCAGTAGACGGAGTCGCTCTGGTGGTCGATGAAGTTAAGACGACTCCTGAAGTTCATTTGATCATGAATACCTTGCAGACCATGTCGCCACATGTTATCCTTCATATGACTTTGAAATTCAGGGAACATGAGTTCCCTAGTGTGGCTATTATGTTGGATTCTGGAGCTACAGGCAATTTTTGCGACTTAAAGTATGCTCAAAGGATGGGCATTCGGGCTATTCGGAAAGAAAGAAGTGAGTCAGTACGAGCGGTGGATGGCACCAATTTGTCATCCGGTCCTATTATTAGTCACACTGAATGTTTGGAGTTAATTCAAGCTGATGGACATCGAGAAACCCTCCAATTCAACCTTATCGATGCCCCTCAATTTCAATTCATATTAGGACTGCCATGGCTGTCCCAGCATAATCCAACCATCGATTGGGAAAATAGGACGGTGAGGATGCAGTCTTCATTTTGTCAGGAACATTGTTATCAGGATTCAAAGAGGAGGGAAATTCCATCACAAGCCAGTTTGTTATCCTTTGGAGGGCAATCTATTGGAGTTATCAATTCGGTTGATATTCCTGTGGAGTATCAAGGGTTCAAAGATGTCTTCAGTGAATTGGAAGCAGAACACTTGCCTCCTCATCGCCCGTATGACTGTACGATTGAACTTGAACCGGGAGCGGTTCTTCCTTGCAGCGGGATCTATGCGTTAACAGAAGCAGAAAACCAACACTTGAAGGAATATTTGGATCGCTATCTTGCTAATGGGTTTATTAGACCCTCACAGTCTCCAGTGTCCTCTCCTTTGTTTTTCATACCTAAGAAGGAAGAAGGAAAATTAAGGACTTGTATTGATTATCGCGCCTTAAATCAGGTGACCATCAAGAATCGCTATCCCTTACCTTTGATTTCGGTTCTTTTAGACCAGGTAAAGGAGGCGCAGATCTTTACAAAACTGGATTTACGAGGGGCGTATCATCTGGTCCGTATGAAGGAGGGACACGAATGGAAGACCGTGTTTCGTACCAAATTTGGCCTTTTTGAATATAGAGTAATGCCCTTTGGCCTTTGTAATGCCCCTGCGGTGTTCCAGCATTTTATCAATGATGTGATGGGAGATCTCATTGATAAAATTGCCATTATCTATCTGGATGACATATTGATATATTCCAAGGATCCTAAAGACCATCCTGAACATGTACAAAGAGTTTTGGAACGTTTACAACAACATCGTTTGTATGTCAAACTGGAGAAGTGTGTTTTTAACACTACACGAGTGGAATTCTTGGGATTCGTCTTGTCTCCACTAGGTGTGGTTATGGATCCAGGGAAGGTGCAAGCTGTAGAAAAGTGGCCATCTCCTCAAGATGTGAAGGAAATTCAGAGATTCTTGGGCTTTGCTAATTTTTATCGGCGCTTCATTCAAGGATTTTCTCAACTCATCGTGCCGATTACTCGTTTACTCAAGAAGGGAGTGAAATTTGAGTGGACAACGGATGCCGAGCAAGCATTTTGTCTGTTAAAAGAAAGATTCACTTCGGCTCCTATTCTCCTTCATGCGGATCCTTCAGAACCTTTTTATGTGGAAGCGGATGCTTCGGATCAGGCGATCGGAGGAGTACTTTCCCAACGGCATCGGAGTACGGGGCAGCTTCATCCTGTGGCCTACCGCTCGCGAAAGTTAAGTCCAGCGGAGCTGAATTATACCATTGCTGAAAAAGAACTGTTAGCGGTGAAAGATTCCTTTGAAGATTGGAGACACTATCTGTTAGGGGCTAAGCACACTGTTACTGTGTACTCCGATCACAAAAATCTACAATTCCTCAAATCCGCCAAAACTTTGACTCCTCGACAGTTACGTTGGTCACTTTATTTTGCTGACTTCGATTTTGTGATCACTTACCGTCCGGGGCCCAAGAATGGAAAAGCGGATGCATTGTCACGCATTGACACACAGGAAAGTGAACATTCAGTAGATTCTCAGCCCATTATTCCAGCGTCCAAGATTATTTGCACCATTGCTATAGACAATTTCCAAGAGGAAGTAGGAAAGAGTTTGTCTGCTGAGGAAATTCAAGATTGGATAGCTCAGGATAGTGACCGAAGATTACATCAGCAATTGCCATATCACAAAGAAGCTTTGTATCTTCCGACGGTTGTTTTACAATTGAAGGCTCTTCAGAAATGTCACGATCATCCATTGGCTGGTCACAAAGGCGTTACAAAGACTTTGGATTTGGTGCAACGGTACTTCTGGTGGCCTGGGTTATCCTCTCATGTCAAAAAGTACGTCCAATCCTGTGAGTTATGTGCTCGGAGTAAACCTAGCAGACAGGCTCCATCAGGGTTGTTACAGCCTCTTCCCACTCCCACCCATCCATGGCATACCATTTCCATGGACTTAATAGTGGAACTCCCTAAGACCAAGGGTTATGATACCATTTTGGTTGTGGTGGATACTTTCACTAAGATGAGTCACTTCATTCCTTTAAAAGGGTCTCCTTCTGCCCCGGAGTTAGCCAGAGTATTTGGTGAACATATTGTCAAAATTCATGGGATCCCAAAAGTGGTAGTTTCCGATAGGGGTCCCCAATTTGTTTCCCATTTTTGGAAGGCCTTTTTACAAGGTATGGGAGTGGAGAGAAGATTGACCACTAGCTATCATCCTGAAGCAGACGGGCAGACAGAGCGCATAAATCAAGAACTAGAGCAGTATTTGCGCTTGTTTCTGGTGGATGGGGGAGGTGATTGGGCGGACATGCTTTGGATGGCTGAATTCGCAAATAATAATGCGAAGAGTGCTTCTACGGGGTACTCTCCGTTTTATTTGAATTTTGGTCGTCATCCCAATCCATTTCTAGTTAAGGCTGATTTAGAGGTTCCTGCAGTAGAGACCTTGATGAAAGACATGGATTCTTTACATAAGTCAGCAGAGGCAAATTTAATCCGAGCTAAACTGTCCTATAAGAAAGGTGCAGATAAGCATAGGAAACCAGCCCCGGCTTATAGTGTAGGAGACCAGGTTTGGTTATCTTCAAAAAATTTGCACTTGAAAGGGAACAGGAAGTTTCAACCAAGATTTGTAGGTCCCCTATGTCATTGATAAGGTTTTGGGCCCAGTCACTGTCAGATTAAAGTTACCGGCCAAATTAGGTATTCACCCTGTGTTCCATGTCTCTCTTCTAAAACCTGCTGCTCCTCAGCTGCGGTTGTCTAAGCCACCTGATCCTCTACTTGTTTTAGGTCATCCTGAGTATGTGGTGAAGGACATCTTGGATTCTAAGTTTCGAAGAGGGAAATTACACTATTTAGTTGATTGGAAAGGGTATGGTCCTACAGACAGATCTTGGGAGCCGGTAGACAATATTCATGCCCCATCTCTGATAAAAAGATTTCATGCACAGAAACCATCCAAGCCAGGACCGATGAATCGGTCATTGAGAGGGGGTACTGTCAGGAAACATGTCGTGGCTGCAGTTGACTACTCTGGAGGTTTTAGGCACTCTCGGCGTTTAGTCAAACCCAGTACTGTCAATATATGGCACTATCTTTAGTTGTAATTCTCCTTCCCAATATGGCCGCCAAAGTCGCCAGAGAGCTGAGGGTAGTAGAGCGGTTAAGCGGTGTAGTTCATGTGGGGTGCGCGAGCCTGGCGAGCTGCGCACTTCAATTTGAACTGTTACCTGATAAGGAGTTTGAAACCGTTCCTCCGCGCTTCTATTCATAGCGGGAGGAAACGGAATGAGTAATTTGGAAATAAGTATTCATTCAGAGGTCTGAGCAGTCTCTCTAAGTGGGTATGGTGTGAGAGACGTAAGGAGCTGCATTTTAGTTACCGTCAGAAGTAGCGTAGTTCCTTCCTGCCACGAACTTCATCGCCAGTCGTCATAGAAGGAAACACCAAGCTTAGAAGGCAGGATTCTGATATTTCCGAGGCAGAATTTGGTTTCTTGGAGCCAGCACGGAGCTCGACGCCTGCGTCCTCAGTCCGAAGATACTGGAACTCTTCAGCAGCCTAGAGTACCGTAAGACTTCCGCTTCTGCGTGACATGTACTGTTTATAGTTGGCAATTCCTCCCTTCAATGCGCTTCACCTTGCTTTTCCTTTTCCCCTTCTTACCTTCCTTTATCCTTTTTGCGCGCTACGGATGATAAAGCCAACACAGCTTGTAAATAGTTCTGGCAGACTGAAATAAGCAACACAGCTTGTGAATAGTTCTCACAGACCGAATCTACTTAGAAAGGAACAGTTATTTAAGGCTTAATTGGAGGTTCAACAGGTTGGGTTAATCCAAACTGAGTAATTCCTAAAAATCTCTCTGCTTACTAGAAAGAATATCTATAATGTAGTCTTTCTCTTGTAGATAAAATCTCCTAATGTAAATACATCACATATATTCAGAAGAGAGGCGAAGACTCTGCAGTGAGCTGGTAGGAGAAGAGCTATTTAGAGTATTGAATGTTTAGTGAATCTATGTGTAGTGTTCTCAAAAAACCCCACCCCTTTTATGTGCATTAGACACCCACAAGAAGTCAGAAGAAGCAGTAGAAGATTCTAGAACCTGACCTGGGTGCCAGCAACAGAGTGTCTCTTCTTTTTCACTCCACTTCCCCTTTCCCCCCCTTGCTGGTCAAGTAGAATTATTCGCTGCGACACCAGTGAGTGGGAGTTTGGGCTTTGCAGCGGTTCTGTCTCCACGAAGCATCTGGAGCCCTTGACATCTACAAATCACTGAGTGGTTTTTAGAAACTTGTATTGGTGTGTCAGTGGTTTAAACATGGTACTCTATATTTTATAGTGAGTGATGAAAAGTTATACTAGTGTATGATGAGGTTTATCAGATTGTCACGTGGATGATGTCATCAGTGATGTCATCAGTGATGTCATTTGAGATGTCATCAGTGATGTCACTGACCATGTCATGAATGATGTAATATGTGACATCATCAGCAGTAGATTGCGGGGCGAGTGAGTTATAGTTAGTAGAACTAACTATAATGGATGAATTTCAATGGTTGTGTACGAGTGAAATGTCCAGCTAACTATAACACCCCTAAAACCTATGGTTTTTTCAGTGAATTTCTAAGGTTTTTTAAATGCTAATTCCTAACTATAACATGTCTGAAACCTATGTTTTTTTCAGTGAATTTCAAAGGTTTTTTAAATGCTAATTCCTAACTATAACATGTCCGAAACCTCTGTTTTTTTCGGTGAATTTCAAAGGTTTTTTCAATGACAATTTTTAAATGTATTAATTGTTATATTTATTTTTTTTATACTGATTTACTACACTTTTTTAAACTATTTATTTTTAGATATTTAATTTTTTTAAATTACATTACATATTTTTAATATAAATTGTAAAAAAAGTTTTTAAAAATATTGAAATTCTATTTTTTTTATTTTATATATTTTTAAATATATTAATATTTATTGTTATTTTTTTCACATTTTCTTTTAGAGTCACGCACCCAAAGCATACCTTTCTCGATCACTGCGCGGAACCTAGCCCCCATTTTAGGATTGTTGCATAGGATCCACATAGGGTGTGTGATGGGTGCGTTTTTCCTGCACGATCGCTTTGCGACCCGTACGCGACTCCAAGTGCATACGCGACATATACGTATTATGTTACGCAACGCTCGGGCACTTCTGCGTGACGTCATATACGTGTTCAAGCTGTGGGTGCGAGACTCCCGTGAAGTTTTTAAATGTCTAAAAAGACATATATATATGTATTTAATATAAATATTAAGGCAAGACATTATCTGAGCTAATCATAAAAATAATATTGTTGTAGTTTTAATAAACCTATATTAATTTTAAAAGCAATTTCACGAAATCGCATTGGGTGCGTGCTGCCTGTGCGCACCCTACGCGGACCCCATGTGACCTCAAAAAAAGAGATTTGATTGGTTCATAACACTTCCTATTCTAACTATTGAAGGACCCCACCCATTTCAATCATTCTTCCTAGACCTTCTTGGGAGGAACATCTCTCTGCTGAGAAGATCCTTTTTTGGAAAATTGGACACCTGTTATTAACAATGAATTCAGGACAGCAGCCAGCATCTAATTCTGACCACTCTTCAGATGAGGAATTTGTGCATGAACCTCCACCTCCTAAGAGGTACAGCTCAGTGGTGTGGAAGTTTTTTTCTATACCGGAGGGACAGAAGAAAGTCAATGCAGGTCACGTGCAAGATCTGCAAAAGGGTGTTGTCAAGAGGTGACCCCATGAAAAAATACTCTTGCGGGAGCGCAAGTATGATGAAAAGTGTTAAAAGTGCAAAACCTGTTCTGTGTGACCTTAAATGCCAACCTTGCCTGGTTCCTCTGTTTAATCAAGTCCGGGCACTGGAGGGACCAAGAGTATAAAACTGCCCCAAACCCACACCAGCAGCCCTTATATCAGTGGCGCCCCCTTCCAGCATAACGCTGGCATTTATTGTTTAGTGTCTGATGCAACCCCGCATTCTCTTCCTCTTTATTAACTGCATACCTCTTGTGTGTAATGTTGTCACAGGCATGTTTGGCGGTTCGTCTCAAGCGCCAAGAAGTTTTGGAGCACGCAAAGAGCTTTACAAAGCAAGTTCTTGACTGGGACAAGGATACCATAATTGTATAGCCAACACCAAAATCAACTACAGACCCCGGGCAGGAGCCCCCTTCAGTGTCCCGCCTTTAGACACAGACCTCTGGAATAATGATTAGAAATCTAGGACCAATAATCAGAATACGAAATAGAAGAAAAATGAAAAAACCCTACATTGTTGTCCTAAAAGTCGCCCTTCGACCGATGTGTTCTAATGTGCACGCATCCCGGAAGTACCAACACGATTTCTGAATGTTTAATCTGTCTGCCTCCTTGTAACAAATGATTATTTGTAGGGGCAGAGGTCTGACACAAGGCTGCACCGAAGTCGAAAAGCAATCGATAAGGAAAATAATGATGGTTTCAGAACAGATGTGTGCTAAGTTTATACTGCCCACTCTTCTTATGGGGAAGCAACCTTACGGAGTACGTCTGGCCAACATCTATCGCTACTGTGTTATCTTATTGTGTATCATTTTAATTTTGCAGCTTCACCTGCCTACATTCTTGTCTGCGGTGCTGGTAACACGAGGCTCTGGCAATAATGGCAATATTGTGCAAATGAATGGTCCCACGAAATGTAATGGCAGTTCCCGCCATGCACCGCAACACAGGGCCCTGTCCGCGAGCTGTATCCGGCTCAGAGAGTGATTGATTACTGTCCTTGGGGCACAATAGACTCCTCTGAGCAGGGTGTGAAGGTGCAGCGAGACCACCACAATCAGTTGTCAGCCCTGCTGCCCTGTGGCATGCTGGACAGTGTGCTGGGTATGCGTGGGGTGGGCAGTGACACATGACATGCAGCGGGCCTTGCAGTGCTGATGACCTCACAATGTGGCGGGTTTCCTACTGTCCCTGCAGTGTGCTGGGCAGTTATTCAGATGGCTCTACATTCATACTGGTGTCTAGCTGGGCAGGCTCCTCAGTGAGGTGGAATTTTTCCTGGCGTTGCTGTGTGCTGGGCAGTAACGCTGCAAGCTCCACAGTGAGGTGGGTGTGTTCCTGGCTCTGCTGTGTGCTGGGCAGTAACGCTGCAGGCTCCACAGTGAGGTGGGTGTTTTCCTGGCTTTGCTGTGTGCTGGGCAGTAACGCTGCTAGCTCCACAGTGAAGTGGGTGTTTTCCTGGCTTTGCTATGTACTGGGCAGTGACGCTGCAGGGTCCACAGTGAGGTAGGTGTTTTCCTGGCTTTGCTGTGTGCTGGGCAGTAACACTGCGGGCTCCACAGTGAGGTGGGTGATGATTCCCTGGCATTGCAGTGTGCTGGGCAGTGACGCTGCAGGCTCCACAGTGAGGTGAGTGATGATTCCCTGGCGTTGCAGTGTGCTGGGCAGTGACGCTGCAGGCTCCACAGTGAGGTGGGTGTTTTCCTGGCTCTGCTGTGTGCTGGGCAGTGACGCTGCAGGCTACACAGTGAGGTGTGTATCTTCCTGACGTTGCTGTGTGCTGGGCAGTAACGCTGCAGGCTCCACAGTGAGGTGTGTATTTTCCTGGTGTTGCTGTGTGCTGGGCAGTAACGCGGCAGGCTCCACAGTGAGGTGGGTGTTTTCCTGGCTTTGCTGTGTGCTGGGCAGTAACGCTGCAGGCTCCACAGTGAGGTGGGTGTTTTCCTGGCTTTGCTGTGTGCTGGGCAGTAACGCTGCAGGCTCCACAGTGAGGTGGGTGTTTTTCTGGCTTTGCTGTGTGCTAGACAGTAACGCTGCAGGCTCCACAGTGAGGTGTGTATTCTCCTGGCGTTTCTGTGTGCTGGGCCGTAACGCTGCTGGCTCCACAGTGAGGTGTGTATTTTCCTGGCGTTGCTGTGTTCTGGACAGTAACGCTGCAGGCTCCACAGTAAGGTGGGTGTTTTCCTGGCTTTTCTGTTTGCTGGGCAGTAACGCTTGTGTGTATTCTGATGGCTTTGAAGTGAGCTGGGAAGTAGTGTTGGTTGCTCCCCAGAGTGCTGCTGTCTTTGTGGAGTTGCAACAGGCTGGACATTGCTGCTGTCTCCACAGCCGGTTAGTCTGTTGGCTTTGTAGTGGCTGTTGACCCATGCTGGTTCCACTGGTGACGGGAAGTCTGTTGGCTCTGCAGTGGGCTGGGCAGTGCTGCTGGCTCTGCAGTGGGCTGGGCAGTGCTGCTGGCTCTGCAGTGGGCTGGGCAGTGCTGCTGGCTCTGCAGTGGGCTGGGCAATGCTGCTGGACCTGTCCTGGACTGGGCAGTGCTGCTGGCTCTTCAAAGGGCTGGGCAGTGCTGCTGGCCCTGTCCTGGACTGTGCAGTGCTGCTGCTTCCACAGTGGGCCTTCTCTGGCTCTAGTGGCCTCAGGGGGAGCCAGGAAAGTGGGGGCCGCTCGGCCCCCACGCACACATGGCTGTGCCCGGCCCCTCCCCTTGCCCAGTCCTGATTGGGCGCGCGTCCCGCCTTGCCCCGGAGGCAGTTTTGCGCTTCCGGGGCAAGTGGGCGGGACCGTGCCAGCTGTGGGGTTCAAGAGCCTGGGGAGCGCGGGAAGCGGCCTCTTTGTGCCCGCGCTCCCCAGGCTCGCTCCTTGCCCCGCGGTGGGCACGCGACCTTGCCGTAGGACAGAAAATTATTAGTAAATGCAAATTTAATATCAGGATGTTAGATTCGGTTAGGAACACGCTGTATTAGAGATTTGTTAAGGTTAGCCCATCATACCTGTCAAAAATGGATGTAAATCTAATGTTCTGAAGTTTGCATTTTAATAATTATGTAAATGTTAATTTTATCAATTTTTAATTTTGTTTCATATTTTAATAAATACGGCCGGGTAGTCTCGGGCTCGAGGCTCCCCGCCTTCCAAAGAAAATTCTGTGTTAAAAGTTTGAATATGTAACGGTGTTCTGCATGTTATGGCGGGGGGTGGCCGGCAGTCACAGACCATGTGAGTGGAGTTAAGCCGCCTCGCTTCATATTGAGAGGGGTGGGCGGTCCCAGCTCCATCCTGCGAAGCCTCAAGATATAAAGCCCCTTTCTTGTCTCTCCGTTTAAGACAAGAGATCTTTAAAAGGCTCCTCACAGCAGCAGCCCCGGCCTACCCCGTCTCCTCCTCCCTGGTTGCTCGGAGCCCCTCTCGGCAGCCGCCTCATTAAGTGATTATGGATTTTCTCAGCGAGAAGTTTGCCCTGAAGAGCCAGGCCAATGGCAGCGAGTTCTTCCTGGGCGCGGGCGGCCTGGAGCACGTCATGGAGACGGTGGACGGTGAGGCCTGTTACAGCGGCAAGGGCCCGGGGGCAAGTGCGGGCCCTACAGCGGGCTGCCCCGAGCCGAGCAGCATGAGTGCCTGGACCGGGCCTCCCCCTGCCAGGAAGGTGAGTGAAGCACCGGGCTGTGGGTGCCAGAGGGGCGGAGGGGCAACGCGCTAAGGTCTGTATGCCCCCGCATCTCCCTGCTTGGTCATACCTCTGTCCGGGGCAGTGGAGAGGCAGCAAATACCACCTGCCCTCACCAGTTAAGACTACTTTCAGCTCCTCGATATAGGCTCATACCAATGTCTGACCATTCCTAGGCGCAGCGGCAGTGCAAGGGTGGCGGGACACCCCCTCGTGCATCACCAAAGTTTACCTTCTACTGTTCTACTGTTCGATAGATTTTCATGTGTCACTGCCCATTCCTGTAGGTTTTGCTGCTGGTATGACAACATCTCCCCCAGGCCCCTAACAGCGACATTTACTTCTTCCGCTTTTGTGTACTTTCCTCTCCTCGCTATTTTTTCATTTTTGGCCGTCCTGTAAATTTGTTTTCTGGTTACTGCAGATAAACCTCCTATTAGATTTAAAAAACTGGCGAACCAAAGTGTATCACTCATTTGCAAGCGAATGCACTAAAATGGCCTTCCGTGAATGTGACGGCTTTTCACCGCATGCTGACACTGTGACTAGACACTTCTTTTGCGCATTAATTTATAACATTCGGTTGATGTGAAATTCTGTTCGCATCAGCAGTGCGTTCGTCGAGCGGTGATAATTTGGTGACAAGTCCGCTCAGATTTGATAAACACCACCCTCTCATTCAGTTCTGAAAGTGTTATTTCAGATCGTGGAGTCAGAGGAAGTGAGCGTGTAACTCTCAAACAAATGTCATTTCTGTCAGTGGCAAAATAAATGCACGTCATTCAGAAGTGTCAGAGCGTGAGGTAAAGCACATCATTTTTTTAAGCCCCACTCTGGGGTTGGGGGGCCCCTATTAAATTCACTGAAAAAACCATAGGTTTCACACCAGTTATAGTTACCAGGAAATTTTACTCGCATAAAACCATTGAAATTCCCACGTTATAGTTAGTTGGACTCACTATAACTTGCGCGCCTGCAATGCACTACTGATGACGTCACATATTACATCATTCATGACATGGTCAGTGACGCATACCGGGCGCTCCCCCCGCGAAAATTCAAAATTGTTTAAATTATTTTTTGCCCCGCGGGGCACTTTTATGGCCCCTACATCAAACCTAGGGGTTCAGGGGGGGTCTACCCTGCCCCCTTTTGGTCATTTCCCCCTTTGTTTTTGCCACCTCTTGTGTCTCGATCCTACCGAGACACAAGATGGCGGCCGCTCCAGACTGTTTGGAATGTTGACAGACACCCGAGATCCAATCAGGTTTCCGCTCGCGTACTCGCGTAGCGCGCTGGTACTCGCCCCGGGGCGCGTACCGGGGCGCGCTTATAGATATATATATTTTTTAACCTAAATTACTCAAAATCCACTGGAGCACATATCTTGAGACATAGCAAAGGCACATCGGGCTACCAGTCCCTACAATTTTGCCAAGTTTGGTGGGAATCCATTCAGCCGTTCGGGCTAAAAGTGAGTCCAACCGCCCTATGGAAATTAACATGGGGAAAACATGTTTTGGGACCCCCCTTTTATCTCGGCCCCCGCTTGCCGAATCCCCCCCAAACTTTCAGGGAAGGAGCAGAGCGGAGCGGGCCATCTAATTTGAGAAATCCGCGAAGATTCGTCCACCAGTGCCAAAGTTATTCCCAATAGAATGTTGTGGATTTCCTATGGAAAACAATCCTAACTATAACTACCTACTGGCGACCGCCAGTAGGTAATATATATATGGAGGAAGCCCTCTCTCAACTTAATAACTCAGACTGCTACAGACACTGTGATGTTAGTTCAGTGAGAAAAGCCCAAAGAGACTTCTACTCATTATTGATGGGATGGAGGTCTTATGGACTAATCAGTATGGATGAACTAAAGTTTTTGAAAAATGACAATCCTATCATGCCGGTGTTATACCTGATCCCAAATATTCACAAGAATCCAGCTAAACCACCAGGCAGGCCCATTATTGCAGCATGCGGGGGATTGCTGGAAAAAACAACTGTCTATGTGGACTCATTCTTACAAGAACATGTACAAAGCTTACCATCGTTTGTCCAAGATTCTAATGATTTCCTCAGTAAAATCAAGGACATAGATTGGGACCCCAGCTGGTGGTTGATAACGCTAGATGTAACATCTTTGTACACCAGCATTGTCCACCAAGATGGTATTAGGGCTATTGAATTTTATTTGGGACATAGACCAGTCATTATGGTAGAACACAATCGCATGCTCATATCAATGATTACCTTTTGTTTGAATCATAACTTTTTCATGTTTAACAATCGATACTACCAGCAGGTCAGAGGGGTAGCCATGGGGGCCTGTTTCTCTCCCAGTTATGCCTGTTTGCATATGGGCTATTGGGAGAGGCAGGTCCTCTATGGTGAGCACTCTGATACTGCGGCAGAGTCGATTGTTTGTTGGTATCGTTACATTGACGATGTGTTTTTAATCTGGCGAGGTACACGCACAGAAGCTGAGCATTTTATTGATATTCTTAATTGTAACCATTACAATTTAGCGTTTACATCAGACATCAGCCAGGAGCAGGTACATTTCCTTGATATGACTGTTGAGATTTGTCAGGAGAAGCTACAGACCAAATTGTACAGGAAGCCAACGGCAGGGAATACGGTGCTCCATGCAAGCAGCCACCACCTGCCCATCGTATACGCAGCATCCCCTATGGGGAGATGCTGCGTATAAGACGGTTGTGTAGCACAGACCTTCAGTGCAATCTGGCTCAGGAGGCTAGTAAAACCAGATTCTTGGCCAGAGGGTACACGATGGGTCAAATAGAAATGCATAAGGCAAATGCTTTACCCCGTAATCAGACTCTGGAACGCAAGCTGAAACCCAAATCTGCAGGTACTCAAGTACAAACAGGTAGACTGATTTGGGCCTACAATAGGCAACATGGCGTGCTTAGAAAAATCATTACCAAGCATTGGGACTTAATCAAATGTGACCCCATTATAGGAGAAAAAATTCCAGCCAAGCCGTTAATCACCTTTAGGAAAGCTTACTCCATGCAGGATGCTCTGGTTAAGTCCAGTCCTGAGGTGGTTACCCAGAAAAACTGGTTGGGCAAAAGTAAAGGCTTTAGGAAATGTACCAGTTGTAAAGCCTGTCTCCATGGCATCAACAAGTCAGAATACACAGTCCCCTTTGCTGCTACCGCACGCAAGATCAACAAACAACTGACTTGCAAAAGTGAATACGTGGTATATGTGCTGGAGTGTCCTTGTAACCTGCGGTATATTGGTAGTACCAAGCTACAGGTTCATAAGAGGATACTCCAGCACATACGGGCTATCAACACCAACGATTCCGCGTATCCGGTAGCACACCACTTCATAGAGTGTCATAATAACAACAGTGCACTACTGAAATACTATGCCATAGATTCAGTGGGCCCCCTTAGAAGAGGAGGTGATAGAGAGGGGACTTTGAGAAAGCTAGAGACCAGATACATCTTGGAGATGGACAGCAGATCCCCGGGAGGCCTTAATTCCACAGAGGATTTTTACACCTGCCTTTAAGCACCTCTCTACCTAGTGGGTTATCAAACTAGTATGTACATCCATGCTAGGTTTCAGCGGTCCATTTTATGTCTGATTTAAAAAGATTTAAAAAGAAGAAAGGAAACATATGCACCTGTGTGGCTATATGCTGTCTTATAATCATAGGCCCTAGTTCTGATGTGCATCATGGACAATACAGTCGTTTTTCATAGCCTAGGCTTAGGATATGTTGTAAATATAAATATAAAACTGTACTAAAAGAGAAAAGAAAAAAATATTGTGGTTTATTTATCACTTTTTCACTTTCACTATGGTTGCAAACTTCACAAGCTCTATGGGTAGGATAATTCAGCAGGATATTTCTACCATGGTATTGACGTGGGAGGCTGCGATAATGTATTCAAACAAATATTATCTCCTCCCCGTAATTGTTAATAATAGCGACAATAGAATTTCATGTAGGTGCAATATACAAATATTTATATTAGGGTGTATATTTTTCAGTTAGATTAATTGCATTTACGCACTTTAATCAACAACAGTCCCTCGTTTTTTATCCAGTCTGTATATATTGATAGTATTTATTTGTATATATATTTATTGTTGATAATATGATATATTTTTATAATGAAATTTATATTCTAAGTTTATGAAGATATATATCCGTATTTATTGTAAATATAATTCTATGTCTGGATGGAACTGTTGACACCCCACTTTTGCACATGTACAGCTATTTATATGGGGATTACCCCGTGATTTTTTGAAGGAGCTGTGGTTGATGTTTTCTATGTCTAATATTTATTGTAAATAGCATGTGATATATTGCAACCAATCGATATCCTAATCAACTTGCACTTGCACTTTAAATTCTGACTTCCCTCTCCATGCGTCATGTGACTAAGGCCTCTGTGTAGGCCGAAACGTTATGCCGAGGTGTGCCTTCCGCAAGATTGAATAAAATCACTGCTCACCTGCACTCTGGGTCTTCCTCTCTTCTTCTGCGCCGCTGGTATCCTGAGATTGGGCTCCTGGCGAGAGAAAGCTGAGATTGTGTTTATATATATATATATATATATATATATATATATATACATATACATATATATATATATATATATATATTCCTCAAATTCCTGGTGTAATCTTCGTTTCAAAAGACACCAGAGTCGAGGCCCAAATCGTTTTGTGCAGTGCTTAGGTTTATTGGCAAAGAAACAAACCCTACGCGTTCCGAGGTAAGCCTACCTCTTGATCACGGGTGGAGTACAAGTAACATCGCCATTCTTTTAAAGTGAAACGGGTACATTACAGGCCCTACCCTCTTATGTAAGGGATACTTCTGATTTCTTGAGAATTATTGATAATTTTGCATGGAAACCTGAATATTGGTTAATTCGTTTTGATGTAACTAGCTTGTACACAAGCATACCTCAAGACCTGGGTATTGATGCATGCAAGTATTTTCTTAGGAATCGCTCTATCTCCCATTTGGTACATACCAATATGTTACTTGACATGATGGGCATCTGCCTGACTAATAACTTTTTCATATTTAACAAAAACATGTACAGACAAACCAGGGGGACGGCGGTGGGTACTTGCTTCGCCCCAAGTTTCGCGGGGTTTTACCTGGGCTGGTGGGAGGAGCTTGTGGTGAATAACATCTCCCACTTTAGTACCCACGCCGTCCTCTGGTTACGCTATATTGATGACATTTTCTGCATTTGGTGTGGCACACTCGATCAAGCCAAAGAATTTGAAACAATAATTAACAACAATTGTCTTAATCTACAATTCACTAGCCAAATGAGTCAAACACAACTTGAATTTCTTGATGTCAAATTAGAGGTAAAAGATGGGGCTTTAACAAGCTCTTTATTCCGTAAACCCACTGCAGGAAACAGTCTCCTGCACGCAGCAAGTTGCCACCCTGTCACACTGATACGTAGTATACCGTTAGGTGAACTTATCAGGGCTAAACGGAACTGCAGTACAGTTGAGAGTTACGAGCAAGAGAAACAGATAATGATGACAAGATTTTCTGAAAGGGGATACACTAACAAAATTATCAAGCAGGCCGAGACCAGAGTGGACCAGATGATCAGGGGGGATCTCCTGATCTCAAAACATCGTCAGACAGCTGATGAAATCCGCTTCATAACAAATTATTACAGTCAGTCATGGGAAGTTAGACGTAGTCTTCAAAAATTCTGGGATGTTCTTAGATTGGACAAGGACCTGCGGGAAGTTATACATGATACCCCATCACTTACATTCAGAAAGGCAAAATCACTCAGGGATACCCTTAGTACTACACTTATCAAAGAGAGTCCTAAGCCCAATGCTATACAAGGGTTTTTTCCGTGTAAAAAATGCAAAGCATGTAAATTCAGTAGAAACTGCAAATCATTGAAAATATCAAGTGGCCAGGAAGCACATAAAATTACTAAACATTTAAGTTGTACTACTGAGTATGCTATATATGCGTTACAATGTCCTTGTGATAAGTTCTACATTTGATGGTCAACCAAACAAGCCAAACTTAGAGTTTTGGAACATCTTAGGGCTATAAATAATCTTAATCAGCAGTACCCTGTAGCCAGACATTTTGCCACAGAACATAATCAGAACCCCAACTTGCTAAAATGTACGGTTCTAGACAGTGTTGACATTAAGGAGAGAGGTGGCAATCGATGGTTAGATCTAAGAAAACTGGAATCCAAATATATAATCAAGTACAATACGATTCAACCTGTGGGTCATAACCTAGGGGAAGAATTAGCGGTTCATCTACAAGAATAACTGTGAATGTTGATATATAGTATTTATACTAAAATCTGTTTTTGTCTGATTACGTCTCCTTGTTGAATACTGTATTCTTTTAATCTTGATTTTAAAATGTACACTACACTGACACATAGGCTCAAAATTTATTATCCTCTCTTTGCAGGTATTGGACTTTATGCCCACTGGGGCTAAATTGTGATCAATTTTCAACATTATGATCAGTGTTCAACATTGTGTTTATTGTGCAAGACATTCAAGCCCACTGGGGCAAAATTTTGTTCGGCGATCTGATGGATCAACAGCTTGAACTGTATTTAATGTCCTTAGAGAACAATGCGGGACGTTAGAAAAAGACGAGCCCACTGGGGCAATATGAACTAATGATACTTTGTTCTGTTGTGAGAAACCTGATTGCAACAATACATATGCATGTTATTTAATGCAAATGAAGTTTTTTTGAAACTTTATTAGATACATTGCGAGCGGACTGCAACATTGTAGCCACAATTGTGTGTCTTTTATGTCTATGCACCACGTGGTACATGGTGTAATGTACCCGTTTCACTTTAAAAGAATGGCGATGTTACTTGTACTCCACCCGTGATCAAGAGGTAGGCTTACCTCGAAACGCGTAGGGTTTGTTTCTTTGCCAATAAACCTAAGCACTGCACAAAACGATTTGGGCCTCGACTCTGGTGTCTTTTGAAACGAAGATTACCCCAGGAATTTGAGGAATTTCGGGGTTTGGCAATCCCGTCGAGTGCCCGCTGTGAAAGCGGCAGAAGCACGCTACTTGTGTGTTTTTGGATATATCTATATATATATATATATATATATATATATATATATATATATATATATTACCTACATATTGGCAGTTGCCAGTAGGTAGTTATAGTTATGATCTAATTTCGAAAGGAAGAAAATGTTTTGCTTTGCTGATTTGATGAATCTTTCTGAAATGTTCAAAACTAGCTTTCCAGTCACTACAGCTGCTCTCTGGAAAAAATTGGAGTGTTCCATCAAGCAGGGGCTGAGAAAACTTCCCATGTGGATTTTAGAAATGACTACAGCCCAAACCACTGAACGGAATTACACTAAACAACGCAGAAAGGTAGTTCTTGGTCCATAAAGAGTGTTTTTTGTAGTTTGGTGTTAATCTGTTCAGTAGTATGGGAGTTATTAAAATAAAAAGTGTTATGTATATCTAGAGACACTTATCCAAGGGGTGGATCCGCGGAGCCACGTGCCAACACCCATGTCGTGAGTGGCTAGTCACAGCCTAAAAAAAGATGTTGTTGCCATTTTGTGCATTGGGACTTGGATCCTGGGGTGTAAAATAAAATATAAAAGTGACATAAGGGGTTAGGGTAGACCCTGCCCCTTGGTACTGATGGAGCGGTCTGTGAGGGACCCTTCCTGGGCAAGAAATGATCCAAAACTGTATTTTTTAGCTCGCAAGGGTCCACCCCAGGCTCATCGCAAACCTGTGTGTACTCCGTGACAGGTCCACTAATCCAGACCTCAGTAAAAAAAAACACACACCCACACTAAGACCTAGATCCCTACTCTCACACCCATACACTTACTCACACACCCACTTACAGACCAGCAAAACCACTCACACACCCGCACAGCCACTCACTCACCCACCCACACACCCTTATAGCCACTCACACATCCACATAGTCTCTTACACAGCCACCCACACACAGGCAATGATACACTTATAGAAATTGCAATAGCATATGTTTGTATTAAATGTGTTGTTGTTTTAGAATTAAATGTGTGCTTTTGGTTGGGAACGGATCCGCAGAAAAGACTTGGTGCATTGCATTTTTAGAAAGACTATGTAAGCGACTTTACCATAACTTTTTAAATTTTAGGTTTTAAAATATATAATCGGAATGAATATGTGAATAAAATGTATTTATAAACTTGTGAAAATGTATATTAGTAAATTGAATTTAATGGTCAATTTGGTAGTATAATGTATGCAATAGTTTGGAAACAGAAATAAAATAAACGCAGATGTGTTTAAGTTGGATCTAAATTGGGTTTAGATACCCACTCATTTCAGTGGATTGATTGTCTTGTTATGTATTACACACAGCAATTTGTGGGTAAGTGTTCTACATTAATTTTGCAACTCAATTGATTCAGTTCTGACTCGTTTCTGTAATCTGATATGCACCTCCATTCATTTACAGACTACCCGTTACCAGGAGCTGTGATTGGTTTTGCCATAACAGGCCCTTGCTTTAGGTCAGTACTCCAGGCACCCATAGCACACTTCTTTTGTGTTTTTTGACCACACATCATTTAGTTGTACGCTTATCCTCCTAAGATGCTTCTCCCACTTTCCCCCATCCTGAAGAAGACATACAAGCGGAGGTTTAAACTTGTCATCCATGCAATAAGTCGGGTCAAAACATCGACACATATTCCCCAACCCTGGGCCAGTACCTCATTCTACCTCCCCGCCCAATCAACAGATGATGTCTCTCTGTGCCTATTACAAATGTACAAAAATAGTGTCAGAATGATGTATTGTGGACAGGTCACAACACACTGGTGCATGATCTACTAATAACCAGTGTGGATTAGAAAATCGTGGAAATTTCCTTTGTTTAATTACCTTCACTTTAAAGTGTCTTCTTTTCCCTTCAATTACACACATGCGCACTACTACTTTGAACCCCTTTCTTTAAGCAACCTTTCAATTGGTATATTCAAGGTAATAAATTTACCTCCTGGGTATGTTTAAGGAATTTAAAATACAAAGTTAATTATAAAAAACAGTGGATTCCTTTGCTTTTCTTGTCTTTTGGTGCATATTTGAAAAATATGTTTTTCCATGTATTAATTACCATGTGCTGATTTTTTCAAGCAACAAATATTCCTTAAATTCTGAAAGTCCTTGATTTGGTGCTCTCTAATTAAGTGCAGGACTGATTGTTTTATACCATATGATACCCAGGTCCGCGGACAATGATTGGGTTTCCTCATTAGTCTATAATGGTCATTTTCAATAATAGACTTGACAAGTGGATCTTGTCCGTTTTGCCTCTATAGTAATTGGTTCCACAAGAGGAATTTTATAATTCTACCTTTTCTGATATGGGGGAAACAGTTCACATTGAATACTATTTTTGACTGTATTGAAAGTGTCTTCTTAACAGCCATAGTAACCTGGCAGTTCCATCTCTGAAAGCCAAGGTTTAAAAAGATGCAAAAGAACCAGGTAAAGAAATTCTCTTTTCTCACCTGTTTGATAGCTCAGTTTACAATGATTAATGAGACTCTGTTCTGAATGTTTCACTAAATATGCATTACAGCCAGTCACCCCAAACTTTCCTTGTTTAATATTTTCATCCATGATACCCAAATTATTTCATTGGACTTCCCGTATAAGCTAGAAGAACTGAGCTGGTCACAGACTTCATAAGATCCAATCTCTCTGTGTGAGAGCCTCTTTAAACTGAAACTGCAAAAGCTCCTTACCTAAAGACTTCTCTGCAGCCATATGAAGTGAAATATCTGAACCCCTGAATATCCATGTTGGCATTTCACATGGACAGGATTACACGAATGTAATAATTGATGCATTTTGAAGACTCACTTCCTTTAAGTTTATTTGTGTTTTAAGTGATTTTCCTGTAAGGGTGTGTCTGACAGCAGACATAAAACTGTTCACTCTTCCTTTGGAGATTACAGGCATAGGGAATACAAAACAACACTTACTGTAGTATTTCCCCTTTGCTCTGTATCTCCTTCAACAATATTTGCCATATTTCTGGGACTGGAATCACAAGACTTGTTGACTAAGAGTTCTTTTTTAAGACTCTTCTGGAATGTCACAAGTTACATACTGCTCAATGAATAGTAACACTGATTCATCAGTATATTGACCAAACGCTTGTGCATCTTTTGGCCACAATAACAGCTTGGTATTCTTTTCTTCAGAAAAAATCCAGAACCTCACCTCGAATATTTACAGCATTAATGAAACACGATTCACCAAGAGTCTTGAAATTAACCCCTACAATGTTTGCATTAGCTTGCCTGAGAAAGTCATGAAGATCATCCTAAGCATACACTGCATACATAAGCATAAACTGCACACCTCAAGGTGACAAACCAGGTAGGTGCATCTAGGTTGCGTAACATTCATTTTAGCTCACTATGACTACAAAACCAATATTTATTGGTACCAGGCTGTCAAGCCATGATATTCATAATATTACTGTCTAATACCTCATCTTTACTATGTACTTTTTCCACAAAATCTATCGCAGTGATGTCCTTAAACAGTGTAATCATAAAATGGCCCACAACATGAGATAGCACTGACAGATCTTTCAAACAAAAGGTGGAAAATGTATGGAAAGTTTTGCTTAAACAGGTGATCTATAAAATATAATCTACTTTATCTATATTCTGATGCAGGAATCTGTACTGGACGTTCAACATAACAAGGGATGTACTCTCTGTATGAGAATATTCACCTAGACATTGATGTTTTGAAACTGGAAAAACGTCCAATTTATTATGAACACCTCTAGCAGGCATTTCATTATTATCCGGTTTGTCAGTACAATATTTACAGGCAATCTACCATATGCACAAGTCAAACCGATCTTCAGCTATCAAATAAAGAGCCACCAGTTCAAACCCCTGTACTAGATCACTCTCTTCTTTTTTTTTTCCACAAATTCAATTTGTTTGGCTTGTGATCTGTAGTGGGTTCCCCTCTAAGAAACACAGACTTTTTCAGAAATTTCTGCAGGTGTTGTTGCAAATGCATCGTTTTCCTTTTAAAAGTTTCTAAAACTGTTTGTATTAGAAATGAGAAATGTCAGTGTTGGTCTTGGTCTCCACAACCATATCATTCTCTTCAGTTGGCCTTTCAGGCCCAAAGGTATGTCATCTGAATATCAGCTTTAACAGAACCCACTTCAGAATGACTACCTCTGGGGAGAGCGCGGTCAAACAACTCTGTGTCCCAGGTTACTGCGGGGGCGGGGGTGGGGGGTTGAAGGAAGCCCACCTCACTCTGCACACCGGTTGCCTGTTATCTAGCACCATAAAGCGCAAAGATGGGAACCGCAGCATGGGATGCCTGCAAGTCGGGCTCAGACAAAGCCCGGGCCAAGGGCAGGCCTGTCTTGCGCCTGTCATCAAATGGAGGAGGCCCGGCAACACCTCTGACATCTACGCTCCCAAAAGGCATGCTTTTGAGTAAGACCAAGGCGACTGTGTGGTGATGGCTCGCCTGCGTCCTGCGAGGGGATGGTAGTGAAAGGGGAATGTTTTCTTTACAGTTAAATGCCCTTTTTAAAACTGATTGTGCACTAAAAGGGGTGCTAAAGGTCCCAGAAAGGGGAAGCGCAAAGTCTCGACCAGTACCAATACGACTGGCACCAATAGTATGATTGATCTTGTTTGCAGCAAGCGGTGGGTTCACTAAATAAAGAAACTGAATCAGCTGAGAGATGATTATCTCCACTTTCTTGCCCCCATGCATCTCCTAGTACCGCCCTGAATGTAGACCATGAGCAACGAATGAGGGGAATTGACAAGCCAAATTCAGCATGTCGAGGCCAGTAAATCCCTGCGGTCTCCTCAAAACTTGGAGCCCACTATTGAAACTGTCCCGTCTGTTTGTAAGGACTTCAGAGGGAAGAGGAACTAATCAATATTTACACAAAAGTCAAGTGCCCTCAGATGGTAGCAACCAGCATGCAGGAAGCCTCTGAGAGCCAGACCAAGGATAAAATTGAGGTCTTGCTGGGGAATTTTGCTGCTAGAATCAGGGATGAACTAGAAAGAAATGTAGGGCAAATAATTAAATCATTAACAGCGATAGAAACGGCCTTGGGGTACTTTAAGCCATTTATGACGCCCACAACAATGCTTAAGACTTTACCCCCACCAGTGTTAAATTCAAGCTGTACTGTCACTGGTCTCCCTCTAAATGTTAGGGGGATGAGCGTTTGGAACAACAGTCTATCACAAAGGGCAATGCTATTCCTCCTACCCGCCTTAGAAGTGAGCTGCAGGGTATCACACAAGCATGCTCGGAGGAGAGCACTAGGAGAAAAGTTTGTGAAGGCATGGAACACATAGGTGGAAAGTGTTACAGGGGTAAAGTGGATGATGATTCTGATAGTGTGCAATTTCTCCCTCATGTTACTATAATCAATCTTACCTTGGATAGGTGGGTTTCTATACTGCTCATGAACTTGTATAATAGAAGTGTGGGGAAAAATCGTGAGTACGCTACACTGCATATAAGTAGACAACTTTCCTGTAGGCTGCAAGGGTTTGTATCATACGATCATTGTTGGAAATTTTAATCTTACCTTTCAGCCAAATTCTATACTTGCGAGGAAGATTACATTTGGGATATCCCGGAACTCAAAGCTCCCATCAGGAGGTGTTTAACCAGAGCAGCTTTGGAGGTATTATATATCACCTTGGCTGATATGCATAGTGCATGCAAATGCCGCTCGCCTTCAGACATCCATCTTGCTCCAACATTTAGGTGAGGGTGTTATAAAAGTCAAACTGACTATGTCCTGCTAGACATCCGATCATGGAAATATATGTCTGCCATAGAGGTGGTTGAGCATGACGAAAGTGATCATCTCCCCCTAGTACTTTCCATCAGTAAATTACTAACATTAGCTTCCCCGCCAAATACCCAGGAATATGAACAGTAACTTAAATTGACTAACAATGGTAGGAATGTAAAATGGGAGGCTGTAAATAGTTCCCCAAGGGTAATATCCGCATTTCGAGTCCCTAATTGCTCATATGGATCTCATGCTCATGCGTTGAGACGATTGTAGGACAATTATGAAGAAGCGTTTGGAACTCTACTGAGAGATTATTTTGAGCATAGGTTTTCTAACCCGGACAGGCAAACTTGCAACAGCCAGTGGTTCTATCAAAGCTGTAGGAAGGCTAAGCATATTTTATTACCAGCAATTAAAGCTGGGGAAATTTGAGAAATCAGGGCCACCAGAGTCTCCCATAGGCACGAATTAAAGCAGGCAAAAAGAGATTGGGAGGAAAATTTGTAGTCAGATTTATTTGAAACTGCTTAGACTAATGACGAAAGAAGTTTCTGTCGGCTTGTTAGTAGCTCACTTTAGCAAGCTCTGTTCATTGCTACTCAGAATTAAATTACAGCCTAGTGAGCAACCTTTTGGATAGTCTTAAGGACATAGTGCAATTGGAATTCACATTAACAGAAACCCTAGCAGCAGTTAATGCACTTAAACAAGGGAAAGCTCCTGGCATGAACAGAATCCCAAGTGATTTATATAAATCCTATACCAACATTTGGGTGCCGTACATTAATACTATCACTAATGCAATCACTGCCGGCGCTCCAATTCCCTAAACGTGGAAGGGGCATGAGATAGTGCCCATATTTTAAAAGGGCAGCACCAGTGATCCATTCAACTTCCATCCAATTAGCCAGAGACCTTCCTTTATATAATAAACTTCAACTTACCAAGAGGAGGGTGGTTAGGCCTTATTGTCCTTTTACCACTGTCTTTATATAATGACATCCCCCTTCATATTCTATGGTATTGTGACAATGCTAACTGTGTTAGGTTTATGCATTTTGCTGCTGGTAGTGGCTCGTATACTGCATTATAGAGCATGATAGTTAAAATGAACATTTTGAACTACACAGTGACTCTGACCATCCTTATTGTGGACAAGTACGAGTGAGTGAGTGAAAGGTGATTTCTTGCTACCGCGATTCCTGCGAGAGTCTGGAGCATTGTGTTCTGGGTTGACTATTCATTTGTAGACTTGTGATTTTGTCAGAGAACGAATGAGACACTATAGCTAGTCAGTTTTGGGATTTTGGGCACTAAGGTGTTAGGAAGGAACAACCCCTATACACCGAGGTCCTGTTTTCCTGCGCATAGTTCTGTGTATGTGCAGAATCCCCGCAACAGGATAACCTCCAGGAGTTTTTTTGCAAACAAATCTAGGATCGGTTAGTGGAGTGGATTGATGAGAATACCGTAACTTCAAATCTCCAAGCAGGATTTAGACCTTCAACTAGCTTCATTGACTAAGTATTTAGATTCATGCAGATCAAGTGAAAAACTGTTGATTGAGGAGGCGGAGATCTATTTCTATTTTTTTGTAGATCTTCACGAGGCCTTTGATCCAGTACCCAGAGGGAAGTTGTGGGTTACTCTTCGGGAGATGGAGGGTTCCGAAAGAATGACCAAATATCATTGTATGTGCATACAAAGGAAGCTATGCCAGTATTTGATACGGCACTAAGGGTGAACTAACAGACACGGTAATTGTCAACAAAGGAGTCCGACGGGGCTCTGTCCTGATGCCCACACTCTATCTCTTCTATATTAACAGCTGCATAGGGTATCTAAACAATTTTGTGTATGATTCCCCCTCATTAGAGGGACAGAAAATCCCAGGTTTATTCTATGCCGACGACATCCATTTATTAACTCAAACCAGGATGGGGCTGCAGAACTTTGTGAATAGCTTTAGTGTATTTTGTAAAGACTTCAGCCTAGAAGTAAATGTTGCTAAGACCAAGGTGATGGTATACACTGAAAGGAAGAGGCTTCATGGTGTGGTCTCATTGAATAAAGAGAATCTGGAAAGGGTTGTTGAGATCGGTTATTTTGGTGTGAGATTGTCAGACTCTGGATCCTGGCTCCTCCAGATAATTAAAAGCTCTCAGGACACAAGTCACGAGGAAGGGCCATTATTAGAATGGCAAAAAAGCACAATGGTTCCCAGTAAAGCCTACAGTAGACATCTATAAAATGCAGGTAAGGGGTGGAGCTCTGTGTGAAACAGAACTTTGGGGACACTGTAATTCAAGCACTCTGGGCGTCAAGGAGAGCAACTTTCTCAGAGACCCCCCTGTTGCCCAAAATATTAGATCATGGAATCCGTCATGTTGCTGAAATTGCAGCGTTAAGACTGCTATTGTACTGGGTCAGCTTATGGACCACTACAGAACTGCAAAGATATGGCCTTAGTGATGTTATGCAGTGCAAACAAGCAGTGCTGAAGATCAAGTGGTTAAAAAATATGAAGAATGCATGGTCTGAGCTGGGACTAGCTGAGTTCTGGGATGACCCACGGGCTATCCAGACTAATGCTGTTCCAATGGTTAAACAAAAATATGGCAAGCGCATGTAGAGGAACATTAATCGATGTTTTTTAATACATAAAACATACCTAAGGCTGAAGAGTTCTTGGATTACATTAGCCCTTCACGTCCCCGCAGTTTGTTTTTACAGTTCAGGTACGGCATCCTCCCCATTGCTGCCTTTACCACATGTTGGGCTAATTCTGTAGATTGTATCAGTGGATGTAAATGTTGTGCCAACACTGAAGAAACAGACGGGGTGTGGCTTAGCCGGCTGCAAGATAGCAGCACTCTGAGTGGACTCTGCCGGCCAAGCCGATAATCCGCCAATAATCCTGCAAACTTTCCCATCATTGCCACTCGACGCCATGCCATCTCGACCTACCTCGCCCCGAGGCACTGCCTGATCCAACTTTTGCCCTCCTACAACTCCGCTGTGCCGAGTTCTGCCGCTGGGCCTGGGCCTTGGATCTGGTCCCTTCTGCTGGCGTGGCCCGGCCTTCCTGGTGCCTCTCATTGGCGGCCTCCTGTGACCGGATCTTCGACCTGTGCACTGCTTCCACCTCTCTACCATCTGAGCCGGTGAGTTCTGCTGTTACGGGGGCGTCTTGTGGTGGGATCGGGAGCGTGTGAGCCGTACCGTCCGGCCCTGGCTTTCTCATTGTGCTGGCGCCATCTCCCAGCTAATGGCGCTCGCTGCGACGGCCTACCTCCATCGGGCCTGACGACGTGGGCAAAGTGCTCCCCGCGACTCCCCGCTACTCATTGTCCTCCTCTGGTGTGGCCCCCGGCTCCCTGCTGTGCTTCGCTGCTGCCACTGGGGTCATTTCAGCTGCCCTCCAATTCCGGCCTTTCGGCTGCCCGCCTGCCACCACCGCCTGGGGGTCAGCTCTCCATGACCACCATCCCACCTGGCGCCCGGCCCTGGGCCCTTCACCTGCAGCCATGCATCCTCCACCTGTTGGCGTCAGCGGCCGTGCCCAACGCCCACCTCGACCTTATTGCTGGGCTGGGCGCTGGCTGGGGACCAGCCTTGTGGGTGCCTCGGCCCTTTGCTACCTGGACGCACCCTCAGCGGCTGCCTGCCTCTTATACACCTGGACTCATGGTGGCTCACTCGAGGCCTGTCTGCTGCTTGTCTCCCGCTGGTCCCGGTAGGCGGCACTACTGTGGGGGCTTCTGCGTCAGGGTTGGGGGGGTGTGGGCTGTACCGCTGGGCCTTAAATACAACCATTGCTGCAGGGGCTTCCCAGTAATTCCTCCCCCCGTTGGCCTCGCTGCAATGACGCCGAGCCGGGGGCTGCACACCCCCCATGTTTCCTCGCTGCCACCGCGGCTCAGCCATCTTCTGCGGCGTCTGAGGCCGGGGCTGGCACCGTTGCGACCACTCCTCACCAGGTGGTTTCCAACTCTACGGACTCCTTGCACCACCTACCAGTCCAGTGGCCCTACCACGTTGCCTGCTTTGCCATTCCTCTGCGAGACCCGTGGGCCTGACGGACACCTGATACAGCCCGTCATCGTGAGGGTTGACACCTGCGGCTCTCTCACCACACCCCTTATCTGGCCTGGCCACCGCTTGCTCACTGAGTACCTTTACTATTGCCTCCATGTCCTGAACTCCCATTTCACCTTCTCTCACCATGACACATTTCGCACATCTTAGGGTGCTGCAACCCATACCCCTCATTGCAGCCTCCCTCCTGCTGCTTGGCCACTTTCCTCACCTGCCTCTGCCCTGCCATGGAGAAAACCGACCCCAAACAACCAAAGATCGCCTTCGATCAGCACCAGCAAACGCGCCAGGATTGTGTGGTCCCTGATGGGGGTGACCCTGCTGCCCAAACAGAGTTGGCCTTAACACGGGAGGACGATCTTAAGTCCATCATGTTGGACGTCAAATCCACGGTCACAGGCATTGCGGCCCAGCTCGACCAGTTGTCGACCCGTCTGGACACGGTCAAGGCCCGTGTGGACTCTCACGACGCTCGCCTGCTGCATGTTGAAACGAAGGTCTCTGATGCTGAAGATGCCGCCACTCAGGATCGTCAAAAGCTACTTCAGATGGATAAGATACTTGAGCTGATTTGGATCAAAAATTAGGATTTGGAGGCGAGTACCCGTAGGAGCAACCTAAGCATCACAGATGTGCCCGAATCCAGCAATATCTCTCGAATGGAGGACTTTGTAGAACAGCTCATTCGCGAACTTTTTGGTGATGTCCTATCCTCGGTCTTCATCGTCGAGTGGGCCCATCGCTCCCTCGGTCCTCGTCCCGGCCCTGGCCTGCCAGCTCGCCCAATCATTGCCAAAATCCAGAACTTAAGGGACAGCAACGCCATTCTTCGAGCGACCAGGGAGAAGGGAAAGATTCTTCATCAGGGCAACTCCTTGTTGTTCTACCCTCCTGACTACACTATGACGGTGCAGGCTGCACGCTGTGAGTTCCTCCCGGTGAAACGGATCCTTCAAAAGCTTGAAGTCTCTTATTCCTTGGCATATACCACTAAACTGCGAGTCAGGCAAGGCTCCAAGATGCTCGTCTTCCAGGATCCCAAGGATGCTCTGGCCTTCGCAAAGAAACTAGACCAGTCACATTGATCTTCTCCTACTAACTCTCAAGCCACCGCTGATGGCAACTTAAGCGATAATGACTGAACTGTGGTGAATTCTCGCTGGCTGTACTTCATGTTGCTCAGTTACCTGTTTCGATTTGGCCCACTCTGTATTTCTTTCTTCACAGGGCACTCCATATCATAACTATGCTTTGGGCTTGGTGCCCCTGATTCCCTGGTGTCATTTTTTCTGTTGTCTGCCACGACCTATGGCTTGGTCACCCTGCCTCCTTGGCAGGGGTGTGTGCTGAGCGTTGCCATGCCTCCACGGGATGATTCCCTCCTTGGACATAGACTTTTCCCATGCCAGTTGTGGGTCCCTGAGGTGGGTACCGGTGGTATCTCAGCCTGATTGGGGGGCTGGTGAAGGTGGAGGGGAGGGGGGTTCTTGGGGTTTGTTGCCTCCCCCTGAGGCCCTATTGTTTGTTTTCATGTATGCTTTTCTTTCATGTCCCTTAATGACATGTCATTTCATTCATACAGGTCATTCTAGTGCACTCCTCTATTTCACTGCACGTGTCCTCATTGCACATCTGTTGCTATTTGCCTTACTGGGGGTTATGTGCTTTTGGGGCCGTCGCCTCCGTATGAGGCTATTGTTGTGATTATGACTTTGTTGATTTACCGCGCTTCCAATGTTATTGCACAGTGCTTCTTGCTATGCTTCCTACGGCACCGCACCTTCCGACTGCACAAGGTTTTACCCTTACTTATAGCCTCCCTCAACATTAATTTCCTTGACAAGGCATCATGACAGACACCACTTTTTGGACCTGGAATGTGCGCAGTCTTAGTGACCACGTCAAGGCACGGCTGGTCCTCGCCCACCTCACCCGGCATAGGGTAGATATGTGTTTTATACAGGAGACCCACCTGCTACCTGCGACCTCCTCCAGACTTCTTTCCAGGCATTGGGGTGAAATACACCCCTCCTTCTACTGTAACTACTCTCGCCGGTGTCTATCTAGCTATGCAGAAGGCTTCTGTGGTGGACTTCACAGGTAGTTATTGACCCCGGGGGCGGTTTGTGGTCATTCATGGTACCCTTCAGGCCCAGCCATTGACACTGGCTGCGCCGCATGGCAACAATATTCATGATCAGGACTTCTTCTGGCAAGTTTCGCACCACATCTCGTCCCTTGGCCCGATGCACTCCTGGGGGGGGGGGCTGAATTTAATGGAACACTGTCCACCACACTATATCACTCTGGTCCTCATGCTTCCCACCCGCGCACAGCCTCATTACTGAGCTCCATTCTCACGGATAACTCCCTATATGATGCGTGGCACCACACTCGCCCCAAGGCACGCGAGGGCACTTGCGTAATTGGCTCCCGCGGCTGTTGGTCCCGATTGGTCCTCTGAATCACTACCCCGGACGCCCTTGCTTGGCTCACCTATGTTGAGCACATGGCGCGCACCCTCTCAGATCACGCTCTTGTCCGCCTCTGTCTACGCCTCCCTCACTCCCCTTGTCGCTCATTCTCCTGGCGGCTTCCCCCCAACGCGCTACGTGACTCAGTCTTCTGCGACGAGATACAAACCGCAATCACGATTTATTTTGAGCTTAACGAGGGTACGACTCCCCCTCCATGCTTTGGGAGGCTTTTAAGGTCATTATCAATGGAGAATGCATTTCCAAACAGTCCGGTGTCCTACGCTCTATCCGCGGCACCCTTGATAAACTAGAAATGGAGATTAAGGCTCTGGACTCTTTCCACTCCCTAGACCCTAACCCTGACACGCTGGCTCAGATCTGGGGGAAGCTCACCGACTTCGCTGACGAGGTCAACAGAGAGCTTGCGTTTCTCGGTAGGGAGGCACGGGCACGCTGCTTTGGTGAGGGGGACCACCCTGGAAAGACCCTCCCTAACCTCCTCCACCCGCCTCAAGCTGCGTCCTACATAACTGCCCTCCAGGATTGAGGCCCTTACAGAACCACCTCCCCTGAGGAAATCAAAGCGCGATTCACTGCATTTTACACACAACTTTACACAGCCGGGACTGTGCCCCCGGGCAAGGTTCTCGATCAATAATTTGAGACCCTTCAGCTCCTTTGGCTTGGCAACTCCCATCGGGAATTCCTTGATGAGCCTTTCTCCAAAGATGAAATTCCTGTGGCAACTAATGGCATGCCCGGTATAAGGCCCCAGGCTCGGAAGGCTTGCCAGTCTCCTTCTATAAGACCTTTGCGCCCCTTCTGGTCCCCACTTAGCTGCCATGTACAACTAATCTTATGAGAACGGTCAGTTTCCCCCTTGCCCCGCGGGGCTCCACTCACTCTACTCCTAAAGCAGGACAAACCCCCAGAGCTAAGAGACTCATATCGTCCCCTTTCACTAATTAATACGGAAAACAAAATCTTCGCTAAGCTCCTCGCCTCCTGTGTTCTTCCCCTCATGCCGCTCATTGCTCGCCCGGACCAGTCCCGGTTCATTCCCGGCCGCGCGACCTCTCACAACCTCTGGACAATATTCTCCGCCCTTCATCAAATTAACCCTGTGCTCCCGACAGTGGCTGCCCTGCTTGATGCCACCAAAGCCTTCGATACCTTAGAGTGGCCCTTTCTCTTCTATCTCCTCCCTCACTTGGACTTCAGCCCAGTCTTCACACGTAAAATATTACCTCTCTGCACCCTTCCCACAGACTGCCTCCGGATTAACAGTCAAATATCTGAGCCTATCTCTATCGAGCGAGGTACCAGGCAGGGGTGCCCGCTGTCACCCATGCATTTTGCCATCGCAATGGAACCACTTACAGCTAGACTTCTACAGCACCACAACCAGAGAAGCCTCGGCTTTGCGGCTCGCGCTCTTGTAGTCTTCATGTATGTGGACGACGTTACTCTTTATGTCCGCAATCATCAGGATAACCTCAGCCTACTGGTTCGTGAGGTGATACGGTTTGGGGGCTACTCCGGCATCCAGGTTAACTGGACTAAGTCTGTGCTTTTCCCCCTCACTGATGCCCTATTGTTTGTTTTCATGTATGCTTTTCTTTCATGTCCCTTAATGACATGTCATTTCATTCATACAGGTCATTCTAGTGCACTCCTCTATTTCACTGCACCGTGTCCTCAATGCACATCTGCCCTTTACTCCGGATTACCCCTTTGTGTGGGCGTTGGGTCCCACAAGATACTTAGGAATCTGGCTGAGCAGGGACGTGGATGAACTTTGGAGAGCTAACTTTGTCCGCGCTATGGACTGGTTTGAGTCAAAGATTCCCCTCTGGTACCAGTTGTCTTTGTCACTGGCCAGTCGCATAGCCATTGCCAAGATGGTGGTGCTCCCAAAGTTTTTATATTTATTTGTCAATATTCCCATCCCCCTCATTGGGGGCATGCAAAAAGGTTCCCAGCCAAAAGATAATAGGTTGTACCTGTAGGTTTGGCAAAAGGTCATGGAAATCTAATGCAGAGGGGGGCAAAACAGTTCTGTTTAAGGATGGAGTCAAGAGGCAAAGGTGGAGTCACGTATATAAGTAAAAACATAAAAACACAAAAAATGTGTGCACTCACCGCAAAACCGATGATAATTCCGACCCGGTTGCGACACAGGTTGATCAAAGGGAAAAATCGGGAAAGTTGAATACAAACATTCCCAGCGTCCCCAAGTTACAGGGACACGAGCCAAACTTAGTCATTGTTACTCAAATGTTTCTCAATTTGGGGACACATTGGACATTCTGTTATTTATACTGTCTTACTTTGCCCGATAAGTCAAGTACATTCCTAAAATGCATTTCACACTGTAAATTCAAGTGGGGATCGCGGATTTGAGCGCATGTTTCTTTTATGGTTTCGCTTTTACCAACGGAATGTCTACGGTGTAGATGAACATTACCACTGTTTGGCCAATGATTTTCTCTGCGTTTTGGTGCTCTTCGTGTTTCATCTCACCTGAAAATTGTTCCAATCTAAACCATCATCCTGTTGCCTATGTCACCTTTATTGCCATATTTAACTATTTGATAAGATTATTGTAACATACCGTTTTTCAAGTAATTTCCTGTGTAACCTGACGTAGCATATTTTTACCTTTTTGCACCATGTCACTATTCACACACAATTGTTGGTCACTTATGTTTTTTTCATTTCAGGCTTGCCTGTCTGCGAATTATCTTTTGTCTTCTTTTAGATTTATAATTTTATTGCACGACCATCAACAGTTACATTTTGCCTTTCATACCACTATCCCACAGTTTTGGTTCTCTGTGTGATATGGAGTCACCTTGTTCATGTACTTTTCACACCATAGGGTTTCCACACGTTCAGAGGTGCTTTCCTTGTCATCACCTGTGCTTATTATACTTCTTTTTCTTTGATAAGATGCACCATTTAGCGGCTTTCTTTTCTTTCATTTGTTTATTTTGTGTCCTTCCCAGCCCTGAAGAGTCACAATTGTACCACATTGTGACGAAACACGTGTCGGCTGGTTTGTTCTTTCTGTATTGACCTGGATTGATATATAAATCCCCATTTATGATACTCCTGATCTCGACCTTCGTAATTTCAGCAAGAAAAATTATTTAATTTTGTTTCTTTACAATAAAACCCACTATCCTCATACGTGTGCACAGGACTTTGTTCTATATTTACTGTGTGGGTCTTGACCTACACACTTGCAGGGGTTGTTTCTTGTTTGGGTTTGTTCCCCCTGACCTGTCTGCACCGTGCACTCTCAACCTCATACTAGACTCTTTGTGTACATGTCAGAGAGCCATTGCTTCGGGTCCTCAATCTAAACCCTTCACCGATACAAAAAAATCTCTCAAGTAGACTAGCTCTAGTGGCCAAAGAAACGGTAGCCAGAGCACTGATACTCTCCCGTCTGGACTACTCGAACGCCCTGTACATCGGGACACCCAACTTTCTGATTAGAAAGCTACAAGTAGTCCAAAATGCGACAGTGAGACTCCTCTACAACATCCCGAGGAGGCTCAGTGTTCGTAAGCAATTGAGGGAGCTCCACTGGCTTCCAGTAGCCCAAAGAGTGCGCTTCAAGGCTCTAGTACTTGTATATAAAGCCCTGCATGGACCATGCCCACCCTACCTGGCTAAAAGATTTGCTTTTTACTTACCGACCCGTCAGCTGCGATCTGCCTCCTGAAAGCAGGTGGTCGTTCCCAGATGTAAGAGAGTTCGCCTGGGGGGGCAATCTCTGACGGTAAGGGGAGCTCAGTTGTGGAACGCCCTTCCTGATGCTCTAAGACATTCCCCCAACTTGACTAATTTTAAACAAATGCTAAAAACTCACCTTTTTATACATCTTGAATAGCTTTTTTCCTGATCACTCTGATTCAGTCTCCTCACCGCGCCAGGACAGTCTTGACTAGCAGTGCGCGTAATAAATCGATATATAACATAACATAACACTCCAAAAGACTGTGCCCTACTCTCACACAAATAGCTCTACACTAGTCTATTGTGTCTGCAGACAGACATACTGGGACCAGGGCAGTGTGGAAAGAAATTCCAGACACTTCTGTGAGGAGAATCCTCTCCCACTTCAAAGGAGGCACGGAGTATGAAAGTAGGACCCTCAGACCCTCTCTTCAGTTCACTCCTAGATCCATGGAAGGACTCTTCAATGACTGCCTGCTGCTATAGTCTGCTTTGTACTTCAGAGGCTGCTTGAATACTTTATACATTACCGCTAAGCTAAGCCTGACTGTTTTGTGCAAAGCTACCAGATGGTTAAGCACAGGTTAATTTAGTGACTTTAGTTGTTCACTTTGACAAGTACTGTGTTGTTTCTTGAGAAGTGCTCACAGCCCCCCTCAACCAACAACCCACCTTTTCACACACTGTCACTAAAGTGGTGGCACAGTGAGTGCTACAGTTCACTAGTGATATTTAACTTCCAGGCCCTGGGGACATTTTGTACTGTATACTAGGGGTGTACAGATACATTAAATACATCTATTAGGAGTATAGCCAACTTTTACATGTTTTAGGGCTGAGAACACATGCATTGGGGATTGGTTAGCAGAGTCCCAGTGCACAGTCACACAACAGCCGCATCAGTCCAAAATAAATGGGGTAATCAAGCAATAAAAGGTGTTTTCATAGAAAACAAAAATTATATTAATTTGCATACAGGCAAAACATGTTCAGAGATTGAAAGTGAAGAAGGAAGCAGTGGCATCTAACAGCTGTCATAGGCCATAAAGCAAGCAAGGAAAATGGTCCCCTAACACCGAGTTTGGCTATTAAATCACTGCCATAATTGGGGTGTGATCCAGCGGAAGCAGTTGAAAGTTTTTTTTAAATCTTTTTATTGTAGAAACATGCTCCAGATAATCACACAGTGGTCAGCAGCAGTAAGAAATTGATACATAAAAGACACCATAATTTTCATTTACATGTCAACATCATGGCCAGCATGAAAAGATCAAACCCCCTGTATGCCTCCATACTCTATCCATGAAACTTCTGGAATCTACTCCGGTGAGGCTTTACTGAATGGACATCTCGGTGTATAGATTTACCACCCCCCTCCCATACCCGTCCTACCCCCTCCCCCCACACCACCCATCTAACCCCTCCCCCCTCAAATATGGGACAAGTCTCAGGGCACATTTCGACTGCTAATCTGTCTCAGAATCTGCCTGGGTATCCACTGATTCCCCTCTGTACTGTCTCCATGGCCCCCACACATTCTCCCACTTCCTAAGGCATCCTCTGCTCTTATAAATGACTCTTTCAGCCCTTTGGCACCAATCTAGGTCCCGTTCCCACTCCTCCACTTTGAGCACAGCCTCGCTCCCCCAGAGTCTCGCTATATTTAGTTTTGCAACCATGCTTGCTAGTGCCAACGAAATCTTGTCACCTTTCGGCCATGTAATATCACTCGTAACCCCTAGGATATGCCATCGAGCCTCTAGCGGGACTTCTGCCCCTACTACTTCCAACATGATATCAGACAATCTGGACCAATAGGCCCTAATCTTGGTGCAATCCCATAATATGTGGAAAAAAGTGCCCTCCTCCCCGCACCCCCTTAGGCAAAACTTCGAATCTGCGTATCCTATTGAAGTACCGAAAAATAAATAAGACCATATAGAGCTATACTTACTGATAGCCCCCAATACCAATTACCAATAACCAGTCAGTTGGCAGTGAAGAAGGTACAATCATTTATTATACAACAACTCTTCCAGAGGAGCCTCTCGCGACCTAACCCCGAGGTCCGCCGAGAAGACTGCTGGCACATTATCAAGAGATCACATATATACTGTTACATTTCAAAACCGTTACCTAAGAAGGAAAAATACAAGTTGGTACAGGTTGCTGAAAAGGAAAGACCATATATGGCATACAAAGCAGCTTCAGGTTAGCTCAGCTCGTTATAGCAAGGTCAATGAGGGTAACTCCCTTCTGCCTGTCTCAGGAGGGTTCGCACATCGCCTCCTGGAATGTGCCTACCCCCACCTATAACCTTGACAGGCCTAACATGCAGGAGCAGCAGTGTGTTGCAGTTGTCATGCTATTTCTTAAGGGAACAGCCCTTACCGACTATAGCGATTGGATTTTACTAGTGCTACAGGCAAGCTAGGCCACAAAATGGCGCTGGTCGGGTTAAGTTATAATGCCCGTCAAAAGGCAGAAACTCATATAGCGTGTTTAGCAACCAAAAGAAACTAATTAATGTGAAACCCACTAATGCACGGGTACCTATACTGAGCTAAATAGATGCATCACGCTAATTTCTAAACAATACTATGTGTCTTCAGTTTATTCACAAGGCCTGATTTAGACTTCAGTTCCTCAAACCCTCCTTTTAGCGTGATGTAGCTAACTATTTGGGAACTAATCCTGGAAAACCTCCTCATCAATGGCCATCAACTCATTAATCTCTTGGTGGAGCATCTGAGTTTTTGAAGAGATGGGAGTGGGGAATATCAAGGCCGTAAGTTTAGCAGCACAATAAGAGCAACAGGCAGGACCACATTGCATACAAAGACAGCAAGTGAATAGAATGCCTGCAGCCCCGGCCACTATCATTAATAATTTCCATCCCCATGCTGATAAGAGTCCCCAGAACCAACCAGAGAGTGACCAGGATCCATTGTCTGTGTGTATTTCTGAAGCTATGCGATGTAACTTCTGAATTGCTAAATGAACTGTGGGGGCGGATTCTGGAATGTAAACACAGCAGGAGCTGCCAATCACGCCGCATGCTCCTCCTCGATCAGCCAAGATAACGTCTAAAACCATACGATTTTGAAGCGAGACAAGTCTCGTGGCCTGAAGCTCTTCCGTCATGTTTGTCATAATTTCCTTAGTAATATTGATGACATTTTCCACCACCCTGGACAATCGCCTAACTTCTCTACTAGTGAATATTGGACCCCAGATTGGAAATAATCCCTTGGCAACGTATTAGAACTATTGCAAAGAAGTGTCAGTTTGATCAACTTCGGACATCCCGAGCTGCCTCCTGCGTCTGCTAGGGACTGCATTGGAATCATATAATTGGTGGGTTTTATGATAATTTGAAGGTGCTATATACACTGGGGGTATAAGAAAGACAAATAACATTGACCTGCCCATCCCCGAGGTAACCAGGTATAAGCATTTTCCCCACATACAAAATAAACATTTGGAGGGGTCAATAACGGCGGGCTGCTGAAAATCTTCATTTGATAGGTATAGTTACAAATAATCAATCAATCAATCAATCAATCAATCACAGACATTTATAAAGCGCACTACTCACCCGGAGGGTCTCAAGGCGCTTGGGGGGGAGGGGGTCCGCTACTGCTCGAACAGCCAGGTCTTGAGCTTCTTCCTGAAGGAGAGGTGGTCCTGGGTCAGGCGCAGGTCGGTCGGGAGGGAGTTCCAGGTCTTGGCGGCCAGGTAGGAGAAGGACCTTCCTCCTGTTGTCGCTCTTCGGATGCGGGGGACGGCGGCGAGGGCGTGACTGGTTGATCGTAGAAGTTGAGGCGGTTGTTGAGGTAACTCAGGCCTTGGTCGTGTAGGGCTTTGTGCGCGTGGGTGAGGAGACGGAAGGTGATTCTCTTGTTGACGGGGAGCCAGTGCAGGTCTCTCAGATGCCCGGAGATGTGGCTGCGTCGGGGGATGTCGAGGACGAGTCTGGCTGAGGCGTTCTGGATCCGCTGGAGTCTCTTCTGGAGCTTGGCGGTGGTTCCGGCGTAGAGGGCGTTGCCGTAGTCCAGTCGGCTGGTGACGAGGGCCTGGGTGACCGTCTTCCTGGTCTCGACGGGGATCCACCGGAAGATCTTCCGTAGCATGCGCAGGATGTTGAAGCACGACGAGGAGACGGCGTTGACTTGTCTGGTCATGGAGAGGGAGGAGTCCAGGATGAAGCCCAGGTTGCGCGCGTGGTCTGTAGGTTTGGGTGCGGTGCCCAAGGCGGGGGGCCACCAGGAGTCGTCCCAGGCGGCGGGCGAGGAGCCCAGGATGAGGACCTCCGTCTTGTCTGAGTTCAGTTTCAGGCGGCTGGTCGTCATCCACTCGGCTACGTCTTTCATCCCTTCGTGTAGGTTGGCTCTGGCGGCGTCGGGGTCGTTGGTCAGGGAGAGGATCAGCTGGGTGTCGTCGGCGTAGGAGATGATGTTGAGGTTGTGTTGGCGTGCGATGGCCGCAAGGGGGCTCATGTAGACGTTGAAGAGGGTGGGGCTGAGCGAGGACCCTTGATGGACGCCACAGATGACTTTGGTGGCCTCTGACTTGTACGGTGGTAGGCGGACTCTCTGTGTCCTTCCGTCGAGGAAGGAGATGATCCATTCCAGTGCCTTCTCCTGGATTCCGACGTTGCTGAGGCGCTGCACTAGGGTGCGGTGGCAGACAGTGTCGAATGCTGCGGAGAGGTCTAGGAGGATGAGGGCCGCTGTTTCTCCGTTGTCCAGCAGGGCTCGGATGTCATCGGTGGCAGCGATGAGGGCGGTCTCGGTGCTGTGGTTGGCTCTGAAGCCAGACTGAGAGGGGTCGAGGGATCCATTTGTCTCGAGGAAGGCGGCCAGCTGCTTGTTGACGGTCTTCTCGATGACTTTGGCTGGAAACGGGAGGAGCGAGATGGGGCGGTAGTTCTTGAGTTCGGTGGGGTCCGCTGTTGGTTTCTTTAGTAGAGCGCTGAGTTCGGCGTGCTTCCAGCTCTCCGGGAAGGTGGCGGTGTCGAAGGAGGTGTTGATGATGTCCCGCAGGTGGGGAGCGATGACGGCGTCGGCCTTGTTGAAGACGTGGTGAGGGCAGGGGTCGGTCGGAGATCCGGAGTGGATAGAGTTCATCGTGCGGATGATGTCTTCTGTGTTGATCGGGGTCCAGGCGCTGAGGGTGGTGGTGGGGGGCGTTGGTGCGGTCGTGGGGAGCGTTGGTTGTGTGCTGAAGCTGTTGTGTATGTCGGCGATCTTCTTGTGGAAGTAGGAGGCGAGGGAGTTGCAGAGGTCTTGCGATGGGGTGATGTCGTTGGATCCGGCGTTGGGGTTGGAGAGCTCTTTCACGATGTTGAAGAGTTCCTTGCAGTTGTGTGCGTTGTTGTCCAGCCGGTCCTTGAATGCTGTTTTCTGGGTGGCGTGGATCAGTTGATGGTGCTTTCGGGTGGCGATCTTGAGGGTGGTCATGTTGTCCGGTGTTGGCTCCCTTCTCCAGGCTTTCTCGAGGGCTCGGCAGTTCTTCTTGGAGCTCTTGAGTTCGTCTGTGAACCATGGGGCCTTCTTGCTGCCGGGTCTGCTGGGCGGGGTCTTCAGTGGGGCGAGTTCGTCCGCGCAGTTGCTGATCCACTTTGTGAGGTTGTCGGCGGCCTGGCTTGGGTTCGCTGAGCTGGCGGGAGGGTGCTGGCTCAGGGAAGCGGCGAGCTGGTCGGCTGTGATCTTGTTCCAGCTTCTTCGTGCAGCCTGTTGCTGGTGGTGGTGGATCGTGGTTCTTCTGAAGGTGAAGTGGATGCAGCTGTGGTCCGTCCAGTGGAGTCCGGTGGCATGGCTGAAGGCGATGTCTTTGCTGGATGAGAAGACGGCGTCGAGTGTGTGTCCGGCGAGGTGGGTGGGGGTGGTCACCAGCTGCTTGAGTCCGAGGTTGGCGAGATTGTCAAGCAGGGTGGTGGTGTTGCGGTAGTTGTCGTTCTCCAGGTGGAAGTTGATGTCCCCCAGGAGGATGTAGTCGGCGGAGGGGAGGGTGTGCGGGCTGATGAAGTCGGCGATGTCTTCGCTGAATGGTGTGCGTGGTCCCGGGGGTCGGTAGATCAGGGTGCCTCTGAGGGTGGTCTTGGGGTCTATACTATTCCCGACCTGTACATGTCCCATACCTTGTACACAAAATGCGGAGGAAGTGTTCAAAATGGGTACTGGCATAATCCGTTCGCTAGTAACATTTCTGGTAATAAACTGCTGAAAATACTGTGTATGATTGAAGTTAGTGAAATCATAAAGTTCATTTTTCAACCAAGTACTGTTTTCATGAGTGGTGTATAAATTCATACAGGCATTTGGATCCAACGATCCTTCCCCATCATTTCCTGCTGGGTCAAAACCTTGGTGTGTCTCAATATAAGCTAGGATCATGTTATAATCCTTTTCTGTGTACTGTTTGGGGTTTTCCACATAATGGTTATACATGGCCGATAACATCTGGAACCATGCTTCGCAACTTCCCAAGTATGAGAAAGGTAAGGAGAGGAACAAATCATGTTTGTGCATAACTGATGGAAAAGGCCACAAACCCAACAATCTGTAATGTTAGTGGTACTATGCATTTGATGGAGCATTTCCACAAATAAATTTTTAGCATCTGTCTGACGATGTCTTTCCTTATGGGGAGCGAAGGAAAACAACAAATGTTCTGGGGGAGCAACAGTAGTTTTCATCATTGTTTGCATCGGATACTGGTACTCTAAATATATGAATACACTCATAAAAATTACTAATATAACTGCTATCACTACTACAAAGGCTATTTTCACACGCATGGTCCAAGCAGAAAACATGGGTTCATAAAAAGGTAAATGTCGCGGAGCAAAAGGGCGTTCTTCTTCAGGCACAATACGACCAAAGGGGTACATTCCTAGCTAAAAGTCCAAAACTACACTGGGCCAAAGCAGACCTTCTGCCAGAGGGTTCTTCTTCCCTGTGTTCATCTAGAGTCTCACAGGCAGACTCCTATCGTTCATCTAAAAAAAAAAAACATCAATTTGTGTTACACTTTGTGATGCAGCAAGGAAATCAAGCGTACAACCTGGGCCCTGGTATGCAAAAGTCTTTCTTTCTGAACAGAACAAAATATCAAAGTTCCATCTCTCAACGGGTTCAGTCTAGTGTCTCGCTCAGTACCTCAGAATAGAATCTAGCAAACCCTATTTATTCAAGTCTTTCCTTATCTCCTAGCCGTTTCGTCTGAGGTACCGTGATGTTTTCTTGGCCGCAGGTTGTAACGGACATGACCCGGGACTTCCTGATCAGAAAATAACACAAGAGAAGGTGTGTCTCCTTCATCAGAGCCACTACTAACGGAAGTGACAGCGACAGGATCAGAGGCAATTGCAGATTCCACTGGTGCTGCCTCACCCGATCCTGTTACTCCTTCTTCTTGCCTCTGCTCTATTTCACAGGCGTCGGAAAAAGGAACAAATCTGGTTGCTGCTGATCCCAGGATGCTTGTTTCCAGTCCAGGGAAGACATGGCTTGGCAGTTCGGGCTGGACTGTTCCCATGAGGCACAGGGTCAGACTGATTTGCATATGGCCATGTTTGAACTGGGGTGGCTGAGTGGGCTAAAGAATGGTGATGGATTAAACCCAGATCAGTTGACTGGGGGGTGAGTGTTTGATTTGCTCAAACGCTCCGTCCATCATCCCCTTTTGTATCGCTTTGTTCGCCCTAAGTGTGGCAGGGTATGCTCAGGCATGAGTCCCTTGATCACTTGGCCACTGGATTCAAGATAGCCTGGCTGATGAGGATTATGAATCCGAAACCGGTCCCAGGATGCTTGTTTCCGGTCCAGGGAAGACATGGCTTGGCAGTTCGGGCTGGACTGTTCCCATGAGGCACAGGGTCAGACTGATTTGCATATGGCCATGTTTGAACTGGGGTGGCTGAGTGGGCTAAAGAATGGTGATGGATTAAACCCAGATCAGTTGACTGGGGGTGAGTGTTTGATTTGCTCAAACGCTCCGTCCATCATCCCCTTTCGTATCGCTTTGTTCGCCCTAAGTGTGGCAGGGTATGCTCAGACGTGAGTCCCTTGCTCACTTGGCCACGGGATTCAAGATAGCCTGGCTGATGAGGATTATGAATCCGAAACCGGTCCCAGGATGCTTGTTTCCGGTCCAGGGAAGACATGGCTTGGCAGTTCGGGCTGGACTGTTTCCATGAGGCACAGGGTCAGACTGATTTGTATATGGCCATGTTTGAACTGGGGTGGCTGAGTGGGCTAAAGAATGGTGATGGATTAAACCCAGATCAGTTGACTGGGGGTGAGTGTTTGATTTGCTCAAACGCTCCGTCCACCATCCCCTTTTGTATCGCTTTGTTCGCCCTAAGTGTGGCAGGGTATGCTCAGACGTGAGTCCCTTGCTCACTTGGCCACTGGATTCAAGATAGCCTGGCTTATGAGGATTATGAATCTGAAACCGGTCCCAGGATGCTTGTTTCCGGTCCAGGGAAGACATGGCTTGGCAGTTCAGGCTGGACTGTTCCCATGAGGCACAGGGTCAGACTGATTTGCATATGGCCATGTTTGAACTGGGGTGGCTGAGTGGGCTAAAGAATGGTGATGGATTAAACCCAGATCAGTTGACTGGGGGTGAGTGTTTGATTTGCTCAAACGCTCCGTCCATCATCCCCTTTTGTATCGCTTTGTTCGCCCTAAGTGTGGCAGGGTATTCTCAGACGTGAATCCCTTGCTCACTTGGCCACTGGATTCAAGATAGCCTGGCTGATGAGGATTATGAATCCGAAACCGGTCCCAGGATGCTTGTTTCCGGTCCAGGGAAGACTTGGCTTGGCAGTTCGGGCTGGACTGTTCCCATGAGGCACAGGGTCAGACTGATTTGCATATGGCCATGTTTGAACTGGGGTGGCTGAGTGGGCTAAAGAATGGTGATGGATTAAACGCAGATCAGTTGACTGGGGGTGAGTGTTTGATTTGCTCAAACGCTCCGTCCATCATCCCCTTTTGTATCGCTTTGTTCGCCCTAAGTGTGGCAGGGTATGCTCAGACGCGAGTCCCGTGCTCACTTGGCCACTGGATTCAAGATAGCCTGGCTGATGAGGATTATGAATCCGAAACCGGTCCCAGGATGCTAGTTTCCGGTCCAGGGAAGACATGGCTTGGCAGTTCCGGCTGGACTGTTCCCATGAGGCACAGGGTCAGACTGATTTGCATATGGCCATGTTTGAACTGGGGTGGCTGAGTGGGCTAAAGAATGGTGATGGATTAAACCCAGATCAGTTGACTGGGGGTGAGTGTTTGATTTGCTCAAACGCTCCGTCCATCATCCCCTTTTGTATCGCTTTGTTCGCCCTAAGTGTGGCAGGGTATGCTCAGACGTGAGTCCCTTGCTCACTTGGCCACTGGATTCAAGATAGCCTGGCTGATGAGGATTATGAATCCGAAACCGGTCCCAGGATGCTTGTTTCCGGTCCAGGGAAGACATGGCTTGGCAGTTCGGGCTGGACTGTTCCCATGAGGCACAGGGTCAGACTGATTTGCATATGGCCATGTTTGAACTGGGGTGGCTGAGTGGGCTAAAGAATGGTGATGGATTAAACCCAGATCAGTTGACTGGGGGTGAGTGTTTGATTTGCTCAAACGCTCCGTCCATCATCCCCTTTCGTATCGCTTTGTTCGCCCTAAGTGTGGCAGGGTATGCTCAGACGTGAGTCCCTTGCTCACTTGGCCACTGGATTCAAGATAGCCTGGCTGATGAGGATTATGAATCCGAAACCGGTCCCAGGATGCTTGTTTCCGGTCCAGGGAAGACATGGCTTGGCAGTTCGGGCTGGACTGTTTCCATGAGGCACAGGGTCAGACTGATTTGTATATGGCCATGTTTGAACTGGGGTGGCTGAGTGGGCTAAAGAATGGTGATGGATTAAACCCAGATCAGTTGACTGGGGGTGAGTGTTTGATTTGCTCAAACGCTCCGTCCACCATCCCCTTTTGTATCGCTTTGTTCGCCCTAAGTGTGGCAGGGTATGCTCAGACGTGAGTCCCTTGCTCACTTGGCCACTGGATTCAAGATAGCCTGGCTGATGAGGATTATGAATCCGAAACCGGTCCCAGGATGCTTGTTTCCTGTCCAGGGAAGACATGGCTTGGCAGTTCGGGCTGGACTGTTCCCATGAGGCACAGGGTCAGACTGATTTGCATATGGCCATGTTTGAACTGGGGTGGCTAAGTGGGCTAAAGAATGGTGATGGATTAAACCCAGATCAGTTGACTGGGGGTGAGTGTTTGATTTGCTCAAACGCTCCGTCCATCATCCCCTTTTGTATCGCTTTGTTCGCCCTAAGTGTGGCAGGGTATGCTCAGACGTGAGTCCCTTGCTCACTTGGCCACTGGATTCAAGATAGCCTGGCTGATGAGGATTATGAATCCGAAACCGGTCCCAGGATGCTTGTTTCCGGTCCAGGGAAGACTTGGCTTGGCAGTTCGGGCTGGACTGTTCCCATGAGGCACAGGGTCAGACTGATTTGCATATGGCCATGTTTGAACTGGGGTGGCTGAGTGGGCTAAAGAATGGTGATGGATTAAACGCAGATCAGTTGACTGGGGGTGAGTGTGTGATTTGCTCAAATGCTCCGTCCATCATCCCCTTTTGTATCGCTTTGTTCGCCCTAAGTGTGGCAGGGTATGCTCAGACGTGAGTCCCTTGCTCACTTGGCCACTGGATTCAAGATAGCCTGTCTGATGAGGATTATGAATCCGAAACCGGTCCCAGGATGCTTGTTTCCGGTCCAGGGAAGACATGGCTTGGCAGTTCGGGCTGGACTGTTCCCATGAGGCACAGGGTCAGACTGATTTGCATATGGCCATGTTTGAACTGGGGTGGCTGAGTGGGCTAAAGAATGGTGATGGATTAAACCCAGATCAGTTGACTGGGGGTGAGTGTTTGATTTGCTCAAACGCTCCGTCCATCATCCCCTTTTGAATCGCTTTGTTCGCCCTAAGTGTGGCAGGGTATGCTCAGACGTGAGTCCCTTGCTCACTTGGCCACTGGATTCAAGATAGCCTGGCTGATGAGGATTATGAATCCGAAACCGGTCCCAGGATGCTTGTTTCCGGTCCAGGGAAGACATGGCTTGGCAGTTCGGGCTGGACTGTTTCCATGAGGCACAGGGTCAGACTGATTTGTATATGGCCATGTTTGAACTGGGGTGGCTGAGTGGGCTAAAGAATGGTGATGGATTAAACCCAGATCAGTTGACTGGGGGTGAGTGTTTGATTTGCTCAAACGCTCCGTCCACCATCCCCTTTTGTATCGCTTTGTTCGCCCTAAGTGTGGCAGGGTATGCTCTGACGTGAGTCCCTTGCTCACTTGGCCACTGGATTCAAGATAGCCTGGCTGATGAGGATTATGAATCCGAAACCGGTCCCAGGATGCTTGTTTCCTGTCCAGGGAAGACATGGCTTGGCAGTTCGGGCTGGACTGTTCCCATGAGGCACAGGGTCAGACTGATTTGCATATGGCCATGTTTGAACTGGGGTGGCTAAGTGGGCTAAAGAATGGTGATGGATTAAACCCAGATCAGTTGACTGGGGGTGAGTGTTTGATTTGCTCAAACGCTCCGTCCATCATCCCCTTTTGTATCGCTTTGTTCGCCTAAGTGTGGCAGGGTATGCTCAGACGTGAGTCCCTTGCTCACTTGGCCACTGGATTCAAGATAGCCTGGCTTATGAGGATTATGAATCCGAAACCGGTCCCAGGATGCTTGTTTCCGGTCCAGGGAAGACATGGCTTGGCAATTCGGGCTGGACTGTTCCCATGAGGCACAGGGTCAGACTGATTTGCATATGGCCATGTTTGAACTATGGTGGCTGAGTGGGCTAAAGAATGGTGATGGATTAAACCCAGATCAGTTGACTGGGGGTGAGTGTTTGATTTGCTCAAACGCTCCGTCCATCATCCCCTTTTGTATCGCTTTGTTCACCCTAAGTGTGGCAGGGTATGCTCAGACGCGAGTCCCTTGCTCACTTGGCCACTGGATTCAAGATAGCCTGGCTGATGAGGATTATGAATCCGAAACCGGTCCCAGGATGCTTGTTTCCGGTCCAGGGAAGACATGGCTTGGCAGTTCGGGCTGGACTGTTCCCATGAGGCACATGGTCAGACTGATTTGCATATGGCCATGTTTGAACTGGGGTGGCTGAGTGGGCTAAAGAATGGTGATGGATTAAACCCAATTCAGTTGACTGGGGTCGAGTGTTTGATTTGCTCAAACGCTCCGTCCATCATCCCCTTTTGTATCGCTTTGTTCGCCCTAAGTGTGGCAGGGTATGCTCAGGCGCGAGTCCCTTGCTCACTTGGCCACTGGATTCAAGATAGCCTGGCTGATGAGGATTATGAATCCGAAACCGGTCCCAGGATGCTTGTTTCCGGTCCAGGGAAGACATGGCTTGGCAGTTCGGGCTGGACTGTTCCCATGAGGCACAGGGTCAGACTGATTTGCATATGGCCATGTTTGAACTGGGGTGGCTGAGTGGGCTAAAGAATGGTGATGGATTAAACTCAGATCAGTTGACTGGGGGTGAGTGTTTGATTTGCTCAAACGCTCCGTCCATCATCCCCTTTTGTATCGCTTTGTTCGCCCTAAGTGTGGCAGGGTATGCTCAGACGTGAGTCCCTTGCTCACTTGGCCACTGGATTCAAGATAGCCTGGCTGATGAGGATTATGAATCCGAAACCGGTCCCAGGATGCTTGTTTCCGGTCCAGGGAAGACATGGCTTGGCAGTTCGGGCTGGACTGTTCCCATGAGGCACAGGGTCAGACTGATTTGCATATGGCCATGTTTGAACTGGGGTGGCTGAGTGGGCTAAAGAATGGTGATGGATTAAACCCAGATCAGTTGACTGGGGGTGCGTGTTTGATTTGCTCAAACGCTCCGTCCATCATCCCCTTTTGTATCGCTTTGTTCGCCCTAAGTGTGGCAGGGTATGCTGAGACGTGAGTCCCTTGCTCACTTGGCCACTGGATTCAAGATAGCCTGGCTGATGAGGATTATGAATCCGAAACCGGTCCCAGGATGCTTGTTTCTTGTTCAGGGAAGACATGGCTTGGCAGTTCGGGCTGGACTGTTCCTATGAGGCACAGGGTCAGACTGATTTGCATATGGCCATGTTTGAACTGGGGTGGCTGAGTGGGCTAAAGAATGGTGATGGATTAAACCCAGATCAGTTGACTGGGGGTGAGTGTTTGATTTGCTCAAACGCTCCGTCCATCACCCCCTTTTGTATCGCTTTGTTCGCCCTAAGTGTGGCAGGGTATGCTCAGACGTGAGTCCCTTGCTCACTTGGCCACTGGATTCAAGATAGCCTGGCTTATGAGGATTATGAATCCGAAACCGGTCCCAGGATGCTTGTTTCCGGTCCAGGGAAGACATGGCTTGGCAGTTCGGGCTGGACTGTTCCCATGAGGCACAGGGTCAGACTGATTTGCATATGGCCATGTTTGAACTGGGATGGCTGAGTGGGCTAAAGAATGGTGATGGATTAAACCCAGATCAGTTGACTGGGGGTGAGTGTTTGATTTGCTCAAACGCTCCGTCCATCATCCCCTTTTGTATCGCTTTGTTCGCCCTAAGTGTGGCAGGGTATGCTCAGACGTGAGTCCCTTGCTCACTTGGCCACTGGATTCAAGATAGCCTGGCTGATGAGGATTATGAATCCGAAACCGGTCCTAGGATGCTTGTTTCCGGTCCAGGGAAGACATGGCTTGGCAGTTCGGGCTGGACTGTTCCCATGAGGCACAGGGTCAGACTGATTTGCATATGGCCATGTTTGAACTGGGGTGGCTGAGTGGGCTAAAGAATGGTGATGGATTAAACCCAGATCAGTTGACTGAGGGTGAGTGTTTGATTTGCTCAAACGCTCCGTCCATCATCCCCTTTTGTATCGCTGATCATAAGGAAGCAGGTGGGGCAGCTTCTTCAGGTGGGACACATGGATCCAGTGTTTTTTTCCGTCCACCTTCACTGCTGTCCGTGTCGCCAGGAGAATCTGGTATGGTTTAGACCACCTTGGAGCCAGGCTGGTGTCTCGCTGATATTTCTTAACCAGTACCCATTGACCAGGTTCCAAACGATGTCCGGGGCCCTCTGGCAGGGGCTGCAACACGGATGCTACCTGCTGATGAATAGAACGAAGATCTTTAGTCAGAGTGTACAGATAGTCTATTAACATAGGATATTCAACATCTTTAAATGGCCTAGGTACTCCCCATACATTAGCAGGCCGTCCAAAAATTACTTCATAAGGCGTTAGGCCAGAACGTGAATGAGGGGTAACTCGTAACGACATTAGGGCCAATGGTAAGGTATCAGGCCATTTTAGGTTAGTACTTTCTTGGATTTTTGCCATCCTTAGTTTCAAGATTCCGTTATATTTCTCAACTAATCCTGCTGACTGAGGATGTCGAGCTGCATGAAATTTCTGTCTTATTTGCAGCCCATTACAGATATGCTTAACAAGGGCCCCATGAAAATGTCCCCCGTTGTCCGACCAAATCAAATGTGGAAATCCGAATCTTGGGATAAACTCTTTGAGAAGAGCTTTTGCTGTTGCCAAGGCGGTGTTTTCTTTAGTCGGGTAGACCTCAACCCATTTGCTAAAAGAACAGACCACCACTAAAACGTACTTCAGGTTGTTGACACGCTCCATATGGATATAATCCATCTGGAGCACTTCAAAAGGTAAGGTCGGGGTGCAAAGTTCCCTCTCAGAACAGTTTCCCCTTTTCCCGGATTATGTTGCAAACAGACCATACAATATTGGACTAAATGGGGTTATTCCATACTGGGTCCAATAAGGCACAAATGCCTTTCGCCCCAATATGAGCTGGACCATGAGCCATAGTTACAACGCCCTGTACCAGAGCATTGGGCAACAGCCATCGTTGTCTTTCAGTCAAATCCACCCAACATTTCTTTTCATCCAACCTTCCCACCTCCTGCTCCCATCGAACCAACTCAACCGGGGTAGCCTCTTTCTGTATTTCTTGCACACTTTCTATGGTATTATTAAACAAATCAGATTCCTCCACCCACCTTGCAGAAGATGTTACAAACAGAGGTGAGTGTGGACTGGGCCGTTTGTTTAGCAATCTGGTCAGCAAAAGAATTCCCCGCCCCTACATCGTCCACCACTGCCTTATTCGGCACTGCATTTTATTATTGCTACTCTTTTGGGTAATGTCAGAGCTGTAAGCAATCGCAACACCAAGGGACGATTCTGTATTTTCTGACCATGAGAGGTAAGGAAACCTCTTTCCTTCCACAGCCGCCCGAAGCTATGGGCCACGCCAAAGGCATATTGGCTGTCAGTATAGATGTTAACCCCTAACCCCTTGCTCAATTCACTGGCTCGTAATAATGCCACTAGCTCAGCAGCCTGAGCTGATCAATAGGGCAGTCGAGAAGTCTCAACTACTGTTTTTAGCGTTGTGACTGCATATGCAGCTGTTGTTGTACCATCTGTTACTTGAAACAAGAACCATCCACATACAATTCCCCTTGGGGGTCAGATAGAAGAATGTCTGTGAGGTCAATTCTCCCCTTCGTTTCTTCTTCTGTCCGAAATATACAATCATGTACATCATTTTTAGTTTCATCTGAAGGGAGAGGTAGCAATGTGGCAGGATTTAAAGTAGCACATCGCTTAATCGTGATATGGGGGGCAAACAAAGTTAATTCATAACCAGTAAGGCGTGCACTCGTGAGAGGCTGTGTTTTTGTTTTATTTAACAAGGCATCCACAGCATGAGGCACCATCACTGTTAGGCTAGAATTTAGAACGAGCCCCTCCGACTGTCGGATGGCCACCGCCACAGCGGCCCTCAGACAGCTAGGAAGCGCTCTGGCAACATGATCCAATGTGGCCGAAAAGTAAGCACAAGTTCTCTGCTTACCACCAAATCCTTGTGTTAACACTGAAAGCGAGCAACCGTCGACCTCATGCACATATAGTACAAAAGGTTTACGGTAGTCAGGAGTACCCAAGACGGGTGCAGAACAAAGAGCAGATTTCAGAGAGTCAAAAGAATGTTGACATTCATCGGTCCACGGAAGGGGTTCATGCACATCTTTAGTGGGTAAATGTAACAAAGGTTTAGCAAGGAGAGAAAAGTTAGTAATCCATTGGCGACAGTAGGAGGTAATGCCAAGAAAAGCAAGAACATCACGCTGGGTGCAAGGCACAGACATGTTAGCGATAGTAGTAATACGTTCAGGAGTCAGACGCCTCCCCTCTTTCGACAGTAGATGACCTAAGTAGGTCACCTCCTGTCGACAATATTGGAATTTGGACAGGGACACTTTATTACCTTTCGCCGCTAGGTGGTGCAACAGTTTCACAGTGGCGTCTTTACAACCCTCTTCAGTGTCTGATGCTACTAACAAATCATCCACATATTGTAAGAGCACATTACCCGTAGGCAAAATCAAATCGTCTAGAACTGCTTTAAGAGCTTGACTATAGATGCTAGGACTTTCGGTATAGCCTTGAGGTGCGCGACAAAATCTGAAGCTGCGGCCAGATAATGAGAAGCCGAAAATCTGACGGCTATCGGGATGGATTGGGATGCTAAAGAAAGCATTTTTCAGATCAATGACCGAAAAATACCTTGCAGCTGGAGGGATCATGGTAAGTATCGTAGTTATATCAGACACCACTGGGTACTGGGGCACCACAATCTTATTAACCTCCCGTAAATCGATCACAAAGCGATATGTATCGACGTTTTCCGAATTCCCAGTGTCAAGAGTCTTTTTCAAAATCGGGAAAATAGGGCTGTTACAAACATTAGCAGCTGTCTCCTCTACTACACCTTTATCAATCAAGTCCTGTATAATGGAGAGTAAAGCCCGCTCACCAGCCGGCGAAATCTTATATTGAGGTATCCGTGGTAACTTTATACCAGGTTTCAATGTTATATGAGCAGGAGGGATGTCTAACTTACCGACATCCGCATCCCCCGTAGCCCACAGCGTAGAGGGAACAGTGTCGAATTCAGGTGGAAGAGGTTTGTTTTTGGCAAAGTACTGTTTCATAGCTGGAATGGGGGGTTGTATTGTCAAGTAAACACTGTCCGGTGAGCAGTGGATTTTTGCATTTAATTTCTTTAACATATCCAGGCCCAATAAATTTTCACCACAATGCGAAATCAACAGAAAGGGGGAGTCAACAGTAACTGGACCAATAGTGAATGGGAGCGGCCTGGAGATGGGGCTTACCACCGGAACTCCTGAAAATCCTACTGAAACATTATTTTGCCCGGACAGAGCAGCCCCTGGGACAAATGATCGAGCAACAGAACTGTTCATTGCTCCTGTGTCAAGCAGAAAATTCTCAGAAGTCCCCATCAGTTCCCCCTTCACATAGGGTCCTTATTGATTGACTGGTATTGACACTTGGCCCCCACTCTGTCCTTGGCTGTCCTATGTATAAACATACCCATCTTGGTCTCTAAACGCGTAGTCCTCGTTAAAGTATTGCCTACCTTGAGGATTATCAAAATGATTTAGTTCAAACTGTCCTTGCGCTGCTTCCTCTCTACGCGTATCACTCCGGTCTGGACCACCTCGACAACGTCCTCGCCCTTGGACAGCTCCGTTCTGTGCTAACAGCAATGGACACTGGGCTCTCCAATGTCCTTCCTGTTTACAATACGCACACTGATTTATCCCCAACGACGGTGACCGCTCAGCCCTCCACAGGGCTTGGTCGCCCCACTCACTGCTGCCGCTCCTGCCTGCCTTTGCCGCCTCCTGCCTGCAGATTCCTTCGCTCGCTGCCCGCTGCTCCTGGGAATTTCCCGCTGCTCCTGGGAATTTCCCGCTGCCCGCTGCTTCTTGGAATTTCCCGCTGCTGCCTCCCTGCGGCCCCGCCCCCTGTGATTCCATTCGCCGCCCCGCTCCCGCCACCCAGCTGCTCCTCCCTCCGGGCTCCTTACTTATGACGCCCCCAGAGCGACCGCGCAGCGGACGTGCGCAGGGGGAGCTCCGATTGAACGCCGAAGGTGCGCCAAAGGTAAGACCGTCTGCGCCTGGCCCGCGCCCAGCGCCAGGACCCCTGGCTCTCCCCGCTGAGGCAAGACAACCCGACTGACCTACGACGCCGCCACTCTCAACGCACTCAATGCCGGCCGGACCCACGCCTGCTGCCGAGCCACCCCGAGACGCACCCACGGACCCTTCACCTGCTGCACCTGCAAGTTCACCTGCCTCCGAACCTGCCCCGCACCTGCCAAGACAAACACCAGCAGCAACCACCTCAAGTGCATCCTGATCAACACCCGCTCCGTCCACAGACACGCCGTGGAACTCTGGAACCTCCTCGACGCTACATCACCGGACGTCGCCTTCCTCACGGAAACCTGGATGAACGCCTCCTCTGCACCCGACATCGCCATCGCCATCCCGGACGGGTACAAGATCATCAGGAGGGACCGCATAAACCAGACCGGCATCGCCATGGTCCACAGGAACACCATCCGCATCACGACCGACGCCAACGACTCCTTCGCCGCAGCCGAACATCTCCACTTCCAGATTCACACCGACCCTAAGACGACCCTCAGAGGCACCCTCGTCTACAGACCCCCGGGACCACGCACACAATTCAGCGAAGACATCACAGACTTCATCAGCCCGCACGCCCTCCCCTCCACTGACTACATCCTCCTCGGGGACCTCAACTTCCACCTGGAAAACAACAAGGACCGCAACACCACCGCCATGCTGGAAAACCTCGCCAACCTCGGACTCAAGCAACTGGTCAACACCCCCACCCACTACGCCGGCCACACGCTTGATCCCGTCTTCTCTGCCAGCAAGTACATCACCTTCAGCCACGCCACCGGACTCCACTGGACCGACCACAGCTGCGTCCACTTCAGCTTCAAAAGATCCACGACCCACCACCACCCGCAACAGGTACCTCACAGGAATTGGAGCAAGATCACCGCAGACCAGCTCACCACCTCCCTCAGCCAGAGCCCACCGGCCAACACAACGGACCCCAACGAAGCAGCCCGCAACTTCACACAGTGGCTGACCGCCTGCGCCGACGACCTCGCGCCACTAAAGAACCCTCCCAGCAGACCCAGAAGCAAGAAGGCATCCTGGTTCACCGACGACCTCAAGGACTCCAAGAAGACCTGCCGCACCCTCGAGAAAGCCTGGCTCCTCGACCGGACCACCGACAACATGACCGCCCTCAAACACGCTGCCCGCAAGCACCACCAGTTCATCCGCACCACCAAGAAGAAATCCCTGAAGGAACGACTGGACAACAACGCCCACGACAGCAAAGAGCTCTTCACTATCGTCAAGGAGTTCTCCAACCCCAGCACCGGCACCAACGACATCACTCCGTCACAAGACCTCTGCGACTCCCTCGTGTCGTTCTTCCAACGCAAGATCGCCGACATCCACAACAGCTTCAGCGCCCCACCTACGCACCCAACCGTCGAACCAATGCCCCCCACCGCCACCCTTCGCACCTGGACCACGGTGACCACCGAAGACACAGCCCGCACGATGAACACCATCCACTCCGGATCACCGACCGACCCCTGCCCGCACCACGTCTTCAACAAGGCCGACTCCACCAATGCACCCCAACTCCGGAACATCAACGCCTCCTTCAACACCGCCACCTTCCCGGAGAGCTGGAAGCACGCCGAGATCAGCGCCCTCCTGAAGAAACCTACAGCGGACCTCACCGATCTCAAAAACTTCCGCCCCATCTCGCTCCTCCCTTTTCCTGCTAAAGTCATCGAGAAGATCGTCAACAGACAGCTGACCGCCTTCCTCGAGACGAACGGATCCCTCGACCCCTCGCAGTCCGGCTTCAGAGCCAACCACAGCACGAGACCGCCCTCATCGCAGCCACCGACGACATCCGGACCCTGCTCGACAAGGGGGAAACAGTGGCCCTCATCCTCTTGGACCTCTCCGCTGCGTTCGACACGGTCTGCCACCGCACCCTAGTCCAGCGCCTCAGTAACATCGGTATCCAAGAGAAGGCACTGGAGTGGATCATCTCGTTCCTCGCCGGAAGAACACAAAGAGTCCGCCTCCCCCCGTTTCGCTCCGAGGCCACCGAAGTCATCTGCGGCGTCCCGCAAGGATCTTCACTCAGCCCCACCCTCTTCAACATCTACATGAAACCTCTCGCAGCCATCGCACGCCAGCACAACCTCAACATCATCTCTTACGCCGGCGACACCCAGCTGATCCTCTCCCTCACCAGAGACCCCGACACCGCCAGAACCTGCCTACACGAAGGGATGAAAGACGTCGCCGAGTGGATGAAGGACAGCCGCCTGAAACTGAACTCGGACAAGACGGAAGTCCTCATCCTGGGATCTTCGCCCTCTGCCTGGGACGACTCCTGGTGGCCCCCAGCCCTGGGCACCGCACCCAAGCCAACCGACCACGCACGCAACCTGGGCTTCATCCTGGACCCCTCCCTCTCGATGACCCGACAAGTCAACGCCGTCTCCTCATCGTGCTTCAACACCCTGCGTATGCTTCGCAAGATCTTCCGCTGGATCCCGACCGAGACCAGGAAGACTGTCACCCAGGCACTCGTCACCAGCCGACTGGACTACGGAAACGCCCTCTACGCCGGAACCACAGCCAAGCTACAGAAAAGACTCCAGCGCATCCAGAACGCCTCCGCCCGACTCATCCTGGATGTCCCCCGACGCAGCCACATCTCCAGCCACCTGAGGAACCTGCACTGGCTCCCCGTCGACTAGAGGATCACGTTCCGGCTCCTCACCCACGCACACAAGTCTCTCCACGACCTGGGCCCCAAGTACCTCAACGACCGCCTGACCTTCTACACGCCCACCCGCCAGCTACGGTCCACCAGCCTCGCCCTCGCAGCCGTACCACGCATCCGAAGAGCCACCGCCGGAGGAAGATCCTTCGCTTACCTGGCTGCCAAGACTTGGAACTCCCTCCCCATCCACCTTCGGCTGACCCAGGACCATCTCGCCTTCAGGAAACAACTCAAGACCTGGCTGTTCGAGCAGTAGCATACCCCTCCCCCCAAGTGCCTTGAGACCCTCCCGGGTGAGTGGTGCGCTATACAAATGGCATGATTGATTGAATGATTGATTGACTGGGCCTCCACCCCTTCCTGTCCCCACCCCTCTGGACATGGGTCCTCGGACGCCTCTTCCTCCTCCTCGTCCTCTGACAACTTGCTGCAATAACACCCGAGTCTTGAGGTCTTTAGCCTTCTTTTCTATTTTATCCTTGCTTTCGTTTTCCCTATGCTCATAGTACTGGGCCATACTCCGTATAACAGAAGGGGTGGACGTAGTCCAAATGCTCTCGGCGGCTTGTAGCCGGGTAGAGACTTCTGGTAATAAGTTAGTCACAAAACGATTTACAAACAACCGGATCCCACTCTCTGTAGCAAGGTCCTGACCGCTAAAGTCGATAAATGTGCCTGCAAATCTAGTGAAGAAATCGCAAACACTCTTCTTGCTTTTGCTTACTGGCTGTCAATTTATCCCAATCGACCTTGCGAGGGGGAATCAAGGAATGCATATACGCAATAATTTTGGCTGGGAGGGTAGTAATTTCATTTTTTGGCTTGTCCCCTGGTGTGCGGTCCTTATCCCATTCTTTCAACTGTTCCCAGGTTCCTCCTAATTCGGCAACGTGATCCGTGTCATGTACCTGTCGCCATATATCCACAGGGACCAACAGCCCGAAAAACAATTCAACATCGGCTAAGGTCATCACGGCTGAAGCCGCAGCTTCAGTTAATTCCTTATAGTAGGCTGTGGGATTCTTGCTGGGATAGGGAAGCTGTGATTTTAGGGCCAGGACTTCACTTCTCTTCCATGGAGTGTATACGCATTGCTCCTGAAACTGAGCCTCTACTCTGTCTCTTGTTACTACATTCTGATCATTACGTAGTTCGGGTACTTCAGGATGGAAAATGGGAAGCACTTCCCTCAAGGGATATTGAGAATCCCAATTGGGACATTTCAAAAACATTCTACTTCGGTATTTTACCAACGTCTCTACGTTCTTATACACTTCCCCTGGACTTAGATCAAACTTATGGGTTCGGTCCAAAATGTCGTACAATATCTGAGGAGCCAACCCGTCTCAAAAGTATTTCTCCCAAATTTCAATAAGGTAACGAGACATTTGATACAATGCATGCTGTTGCAAAACGGGTTCAAGATCCATTATGGTACTCCATAAGTCAGTCACAGTGTTCACATTTTTCCGCATCCATTTAACTGCCTGTTCAGCCATTGCTTCCTTTTCGCTATATCCACTGCTGCCCTTGTGAATAGTCGCCTAGCGTTTAGTCCACTTATGGCCCCTAACGGAGTATGGTCCCTTACTTGAGGTGTTGTACCAGCCGATTGAGAAGTCCATATAGGACTCGGGGTTGCTAAAATTACACGAGAACTTCCCATGGGTCGCTGCGTATCAGGAATTAGGGTAGCTGTATCTCTTAGTGAGATAGGTGTGGTACTCAAATGCCAACAGTAGCTAGAGACGCAGCTACCACTGGGGCCGGGGCTAGGGGAGCGGTGGCTAACTGGAGGGGAACAGCGGAGTACACGCGCTGCAGTGCATACAGTGGGGGAGGTCGAACGTCCAATAGATCCTCTATTTCATCTTCAGCTTCATTTCGAGTAACGTAACTTTTGTCTGTCTGCAATCTAAACTGTCTATTCAAACAATTAATATTCTGTTCAGTCTTGTTTTATCATAGGCAATGGCTTTCTGGGTAACAATCTGTCCTTCTTTTATCTTGACTAATTTCTCTGCTCTGATACGTCTACGCTTTGCTTCTTTCTGCCACTTAATAAGGGTGTCAAACATGGCTTGTCTGCTGCGCTTAGAAAACAGACGATCTTGTAAATATTGAATCTTCTTTTCATCAAAAGACCCTGTCAACGGCCACTGTAGTTCTACATTATCCTTTGTATATTTGTGCCATAAGGTATTAAACAAGAGCGGTGCAATCCTGTGCTTGCAATACATATCATGACTAGGGCTCCCTTCTGGAGGGGCCGGTTGACTTTCATCCAATCTTGTGCCTCTCCGACAAATACAGCCGAAACATAACTTACTGAAGCACGGCATTATCTTTCTAGAGTCTAATTTATCTGGCTGGAAGGGAAAGAAAGTTAATTACAACACTCTCATACACATGGCCATGTTCAAGCAACTTCAACTATTCACATACAATGAACATACAACAATCTTCGGACAACCTAAAGGACAAAACAAATTTGTACTAAACAAAAGGCAGAGCCCGTCGACTCCTGCTCATGGAGAACTCGTGTATTTTCCAATTCTTAACAAAAAGAAACCCAAAGTCAAGTAGTCTTGTCCTTAGACTACCTAGAGATAGCCACACAGGTTTCTAAACCACAGACCGACCTACGGACCATCCGGTAGCCTTCCTGGTTCACCCCCTGGACTATTCTGGCTTAGCCCACTTTTTAAGCATCGCTCCAGATCTTCCCAGGGGCTACCCAATCGTGACCGCCAGCATTTCCGAGAGCAGTCCGGCCGGGTGCGAACTTTGTCACAAGTCACACCTAGGCGTCTGGTTCATATCTCTATTACTCACCCAAGATTGCTCAAAACAGGAGCGTCTGCCCGTGCAGTCTCAGTACTGACCCCCTCAGACCCCCACCAAGTTCTCCGTGGTTTCCAACCACCAAATACCAAAAACCAAATCATAGGATATCCAACACAAAACAAGACGAATCACTCACCTGATGCACTCAGGTTCGATTGCAAATTTCTCCACTGCCAACTCCTGAAGACCAACACTGTCGGCTTCTGGGTTACACCCGTAGGACTCCAGCGTGGGGCCACTAGCAGCTGAGGCCCTCCTGATCGGGAGAGCGGAGTAACTCCCAAACTGCGGTCAGTCCACCCCCTCGACCAAGATTACCTTTTTCTAATGTCCCGTTCTTTTCTGATTACGGAGGGACGACCCCAACGCGGAGTCCCGGCGGAGTCGCCAACTGAAGTACCGAAAAATAAATAAGACCATATAGAGCTATACTTACTGATAGCCCCCAATACTAATTACCAATAACCAGTCAGTTGGCAGTGAAGAAGGTACAATCATTTATTATACAACATCTCTGCCAGAGGAGCCTCTCGCGACCTAACCCCTCGAGGTCCGCCGAGAAGACTGCTGGCACATTATCAAGAGATCACATATATACTGTTACATTTCGAAACCGTTACCTAAAAAGGAAAAATACAAGTTGGTACATGTTGCTGAAAAGGAAAGACCATATATGGCATACAAAGCAGCTTCAGTTTAGCTCAGCTCGTTATAGCAAGATTGATGAGGGTAACTCCTTTCTGCCTGTCTCAGGAGGGTTCGCACAGCGCCTCCTGGAATGCGCTTATCCGGCCTACCCCCACCTATAACCTTGATAGGCCTAACATGCAGGAGCAGCAGTTTGTTGCAGTTGTCATGCTATTTCTTAAGGGAACAGCCCTTACCGACTATAACGATTGGATTTTACTAGTGCTACAGGCAAGCTAGGCCACAAAATGGCGCTGGTCGGGTTAAGTTATAATACCCGTCAAAAGGCAGAATCTCATATAGCGTGTTTAGCAACCAAAAGAAAGTAATTAATGTGAAACCGACTAATGCACGAGTACCTATACTGAGCTAAATAGATAATAATCCACATTTGTATAGCGCACAATCACCCGTTAGGGTCTCTAGGCGCTGGGGGCCGTCGGGAAGATTAAGCAAGCTATTGCCCAGAGTCGCATGGTGCTGGGCTAACCTGCCGCCGGAGCCGGGGATCGAACCCTGATCCCCAGATTCCAGCGTCAGTCGCCCTGGCCGCGGCGCCACACCTCTCCCCTTAGATGCATCACGCTAATTTCTAAACGATACTATGTGCCTTCAGTTTACTCACAAGGCCTGATTTAGACTTCAGTTCCTCAAACTATCCGATATTGTGTTGTGCGAGGGGTGTAGGAGCGGTGCAATATGCGAAGCTGGATTAGCGTGAACCTAGCTCGAATCGCCACCTCCCTTGGGCCTTGCAATGCCTCTCTCCAGTCATCGTCTTCCAGTAGCCCTACGTCTGTTTCCCATTTCTCCCTCAGAGGGCCCAGGGGATCAGTCAGATTGTTGATAAGTTTTTTGTAAGTGAGGGAGATTGCTTTATCTATCATTGGGTCCATAACAACCTATCCTCAAGTGGGGCATATTCCGGTAGCTGTTCCCCCGTCTGCAAATGTTCATAGATGGCATGTCTAAGTTATTGATAATGTAGGAACTCACCGTTCCCCATCTGAAATTCCGCCTGTAGGGATGCAAATTCGACCACGTCTCCTCTCTGCCAAAGGTCCCCCAGTCTATCGATACCTATAAGGTTCCATGCGCGAAGGCCTTGCAGTTTGTCCACTGCCGGGAGAAAGTTCCCGGCCCATAAGGGGGTCTGGGCAGTTAGTTTTGCCCCCATCCCAGCAATTTCGTTGCTCTTTTCCACAGTAACCAAAAAGAAATCCCTATGCTTAGAAGCAGCTTTAGATTGCTGAAGGAATAATCATACAAAGGGTTTGATGGAAAAAGAGGGGGAATAGTGTATTCATTATGAACAACTAACGTGGTAACGAAATGAGGTAGTTTCAGGTATTAAACTTTATGTTACACTGCCCCAACGCCGATGCCTGTAACAGGCGATGCGAGAAGCCAGTCCGCTCCTCGATTTCTAAATTACCCTATCCAAGATGGCCGCGTAAAAAATGTATATATTAATGTAGAACTTCGCTCGATTAAAAGAGCATCTTTCTGGAATTAAAGTAAAGAAGGAAAGTAAAGGAAAGAGTACTTAAAAGAATAATTAACAAAAATACGGGTCATATCTATGGTAATATCATCGGAAAACACCACTCGAAATACGAAAGTCCCCGGGAATTACTTCCGGGTGCTGGGATACTACAAACGATAAGTTAAATAGATTCGCCACTAACATCGGTAATGAGTAAGAATACAGAAACTGATAATCAACACGATCCGCCCATCTGAGAGCCTTTGTTGAGAGAAAATAAACTTAATTTAAAACTCCAGGCTTGCATTTCCGGGTCAATCTGAGGAGAGCCAGCATAAAAACGAGGCGTCCGAGGTGTTAGTTCACCCTTTGAATTAAGACGAAGGCGGACGCACGGAGGAACAGGGAGGCCGACCAGGAGACTAGAGGTATGGATCATAAGAGCTTTGCGTAAATCAGGGCCCCCACGAGCTCGATCACCAAAGTCAGAAAGCGGCAATACATAGTGGGATGCTAAGCCCTAGAGGGCTTTTGGTTAACTGAGGGGACCTAATGTGTTGCTTGACTTATACTTGACTAACAAATAATTACAAGGAGAATTGGGGAAACAATCCTTGGCAAAAGAACACTTGCATAATTTAATGAATAACAAGGGGAAACAAGGTTGCAAGGAAACCCCATATTTTGATGAAGCAAGTGATTAAAGTAAATATAACTCTGATGACATTATCCCAGTTTCCTAAAAACAATCTAAGACAGATTCTGAATGACGAGCTCATAGATGCACGTTGTGTGTAAAGATCGGAACCATTGTTTTCTTTCCTATCTGGTTGAATCTAATCTTATTTTCCCAGATACTGGTGTTCTGACTAATAGAACCACAGAGTGGAAGTACATAATCTAAAGAGCACAGCGTCAACGTGAAATACTATCTGTTGGTGAGTACACTGCGGACAAATAAATGCCCCTATGAAATACTTTTCGACCGATATGCCTTAATAAATACTAAGGGTGAATGTATTTTCTCGATAGGACACTCGACCAAACGGAACGATCTAAGTTCATAATAAACGGTGGTTCCTTCGTGCAAATAGAAAACGTGGAGGCAATATCTAAAGGTAATTGATTGTCTCATAGCATGGACACAATTGTGGAACCAATAGTTTAAAACCCAAATGCCTGATGGATATCGAGCTATAATAAATGATTTACATTCTTATAGCTTCCCAGCGTGACCCAAATCATCAATTTCCTGGTCTATGCTGAGAGTAACTGACACATGCCAATCAAACTTGATTCTGGAACTATATTGCAGGTACCAGATTGTCTATATCCAATAGTCACATGATGCAACTTTCTTTCTGAAATGAAAGAGTGGGGTTGGAGAAAACAGTTTAGATAACATCTAGATACACTATCAAAAAAAGAAGTAAGAGTGTGAAGGGGGTTTAAGATTGTTGTATTAGCAAAAAAGAGTAAGCCAACTGTACTATTTTGAGCGTAATAGATGACATGGCACTAAAATTCTTGTTGTTTGACTTATAGATTCTGTGAAAATTTTATGTTTGTCCTGATGAAGGTGCAAAGATTGAAAGCCACCGAAACGCCGCGTCGACTTGTTTTTGCATACTGCATTTGTTTGTTTTAATTTGTAATTGCAATCCTTTTACGTAAAGGTTGTCTTAGTTGTTTTTAATTAATTTTTTAGATTGTAACCCATTTGGGAGGTCCAAATAAATTTCGAATTGATTTTTATCTCTTTGTTGATACTTATCTTTTGACCACATTGTAGTGTTTAATGCTTACTTCGATTGGCTCTCTGCCATGATTGCCCCAGATCTAACTCTCCTTAAGAAACCCTTTGTATGATTATTCCTTCAGCAATCTAAAGCTGCTTCTAAGCATAGGGATTTCTTTTTGGTTACTTTAGCTCCCCCTCCCTGACATTCGTTATTAGGGGATCCTCCATTTGGTTGAAAACGTTGCTCTTTTCCACACCTCTACCACTGCATTCGTCTGTGGCGGGAGAGTCCTGCGGCTTCTGCCTCTGTTGTAAAGGGCAGCCAGGTAGGTCTCATCTCCGAAGACCATGTGGTCCACCCGGTATGCCGGCTCTTCCACAGGTGCGAACACCCACCCATTAACATTGACAGCTGGGTCGCCCAGTAATACAGTTGAACGTCCGGAACTACGAGCCCGCCCTCATACACCCCTCTCTGTAACTTCTTGAGAGCTATCCTGGGACAGCCCCCACTCCATAACAGAGAGCACTGCTCCGACGCAACCGCTCGAAAGAACTGCTCCGGCATCACAAATGGCGCACTCTACAGCGCGTAGAGCAGACGGGGGAGGGCCATCATCTTGAATAAGACCGCTCGGACCATTAGGGACAGCGGGAGGGTCTTCCAGTGTACAACATCGCCCCGCAGACGTTCCAGCTGAGCCGTTACATTCAGGCGCATATACTGTGCCTCTGTCTTCGATAGCCAGATCCTCAGGGGCTTCTTTTCTTCAGAACATATATATGTAGCAGCAGGTTCCTGTCGTCACCAGTTACTATTTAGAATACATAACGTTCTTGGGTAGGGTAGCCATCCTCTCAACGCCACTTACATTGGATTGTGCAAGAATACCATTCACCACCTATCTCTGGAACAAAATTAAGAAGTGGCTTTTATTCTTCAACTTAAACAGAAAGATAGCACCTAGCATGAAACCCGCGGCTCATTTAAATACCACCCATTATCATGTCAAACTTATTTTAAAATGTTATGTCTAGTTTATCGAAAGAACACTGCTTAATAGGATCCAACGCTAAAAAAAGAAAGAAATACATGGTAGACACATAGTAGAGCATTAGGGAGTAAAGCCAGTCAAACTATCACCACATAGATAACCTCCCACACCTCCTTGAGGATATATACACAATACCCTAATAAAAACGTGCACAGTGAGCCTCGAAGACCATTTCAGGCTTCAACAAACCCTAAAGTCACAGATTCTCTCCGAAGCAGCATCAGGTGGTGTGTTACAAATCCTAACATAACACAAAATACCATAAGCAGTTGTTTTGTAGATTTGGCCCAGAAACCAATTGTAAGAAATTAACAATTGATTCTGATCTAGCGCTTAAATGCATATGCCCCATCACCTGCCACAGAAAACACTGGTAGCCTTCGGTAACCAACAGGGCCATTGGAATGATGCAATTGTACGGCAGTTTTAATTTTCACATTAATTCTAGCTTTGAAGCATTTGCCACATAATCCATAACTGCAGATTTCTTTTTTTAATTGATTCTAAATCAAACGATTTAAAAGTTACTAAAAATGCAGCTACACGTGTTCCAGCACAGTGGAAGGCCCTATGCAAGCTGGACTTTCATTGACGCAGCGTACAAACCAGCAAAGCTGTAGCACCAAAGAAGCTGGCCGCTGCTTCACGCTGATCTCTGTCAGCCACAAACCTCCTCGTCCTGAAACCCCCGACCAGCTGTACCATATTTCCCTCCTGCTGCAGTTACAATTAAGGGGCCACAAACGCAGCAGTAAGGCGGCAGGGCAGCAGGGCTTAAAGGCAGTTCATAGGTGGCAAGCGCAGTTGTCATTGGAGGTGGCTGCTGAGTGCAACCAAGTTGGGTGCAGCTTGCGGATTCGCCCAGAGTGCCCCATCGTCCGCTTCTTTAAGCCACCTGGAGTGCATGAGGTGGACCGGAGCCAGGGAATCGCCGGGGAGTCACCACTACCGCAGAGTGTCACCCCGCTGTATCCAACAGGATCAGGCCAGCGTCACCCTTTTCATTCGGGAGGTAGGTAGCGACCGACTGGGGAGAGTCTAATGTGGCGCGGCCTGAGGCACCCAGTCGCAGCAGCTGCCAGGATCCCCTGGTTCTCCCTAAGCAGTCGGCAGCTGGGTTGGGTTACCCCAGCAGTCCATCACCAGTTGGGAGAGCTCAAGGAGTACCAGGAACATCACGGAGGCGGTTTGTGGAACATGTTGGTACCCCGCCCATATTCAAGTCAGGATCACTCCTCAGTATCCAACTTCACTTGCTCTGATATACACCCTGCAGACCTTGCTTTTGCCACCTACTACTGCACCTTACTCCTTGACCTAATAAACAGCCAGCAGCAACTTAGAGCGGTTTAGGGTGCCTGCGCAATATGGGGCCAATCGAGGATTAGTGACCGTTCTGGTAGGGGGAACTTCCCCTGCGAGTAATCACTGAACGGTGCTACAACAGCCACCACAACTCCCCAGTACATAGCATAGTTCCCCTCACTGGTAGAAGCTGGGAGGGGCAAGTCGACTAGGAACTCCCTTACACCAGTACCATCATTGAGAAGCGAGCAAGTAGGACAAGTATATTAAAACATAATAAACTCTCCAAGCGCACTAACCAGCAGCCAACAAACGATTAGAATGTCTAAAAGAACTAAAAAGAAAGCCAAAGGAACGGCCAAGAAAACCCACCAAAAAACAAGCAAATCAGGAAGATATGAGGTCAGGCAGAGTAAGGATGTTTCCAATATGGCCAAAGTCAAAAAATACCAAAGGAGAGGACACCTCTAAACTCGGCATAAAAAGGGATACAATTATGGATCCCTCAATTAGTAACAATAGAGACATCGGTATCTGCTCTTCTACCACGACATAGATGCTAGTGGAACCTGCAATCCAGCACCCACAAACAACCTCAAACCTACAACCCACTTGAAGTTGGAACCAAAAAGTTAGGAGTCAAAAGAGCTCATGAAAATTGAGGGGGTGTCTCACAAGAAAACAATATGCACAATTCAGGCAAAAAACTATACAAAATTCTCTTTTTTGAAAGACCCTGGAACAGTCATTTCTCCCCCCCCCTAAAAAAAAGGATACTAGGGGCTTACAAACCCCTCTACAACCAGGGAGATTTGAATACATGCCCAGGAACTCCCCCAACACGGTTGGACAATCATAATGAACAAAGCCAAGGAAAAAACAAGGGCATAGACAGGGACAAGGATACTGACAAAACAGACACAGAAGCCAGGATAAATAGTGAGGCCAACACCCACCAGGTAACAGAGCCCATGGTGAATCTGTCATGGAAATATCCAGCAGCATAAAAAGCAGTCCAACAAGAAGCCCCACGCTTTACAAAACTCCTGCACTGGGAAACAAGAGCCAGCAGGGCACAGAACTCACAAATACATCAAGACAAGGGGAAATTAAAGATCTAACGGACTCTAAGGACTTCCAAGCCTTCCCCCCCCCCCCCCAAGAGTAGAACTCGCGGACAGAAAACAAATCTTGGGTCATACTATCACAGCCAAAAAATAGCTCTCCTTTACAGACAACAATTACACAAGCTGACACCTTTTCAGTTCCTAATCACCCACTAAACATTGCCCCAGCCGTGCGTTCCATATGAAGTCTCCCATCTAACGGACAGTGATATGACCTTCCTTGCTTCGCAGGAATGGGAGGAACTCATTGCTTTGTATAGCTTTGAGCCTGCTGTAAATCATACAAGCATGGATCCACCAAGTACGTCCACAGAAACAATCTACACAGAATCTATTTGGCAACCTTATTAAGCCCTATGCAACACTTGACTATGGCACTTCAATATCAATCTCATAAATTGGACTTGCAGCTTACGGTTCTTCGAAATTTAGCAGACTTTACCTCAGACATAGATAGGAAATTAGCAGAACTTAATAGATTCAAAGTGGGGGCAGGAAGCCGCACAAGCAATTCAAATCTTACATTAGGATTGTACTTGGGCTCCAACTATCGACAAACTATTTACGTTGCCATCAATGTTAGGAGATCTACTATCAGATCTAAAAACAAATACCACATTGCATAATCACCCGACTGATGGGCCATGCAGAGCAGATATGACGACAACCAGACCCTACAATACAAGGAACATGTCGACTAGTTTATATCATTCACCAGGAGGTAACAAACCATCAACATCAATTAAAGAGAGTGCTGCTAATGAAAATTGTTCGCTCTCAAAAGTGCATCGCAAACAAAAAAGTAAGGGCAGGAATAGGAAGATAGCCGCCCAGGGCCTTTGCGGCGAGAACCAGCCTTTGGCAACGCGCATGGAATTTGAGGGTATCAGGTGCACCTCAACCTCTACTTTGGATGAAAGGATAGACCACTCAACTACAAGATCAAACTCCACTTTGGCTCCAATCATGGGGCAAACATCAAAGCCAATACCCCAATGCGCCACAATAGGCGACAGCAAATAGAGGATCAATCAGACAAGTAAACAGCCAGCCACAACAACACAAGAACCAAGCAAGGCCACCAGTACGGCACAAACCCCAAGGACCAAACTGAGAGATGGCCCATCGATCAACCTTAGGGAGAAGCGTGGCTCAGTGGTTAGAGGCGGCAGACCCGGAAGCTGAGATCGGCCGTGGACCAGGGTTCGATTCCCCGCCTCGGCGGGTCTCGGGCTCCAAAATTCCACGGACTCGACAATTCTCGCTCCGGTGCCTACTCGACTCACGGGGTCACACTCTGCGACTCTGGGCAATAGCTTGCTTAATCTCCACTACGGCCCCTCGCGGCGGGATGCCTGGCTTTCACCTTGTGGATACCCTGCCGGGGTATCTCACAGGGGAATACCAGGACGGGTTCCCTACGCAAGCGCCTTGATACCTTCGGGTGATACGTGCGCTATATAAGTCGCAATACATTTACATTTAGGGAGTCAGCACAAAGGCCAGAAAGGGAGAACGCACACAGCATCAACATGCCGGAAAAAAAACAGGCACCTGTCGAGCCCCAACAAATCAGCTACGTCAATGCCAAACAATGAGTCAGCAAGAGCAACTCCATACCACCAAGGCCCTCAAATTATATAGTATCTCCTCACCAGGAAATCGAGGCAAAAGACGCAAAGGGAACAGATACCATCATGTTCTTTCCCGAATGCGAAACTCTGGGAAGAGTAGACATATCAAACAGGGGGAACATACTGTGGCTTCTACACTACATCGCGAGTCCAGAAAATCTAAGCTCAGAAGATCTACTCTCAATTGAATTCCTACCAACTAACAATCAGCAATGTCCAGAAGCAACTAAAACAATTTGGAATACTAATGAGACGGTCAACACAATCCTGAAAGAAGAAAATACATTTTTACAATGGGGGATAAAATTAAAAGCTGAATCAAGACCACCCTACCAAATGTCCTTTCTAAATGTCCTCAACAACGGAATACCTAAAACTACTACATCAGTACTAAAGGGAGCTCGCAGCAGCTCCCCAGGAGTTTATTTCACCCACTCAAAGGCCATTAATTCGAACACAGGCCTCGAGCATAAAGGCCCAACATCACTGTCAACAGACCTCAGATGGAAGCAAATACAGCAAACAATAACAATAGAGCGGTCCAAATGACAAGGGATGCCCTGTTTAATAACAGCCTTGGTGCAGCCAAGGAAAATCTGTATGAGTATTTGGAACATTAATGGCCTGGTGAATCAGATGGAGGATCTTGAGGTATTCATTTACTTAAAGTCATTTGATGTGCTACTACTTCAAGAAACCTGGGAGGACCAGGCATTGAGCTTCAGAGGTATACGTCACAATTTGTCCCAGCAAGAAAGGGATGCGATGTTGGTCATCGTTCAGGGGGACTGATGATATTTGCCTCAATAACCACAATAGGAGCTATTCATCAATAGAGGCACAAATTGAAGCCCCAAGTGCCATAAAGGCTGTAACGATAACACTCAAGTTTAATAAGGAAGACCAATCATAATAAACAACACCTACGTGCACCCCAAACAAAGGTTAAAAGCTGCAATAGAGCTAGTGAAAGAGCTGAAAGGGGTTATGGAAGAGCGGGACACAGACCACATCATCCTGGCAGGTGATTTTAATCTATAACTTATTGGGTCTGGGCCAGAGGATGAGCTAGTGCATGAACTAACCATCATGTGGGGAATACCGAATCAGGGTCCAGCATATTTAAGCAAACCAATGAGATGCTCGACATACTTGCTCCAAAAACTTGAACATTTCTAAATATGAGAGCCTTGAACGGCCGCTTTAAGGAGGACAACCCGCTGGTTCCAACATTTCACTCGACAAATGCCTCTACCTATATAGATTTCACCTTTACAACTTTACCTATGTTCCATAATATCGACTCCTTTAGAATAGGCGATAACGAACATAGCGATTTCTTACCCCAGGAAGTGATATTAAAAGAAAACTCAGCACACCTATTGGAGGCACGCAAAATAGCTGCTATGGAATTCACCTCGGATTTCAAACGAATAAGGTGCGAACCCAACACCACTGTGGAATTATCAAACACCGCAAAGACACTTCATTGCCAAGGAAAAGACATGCTAATCCAACCTGGGAAAGCATAGAAGAACTTTACAACGACTCTTCGGGAGAAATTTGCCACCAGATCAGGAATAAAACCGGGAAAAACTGCAGTTACCTCATCTAGGGCGGCAATTACACCAGAAATAAAGAATCTCAAAGGTACAATGAACCAAACACTAAGGGGGCTTTGCAAAACTCCACAAAACCTAGATCTGCAATGCGACTTGTGGAAACTGAAGGCACTATTAAAAAAGAAGAAATGGGAAAAAAGACTCGAGAATGAAAAACTATGGGCTAGGATACACCATGACCCCAAACTTAAGAACAGTGTGAGGCTCTGGCAGACGAATAACAGACTTCAACGACCAACTCACCAAAGGAATAAACTCCAACATAACAGAGGCTATTTGGGCAGAATACCTCCTTAGTCACTTTAACAATAATGTGCAAAAGGAGAACAAGGCAGACAAAGAATTTAGCATCACCAAAAACAGACAGAGGCATTATTCATACAGACAAAACAATGTAAAAGTCCAGAGAAGCCATACATAAGGATTCCTAGGAGTAGAAATGACAGCAGGCTCAGAATCATCACTGCTCAACAACGAAGACCGCCACGAAATAACTACATCACAGATTAAGAGACAAATAGCTAGGGGTAGGCTCGAAGGAGCCGCAGGCCCTAACAGAATTCCTCCAATGCTGTATAAACACGATGCGGAATACTGGAGCAAAGCACTAGTCCCAGTCTTCAAGGACATACAAGGCGCACCCACAATCCCGGAGTCTTGGAAAGGATCAATAATAAGCCACATCTTCAAACAGGGTGATATGAATATACCAAATAATTATTGATTAATCGCCCTACAGAAGCAAAGTACTATGTGGGAATACTCCTGGAAGAACTAACATCCTGGGCATCGGCAAATTCCATTATTCCAATAGACCAAACCAGGTTTTGTCGTGGACAAGGAACCACCACCAACATCATGGAGCTAGCCCTGTTGATGGATGTGACTAAAGTGGCAAAGTATCCCATATTTTTATGTTTATAGATTATAGCTCAGCCTTTGTTCACGTAGACCGCGCTAAACAATGGCAAAAATTGGAAAGATGGGGGCTACTGAAACCCTTTTACACCAGCTGATATTGCTACACACCGATACCGGGGTTAAGATTAAACTAGGAGCAGGCACGCACCTCTCAAGGCGAATTACCACCTTCAAAGGGCTAAAGCAAGGGTGGGTACTTTATCCTCTTTCTAGCTGACCTCCCCGGGGAACTGGCCAAGAGCACATAACACTTTCCAAAATTGGGAAAATGTTTGCTGTCCAACCTGCTATATGCGAATGACCTGGTGTTGTAAGTCAGACGCCTATTGGCCTGCAACATCTCTTGAGCACCACCAAAGGTTTTTCACAATGCACCGCCCTAAATAAAAATCTTAAGAAAACAAAAATCATGACAGAAAATTATCACAAAAGGAAAAGAATCACCTGGTACTTAGATGGCCAATGCTTGGACAAGATAACAAATTACAAATACCTTGGAGTCTTTCTGGACCACACAGGCTCGTTCAAACCCCAACTGGAGGCCCTACGTAGGAAGGGCACAATGAGCTACCTAGCAATGAAGCCCCTGAAAAAAGTGCTGCCTGGTCTAACCCTTGATCCCTTATTACAGGTGATCCGTGCAAAATTACAACCAGCACTAACGTATGGGAGCGAATCACTGAAAGGGAGAGATGCTGCGGCCTTGGATAAAGTAATTGCCAACACCTATAGAGCAATTGTCAACCTGCCAAACTATGTGTCACCTGCTCAAATACGTTTAGAAATGGGGCTACAAAAACAATTGGTGGAAAAGAGGAGCGCATATATAAAAAGTTGGCACAAGTTCAGAGGCGCTGAGGTAGGATCCTTAAACTCGCACCTTTGGAACGAGCGGTCATGCATTGAAAAATAACCCGCCAGGGAGTACTTGGTTGACTCTCTAAAGTTACTGGGACTGTCCAACCTTTGGGCGACCTACACAGACCACCAGAGTTTCAAAAAGATCTTAACAAAGGTAATAAAAATGGTATCCGTTTTAGAAGGTAAGGAAACACTGACTAAAAGGGCTCATGGCTGGACAGTACTCAGTGTCTAAAAAGTCCTTAAACCGCAATTTTACTGATTCTCCCATACTTCCTGCCATGGAAAAGGGGATCTGGAGTGCAGTATTGCCGTCTATGTTAAAGAGGAAACAAGGAACTTGTGCATGTTATCTGTACCTACTTCAAACAATATTCAAGCAGAGCAGCATCAGGACCTTTAGGCAGGCAGTAAAACTGTGCTTCAATCCGGCTGAAACACAGCTAAACTGGCAGCTTAAAATTTTTTGGGACATAGTGGCAGAGAGATTTAAACATACATCGCAAGCGGGCATTGGAAGAAACAAAACAGCAGCTTTCACTGTTGTTTAACTTGGCAAAGCTTTTGCTAGTTTACCTTTTTGACGCACTAACACTTTAGATCTGATGAAATGCGCACGCCCCAAAATGTGAATTTTAACATGATGCATAATGATGGTTTTTAATATTGTTTTTTTACCTTGTTGAACAATGTATATGAATTTGTTACTGCTATGTGTATGCAACGGTTTTAATTAACCATGCATAATAATAATAAACTAAAACTATGCAAAGCTGGACTGGTCACATTTCTGTTGCTTATTGTTCTATTTCGGGGTTCAGCTTGTACCAATGAGCTGCAACCAGTGCCCATACAGTGTTACCAAGTCTAAAAATTACAAAATAGTATAGTAATACTATAGCAAAATTTGCTGCTTTATGCTGTATAATTCGATTTTTTTTGGGCACATAATTTACTAAACCCTGACGCATAATTTGGTCCTCTCCTGCCGCATAATTCCAGTGGCCTTGGTCAGCAGTAAATTGTCACTTTCCTTGGTGAGTAGATTGCAACAAGCTTCTAAATCTGTTGGACACACAGACAACCGTTCTCGATGACAAGTGTGATAAATCTTGATAATGCAGCTAGTTAGCTCTCCTGTAACAATCACTGTAAAGCAGGTGTAAAGACGCTATTGTTCGCTATCCTGGCTGATAAGGGCTGAAATCCGAAACCGGTCCTAGGATGCTTGAATCCAGTCCAGGGAGGACCTGGCCTGGCAGTTCGGGCTGAACTGTTCCCATTGGGAGGAGAGTCAAGACTGATTTGCATATGGCTGGGTCCAAGCTGGAATGGCATGGTGAGCAAAAAACTATGGATTTAGACCCAGATCTCGTTACTGGGGTGAATGTATGACATTGTTCTGCATTCTGTCCATCAATCGTTCTTTTTGCATTTGTCACCCCGAGTGGGACGGGTATGCCTAGACGTGGGTCCCTTGCTCTCCATGCCACTGGAGTCAAGCTATCCTGGCTGATGGGGCTGAAAGAACGAAACCGGTCCTAGGATGCTTGATTCCAGTCCAGGGAGGACCTGGCCTGGCAATTCGTACTGGACTGTTCCCATTGGGCGCAGGGTCAAGACTGGTTTGTATATGGATGGGTCCAAACTAGAATGGCATGGTGAGCAAAAAAAATATGGATTTAGGCCCAGATCTCTGTACTAGGGTGAATGTATGACATTGTTCTGCATTCGGTCCATCGATGTTTCTTTTTGCATGTTCAAGTGACCAGCACCAGAGCCTCTTAACCGGAAGCACAGCAGTGATCCATACTTTAAAAGGTGGGGACCTGTAGTTACCCTCTAACCCATTTTGACAGAAGATTCCCACGAGTCAGACTATCAGGCCTAACAGAGATCAAAAAAGCAAGTGATCCAAAATAAAAAACAAATAAAAACTGAGGGAGGGAACTAGGCAGAGTAATATCCATTGAGGGACTTGACGGTGACAATGAAATGGTCTTGAATTATGCGGACTGCGTGATTACATTAGATGCTCAACCCCTTCGTTTGTGTTCTAATATTCAGCAGTGCATAACATTTAACATAATTCACCGGTCCATGCAGTATTGTACAGCCTCTGAAAGTGCACAGGACGTGGTCTACAGCACTTCTTAGAGAAGCATTGATTTTTGACTTCCCATTGTTCACTGTGGGACATGTTTTATTTTGCAGCAACTTGCAATCTATACAGAACGTTTTTATCTGTTTTTGAGGTGTTAAATGTATCCTTTTTACTGATTTTATTGCGACGTTTAAATTAATTATCTCTTATCTATATGGTTACTTTGGTGTTGTTCAACATACAACACATACATTTTTCTTTGAGGTAGGCCTAGCTGCATACAACAACATACCAAGGATGAAAAGGAATTTCTCGCAGATACTAGTTTAACTAATACGAGTCATATTATTTTTACTTTTTGGAAGCCCGGTCATATCTCCCATCAGGATTGCAGTTTCTCTCTCTCAAAGCTTAACAATCTTTCCTACTACCAGTATCAACATTCATCCTCGCATATTGATATTGAAGCTGGAGGTCTAATGTGTGCAAAGTAGTGATCCATCAGTGACGCGTGGCTGGCATCTAACTTGTGTTCCACAGATACATTTTTCTTTTATGTGTTTTTGAAAACCTGCATGGGGGTGCGTAAATACATACTTTGTACTTATGGTCCTTGCTTGCAAGAAGCAGGGCTGCCAGTAAAAGAGGCGCTGTTACTGTCAGCCTAGCTTCTCGTAAGCAACAACCATAAATACAAAGTGCGTGTTTACACCTCGCTTGCAGGTTTTTAAAACACATAAATAAAAGGCATTGTCATTGACAATGCAAATAGCAAAAAATCTCGCAAATGCGAGACCTATTGCATTGCAAATGTTTGTTTCATAAAAAAGATGCTTGCACTTTCTAATATTGTTCCGACTATAATTTAAAAAGCTAAAATACCAAACAGCGCAACTTTAATAAATAGGCTATGCTTGGGCTCACTACGTCATAATGTTTTTCTCAGCAAGCGTTTATGTCGCACTGTTGGTTAAATTGCTTGTCCCAGAAACATTTCCCATATGGCACTCCATGAGATCCCATCAGCAGCAATAACTGCACTCAATAATGTGACCCGAGAGACCTATTAATTTATTAGTCAACTGTAATTTCTTTCCTTTAATTCAACATAGACTTTTGTTCTCGTTTCTGACTCAAAGTGGTAATCGTTCGGATCAGCGTGGCGCCAATCAACCTCAGCCTGCCGCTGCGCTTGACGAATGACGCAGCGGCGTAAGGTCACCCTCCCGTTGGCAAGCCAACTGTTATGGCTGGAAGTGTAGGTATATCATGAAATGTTGACCATACTAGATATATTCTGAAACGTTAATTAGGGAAAACCGGCAATTAGGGCAAAGTAAACACTCCTAACTCTGTAAATGCATGCTCCAACAGTCATCCAAGCACTGGGATGGATGTTGGAAAAAACACACGTCGCCTGCTTGCATGTATTATAGTCCAAATAAGATACTGAATACATTTAAATGTAGAGCTGCTCTGTTAGTGAGCATCCCTTTGGATAATCATAGGGGACATCTATGTCATTTATATGTAGATAAATCTAGATGACATTTATGTTGACGTCTGTGATTACCAATCTTTTTTAACCTGTAATAGGGCCCGCTTATGTATGTGGTTGCTGGGAGCAAGTTTCCACCAGTCTCTTTACCTCTAGGCAACCCACATGATTTAGCAGTAGGCAGAGCTCCACCCGTGGGCTGCTAATTCTATGGGTAGTGTGTAGGGCTGCCTGATAATTTAGAAGAGGGGCAGAGGGTGGCACTAGGATAGCTTCCAGCTCCACCACCTATAAGCTGGCACTTGACCTCATTCCCACTGCCAGTGTAGTGGGATTGTTTTACTTTAATGAGGTTACGTCAATGCTTTACAGAATGTTATCAATGCATTACAGAATGTTATGGTTTGAACAATGTTGGCCCGTGCATGAGGTGTGCGCTGGCTGAAGGTTCGATGGGCAATGTCAGTTGCTGATCGACCTTCGTGCCAGAGACATGCTCAAAGTCGTGGGTGAAGTTTATGCATAAATAAATACTCGACTTACCAGAAGTATGGCTTCCTAGTGGTAACTTCTCAATCTCCACAGCCAGGCATAGGGAATGTCAGCAATTTCTCGCTGTCACATTTTAAATACACTTGCATGTGTAGTACCAAAATATAACGTTTTCTACATCCACCAACAAAAAATATGACTCCAGTAAATTGACTACCACTCTATTGACAGTGGCATATTGTTATATCTAAGGTTTTTACTTTACATCTTCCCTGTTTCTCTGCCTCTGCTGTTCAGCCAGTGTGAGTGGAATGTTAGTGTGAGTGTGATGTCATTGGAGTGTTTGGTATTCTGTGAAGGGACTGTCAGTTGGATCCTGGGCTGAGCAGCAGAGAGGATGCTCCTGGTGGGGCTTTGATTACTTATATACTGGAAAACCTATCTAACCATCTAAGAAGAATAAACTTATCATCTGCAACCTATCCAAGTCTTCTGGAATTCCTTACTAGGATGTAACATATATTATGCAGTCGATGTTCTTGTAGTTTTATATCTATGACCTTAGTATTCTGACATACACTCATGGTCTCCAAATGGACATCAACTACTTAGAATAATTACTGTTACTTGTGCTTCCCTCAGTAGCTAATACATCTGTTTTGAGGGGAAAAGGAATATTCCAGCACGGGCCTACATAGAGAGAATGAATGAGAGCCGTTCCCCTATTGGGCATGTTCACCTTCTTCTAAATAATACAGCAGGCATACTGCTTCCACTATTTTAGCACCCTGTCACCAGTGAGCAAAAGACTCCGACATGGTAAAGGTCATGACAGTTGTTTTTGTTTTTGCAGTTTTACATAGCGCAAACTCAACACTGGCACAAGTTGCATTACAGACGGACACATTAATTTTAGGCTAGGGGAGATTAAGTGATTTGACCAGAATCACAGGATGCTTGAGCCCCCTAACAAACTAGTTTGTCAGCTTCAAAGTCGGACGCTCTAGCTTACCTTCATGGATACTTGTTTGAAATGGTATTCTATAAGTGCTTACCTCAACCAAATACCAGCCATCTCTCTCCCCCATCTCCCTCAAAGTAAAAGTCATCAAGAAATGTGGGACAAAATCTACCTGTCTCTTGTTTCTGGAACTGAGACCCTCATTGCAAAAGCCAGCATCTCACGCGATCCTACGAGCACTTTCCTCTTAACATCACTCATCCAGAGGGGCTTAGAACATCGAGAGGAAAAAAACGGGTGCAATGAATCGCATGCCTTTCCACAGATGGTTCTACTCATCGATCCATAGAAGCACAATCTTTGGAATCTATGACGTAGAACAAACAGCCCTACAGAATACTTGAGAATTTAACAAACCTCAGCACCCGAGGCCTTGTCAACTAAACTGGGTCTAGAGAGGTGTTGTAAATGTTTATCTCTCTCAATATGGTCTCCCAGTAATAGCCCTTCCTTTGTGCCCTCTCCTCCCCCATCCTTCCAGAATACCTGTGATGTTCTGAATGCTTTATGTGTAACTAAGCTGCATTCCAGATGTCAGTTGGTGGTCTGGTCAGCTGGTGAGGTGTACGCTTAAACTGTGCTCTGTGAATAAACCTCTACTTACCTTGAGAAGGCTCCTGCATCATTCATTATCCATCTACATCAATTTGGCGACGATTTGAGAAGCTGAACGGACTACATGCATCGAGTCTTCATCAGAGCAGCCATCAAGAATTTTCAGGTTAGCGACTTCTCTCCGACAGCGGATCTTTGCATGCAGCACTATCGTTTACCTCCAGTGGTAATCACCCTTGATCTTTCCTGAGACTACGAAGAAGTTTGGAAGTCCTGGTGTGGCCCAATGTCGAATTGAAGGTTTGACGTCATTTCTGTAACTGTGAGTGGTGTTGCATGCATGCGCACTTCCATACACGCGCTGCTTAGCAGCAAAATCCTTTTGTACTAACGAGTCACCGTATTCCTAGCCTACCTCGTTTGTTTGGCGCTGCTACGCGGCCACTCCCCAATGTGACATGCTGATGCCATCCCACAATGTGAGGCCACCATAATGGAATTTCAGCATTTGCAGCTGAAACGCTGTCGATTTCATGCAACGTGAGGTTTGACGTATCGCACAGTCAGCTGTGTTACCAAGGTTACTGGAATGAGCGTTATTCCTACACGGTGATACGCTCACCAATCCTGGGTCATTTCTTATTTTGTTTTGCAAATATTTTCACTGGATTTCACACATGCTTGTCATTCGGTGATGTGCATACCACGCTACAACTGCGGCCACATTGACAGTGAAATTCAAGTATAAGGTGACATTTTCTTACCAGTGGCGGCTGGTGACATTTGAAAGTGGTGAGGCGTAAACGATGTGGCTAAGTGCCCATTGGCAAGCGAATACATTGAGTGAACTCGACCGGCATAAGGGGTGTTTGGGGGGTTCTACCCCCGAAATTCTTTTAATACAGAGTGGGCAAATGGTGGATTTTCAAGTAGAGAGAGCACAAAGGTTAATAAGGCAAATGGGAAAGTGTAGTTATGAGATCAATAAATAACTAGATTTCTTTTATCATAACAGTCTTTTAAAAGTACACACTTCCCAGCTTAGCTGGTAGCACCCTTACAATACCCCTCAAAAACAATAAATGTGTGTCATCGGGAAGCAATTTTTTTTGGGGTAACTGTCTTTTAAAAACACACACTATACATCATAGCTGGTAGCTCCCTTGCAATTCCTCTTAAAAGAATAAATGTGTCATCAGGAAGCTGCAATTGATTCCATTGATTAAAGCCAATACCGGCTCCCAAGCACCCTTTATATTTGCAGATGGATCCACTGCGTACATTGACATAGGCGCTAGACAAACGACCAACACATACCGTCCTACCAATCTAACGGCCTTCAAATGCAACTGCGTTTTGGTCTCTGCTTCATAGGTATTTACAATTGGCTCAGAGAGAGTTACCTTTTTCTCCCTCACTACAGGGCCCTAGGGCACTGTACCTACTCTCAACTTGAAACCTTATTGCCCACGCTGACGGAGAAAATGAACCTTCCGGTACAGAATGACTTTAACAGCAGCAAAATAAAAAAATATATATATCCTGTAATACGGGTTATAAAAGCGGATATGAGTATCTTACAATTCAGGCGCTGATGCATTCATCCCTTATCAATGGTCATCATGTACAACACAAAATCCATATTTTACTTCCAATATAAAGAGAATAACCTTTTCCATGAATTTTCGGAAAGCTATTGCCGTGTTCTATGAGGGTTAACAAAAAAGAATAATTAAAGAAAACGGAGTTATTTCTCTGTTCTTAATGTTTTTTTTGTTTAACTTGGGAAATAGAGCGCACAGTTTTTTTCTGGTGATGCATGTTTTTAGTGTATAGCCACTCTATCGATCAATTAACAGATGTACACAACGTAGCTGCGATGAAAACATAATTCATTTATGTCTGACCTTTAAAAAGCAGTCAGTAGAATGTGTGTCGTTTCTTTTCTTTTCGCGTCTTTCTGTTATTTAACTCTACACGATAAGAATCTGTCCAGGCCGGGAATGCTCATTTTATCTTTCCACTTCACTTTCATTCTTGTCAGAGTTTTACCTGCCCCTTGCCCTTAGTTCCCCCTTACCCCTGCCTCGCACTCCAAAGCACTTAATAAAACCCAAGAAAGCAATTTTCAAATCCGGAGAGGTGCACTTGTGAGATCTGCATTTTTAAATCTGGTGGCAGTCGCGCCACTCGCGCTCCAATACTCGTGGTGGGGACCGGGGGGGGGGGGGGCGGGGGCGCGGATGTCGCGCGCGGTAAGAGGGAAATTAAAATAAAGCACACTAAACTTACTGGATCCGCGCCGCTTCTGCGAGTCCTCCTAGGCCGCTGTCTGACTCCCGCGTTGGTGCCTTGGTGAGTACCGCTTGCTCTCAGCCAATCCAGACGCTGCTCCAGCAGCAGCGCCAGGATTGACATGAGTAGTAGTGCGCATGTTCTTTTTAGGGTTTAACAATTTTTGCTACCAGCCCGCACATGCGCACTAGGCTGCTAATTAGAAGAGCAGCATGGAAAAACCCTTGCTCTTCTAATGAGCAGCCTTGTGTGCGCATGTTCAGGGCTGGTGCAAAATGTTTAAGCCCTAAACAGCACATGCACCCTCTTGCTGTGCGCTCCGCCGACCACCTGTGATGTTGGTGGATGTCAACAGTCAATCACTTGCAGCTGAACTCTGTCCTCTAGTGCTGCCCCGCCCCCTTCTAAGCCGACTGCATTGTGTGAGTGAGAAAGTCTCGTCCGAGTTACAGAGTGACGGCAATGCTCAGTGGGGCAACGCCCAAGCGCCCTAATGGACGCACCGCCCCTGTTTCTTACTCACACGTATTTGTGTATTTTTCACTATTTGGCAGTATATTGCAGCAGCTTTTGTAATTTCGTTTTAGAGTGTTGGCTTGCTATTTTAGTGTTACTATGGCACAGCAGTTATGTTAGCACTTCCTCCATGTTTGACAATTATCTTGACGCCCTTGATGGCCAAGACTTCTCTGCAAAGCGTAAAAAAGCATTGTTATTTAGTGCTCTGGGTAAGGAAGATCAACGTAGCTTCAAATACCTTCCTCAAGCGTTGCAAGCCAGTGGGCAGTCCATGCCTGACGAATACAAAGATGCTGTTTCTAGACTCGAAGTGAGGTTTGCCAAAGAAGAGAATTTGGTTATGAACAGATATAAGTTTTACACACACAAGCAACGCAACGAGGAATCCATCGACTATTTTGTGCAACGGTTAGGAGAACTATCAGCGAAATGTAACTTTGGTTCAATGGCGGATGAGCTGATTCACGATCAGTTGATTGTGCAATGTAATAATAGGATGATACAGGAAAGACTCTGGGCGGCCAAGAACCCAACTTTAAAGATAGTGATAGATTTAGCCAAGGTGGTCGAACAATGAGAAATATGTATGAAGGAGTTACAAAAGTCTAATCCTCATCAACAAATTTCTGAAGTATCTAAAAATGGTTTGTCTGAGAGTGAACCAGGAGACGAGGAGTCAGTTGCTCTAGTCAAGTCGAAGGGGAACATTTTCAACAATAAGAGTACTTTTGTTAAGACTCCCACTAGATTTTGCTCAAGATGTGGCAGTAATGCACATGCATCTGATGCAAAATTTTATTTCGCAAATAACAAAGTGTGTCTTAAATGAGGTAAAATGGGTAATTTTTCCAGAATGTGTAGGAACAAAGGTCGGCCTAAGGAGGCTGTTATCGAAGATAACGACTTAGAGATTAGAAGGAAGAGAGACAAGATTTTAATTGTTGAAGATTCAAATACTGATGCCTTTAATGAAAAGAGAGAAGACCTAAGGCTGAGTTCATTATTGATGGCCATGATGTAACTCTCATGGTAGATACAGGCTCAAGATACACAATTGTTCACCCTTGTATATTGATGTTATTTGATGTCAAACTGAATAATATTGACCGCAGTAATACGTCTACAGACGAATTCTTGATCCTTTGTTGATATTAACATCTAATCTTAGAAATGTCTGATCAGTTACTACCCTCAGGAGTGTGACCAGGCATCAATCATTATACATAATTGTGAGAAAGATATAATTTTGTAAACATATTTATTTGTATATTAAATTTTTGCTATTGGGTTTAGGCTCCGTCATTTTAAATAAATGTATTTGTGTATTTTCTTAATAGCCCTGAAAAAGTCTCTCAGGAGACGAAACGCGTTGGCTATTGTTAGATCTGGGTGTCTCTAGTTGGCAATGGTTATCACCTTTGTCCAAATAGGGACCCTTACTTCTAAGTCAGGATAAGGGGATTACTCTCTTTAATAACCCCTGCTCACCCCCTTGGTAGCTTGGCACGAGCAGACAGGCTTATCTCAGAGGCAGTGTGTTAAGCATTTGTGAATATACACAGTAATACAGTGATAGCACTACAGATAGACACAACACAGGTTTTATAAAAATAGGTATTCTTTATATAGACTTAAACACAAGACCACAAACGACAAAAATCCACAAGACTATACTAAATGTTACTTAAAAGATGATGAAAGTCTCTTAATTCAAGTTGATGGTAAATGCGACAAAGTTCTCAACAAAGTTCTTAGATGCTGCACGCAAAGTGAACAAAAGGCTCGCAAAAGGGGAGATGCGTCGGTTCCGTGACGCGGGAGAACGGTTGCGTCCTTCCTCAATGCTTGCGCAGAGTAGGGGACTCGTCGTGAGCCTTACCGGTGCGGAGGTGAGGCGTAGATTCTCGACCTGTTGCGGTGCGCAAGATGGCGCCTTGATGCGATGCGATGCCGATGCGATAATCCAGTTGCGATGCGAGAAGATGGCGACTTTGATGCGGCGATGCGATGACGATGCGATGACGCCCTGGCAGCCTTGCGAAGACTCTGTACTTTGGAGCCGCGACAGGCCCTGCGATGCGCTTCTCTGGTGATGCAACAGTAGACAGCTTCAATGAACACACGCTTCCAGGGAGATGCGACGAACTCTCGCTTCTCCGGCGTTGCGATGATTTCAGCTGCGGCGGCGACACGCTTCTTCTCGATGCGTCGCGCTTCCAGCTCCCAGCGGCATGCAAGTGACTGGAGTCAGAATTCCCAGCAAGGAAATTCAGGAGGGAGCTGGAGGTGAAGTCTTTTGGCCCTGAGACTTCAGCAGGAGGCAAGCACAGTTCAAGCCCTTGGAGAATATTCTGTAGATGAAAGTCTTTACAAAAGTTCCTTCTCCTTTCCCTTGGCAATGAAGCAACCACTGCAGGCCAACCCAGCAAACAGCACACTGGCAGAGGGGCAGTCCAAACTCCTGCAGCTTCCTTGGTTCTTCTCCTTGGCAGAAAGGTTTCTTGCTCCAGAAGTGATCTAAAGTCTGTGGGACTGGGTCCCAATATTTATACCAAAATATCCTTTGTTCTCTGAAGGCAGAGAGGCCTCTGCCTAGTTTAAACCAGTTCCTGAGCACTGTGTTTACATGACTCTTCTCTTCCTTTCACTGGGCAGGGCAGAAACATCAGACGCCCCATAGGAGGTGGAGCCAGCACACGGGAGGGAAGATGCAGCTCTGGAGTACTCTGTTGATAAGATTCCCCTTCTCCTTTCACTGTGCAGGGCAGAGACATCAGACAAGCCACAGGGGGTGGAGCCAGCATTGTGGAGGGAAGGCCCAGCCCTATTTAGGTCCCAGGTGCACTCTCCCCCTCCCATCTGGATGTAAATCTCCCTAATCACCACTGGGCTGTCCCAGACTGTCTCCTGGAATTTCCCCAGCCCTGTTACACACAAACCCAGACAAGGAATACACAAGTCAGCAGAGGCGGGCTCAAATGGTTAGGCAAGCAAATACCTACTTTCTAAAAGTGGTATTTGCAAACACAGAATAATAAAATAAACTTTACTAAAAGATGGATTTTATTATCCGGAGTTCAGGCATACTAAACTCGAATTCTACCATGTTCCCTGAGTCAGTTAGGATTGTAGGGATGTAACAATCTTCACTGCCATTCTAGTCTATGAGAACAGGTAGCCTTCAATAGTGAAAAACGAAAATGGCTGTAATTCACTACTAGAACATGCTACACACATCAGAGCATGTCCTACCTTATACTTACAATGCACCCTGCCCTTGGGCCTACCATAGGGGTGTCTAATATGAAGCAAAGGGAAGGTTTAGGGACTGGCAAGTGGGTACACTTGGCCAAGTCGACATGGTAGTCACAGACTACACACAGGCCTTGCAATGGCAGGCCTGAGACACACTTTACAAGCTGCTTCTGTGGGTGGCACAACCAGTGCTGCAAGCCCACCAGCAGCATTTGCTCTACAAGCCCTGGGCACACCTGGTGCACTGTACTAGGGGCTGACAGTAGATCAAATAAGCCAATCATGGAATCCAATCAGTATATCAATTTAACATAGGGAGCACTTGCTCTGTGGCACTGATTAGCAGTGGCACAGGGCCCATAACATACAACCAGCAAAAATATGTCAAAACAGAGGAGGCAATCCGTCAAAAATGGAAGGAAGACTCACGCCAATGATGTCAGGTCTAACACGTGTCCCCTCCAGCTGAAATGTGGGGAGAACTACCCTTCCCCTTAGGAGTTCTCTTCACTAAGGCGGAATAATCTGGACAGACCATCAGCGTTGGCGTGTTCTGTACCAGGGCGGTGTTCCACCGTAAAGTCCATACCCTGTAGGGAGATGGACCACCTCAACAACTTTAGGTTCTCACCCCTCATCTGCATCAGCCATCTGAGGGGCCTGTGGTCGGTCTGAACCCGGAAGTGAGTCCCAAACAAGTATGGTCTCAACTTCTTCAGTGCCCAAACCACAGCAAATGCCTCACGCTCAATTGCACTCCACCTCTATTCCCGTGGAAGTAACCTCCTACTGATGAAGGCTACAGGTTGGTCAAAGCCCTCTTCAGTAATCTGTTATAGAACAGCCCCCACACCATGCTCTGAAGCGTCTGTCTGTACAATGAATTATTATGAGAAGTTGGGTGCCTGAAGCACGGGTGCTGCGCACATGGCAGTCTTCAGGGCAGCAAAAGCTTTCTGACAGGTGTCAGTCCAGTTCACTTTCTTGGGCTGCTTCCTGGAAGTCAGCTCAGTCAAAGGTGCAACAATGTTGCCATACCCTTTGACAAACCTCCTGTAGTACCCCGTGAGTCCTAAAAAGGCTCTCACCTGTGTCTGAGTCTTTGGGGGTTCCCATGCCCAGATGGTATCAATCTTGGGTTGTAGGGGCGCCACCTGGCCACTTCCTACCTGGTGACCCAAGTACACAACGAAGCCCTGCCCGATCTGACACTTACTTGCCTTGATCGTGAGGCCTGCCTTGCGCAGTGCCATCAACACTTCCCAGAGGTGCTGCAAGTGTTCCTCCCAACTGGCGCTGAACACTACAATGTCATCCAGGTAAGCAGCACTGAAATCCTCCAGTCCAGCCAACACCTAGTTGACCAACCTCTGAAAGGTGGCAGGGGCATTCTTCATCCCAAAGGGCATAACCCGAAATTGGTAGTGCCCATCTGGTGTGGAGAAAGCTGACCTCTCGTTAGCCCCATCGGTCAAGGTGATCTGCCAGTACCCAGACATCAAATCAAACGTGCTGAGGTACCGTGCAGCTCCTAGCCGATCAATGAGCTCATCAGCTCTGGGGATGGGGTGTGCGTCAGTCCTGGTGACTGAATTGAGCCCTCTGTAGTCCACACAGAACCGGAGTTCAGGTGTGGCACCCGGCGAGGCAGCCTTTGGGACCAAGACAACTGGGCTGGCCCAAGGACTGTTGGAAGACTCAATGACCCCTAAAGCAAACATCTTGGAGATTCCTCCCTAATGTAAGCCCTAACCTTGTCAGTCACTCTGTAAGCCTTGTGCTTCACAGGAGGACTGTCACCAGTGTCCACATCATGGACGCACCAATCTGTGACACCAGGAACCAAGGAAAATAGATCAGAGAATTGCCCCAACAGTTGGCGACAATCTTGCTGCTGATCAGGGGTCAGTGTGGCAGAGAGGCTGACACCATCCACTGACCCATCTTGCTCTGCTGCAGACAGGAGGTCAGGAAAGGCTCGGTCTCCTCCTCCATTCCACCATCTGTTGCTAGGAGCATGCCCACTTCGGACCTTTCTAAGTGGGGCTTCAGGCGGTTAACATGAAGGACCCTCAAAGGGTTCCTTGGAGACCGCAAGTTCACCAGATAGGTGACATCACTCTTGCGCTCCACCACCTCATATGGACCAGTCCACCTGTCTTGGAGCGCACAAGGCTCCACAGGGGCCATGACCCAAACTTTCTGTCCAGGCTGAAGCTCACTCAGAGTGGCATTCTGATCGTACCACCGCTTCATATCTTCCTGGCTGGCTTCCAGATTCGCCTGAGCGAGATCCCTGAAACGCCTGGTTTGGTTTCTGAAGGCCAGCATGTAGCTATATACATCCTGGGGAGGTTTCCTGGGAGATTGCTCCCAGCCATCCTTTACCAAACTCAAAGGTCCTCTTAACGGGTGACCATACAAAAGCTCAAAGGGGCTGAACCCTGAAGACTTTTGTGGCACCTCTCGGTAGGCAAACAGAAGGCATGGCAAGAAGACGTCCCACTTACGCCTCATTGGTTCTTCAAGACCCATGATCATGCCCTTGAGGGTCCGGTTAAATCTCTCAACCAGCCCATTACCTTGTGGGTGGTAAGGAGTGGTGAACTCATAGGTAACACCGCATTCCTTCCACAGAGACTTCATATAATTGGAAATGAAGTTTGTACCTCGGTCAGACACAACCTCTCTGGGGAACCCCACACGGGAGAAAATCCCCATCAGTGCACGTCCCACCACGGGGGCCGTCACTGTCCTGAGTGGAATGGCTTCTGGGTACCGGGTAGCATGGTCCACCAAGACCAGGATAAACCTGTTGCCCATGGCTGTCTTGGGACCCAGTGGCTCCACAATGTCAATGCCCACCCGTTCAAAGGGGGTACTGACTACGGGAAAAGGTTGGAGAGGGGCCTTGTGCCTCCTTCCACTTTTTCCACTTGCCTGGCAAGTTTGACAAGTCCTACAATTAGTATCTGAACTCTTTCTCATCTGGGGCCAATAAAAGTGGGAGACAAGCCTCTCAAAGGTCTTGTTCTGCCCCAGATGACCAGCTAAAGGAACATCATGAGCCAAACCCAGTAGGAAGGCTCTGAAGCGCTGGGGTACCACCAGCGCACGGGCTGACCCAGGCTCAGCAACCTTAGGCTCGCTATACAGGAGACCATTCTCCCAGTAGATCCAATGTGATCCAGACTGATCACCTGCTGCCTGGTTTGTGGCCTGTTGCCTCAAACCTACAAGAGAAGGGCACTTTTGCTCTTCACAAAATTCCTCCCTGGAGGGACCCCCTTCTTGCTGCCAATGGGTCAGCTCAGGTAGGTTCCCCAGTTCAGAAACTTGCTCACCAGTTGGTTCCAGGTCATCCCCCTCAGGGTCTGCCTCCTCCTGGACCGTGGGAACAATAGGGGCTGGTTCCCACGCCCCTGACCTCTTCTCTTTAAGGCAGATCCCTGGGCCATACTTTCAGGCTCCAGGGTCTCTTGAACAGCCTTAGCTGGCATAGACCGAGTGGTCACACATGCCCACTCAGGCAGAACCAACATCTATAAATGCGCCTTCCTCTCCACCTTAGCCCAAGGGGAGCTTTCTAAATCATTGCCTAACAGACAATCAACAGGCATGGATGGCCTCAGAGCTACTTGAAGAGTACCAGAGACCCCCCCCCACTCAAAGGAAACTTGAGCCACCTTGCAATGGCTCTCTGTGTTGTCAGCGGCAACAACTGGGAAGAATGCATGAGGGACTACCTGCTTCTCAGAGACCAAGTGACACTTGACAGCTGTCACACTTGCTCCTGTGTCTCTGAGGGCCTCCACTCTATGGCCATTGATGGTCACCCACTGCCTGTATTTTTTAGTGTTATCAGGCAGCTGAGTTTTAGGGACCATCTCAAAATCTCCTAATGAGACAAGGGACATTTCTGCGGGACCCCACCCAACTTGGGCACCCATCTCCTCCCCACCCAGGGCTACACTGGCCATCTGACGGGGTGGTGCACGGGGTGGCACATACTGTCCTTTCTGAGGACACTGGGGGTCATGTTATGTTATGTTAAAAATAATTTATTGAGCGCACTGCCACCGATTGGTTTCCTGGCGCTGATAAAAGACAGAAGTGGAGCCTGAGGTCATCTAATATGCTGGGGTTAGTAATATGCTTGTCTGAAGAGCCAGGTTTTCAGTGCTTTCGTGAATAACATGAGATCCGGACAAGATCGGATCTCAAGGGGAAAGGTATTCCACAGACGGGGTGCCAAGACCGCAAATCTGCAACCCCCAGCTCGCTTGCGTTTAAAAGCAGGTATCTGGAGGAGAGCCAAATGGGCTGAGCGCAGACTGCGGGAAGGAATGTGTTTCATGATCAGTTTGTCAATAAATTTAGGGCTTTTGCAATGAAGAGATTTAAAAATCATGCAGCCAGTTTTGAAGGCGCAGCGTTGGGCTATCGGGAGCCAATGAAGGTTCCTGAGCAATGGAGTGGCTGCTTGCCATCTTGGTTGCGCCGTAATCAATCTGGCCGCATAGTTCTGCACCATTTGAAGGCACCTCAACAAATAAAGGGGCAAGCCCAAATAAATGGCATTTGCATAATCCAGGTGGGAGAGCACCGTGGTGATCACCACCTGGATGATGGCCTCTGGAGTAAAAAAACATTGTACCTTCCGGATTTTTCTGAGCTGAAAAAAGCACATACCAACGGTGTCCCACCTGCTTACACTGAAAGCAGGTAACAGGCCCCCTTTGAACAGGTTTACCTGTTGGGGGTCCTGACTTCTTTTCAGGGGAGGCTGGGAACCCTTACCCTGGTTCCCTTGGGAATTACTTTGGGGACCTTTTTGGAACTCCCTCTGTTTACCCTTGTCCCCCCCACTCTTCTGCTGGGGACCCTGCCCACCTTTGGCGGAGTCTCCCACAAGACCCTTGTGGACCCTGGTACTGACCCAGCAGTCCGCCTCCTCAGCAAGATTTCTAGGATTAGTCAACTTGCTATCAACAAGGTGCTGGCGTAGCTCTGGAAAACAATTAGCAGATAGGTGCTCCCTGGCAATCAAATCATAGAGAGCTGAAAAATTATCAACATTGCTACCCCTCACCCAACCATCCATGGCTCTGCAAAAGAAAAACACATTCTACCCAAGTGGTTCTTTCCAGTTTCTTACAATTCCTGAACCTCTGTCTATAGAGCTCTGGAGTTAACCCATACTTTGTCATCAGTGCTTCCTTCATGTGGTTATAAGACATCCTATGCTCTTTGGGCAGGTCTAACAAAGTGTCCCTACCTTCAGTGACAAAGCGGCCCCACAACCCCGCTCCCCAATCCTTCTCAGGGACCCGGTGGGCCAACATTGCTATCACATAGGCTGCAAACCACTGACCAATATCTTCACCTTTGTGGAAATCTTTGATGACATCCATGGGAATATGTACCCTGCCTTCTGAAGGCACAGATGGTGCGCTGCCACCAGAGGAATTGATCTCTAAGCCCTTGGCCTTGATCTCTAACTCCCTCTACATTCTCTCATGCTCCATTCTCATTCTCTCTCTTTCCAAAGACAACCTGTTATGCTCTGCTTCCCTCTGACCCTCCATCTTAAGCTTAGCCAACTCCAGCTTCAGTGCTTCATTTCTCTCTCTGTCTTCCAGTTGTCTGGGGGACAGGTCTTTGGAAGAGATGCTGCTGCCAGGTGGGGACGGCACCCCTCCCCTGGCTGGTAATTCTAGCCCATCAATTTGCCCATCTGCATCCCCAACAGGCTCCACAACAAGATCAGGGACATTTCTGGCTTCTACCCAGGCCCTCAGCCCCTTTTGGTAGTGTTCCTTTTTAGAAATGCCTGGTGTAGCAACTTTCAATTTCCTGCTGAGATACTTGAGCTGTTGCACATTGTAGGTTTCCAACCTCTTTTCCTCAAAATCAAGATCCATAGATGCAACAGATGCTGGTTTACTCATCGTAGTAAGAATTGGGAGTCTTTAGAAAAAATAACAGTTCCAAGGAAAAAGGATTCTATCAAAAAAAAGTATGTGGTCGCGTTTGGTCTGAACTCACTAGTAGTGTACAACAATTACTGTATAAGAAACACAAATGCAAAGTCCAAATCCTCACCGCTGTCCAACAATGTTAGATCTGGGGGTCTCTAGTTGGCAATGGTTATCACCTTTGTCCAAATAGGGACCCTTACTTCTAAGTCAGGATAAGGGGATTACTCTCTTTAATAACCCCTGCTCACCCCCTTGGTAGCTTGGCACGAGCAGACAGGCTTATCTCAGAGGCAGTGTGTTAAGCATAGGTATTCTTTATATAGACTTAAACACAAGACCACAAACGACAAAAATCCACAAAGGTTACTTAAAAGATGATGAAAGTCTCTTAATTCAAGTTGATGGTAAATGCTACAAAGTTCTCAACAAAGTTCTGGGATGCAGGACGCAAAGTGAACAAAAGGCTCGCATAAGGGGAGATGCGTCGGTTCCGTGACCCGGGGGAACGGTTGCGTCCTTCCTCAATGCTTGCGCAGATTAGGGGACTCGTCGTGAGCCTTACCGGTGCGGAGGTGATGCGTAGATTCTCGACCTGTTGCGGTGCACAAGATGGCGCCTTGATGCGATGCCGATGCAATAATCCAGTTGCGATGCGAGAAGATGGCGCCCTTGATGCGGCGATGCGATGACGATGCGATGACGCCCTGGCAGCCTTGCGACGACTCTGTACTTTGGAGCCGCGACAGGCCCTGCGATGCGCTTCTCCGGTGATGCGATGACAGCTCTCTCGATGCGTCGCGCTTCTCCGGCGATGCGACAGCAGACAGCTTCGATGAACACACGCTTCCAGGGAGATGCGACGAACTCTCGCTTCTCCGGCGTTGTGATGATTTCAGCTGCGGCAGCGACACGCTTCTTCTCGATGCGTCGCGCTTCCAGCTCCCAGCGGCACGCAAGTGACTGGAGTCAGAATTCCCAGCAAGGAAATTCAGAAGGGAGCTGGAGGTGAAGTCTTTTGGCCCTGAGACTTCAGCAGGAGGCAAGCACAGTTCAAGCCCTTGGAGAATATTCTGTAGATGAAAGTCCTTACAAAAGTTCCTTCTCCTTTCCCTTGGCAATGAAGCAACCACTGCAGGCCAACCCAGCAAACAGCACACTGGCAGAGGGGCAGTCCAAACTCCTGCAGCTTCCTTGGTTCTTCTCCTTGGCAGAAAGGTTTCTTGTTCCAGAAGTGATCTAAAGTCTGTGGGACTGGGTCCCAATATTTATACCAAAAAATCCTTTGTTCTCTGAAGGCAGAGAGGCCTCTGCCTAGTTTAAACCAGTTCCTGAGCACTGTGTTTACATGACGTCTCTTCCTTTCACTGTGCAGGGCAGAAACATCAGACGCCCCACAGGAGGTGGAGCCAGCACAGGGGAGGGAAGATGCAGCTCCGGAGTACTCTGTTGACAGGATTCCCCTTCTCCTTTCACTGTTCAGGGCAGAGACATCAGACAAGCCACAGGGGGTGGAGCCAGCATTGTGGAGGGAAGGCTCAGCCCTATTCAGGTCCCAGGTGCAGTCTCCCCCTCCCATCTGGATGTAAATCTCCGTAATCACCACTGGGCTGTCCCGGACTGTCTCCTGGAATTTCCCCAGCCCTGTTGCACACAAACCCAGACAAGGAATACACAAGTCAGCAGAGGCGGGCTCAAATGGTTAGGCAAGCAAATACCTACTTTCTAAAAGTGGCATTTGCAAACACAGAATATTAAAATAAACTTTACTAAAAGATGTATTTTATTATCCGGAGTTCAGGCATACTAAACTCGAATTTCTACCATGTTCCCTGAGTCAGTTAGGATTGTTGGGATGTAACAATTTTCACTGCCATTCTAGTCTATGAGAACAGGTAGCCTTCAATAGTAAAAAACGAAAATGGCTGTAATTCACTACTAGAACATGCTACACACATCAGAGCATGTCCTACCTTATACTTACAATGCACCCTGCCCTTGGGCCTACCATAGGGGTTCAAGTTCAAGTTCAAGAATTTATATAGCGCACTACTCACCCAGAGGGTCTCACGGCGCTTGGGGAGGGGGTTCATTATTTATCGAATAACCAGGTTTTAAGTTCTTTTCTGAAGGAGATGTGGTTCTGTGTAAGGCAGAGGTGAGTGGGGAGTGAGTTCCAGGTCTTGGGCGCCAAGTAGGAGAAGGATCTACCTCCCATGGTGGATCTTTGGATGCGCGGAACTGCGGCGAGGCCTTGATTGGATGATCTTAGTTGGCGAGTGGGTGTGTAGAAGGAAAGTCGGGTGTTGAGGCATTCGGGCCCTAGTTTGTAGAGGGCCTTGTGTGCGTGGGTGAGGAGACGGAATGTTATTCTCTTGTTGACGGGAAGCCAGTGGAGGTCTTTCAGGTGGCCGGTGATGTGATCTTGGCGGGGGATGTCCAAAATGAGTCTCGCTGATGCGTTTTGGATGCGTTGGAGTTTTTTCTGTAAATTGGCTGTGATTCCGGCGTAGAGGGTGTTTCCGTAGTCTAGTCGACTCGTAACCAGTGCGTGGGTGACAGTCTTTCTTGTCTCGGCGGGGATCCAGTGGAAGATTTGTTTGAGCATACGAAGTACGTTGAAGCAGGAGGATGAAACGGCGTTGACTTGATTGGTCATCGAGAGTGAAGAGTCTAGGATGAAGCCAAGATTACGTGCGTGGTCCGTGGGTGTGGGTGCTGAGCCCAGATCCGAAGGCCACCATGAGTCGTCCCAGTCAGAGGGGGTTGATCCTAGGATGAGCACTTCCATTTTGTCTGAGTTAAGTTTAAGGCGGCTGTCTTTCATCCAAACGGCTACTTCTTTCATGCCTTCGTGAAGATTGGTTTTGGCGGTGTTGGGGTCTTTGGTGAGGGAAAGAATCAGTTGGGTGTCGTCAGCGTAGGAGATGATGTTTAGGTTGTGTTGACGCGCGATGGAAGCGAGTGGACTCATGTAAACGTTGAAGAGGGTGGGACTGAGTGAAGATCCTTGTGGTACACCGCAGATGACTTCGGTGGCCTCTGATTTGAAGGGGGGAAGTCGGACTCTCTGCGTTCTCCCAGCTAGGAACAAGATGATCCAGTCCAAGGCTTTTCCTTTTATGCCGATGTTGCTGAGGCGTTGTATGAGTGTGCTGTGACAAACAGTGTCGAAGGCGGCGGAGAGGTCGAGTAGAATGAGGGCCACTGTTTCTCCGTTGTCCAGTAGTGTTCGGATGTCGTCTGTTGCTGCGATGAGGGCGGTTTCAGTGCTGTGTTTGGCTCGAAAGCCGGACTGTGAGGGATCGAGGGAGTTATTGGATTCGAGGAAGGCGGCGAGCTGGCTATTGACGGCTTTCTCAATGACTTTGGCCGGGAATGGGAGGAGGGATATGGGGCGGTAGTTTTTAAGTTCAGAGGGGTCTGCTGTGGGTTTCTTCAGGAGGGCGCTGACTTCGGCATGTTTCCAGCTTTCTGGGAAGGTGGCAGAGGTGAAGGAGCAGTTAATGACATCACGGAGATGGGGTGCGATGATGGAGTCTGCTTTGTTGAAGATGTGGTGGGGACATGGGTCGGTTGGCGAGCCAGAGTGGATGGAATTCATGAGGCGGATGGTGTCTTCAGTGGTGATCGGGTTCCAGGCGCTGAGGTTGTTAGAGGGCGGTTTGGGTTCTGAGGGGGGTGGGGAGGATTGTTTGTTGGAACTGTTTTCGAAGCTGTTATGTATGTCAGCAATTTTGTTGTAGAAGAAGGAGGATAACGAATCGCAGAGGTCTTGGGAGGGAGTGATGTCGTTTGAGGCCGCGGTGGGGTTGGTGAATTCTTTGACGATGTTGAATAGTTCCTTGCTGTTATGGGCGTTGTTGTCGAGTCGATTCTTGAGTGCTGATTTCTTGGTGGCTCAGATCAGCTGGTGGTGTTTGCGGGTGGCTGCCTTGAAGGTGGTCATGTTGTCGGTGGTTGTTTTTTTTTCTCCATGTTTTCTCGAGAGTGCGGCATAGCTTTTTGGATTTCTTAAGGTCATCGTTGAACCAGGGGGCCTTTTTGCTGTCTAGTTTGGTGTGATGGTTTTTCAGGGGTGCTAATTCGTCAGCGCTGTGGGTGATCCATTGTTTGAGTTTGATAGCAGCTTGGTTTGGGTCCGATGAGAGGGCGGGTGGGTTTTGGTTGAGCGATGTGAGGAATTGGTCGGAGGTGATTTTGTTCCATTTTCTTCGGGGGATAGGTTGTGGGGGGTTGTGGGTAGATTTGGTTTTGTAGCTGAAGTGAACACAACTGTGGTCCGTCCAGTGGAGAGTTGTGGTGCGATCGAAGGAGATGTGTTTGCTGGAGGTGAAGATTGGGTCGAGCGTATGTCCGGCTACATGGGTGGGGGTGTCGACAAGTTGTTTGAGGCCGAGATTGGCCAGGTTGTCCAGAAGGGTGGTGGTGTTGCTGTCGTTTTTCTTGTCCAGGTGGAAGTTGAGGTCTCCTAATTGAATGTAGTTCTCAGAGGCGAGGGCATGTGGGCTGATGAAGTCGGTGATGTCTTCGCTGAATTATTTACGGGTTCCTGGTGGTCTGTAGATGAGGGTGCCTCTGAGTGTGGTTCTAGGGTCGGTGTGGACCTGGAAGTGGAGGTGTTCGGCGGTTGTAAGGTTATCGTTGGAGCTAGTCGTGATTTTGATGGTGTTCTTATGGACGATGGCGATGCCTCCTCCTGTTTGGTTGGTGCGGTCTTTTCGGGTAATCTTGTAATTGTCCAGGATGGCTATGGCGATGTCGGGTGTTGATGATGCGTTCATCCATGTTTCAGTAAGGATGGCGACATCCGGTGATGTAGTGTCGAGTAGATCCCAGAGTTCGGTGGCGTGTCTGTGGACCGAGCGGGTGTTCAGCAGGATGCACTTCAGGTGGTTAGAGTCAGAGCTGTGTTTGGTGTTAGTGGGTGTGGTATGGGTCTTGATGCTGGTAAATTTGCAGGAGTGGCAGGCGAAGGGTCCATGGGTGAGTCCTGGGGCAGCTACGCAGCATAGAGGTTTGCGTCCGGGGTTAAGGGCTAGGAGGGTGGTGGCGTCATACGTTATGCCTGAGGAGTGCGCTTTGCGGGGGCTAGGGGGTCTGGCGCTGGGCGCGGTCCAGGCGCGGACGGGCGTAGACGGGCTTACCTTTGGCGCGCATGGGGCGCGACCGCTGCGTGTGAACGCTGCGCGCATAAGCATCTGTCATATGTGGATAGTGGAGGGGCGAGGTAGGATCAGCTGGGAGGCGGGATCGTGGTGGAGGGGACGGGCTCCGAGGCACAAACAACAACAAAATGGCCGGTAAAAGTTAAAACAGGCAGCAGGATGGGGCACATAGAAGAACACTCGGTAATGCTTCAAGCTCTGATATAGCGCTAGTACAGTCAGCCGCTCGCAATTAATTCTGCTAAATAAACACTCGAAATTGCCTAATAGTAATAATGAACACTCAAGGATGTTTCTAGCGGTATGAGCGCTAAGGCAGACAGCAGCTATCGCTTCTGAAAGTATTACAAAGCAGCCAACGATACCAGTGGAGCGGGGAGGCAGGGAGCGACCACTTCTGAAAGCGCCAGGGCGGTCACAGCGCTACGAAGGGTGAGGGCCAGGATAAGTAGTTAGTGGGAGGTAGGATCAGCTGGGAGGCGGGATCGTGGTGGAGGGGACGGGCTCCGAGGCACAAACAACAACAAAATGGCCGGTAAAAGTTAAAACAGGCAGCAAGATGGGGCACACAGAAGAACACTCGGTAATGCTTCAAGCTCTGATATAGCGCTAGTACAGTCAGACGCTCGCAATTAATTCTGCTAAATAAACACTCGAAATTGCCTAATAGTAATAATGAACACTCGAGGATGTTTCTAGCGGTATGAGCGCTAAGGCAGACAGCAGCTATCGCTTCTGAAAGTATTACAAAGCAGCAACCGATACCAGTGGAGCGGGGAGGCAGGGAGCGACCACTTCTGAAAGCGCCAGGGCGGTCTAATATGAAGCAAAGGGAAGGTTTAGGGACTGGCAAGTGGGTGCACTTGGCCAAGTCGACATGGTAGTCACAGACTACACACAGGCCTTGCAATGGCAGGCCTGAGACACACTTTACAAGCTGCTTCTGTGGGTGGCACAACCAGTGCTGCAAGCCCACCAGCAGCATTTGCTCTACAAGCCCTGGGCACACCTGGTGCACTGTACTAGGGTCTGACAGTAGATCAAATAAGCCAATCATGGAATCCAATCAGTATATCAATTTAACATAGGGAGCACTTGCTCTGTGGCACTGATTAGCAGTGGCCCAGGGCCCAAAACATATAACCCGAAAAAATATGTCAAAACAGAGGAGGCAATCCGTCAAAAATGGAAGGGAGACTCACACCAATGATGTCAGGTCTAACAGCTATGATCAATGGAATTGTGAAGAGAGAATCTGTTTATGAAAAATAAAGTGAACGCTGCATCAAGAAATACATACCCTGGTCTTGGATACTCTTTCTTTATGTGCTACTTTTTTGTGGACTGTGATATGAAACATCAATAATATTGTATAGAGTGCTGAAACCTCTTTGCATTGCAATTTTTGTAGGACTTGTTCCTATTTTGTGGGCGAGTATAGGGGGAGTACTCCCTGGTTTCGTGCACCACTAGTTCCACAGGGACACTATTCACGTGTTAGGTGCGGATCCCATCAGCCTCTGCCCTCAGCTTTGTTCTTATTGTATATGGGCTGCCGGCACCATCATTTGAGGTCGGAAAATTAAAACATCTGTTGAATTATGGATTACGATGACAAACATGAGGAATTACTAGATGATTTGTTCAGTGACAAACCTTCATTCAGTGTAGCACATAAGGGCTTATCTGTAGATCAGAATGAAGGCTTAAAAAGTAAATGTATGCGTCTGGAGAAATTGAAAAAAGCAGAATTAGGAAGCAGTACCTCACTTTCATTTCTGGGGAGAGACCCTGGTGAGGGAAGAAACAATACATCTGTTCTAGACCATCCCTCAGTTTTTTTACAGGAGGTGCGAAGGTACCGACTAGGGAACCGCATGAGAACACCAAACGAAGACGTAGGCGGAGGGGTGGCAAGAAACACCAGGTCAGGCACAAAAGCCAGGGAACAGAATGTAGGCAACAAGAAGTAAATGATGGCATGATAGAAGAAATTGGTTGTTGTGAAACATCTTCTGATTGCAATGCTTTATCCATTGTCCTCGAGAAGGTTATCATCTCAAGAAGAACTTGTTTTGAGTAAAGGGTTTAGTTATTGCCCCACGAGTAAATGTGACTTTGAATAAGTCTGTGTGCACATTTACAAATTCTTTCAAAAGGTAAAAATAAAACAAACTTGAAGATCGTCCGGCTGCTCAATGTCCTCCATTACCTGCTAGAACAGTAATCATGTGCCGTCTATAGCGGATATACATCATACGCATTTGCTTGCCTCATATGATGAGGAGGAAATAGGAGATGTCATTCAGGGAGCCAGTTATCTGGGCATATCACAAGACTATTCAACTGATAGTGGGTTACGGTGTAGATCAAAATTCATACCGCCTTTGACGAAAGCATCCTTAATAGATGACTTTTACAAAAAGGTGACTATTGATCTCTATGATCTAGAGGACTCGCATCATAACAGGAAGGGCTGCACTCATAAGAACAATCTTAGTGCAGCAGAGAGGACCATACTGCAATCATTAAAAGATGATGAAAATATAGTCATCAAGGAGGCAGACAAGGGCGGCAATATTGTTCTCATGAACCTAAGTGATTATTTACATGAGATTGATAGGCAAGTAAATGACTTGGAATGTTATGACAAACTTATGGCTAATCCTATGTCCCAGATAGAGGATAACATCAACTCCAAATTATGGGACTGGCACAAATCACATCTTTTGTCAGATCAGGAACACACATTTTTACAGGCCCACCAATCCAGGTCACCTTGTATTTACATCTTACCAAAGCTCCATAAAGGGGTCCCTTTCCACCTGGCCGCCCTATTATTTCTGGGAATGGTGGGCCAACTGAGCATATGTCTCAATACGTTGATCATTTTCTTCAACCTATTGAGAAGAAGTTACCATCATTTCTTAGAGATAGTTCTGATCTCCTGTGCAAACTTAAATGGGACCATGAGAATTTACTTTTTGCAACCATGGATGTGGAAAGTCTTTATACTTGTATTCACATTCAAGATGGGATGAGGGCATTGAAACACTTTCTTTTTAAACGGGGGGGGGGGCACAACATTTAGAACATATGGATATGCTCCTAACCATGGCAGAGATGATTCTAACACACAAAGCATTCTTACACAATGGTGAGTGGTTTTTGCAGCGACGTGGCACTGCAATGGGCTCCAGATTTCCTCCATCTTAGGCTAACCTCTTTATGGGGTTGTATGAGGTGGAGCATGTCTGGGGCCCGGAGGCGCACACATGGAGCGATAATGTGCTCTTTTTCGCCCGATATATTGACGATGTTATCATGATATGGCATGGATCTGTGGAACAGCTTAACACATATTTCTGTTATTTAAACAAAAATAAATTCAATGTGAAACTCACCATCCAATACTCTGAGACCAGCATAGAGTATTTGGACCTACGGTTATTCATTAAGGATGCAACTATACATAGTGACCTATTTAGAAAAAAAGACCGCGTGCAACAGCTGCTTGCATGCGACCAGTTCACATCTGCATTCTACCATAGAAGCCATACCTTAGGGGGAAATGGTTTGTGCTAGGTGAAATTGCAGTTTGGATGAAGACTTTACAAGAAACATCAGTAATATCAAGACAAATTTCACCAAGAGGGGATATAATCGAGTTTGCCTGGACAAGGCAGAGAAGAGAGCCATGTCTCTCAAAAGAAATACAAATGTTGACACCCAAAGTGGGGAGGAAACCAGATGTTAAAAAACCAGATTCTGAGGTTCTCTTTATTACTGAGCATATATTCAGCAATCATATTTATAACATCTTAAGAAAGAACTGGCATCTCCTTGGAAAAGAGGGGTTTCTGAATATTATAACATCCAGGAAACCAAGAGTAGTTTACCGTAGAAGTAAGACCTTGAAGGATATAATAAGCCCTAGCTACATCAGGGACATTTCCACTCCACCGGTAACGTGGCTACCTGATAAACCTCTTGGTTTCCACAGTTGTGGTAATTGTATTGTCTGCAAATTTGGTCTTAATAAGAGCAGAAAATTCAGGAATGATACATCTAGGGAGTTCTCGATTAATTGCTTCATCAATTGCAACCCCACTTTTACAGTGTATATGATCACATACACCTGTCAAAAGAAATACATTGGGAGTAGAATACGCAGTCTTAAACTGCGTATACAGGAGCATGCGAGAGCCATTAAGAACAGAGATGATAAATATCCTGTCTCCATGCATATGCAACGTGAGCATCCGAATGATATGACCTTTACTTTTTATGGCACTGATCAGTTTAAGATGCCAGAGAGAGGAGGCGATAGAGAATTGCTTCTTAGGCAAAGAGAAGCTCCTTGGATATGACGTCTTAGGACTGTGAAATTTGGCCTAAACACTAATGATGAGATGCATCATTTTTTGTGAGGAGATTGAAGATGATGTATATATGTAATTGCATGATGACTTGATGAGATGCTACTGGCTTTTGCATGGTTCGAAATTGGAAAACTTTTATTCTAAGTGATCTGTGCTTTAATGTGAGATTGTCACAAGTTTCTTGAAATCACTAAGGGCCATATGTATCAAAGGGTTTTACCCATTCTGTGTCTATGGGAAAATGTGTTCATACATATGGGCCTAATTGTCATATTGTGAAAAAATCTCACTGTGATACGCAAATGTTTTAGGATTTATTGAGCTTCTACATGGGCAACAAGTTGTTTGTAACTCATGCAAAATTTATAATTTAAGACACCTGAGATGTACCCTTAAATTGTCATGAGACGATTTGAATCAACCCTAGCCAGATTAAAAAAGTTACTGTCTCCCCAAAAAATCGTATTTATATCTGGCCTTTTGGATATATTACACTGACTAGGATTATAGAAAAGGTATTCTGGTGATTATAATTCACCTGTATACACAAATTACCATCTTTTAAATATGACTGCCGCTTCTATATGCATTCTTGACTTGCGGCTCATCCTACACAACAGTATGAGTTAGCAAGTGTTGGATTCCAGAGAAGGTATTCTGTTGGTCATAATTTACTTGTACACACTAATGACCAGTTTAAAATATGACCACCGCTTTTACATGCATTTTTTACTGGCGGCCCAATCGACAAAGTAGTATGGGTTAGCAAGCGTTGTACTCGTGGTGAAAGAATACCCCTCAAATTCCTTGGTTGGGATTGGTAATATCAATCAAATGTTTGTGTACTAATAATGTATTATAATGATAAGGAAAACGGAAAAGGCACTTTGTTGTTATTAATTTATTTATACACATTATTATCTTTAAATAGGGCCACCGCCTTTACATGTATTCCTCACACGCGGCGTCCCGGACATATTAGTATGGGTTAGCATGCGCTGCAGGTGTGGAGAAAGATTACCACACAAATGCGTCCGCTGGTATTTGTAAAACTTAGGGAGTACTTGTGAGCCAATAAAGGATACCTGGTCAATTATTTGCAACTATGTTGCTGTAAAGAACTCACATGACAAGGCAATGTTTATAAAAGGAAAAAATAACATGAACTTTAAAATAAGTTCGCACTTTAAATTCAACTCTGCCCTTGCTAATATTTTTCATTTGAAGTACGTGTGCCCGTTTTGTTTAGGGACTACAGAACGAGATCTTTATGCTATGGTTAACAACTGTAAAGATGGCTGCCACATTTCTATTTATTCTGTATTCGTAAACAAGGAAAGACGAAAGTCACATGGCTTTTCACTTCCGGGTGGGGGGCCTTTAAAAACGTCTGTTTGTTGAAACCGGTACACTGACCTTGCTGCGTGCGGTTATCAGGCCGTTTTTGTTACGTTTTTGGGGGTAAACGAGTCCTTTCTTGATTTAAATACAATGGGAAGAGCTTTTAAAGGGTTATGAAGGGCAATAGAGTTTACATTGGTTTTTGTATAACATTGTCTTAAAAGAGACTAAAATGTATTCATTGGTGCGTCAGCATTTGTGGCACGATGCAGATAAGTTTTAAAATTAGGATATTTACTGGTACGTGCCCATGGACACATAATGCTATGTAGTGAGTGCGTTTCAAAGATGACGGCGCAAGTTACCGGGCTACTTAGGACAGACTCATTAGAAGTTACTGTGCCTTCATAAAAAAGGTCATTTTGACAATATCGTAAATAAATCAGTGTATAGGGATCTACATTGCTAATGGGAGTGTTAGCATGTGCGGCGCTGCACAGGCATGTGTCTGTAAAGGGAAGAGTCCCTGAAACGTATCCGAGTGCATATAACGCTATGCAGTGAGCATGTTCCAAAGATGGCCGCCAAAGTTCCCTGACTATTTAAGGCAGACACATTTGCAGCTATTGCGCTTTGAATGAAATAATGGAAATTGATAAAATTGTAACACGCAATTGTAAAGGGAGGCATATTTTCAAGGGAAGTGTTAGCATGGGCAGCGCTGTCCAGACATGTGCGTGTTAATAGAATAATCTCTGAAACTTGTCCGAGTACATAGAACGTTAGGTTTTAAACTTGTTCTAAAGATGGCTGTAAAAGTCACCGGATTGTTTAGGGCGGACACATTGGAGGTAATTGTGTCCCGCAATTATGAGATGTATTAATAATTTTAAATTTGCATTGGAAGTTTAGACTCTGCCAATCCCTGATACATGTCCTAGCATATATTATGCCATGTGACAAATACGTCTCTTAGATGGCTGCGCAAGCTATTCAATATTTAAGATGATTGGGAATTTTTATTTGCGATGTCTTGCACATACACTATTGTATCTTTGCATTCTTTTTACCACATTAAGATGGCATCACAGTTTTGTGTCGTGACGGTTATCATCACAAGGTTACAGTTTATTGGCTAATCGACTGTCTTCACTCTTTAAGTAGTTATGTCCCTAGAAATAATAGACATATGTGGTAATACATTTGATATACTGCAACTTCATGTCCATGATAGAATTGACATAGTGCCATATTGAACAATATAGACAATGTGTGAATTATTTTGGGAAGAGGGTAGCAATAAATATAGATATTTTAAATGCTTGTTCACATGAAGAGACATGGTTTCTAATTGAATCTATTCTGAATAGAGTTAGAATATGTCAAACCAGTGTTGTTAAATGGAAGTATGCATTTCTGATCTCTCTGATCTAGGGATTTAGAATTTTATCCTAAAATGTCTATTATGTCTATTATTTCAGATCCTCTGAATACCATAAAGTACTTTATCCTTATTGGATTTGAAACACTGCGATCATTTGAGGAATACACTGTATGCCACACGTTGAAAGGTATGGGTTTTTATTGCTATATAAATCATTGTATGGGGTCCTTTGTATATATCTTTTATGGTTTGTTTGACACAATTTTTCTCCTTTGTATATTTGTATATTGATGTTATTTGATGTCAAACTTATTAATTTCGACTGCAGTAATAAGTCTACAGACGAATTCTTGATCCTTCATTGGTATTGACATCTAATCTAAGAAATGTCTGATCAGTTACTACCCTCAGGCGTGTGACCAGGCATCAGTCATTATACATAATTGTGAGAAAGATATAATTTTGTACATATATTTGTTATTTGTATATTCAATTTTTGCTATTGGGTTTAGGCTCCGTCATTTTAAATAAATGTATTTGTGTACTTTCTTAATAACCCTGAAGAAGTCTCTCAGGAGACGAAACGCGTTGGCTATGATCAATGGAATTGCGAAGAGAGAATCTGTTTATGAAAAATAAAGTGAACACTGCATCAAGAAATACACACCCTGGACTAGGATACTCTTTCTTTATGTGCTACTTTTTTGTGGACTGTGATATGAAACATCAATAATATTGTATAGAGTGCTGAAACCTCTTTGCATTGCAATTACTCAAAAGGCTGATGGCAAAATAAGATTTTGTGTGGACTTAAGATCCCTTAATAAAAATGTTGTAGCAGACACTTTTCCCCCTCCCCAACATTGGGGAATTAGTGTCCACTTTGCAAGGTGTGAAATTCTTCACAAAATTTGATTTAAAGAGCGCCTATGATCATATTCGTCTTCATGATGATTCCAAACATTTGACCGCTTTCATAACCACGGAGGGCACATTTTAGTTTACGAGACTTCCTTTTGGGTTGACCTCTGGGGCCAGCATTTTTCAGCATATGGTGACAGATATTCAAAGGAATAGAAAAGGCTGTCTTTTTCCAAGACAACATTATTGTCTTTGGGGACACCATCTATCACAATCAGGTACTCAAATCCGTGTTGCACAGAATTGATGAAGCCGGTCTTACTTTATGTAAAGAAACATTTTCTTTTCTGGTACAACACATTGAGTATGTGGGTTAGGACATTTCGGCCCAGGGAGTTAAACGCAACAGGAATCTTTTGGAGGCTATACATTCATCCCAGTGTCCTTCTGATAAGGATCAGCTCAGATCGTTCATGGGGCTCATAGAGTTTTACTCTAAATTTGTGAAGAATTTCTCAGACAAAACTTTTACTTTGAGACTCCTACTCAAAAAAGGAGTGAAGTTGTCTTTGAGTGATAATCATGCTGATTGTGTTACTCCTATCAAGAAAGAATTGTGTCAGGCTAAGGTCTTCGCACCATTTGACATCAGGCGTACCTCAGTATTAATGGTGGATGCGAGTGCCACTGGATTAGGGGCGGTACTTCTACAGAAACATCCTGAGGGGGAGATAACCATTGCTTTGGCCTCCCGCACCCTTTCTCTTTCTGAACAAAATTATTCTGTAATTGAGAAGGAAGCTTTGGCTGCTGCTTGGGTTTTCAATATTTTAGGACATACCTTTGGGATACCAAGTTTCAACATAAGAGCCTTTGGTTCGTGTTTTGTCTCCTGGTGGGGCTGGTAAGGTTTCCCCTAGACTAGCAAGACTCGCATCCATGCTTCAGGAATATCAGTATGACATTTCTTACATCCAAGGCTGGCACAATGTAAAAGCTGACTGTCTCGCTAGACTTTGTCAAGAGTGAAGATTCCAAAGTTGATCCTCTAGAAATTCAGGATGAACGGACAGTAGCTTTTGTCCAAGATTTGGTGGCTCTGAGTGATGGTACTTTTACGAAAAATGAGTGGTGTGTTGCCATGGCCAAAGACATGGTCCTCACTAAAGTCATAGACTTGGTCAAATTGGGTGCCAGGCGTGAGAGTTGTGTCCAACCCCCGGTACGTCCTTTTCTTAAAGTTTTAGATGAGCTTTCGTTATATGGTGACAGTGTTCTTATGAGACGTGGCAGATTCATCCCTCCATTCAGTTTGAGGCTGAATTTATTAAAACTGGCCCATGAAGGACACTTAGGGCAAACTCTCACTCAGCGCAGGATCAAGGCCGATTTTTGGGGGCCAGCCATGGACGCACAAGTGTCTTCTTGGGTCGAGAATTGTTCTGCTTGTAGAGATGGTGAGAAAAGGCTCAAAGTTGCTTCAGGCTCAGCCATGGGTCATATCACTACTCCTGAACAACCTCGGCATAGTGTGTGCCTTGATTTCATCGGACCTATGGATGAATTGCCTGCGGCTCAACGTTTTGCCATAGTTGATATGTTTTCTAAATGGCTTACTGTCAGATTTGTTAAAAACATCACCACTGATTGTACCATATTGTTCCTTAAAGGTTTATTTCATGATGAAGGCTGTCCCTCTATACTCATAACAGATAATGGTACCCAGCTTATTTCACATAAAATGTGTATATTCTTGTCTGGGTGTGGGGTGACCCACCATCGCACTTCCCTTTATAATCCACAAGGGACCGGTGTATGTGAGAGAGCAGACAGAGTTGTCAAAGGAATAATACAAATGTCGTGTGCATCTGGTGGTTTTGCCAATGAGGTGGTCCAGGAGATGGTGTTCGCTTATCGTACCACTGCGCGCTAAGCTTGCCCCGTCTTGGATCAAAAACAGTGTTGGTGAAGGTACTAATCCATGCTCTTTTTCTGAGGTCAATTGTGCTTGTACTCCCTACTCCATTTCCTCTGGTGATCTGGTTAAAGTCAAACCAGGGAGGGTGACAAAGGGACTTTTCAAGTTCAGGGGTCCCTACAAGGTTAGGCAAGTCCTTCCTAATTATGTGGTCCTGGAGAATGGTGAGAAGTGGAACCTACGCAGAGTGGGCTTGTATCAGAAATCTGTATCCTCTAGTGCTCGTTGTGAGGTTACTCAAGATGTCTTAGTATCCATGGAAGCCAGAAGTTCAAGTCTGGCAGTGTCCATTTCGAGTTTGTTTAGTTTGGCCCTTGTTGTTTACAATCGCAAATGAGGAGCTGCTTGCCTGTGTGCTACACACTGCTACAGCTACATCTCCAAGACGACTATAGCTGCTTTCCTCTCTGTGTTCTTATCCTTAACATATGTTGTGGCCCTCCCCCTTGCCAAAGTCTACTTAAAGGCTTCCCATAAGTGATTTACGATTCGACTGAGTGTTCTGAGGCAGGTTGTCTCGGGGATGTCCCAGCTGCTTGGTGAGGAGCCCCCAAGCGCTAAAACGCAAGGTTCCCAGGGTCTGTCATCTGGATCACATACAACTGTGCTGGGAGCTTGGAAAAACACTGAAAGAGTCACGCGGGGTTGTCTAGGATTGAATGCAATTGCTATTATACTGTGTTTAGTGAGGGAGAGGTTAGATATCCTGAGACTTCACAGGGTACAGATCTATGATTTTGCATGCATCGCTTCAAAGTACTTTGACCCACATACTTGGAGTCTTTTCTACTGCGGACTTCAGCAGCTAACAACATTATTCTTCATTGAATTTAATCAAAAGATTTAGAATAGTTGCTCCCCCTAAAAGCAATATAGGAAGAGACAGGACTAATGCTTTCTTTTGAAAACAAATTGATGCAATTTAACTGAAATTTCTTGTTCCTTATCTTTTGTTTAAACCATAATTAAATTAGTTGTATTATTTCTGCTGTATAGGGTCAATCCCTCCAGGAGATTTGGACAAGTTTTGTTTATTTTGTACTATACCCTTATGCTGAGATTAGTATATGCAAACTTCTTTTTGAATTTATGAGTAAAGTTTCGCTAATCCTATTCCCAGTTATGGTCTGCATTATTGTGTGGCAAGGTTGGCTGCAATGTAATTTGAAATTTGATGACTGATTCTGATCTTCTTCTACCTCACATGCTAATAATAAAAGATCAACTTACTTTTGGGTAAACGTGCAAATGGACCCAAGCTCTCACAAGGGGTGACCGAGATCCAACAGCTGGTAGAATTGTCAGATGGTTGGTTTGCGAAGTAGAAGACACGCCCTAACCTAGAATAGCTTGGACCGAACCTTAGTGCCCCAAAGAAGTCCAGAGTTCGGAATCAAGACGCAGAAAATAGAAGGAGTTCCAGTGGCATATGTCAGAACAGCGACAGTGGAAGTGAGTATCGATGGGATGTGTGTGGATGTTTAAGATTGCAAGTAATTACAATATGTAGTAATGGTTTTTTGACCGCACATTTATGTTAATAGCAAACAATGTTGAAACATTATCTAATTTTATCTGGTTGGTCTGTATGGCTACAGTAGCCCCCTACTACCATGGATGCTTAAAACATGTCGGTACACATGTACCTTTTGTGGACATGAGAAACCGTAGTACCAGAGCACACAGAAAGCAGTCCAAAAAAAAGTTTTAAACCTTCACAACAATTTGTAATGTGGTTACTGTTAACTCTAAATTGAAGACAAACGCCAGATGGTTGTAGACCATACGCGTGTATTGAAACCATGAAAAACAGCTGATACATGTTTCGTCATGAGATGACTTCTTCAAGGCAGTGAACATGTATGTACCAATACAGTCATTTACAATATGTTCACAAGACACACAGTACTTAGCAACAAAAAAGTAAAGGTTTTGATCCAGGCAGTCCATCTGTCGCTATTATTTTGTTTCTTGGAGGTATCGCAGGGAAGTGGTGAAGAAAGAGTCTGTGCCACATTTTGCGCTCTTTTCAGCATTCATTAAAAAAGTTCACTATTCCAACTGCAACTTACGGCCTTTCAGTCGGTCCAAAGTGATTAATCAGCCTCATAAGCACAACCTGGTGCTTCTGCTTGGGTTGCGGCGCTTGATGCTCATGTCAGAAGGCTCTGTTTATTGAGGTTCTGGTAAGCGTGAATTTATTCTCTATATATATGATTGTCATCACCTCGGTTTCCCTGCATTTATCTGCTTCTACTCACAGTGTTCCCTTGCACCTGGCTGTCACTGTTCATTGTATTTTTCATACTTGGTTGTTATTAAACTTGGATGCTAATGACAAGGGTAACTCGTCATGGAGTGCCCATTCATTTCAATGGAAATTACATGAAATCGTTGGACATTCTATAGCATCCAAGTGGTTAAGGCCTTTATTTGTTTCTTTGCTTCAGAAATTTTCCTCTTTTAGCGCTTCTTTGCACTTGACTATCACTGTCTTTAGCGTTACTCTGTACCTGGTTGTCACTGCCTTTTGTGTTGTTGTTCCATATGATTTGTAGCTCAGTGTTACGAAGTGGCACAGTAGCTCTTTCACCACCTTACTAACAGGTTTCTGGTTAACAATGAGTAAGCTTCTCAGTGAGGCTTTCATTATCTTCAGAAACTTCACACTGGCTGGATTGTCACTTTGACTCCACATACGCCAAACTTTGATCTTTACTTTGAATGAGACACATGTGGCACACACAAGTAGTTTGCTGGACCACAACAAACTCTCTGAAAGAGCACTGTTGATCTTCGGGTTACATTTCCCACCCTGGTCGCCAGTTGTAGCACCTCCCCAGCCTGGGTACTCATAAATGAGTACGCCACACACAGAGCTTGGTATTACACGTCTCTATTCCTGTGTGTAACTGTGAACTCAACGTTCTAAACATGAACTCTAATCACCACACCCAAACACTTACGTCACAGTTCAACGAAGTCCATCAGGAACCAAAAGGGTCCCTTCATCGCTAACTCACAAGACCCTACAAGATCGATTTATCAAAGCTGATAAATCAGTGGCCTAGCAGCCGAAGAGGTCTTAAACTTGAACCTTTGAGCTCCATGATGGCACCCTAATAATCGGTCAGTATCCAGGAACATAAAGGCACTCACTGAAGCACCAAACCACCAGGGGCCCTTTTGACTGACCTATGCTCCCATTTGTGAGGACAGAGATGGAACAGCAGAAGTAGCTGGTGCACTTGCCTGTTCACCTCACCTTGAGTCTATACATTTAATGTACATGTCTCACGGACACTCCTGCGTTGGAGGGTCGTGCGTGCAGGGAGACTCCAGGAGTCCAGTGCCCTGTTTGCTACCCACACAGCATAGGGCAGCCACCAATGCAGTGAATAGAAGACTCTCTTGCGGAGACAGGGGCTGCAGGTGAGGTGCTCTGTTGTGGGTTGGCTCCCGCACAGTGGCAGCTGCTCACACATACATCAATCCAAACAAAGCAGTCTATTGGTCGGGAAAACAGGAGGGCAGCAGAGGTGAGGTGGTGGAGGCTGGGGTGGATTCGGACTGAGGGAGTATAGATTGCCATCGTTTATCTGGGAGAAGTGCAGTAGGCCTGGGCCTAGACTGGTCTTCAGTGGTGACAAGACCTTGACTGTACACCGTCTTGGATTTGCTGTATTGGGGCCCTGCCCCATCCACACTTTAGCTACATGCACTTCAGTGTTGGATACATAAGGGAGACCCTTGTGGGACCGGTACACCTGCACCTTTGTGCAAAGAGGGCATAACTAGAAGAATCTGGTAGACAGCACATGCCCCAGTGTCCGGATTTACCTCAAGTGGGGAGGAGGGGATTGAACAGAGCCCCTACCAACCCTCTTCTGGACCCAGCACATTGACGCACTGGCCATCCTGGTATTGGCCCACACATCTTGCACGTCTAGTGCTTCTAGAACTCCTCGGGGTTGGGGTGGCATTCTGAGGGCCGTTCCCCTTCTCCCTGAGATTCGGGTCTTGGGGTTGCCTGATCTGTGAAGGCCCACGGTCCGACCGCCGCTGCAGCTGGTGCAACTATAATCCTGAGACACTAATGATGGCCAAGGACAGACCAGTTTCGCAGCCCAACCAGGGTAAAATAGACAAACTCACTAAACCTACTGAGATGTTAGATCAGCAAATCGTGTGTTTCAGACAGCGGTGGGTGCCCCCTCAGGCACTACGTCCACTATTCTGCAAGAATACTTGAAAGGGAAAATCTAGTAGAGCCTGGACCTGTACCATTTCTGACATTACCTATGGAATGCAGTAGACAGAGTGGCCGCAGTGAAGAGTAGATTATATTGCAAGGTAGGGACATGGCTTTTTAGAGGGTTGTTTAACAGCTGGAGGACTGGGCAGGGGAATGATCGATCGAAACCCATCAGGATAATGGGTGTACCAGAGGGGGCAAAGAGGCCCAGATCAGACCCAGGAAACAAAAGGGGTCGGAGAAGCAGATGACAATGATCAGAGGATTAGACACCCAGGGATTAAAAAATGCACTACTGTCTCCCTGCAGACACCACTGAAGACTCAGAATCAATTTGCTAGCTTCCATAACTGATTAATCTCTCTTCTTTTGCATTTAACTTGGCTGGGTTTTTATGTTCTTTTTTTATACATGCTATAAAGGGCTAGAGGGCTGCCAACTGGAGCCTTCCTGTCAGATACCAGTTGTGATATGTATATTTACCTCTTAACTAGGGAACCAGACGGTGGGCGACAGATGCTTCTGGGGGGGAAGTGTGGGGGTATATGGGGTAGTGTTTCAATTCAACTGTTGGTTGTTGCCAAGAGGTAGACAAAGTATGTCAGAGTCAGACAACTGCCCAGGAGAAATGTCATGTGGCCGGCTCCGTTGACAGTGTATGTGATCCAGATGACAGACCCTGGGAACCTTGCGTTTTAGCGCTTGGGGGCTCCTCACCAAGCAGCTGGGACATCCCCGAGACAACCTGCCTCAGAACACTCAGTCGAATCGTAAATCACTTATGGGAAGCCTTTAAGTAGACTTTGGCAAGGGGGAGGGCCACAACATATGTTAAGGATAAGAACACAGAGAGGAAAGCAGCTATAGTCGTCTTGGAGATGTAGCTGTAGCAGTGTGTAGCACACAGGCAAGCAGCTCCTCATTTGCGATTGTAAACAACAAGGGCCAAACTAAACAAACTCGAAATGGACACTGCCAGACACATCTGAAAGGTCTCGCAGAGCAGACTTTATTCATTCGGGGGACACAACAGGCAAGCTGGTATTTTGGTTGGTAAGCAGAACCAGGCTTCTAGAAGAATCCTGGGTAAAAAGAGGCCAGAGAACTGTGTGATGGCAGATGCGAACAGCATTGCAGATACCGTTTTGACATACATGCCAACTGCCGAATCTCGGTGATAGAACATTTGAATCTAATAATTACAGACCTTCCCATTAGTTCAATACGCACCTTAGATTGAGAAGCCCTAGATCAACCTCTTACACCACATGAACTAGGAAATGCAATTACAGAGATGCACTCTGGGAAAACACCACACTGAACAGTTTTTCTCTAGAATTCTACAAACAAGTTGCATCCATAGTGAACTCCCACTTGTTGGCCCCATGCAATGAGGCAATCCGAGTGGACCTGTTGGGTACCACTATAGTTATAACCCCGAAACCAGGGAGGCTCCTAGAGACAAGGTCTTTCTACCGGCCCATATAAATGCTCAATACTAGGACCAACATCCTTGTGAAAATTCTTGTCCGCACATTGGCAAAGGTAATACAGACATTAGACCACATGTACCAGAATGGCTTCATGCCCAGTTGGGGACCCAGATATTGACTTAAGCACCTCCAATTAGCTTTGGCCAGGGACCAGGAGCTTGAAGGCCCACTAGCGCTAATTCTTCTTGACTTCGAAAAGGCATTCAACGGCCACAGTTTGCATTTCTTATTCTATGACCAAGATGAAGTTTGGCCCCCTTGTTGCTGGCGTGCTTAAGAACTTCATATTCAGAGTCCTAGCGTTAACAAACAGGTGTCCTACCCTTTCCTTACTGAGAGGGGCACAAGACAGGACTGCCCTGTTCCCCGATATGGTTTTCCTTAGGCATTTAACCACTGGCAGAATATATCAGGAGAGGTGATTTTGTGAGGAGCTTTCAGTGGGAGTGCTGGGCAGACAACTGCATCTCTCTCTATGCGGACAACATCCTCCTCTTTCTAAGAAACCCACTTGAGTCAACTGGCAAGAAGATTTCGGTGCACCAGATGATGACCAATGAAGAGAAACCAAGATGGCATCATGGGCACTGGCCATTTAGGCAGGTCTCCGTCTGATCCGTTTCAGCTATCTCCACAGGGCATACACACTCGAGAAGCTTTGGAAGATGGGCACTGGACTGGACTCCACAAACATGTTTTTCAAATGAGGCAGGCACATACTTCCACATTGTTTGTGGATTTACTGTTATCCAACATTACTTCTCTTGTGTAATACACTCACTGGCAACAGTACTGGGCAGCAGGGGCGGTGCGTCCATTAGGGCGCTTGGGCGTTGCCCCACTGAGCATTGCCATCACTCTGTAACTCGGACGGGACTTTCTCACTCACACAATGCAGTCGGCTTAGAAGGGGGCGGGGCAGCACTACAGGACAGAGTTCAGCTGCAAGTGATTAACTGTTGACATCCGCCAACATCACAGGTGGTCGGCGGAGCGCACAGCAAGAGGGCCCATGTGCTGTTTAGGGCTTAAACATTTTGCACCAGCCCTGAACATGCGCACACTAGGGTGCTCATTAGAAGAGCGAGGGTTTTTCCATGCTGCTCTTCTAATGAGCAGCCTAGTGCGCATGTGCCGGCTGGTAGCAAAAATTGTTAAACCCTAAAAAGAACATGCGCACTACTACTCATGCCAATCCTGGCGCTGCTGCTGGAGCAGCGTCTGGATTGGCTGAGAGCAAGCGGTACTCGCCAAGGCGGGAGTCAGACAGCGGCCTAGGAGAACTCGCAGAGGCGGCGCGGATCCGGTAAGTTTAGTGTGCTTTATTTTAATTTCCCTCTTACCACTCGCGACCCCCCCCCCCCCGGAGTATTGGAGCGCGAGCGGCGCGACTGCCACCAGATCTAAAAATGCAGATCTCACATGTGCACCTCTCCGGATTTAAAAATTGCTTTCTTGGATTTTTTAAGCGCTTTGGAGTGCGAGGCAGGGCTAATGGAGAACTAAGGGCAAGGGGCAGGTAAAACTCTGACAAGAATGAAAGTGAAGTGGAAAGATAAAATGAGCATTCTGGGTAGAGTTAAATAACAGAAAGACGCGAAAAGAAAAGAAACTACACACATTCTACTGACTGCTTTTTAAATGTCAGACATAAATGAATTATGTTTTCATCGCAGCTACGTTTTGTACATCTATTAATTGATCGATAGAGTGGCTATACACTAAAAACATGTATCACCAGAAAAAAGCTGTGCACTCTATTTCCCAAGTTAAACAAAAAAAACATTAAGAACAGAGAAATAACTCCGTTTTCTTTAATTATTCTTTTTTTTAACCTTCATAGAACACGGCAATAGCTTTCCGAAAATTCATGGAAAAGGTTATTCTCTTTATATTGGAAGTAAAATGTGGATTTTGTGTTGTTTACATGATGACTATTGATAAGGGATGAATGCATCAGCGCCTGAATTGTAAGATACTCATATCCGCTTTATAACCCTTATTACAGGATATATATATATATTTTTTATTTTGCTGCTGTTAAAGTCATTCTGTACCGGAAGGTTCATTTTCTCCGTCAGCGTGGGCAGTAAGGTTTCAAGTTAAGAGTAGGTACAGTGCCCTAGGGCCCTGCAGTGAGGGAGAAAAAGGTAACCCTCTCTGAGCCAATTGTAAATACCTATGAAGCAGAGACCAAAATGCAGTTGCATTTGAAGGCCGTTAGATTGGTCAGTTGCACGTCAAGGGCGGTATTTGTTGGTTGTTTGTCGGGCGCCTATGTCAATGTACGCAGTGGGTCCATCTGCAAATATAAAAGGTGCTTGAGAGCCGGTATTGGCTTCAATCAATGGAATCAATTGCAGCTTCCTGATGACACATTTATTCTTTTAAGAGGAATTGCAAGGGAGCTACCAGCTATGTGTAGTAGTGTGTGTTTTTAAAAGACAGTTACCCAAAAAAAATTGCTTCCCGATGACACACATTTATTGTTTTTGAGGGGTATTGTAAGGGTGCTACCAGCTAAGCTGGGAAGTGTGTACTTTTAAAAGACTGTTATAATAAAAGAAATCTAGTTATTTATTGATCTCATAACTACACTTTCCCATTTGCCTTATTAACCTTTGTGCTCTCTACTTGAAAATCCACCATTTGCCCACTCTGTATTCAAAAAATTTCGGGGGTAGAACCCCCCCAAACACCCCTTATGCCGATCCAGTTCACTCAATGTATTCGCTTGCCAATGGGCACTTATCCACATCGTTTACGCCTCACCACTTTCAAATGTCACCAGCCGCCACTGCTGGGCAGATCCCTTGAGCTAACACCCAGAAGGGCAGCACACTGTGTAGATGAAGGGGCACAGTAAATGCCCTGAGGGCATCAATTGTCTTTTTAACCTTGCCAGAGGGACCCCCAAATAAAACCTCTAGGCATCTTGCCCTAGCCAATTTCAATCTTTTATTAGAGATCCTGCTGATCAAGCGGGCACCATGGATCATAGAACGTGCCTTCTTGACATTTCAGTGCTCCCTCTGTAAGTGGAGTTGAGCACACCCAGTGTTTATCACCATACCAGGTGCAGACCAGATGATGAAGCATGTTACATGATTAGGATGTGGCTGAAGGTCAATATACGCAAAAGAAAACCCGTTTTTTTGCACCTAGATATTAGGCCAGGAAAAGGGAAATAGCAGCTAGCTACAGAGTTATACGTGCACAGGCAGACAGAAAACAAAAGATAAAAAACACAAAGTCGATATCAGTGTGCTACAAATAACAGCAAGCAGACAAATACAGATGTATTTGCGTGGAAACCAAAATTGTTTCCTTAACACTGAGTGTAAAACGATATAAAACTTACATCATGCATTGCCATTGAAAATAGTTAAGGATTGGGATATACAAGTACGGTCCTATATTTATTACCACAATCTTTACTCAACAAAGGCGAAAATTCTACTGGAAGTCAAGTCAATAACACATTCCATAAAAGACTCACAATGCATGCGGATATGCAAACAGTCAAAGGATTTCGTCGACAGGAGAAAAATCCGGACTAAACTTCGGTCTGAAACATTAAACTGGGGCGAGAACTGGAGCAATCACGTTTTAATATTTGGACATGAGAGATTGATAAATGCCTAGTCTGTTGCCTTGAACCTAAAAGCGACTCCATCTGATGTTGAAAGTAACTCAAATCATAAGAACAAAAGACCAAGATAAACCATAAGCCTTCTGAACTTAACATAAAGCCACATGGGCCTACGACTCTCATTCTGAACTTAAGAGAAGCCCAGAGCAAGAAGGGTCTGGGATTTCCCATCAAAGGCCTGTAAAAGAAAATGACTGAGCAGAAAAAATAACCAAATCAAACATCCATTATTGGCCAAAAACTTTCATTTAGAGAAATAAATCAACTCAACAAAGTATACAATTTGCAATACAGCAGAAGGGACAGCATTATTATTTATTTATTTTGTAGTCCTCATTTATTCGATCTTTATGCAATTGGCAACAGGGTCCCCTCTGAATCGTGCACGGGGGAATACCCAGAGAGGCGAAAATTAGCCATGTCATAAATACCAGCAAGTTCCGACTAATTTATGCGAGCGAGGTGCCACCATAGAAAGAACTTGCTCCATCGTGTTTGTTTAAATCATTTGACTTCCCTCCCTGCCCTACCACCTAACCTTGTCCCATAATTCCCAATAGTTCGTACGTTTACCATTCCCTCTCATTTCATCCAGCTTTCTGAATTTGTTCATTGCCCTAACCCAATCGTCTACTTGAGGAGGTGATGGAAGAATCCAGTTTTTACACACCTCTCTTCTAGCCAATAACATAGACCTAAATAGCAAGTGGTTCTGTTTTTTACTTAAATTAATATTAAATTCCGCAGTATCTAAAATGCCAAAAATGATTGTGAAAGTGCTTACCTGGACGTTGAAATCTAGAGCTTTATCAACAAACTTACCGACTGCATGCCAGTAAACGTAAAGGTGAGTGCATGTAAAAAACACGTGTATATCGTTGGCCTTCATTTCTCCACATTTAGGACATTTTGTCAGCATCTGTGTGTTCATTTTGGACAATGTTTCAGGTGTCCAATATGACCTGTGCAAAGTAAAAAGATGGTTTCTCCTGAGAGGTGCAGAAACAATAATGTACCATAAAAAGGTGCAAGATACTTGCCAATAATGTTGCACTTCTTTATCCGGAAGGATTTTCTTCCAAATGTCTTCCGGTGTATCAAAATCGGCCTCGTTTCCCTTGATCAAGTGCCAGTACCAAAGTGAAACTTCCTTTCAAATTTTTCTTCTTTGTAGGTTCTCCTCTAGCATATTGCCCGAGTCCGGTATTATTACTGGTCCTCTGATCCAACAGGCCATTTGGTAATATTTGAATCTTGATAATTCATTATTGGTTCTTTCCGCTAAAACATCCCAGTGTTTAGGGATCCCGTTTTCCGGAAGATCCCCGACCTGCTTTTTTCAATGGACATGCTAGGGCATCTTTCAGGCATTCTGGAGTACCCGGTGAATTCCATATTGGGGCCAGAGGACTATAATACGAAAACCTCCACATTTTCCTTATCTCTGACCACATTTTATATGCTGATCTTAATACCTTCAGCCTGATCTTTTGAAAATATTTGGGATGACCAAATTTATAAAGACATTGATCTTGATCGGTTACGGCTTTCCAATAGGCGGGGTAGGACTCTCGGGCAAGAAGTAAAATCCTAATGTTTTTAAAATGAAAAGCTTTATAATACCTGGCTAAGTCTGGCCTGGCGATCCCCCCCTACTTTTCTTTTGAAAAGCTTTCTCCAGGCTATTCTTACCCCTTTAGATGCCCAAATAAAGGAGTTGATATCACTCTGTATCCGCACAGAATTAAACTCCAAAGGGATTGCATTGAATAGGAATAAGAGCTTTGGTAGAATGGCCATTTTGATAATGTTTGATCTCCCCAAGAATGTGAGTTGTAAACAACTCCATAATTTTAACAGTTTCCTCATTTCTTTAGTTTTAAGATCAAGATTAACTTGTGCCACCTCTTCAATGCTTCTTGGAACTTCAATCCCCAAATATTTAATTCTGTTTTTAGACTCAGTCAGGGGTAGCGTTATATTCCAATGCATAATTTCCTTTTTTGGTGGTTAGTTTGATAACCAGAAAACCTCCCAAAATCGGATAATAAGCAATTTATGCTAGCCAGCGAATCGTTCAAATTACTTGTATAGATCATAAATCATCAGCGTATAATACCACTTTCAGAACCCAGCCCTTAAAACTAAAAGGAACAATTTCTTCAGTAGATCTTATCGTATTAGCTAAAGGTTCAATGTAAAGGTTAAACAGGTGTGGCGAAAGTGGGCAACCCTGCCTTGTACTTCTTCTGATCTGAAAGGCTTTTGAGACGCTTCCATTTACGAGTATTTTCCCTATCGGTGCTCAATATATATTTGTAATAACCCTTGAAAAATTCCCCCCTAGGTCAAAATGGTCGATAACCAGCGAGTTGTCCAGAGGGTTAGTTTTAGAGGACCGCTCTGTGGCTTATTTTTTCTTTCACCTCCCCTCTGCCCTCACACAGTGATTCTAGATACATACAGGGAAGATAAGAGTGCTGCTTACTCTCAGAAGGGGCTTAGTAAGGGAAACCCGAGTTGCGAGGAAGTCTCTTTTAAACCTTGCAAGATTAGCGAGGTCTGGAAAGACAGCATAGGGGCAACTGAATACTGTACCATTTGTATGATCTCGCTAAGAAAGAGGACAGGGGAAGGCGCAGGGGCGATCCTGCTTTAATTACAGCCTCAGGGGAGCCCTCACAAGTTAAGACATTTCCAACTGTTCTATTACCCCTATTTCCCCACGCCCGCACTGACTCTGGTGCTAAGATATGTGAGACCAGCACTGTTTAATCTAAGGAATCTAAAGAATTAGTTCACGACTTAAGAAGCAAGCGCTCGAATAAGGACTCTAACAAAGGCTCCGTTCCATCAGGCATTCTAACTAGCATTAAGCTCCCAATAGAAATCCTATCAGAGCAGGATCAAGGGGTAGTACACCTGAAAGGGGAGCATTTCGTGAATGAGGTTGAAGCTGGTGGCAGAGGTAAACTTCTAAATAAGAAACAAAGAGGCCAGAAAAATAAAGGTAAATCTTCAGCGGTAATATCAACAAGAGCAGCCAAGACGGCCAAAAAAGAGCAGTTAAAGAGAGGATCGAATTTGAAAGTTACTCCTTCACTACGCTCCTTCATTAAGGTGCAGGACAATTCAGCCTCTAGACACAATATAAGATACGAGGTGCCCACGACCGAAAAAGAGACACGAAGGTCTATGGAGAACGAAGGTACTATTAAAGGAACCGTAAAAGTAAGAGGGCCCTCTCAAATATCTCCAACATCCGAATCACCTAATAGATACCAGGCTCTTGCCGGTTTAGATACAGGTTTAGATGCAAGACTCAATGAGGAAAACTATATCGGGATCACTGAAGTCGAAGAGACGCCTGAAAGACCAGGAAACCAGTTACCGCTAAAGTGTTCAAACTATAAGGTGCAAGAAGATCTTGTTCTTGAGGCCTCATCGGAGGCGGGGGTCAGCAACCTAGTGGGCTCATTGTTCAAGGAGATGAAGCTTAGCTTTGCAAAATCAGAAAGGAATCAGGAGAAAATTCAGGCCACTTGCGAAGCATTGGAATCAAAGGTTAACGCTTTAATTGTGAAAATTGTGGCAGTTTAGACCACCTTGGCGCAGACTAGGGAGGAAGTGAATCACTGTCAGATCGGGGTGGACAACCTGTCACGAGCTGAAAGGGAACGAAGGGATAAAAGCGAGACTTTAGAGAATAACTCCCGAAGAAATAATTTGCACCTGTTGAATATCCCGGAAGGTCAAGATAGAAGGGGATTCATAGTTAGCCTATTAAAGGAGTTTACACCCGAAATGGATGGGGAAGCACTGGACGATGACATACAACGGGTACATAGAGATCCCTTTAGACTCATTAAGGACAGGAAAAATCCACGGAGAGTCCTTGTCAATTTTAAATCTTATATCTTAAAAGAACATATCTTGAATAAGGCCTTAAAATCTGGCACTCTCTCAAAAGATGGATTTACCTACAAGATCTGTTCAGATATCTCTAAGGTCACAGTCGATAGGCAATGGGCCCTGGGCAAGTACATGCAGGATCTAAGGACGGAGGGTGCCATCGTTGACCTAAAATTCCCAGCCCTGCTGAGAATTATGTGGAACAACAAAACATACAATATTAGAGAGCCAGCAGAAGTAGAGCCACTTCTAGAGCAAATGAGGGTATATGTTAAAAAGTAGTAAAAAATTATACATTTTAGAGCCTTGAATCACGAGGGATAATGTTTAAGTAAATAATCCTCAATTGTGGACCTCGATTGGGGCAATCAATCTTGCCCAAATGGTGCTATGGAGGGTTCTCCGGGGAGGGGGGGGGGGGGCAAAGGGGGTGTCAGGGTCTGGGGTGGTGGGAGGGGATCCAGGCTTTTTACTTTATTTTTCAGTACATTAAACACGACTTCCGGTGGGGAGCATCGGGGAAATAAAAAAAAAAATAGTCCGATAAATAAATTAACGACAATCAGGGTCAAGGCAAATAGCGTTGTGACACATCCTTGGCTAAAGGAGTAATTTAAAGCTAATAACATGGAATGTGAACAGGTTAAGGTTAAGAGCGAGGAGACAAAAGATTTTTGAATATCTAAAGTTAAAGATATTATTATACTACAAGAAACATCTCATTAAAGAAGAATGGTCTGAAATCATAAAAAGAGAGAAATGGGTTGGCGAGAGTGTCTGCACAAATCAAGCCTGTAATACTAAAGGAGTAGCCATCATTATAAAAAAATCAGCGAATATAACTTTACTAGGGGAGAGTGTAGACCTGGGGGGTAGAAGGGCCATAGCCAACATAAGATTGAGTGATATCTCGCTATCGATTGTTGGGTACTATGGTCCCAACACAGATGACCCAGCACCCCTTCAATCTCTTTATGATAAATTGTTAACGCTATCTCTTCCAATCATATTAGGTGGGGATTTTAATATTCTATTAGATCCCAGAAAGGATAGGCACCCCCCTGGCAGGGCCCCAAATGTTTTGAAAATGAGGGAATGCCTAAATAGACTTAAAGATGATTTGGGATTAGTGGATATTTGGAGAGCCAAAGGTGACATGATAAATAACTTCACCTATAGGAACTACAAATATGGACACGCATTCAGAATCGTTTTTTCCTAATCGATAAGACTTTGAGCTTTAATGTTAAAAAGGTGTCTCATACCCCAGCACATCTTTCAGATCATTCACAAGTATATCTTGAACTATTAAGGACATAGTGGGTGAGAAAAGGTGGACTTTAGATCGCACCTCTTATTGGACTCAGAAACAATAGATAAGCTAAAAAACACCACACTAAATTACTTTTTAGATAACAGAGAGGGGGAACTCTCCAAGATCTTAATTTGGGATGCATTTAAACCAGTTCTTAGAGGAGCCTTAATTAGCCGTGCAGCATTTAAGAATAAAGAGAAGAAAAAAACGAGCACAGTTAGAAACTGACATACTAACGAAGCAAGGGCGGTTGGAAATAGTTTTGAAGAAGATGAGCAAAACAAAATAGGGGAAGATATATTAAAGAAGAAACAAGAATTAGCTTCATAACTGGAAGATAGGGTGTGGAAGAGATGGCAGCTCAGTTCCCTATCAAACTATGAATTTGGTGAAAATAGCGGCAAACTGTTAGCATGGAAGTTGAAAACTGAGTCCAATAGAAATAAGATCTTGGCAGTTTATAAGCCCAATGGGAACCAAAAGGTAGAAGAAAGGATGGATATTGAAGAGGCTTTTGTTGAATATTTTAAGCTTTTATATGAAGAAGATCTCTCCCTCCGCCATCCCTGATTGACACATATTTGAAGAAATCACAACTTTCGAAACTGGATGCTGATTCTAGAGAATTCTTAAATGCAGCTATTACAGCTGAAGAGGTCCTCCAAGTAATCAAGAGCTCGAAAATAGGGAAGGCGCCCAGACCTGACGCAATTCCCATTGAGATATACTCAGTGTTGAAAGAACAGTTGGCCCCAAAATTAGTAGACCTCTTTAACTCAATCTATCTTGATGGTTCTCAGATCCCCAATACTTGGAATGAAGCAACTATTTGCTTGATATTAAAACCCGAGAAAGACCCCTATAAATGTGAGTCATATAGGTCCATCTCACTCCTCAATGATTATAAAATATTCACCCAAATTCTGGCACAAAGACTTGGGTCTATTTCCAATAACTTAATCCATCAAGACCAGAAGGGTTTTATGAGGGGGAGACAGCCAAGTGATTTGACTCACCAACTGATTTGTGCCATAGATATTGCAGCTCAGGAAAAAGTCCCCCTTTCAGTTTTTACATTTGGCGCAGCAAAAGCCTTTGACCGTGTTAATTGGTTCTACCTCCAGAAAGGACAGCATTATTGATGGTGGCAGTCTACAAAAAACCTCAAATAGCTGGTTCCAAAACATGGCAAACCTGCTGGATTGTTTAATGTTTTCATTAATAATAGCTGCATGGACTAATTCATGCTTACTAGCCACAGCTGCTTTGGACCTAATTAAGACCCTAATCTTTTGTTGCATGAGGGAATACAGGCTTCTTACATTAATGATACATGATAAAAAAAAGACAAAACCGCCATGTTAATAAGGAGATTTTAATTGATTATAGGTGCCAAGCTGTTTCAATGACATTTTCACAAAAGGCGGCTTCATTTAAATCACATTTCAATGTAAAAAAAACTGGTCGGAATGATCAATCCGTAAGTAGAGGTGCTAAAAACGTTTGACGGCCTACTTCACTGGAGGTACATTGGCTTTTTTTGCAGTATTGGATTAATTTATACAGAAGTGCATCTCTAAATGTTTTTTTTTATAACTGATAGATAGATACAATTGTGGGTGGGTGTTTCCTTATTACCACAGTCCTTTACAGATCGTTTATCAACAATGTAACTTTTTATCGCAAGTCAATGTTTTAAATTGGAAGGCATATTCTTTTTTAGAGTACCGTTGCAACACTATAAGCATTGTAAATAAAATTCACAAAACAATATATGTCTATGTGAAAGAATGAAAAAAAAATACATTTCCTTTTAACTGAAAGAATAAAAAGACAAGATAACAAATCACATTACTGCCATTTAAAAATGTATGTGATCAAATGTTGGCACAGTGAGCTCTTCACTTAGTCGCTTTTAGAAGATGTGGATGTGCTAGAAGAGGATGAGGAATGCCGCTCGCGCTTTTTTTTCTTTCGATCTTTTTTGTGATGTTTGCTTTTCTTGGATTTATATTTGTTCTCAGTTTTTTTTTCTTTCTCTTTCTTTTGTAATTTTTGTTTTTTGTGCTTCCGATTATCCTCACTGTCGCTCGATGAATGCGATCTTAAAATGTAAAACAGAAAAACACTTTAGCGATCTCACCGGGGCACAGAATCAGAAAAATAAAACATGTCAAGAATGAAATTCTTTGTCAGTTAATTAATAACTCCTTTATTTTTGCTTCTGCTATAATAGTTGCAATTTAAAAAAAAAAAGAGCTATCAACATTTTTTCCCCACAAAGCACATAATACACAAAATTTCATACAACTTAGTTTTCATCGTAATCACGACTTTACTAAATACCATTCTTTATTTAAATCTAACGCCTTACGATGCAAGTTGTCCAGCTAGAAATGTACAACATTCAATTCTTTTTATATCAATAGCCATTATTTCTACTTTCAGAGCTTCACTCAAAAAGTTATATTTTAATAATCTTACACTGTTGGAAATCGAGTTCAAATACCTCTTTTTCAGCTCGGCATATACAGTTCACAAAATGGTGTACGATTTTGCAAAGTTACATATTCCATAATGAGCGATTTCCTTATCCAATTTCCAAGTAGGGTCAGATAAGAACAACAAATTGATGCAAAATAGAGTTAGGTTTATCATGAGCACTGGGATTTTACTGGAATCTGACGAATCTGTCCTCTTGTTCATCTCTGTGAGGTCAGCTTCATAGGAGGTTGGTATCTGGGAAGTTCCAGTGGATGTCAGTAGCTGGAGAGTGAGGTGCTGATGGTTGTGTCGTGTATACCTATCTGTGGTAAAAATTAGCACTGCCTACGTAGGGGGGGGGGGTGGGGGAGTACCTCCTTTCTGGCTTTCCATCATTGGCCACATGCTGACATCCACGACAGCTTCAACACCCAGACAGCCCCAACAGACAGCAACACAACAGACCCTCCGCACACCACAGACCACGACCCCTGCTAGCCTGGGCCAGCGTGAGCATCGATGACACCATCAAGACCTTGTGCACAATCCACTCCGGCTCTCCGTCAGACCCATTCCCGCATCACGTCTTCAACAAAGCAAGCAGCTCCATCGCACCCCACCTGCGCAAAGTCATCAATCTCTCCCTCGAGACCGCGACCTTCCCAGAGATCTGGAAACACGCAGAGATCAACAACCTACTCAAAAAACGTAAGGCAGACCCAAGAGACCTCAAGAACTTCCGGGCCCATCTCTCTGCTCCCCTTCCCGGCCAAGGTCATCGAGAAAACCGTCGGCAGACAGCTAACCAGATACCTCGAAGAAAACTGAATCCTGGACCCTTCCCAGTCAGGGTTCCGCAGCAACCATAGCACCGAGACTGCCCTCATCGCCGCCACCGATGACATTAGGACCCTGTTGGACAACGGCGGGACCAACCACAGCACTCATCCTCCTAGACCTCTCTGCCGCCTTTGACACCGTCTGCTACCGCACACTACGCGCACGACTCCACACCGCAGGGCTCCGAGACAAGGCTCTGGATTGGACCACCTCCTTCCTCTCCGGCAGAACCCAGAGCATCCGCCTCCCCCATTCCGTTCTAAAGCCTCCGAGATCATCTGCGGTGTACCGCAGGGATCCTCCCTCAGCCCGACGCTGTTCAACATTTACATGGCCCGCTCGCACACGTAGCCCGACAGCACGACCTCAACATAATCTCCTACGCCGACAACACTCAGCTGATCCTCTCCCTCACCAAGGACCCCATCAACGCCAAAGCCAACCTCCATGAAGGAATGAAGGCGGTCGCCGACTGGATGAAGACCAGCGGTCTGAAGCTGAACTGGGACAAGACGGAGATCCTCATCCTCGACTCCAACCCTTCAGCCTGGGACGACTCCTGGTGGCAGACGGCTCTGGGAGCAGCCCCGAAACCCAGCAACCACGCACGCAACCTGGGAATCATCCTCGACTCAATGCTCTCAATGACCAAGCAAGTCAACGCCGTCTCCTCCTCCTGCTTCAACACCCTCCGCATGTTCCGTAAGATCTACAGATGGATCCCGACAGATACAAGAAAGACAGTCACCTAGGCCTTCGTCGGCAGCAGACTCGACTATGGAAATGCCCTCTACGCGGGAGCCCCGACCAAGCTCATCAAACGACTACAACGCATCCAAAACGCCTCGGCATGACTGATCCTCGACGTACCACGCCACGGCCACATCACCCCCACCTGAGAAACCTGCACTGGCTCCCCTTCAACACGAGGATATCCTTCAAGCTCCTCACCCACGCACACAAGGCAGTCCACAAGACCGGCCCAGCCTACCTCAACAGACGGCTCTCCTTCTACATCGCCAACCGCCATCTACGCTCCGCGGACCTCTCACTCGCCACCGTCCCGCGCATCTGAAGAACAACCATCGGTGGGAGATCCTTCTCCCACCTCGCCGCCAAGGCATGGAACACCCTCCCACTGAGCCTACGACAGACCCAAGACCTGCTGACCTTCAGGAGGATACTCAAGACCTGGCTGTTCGATCAGTAGCGCCCCCTCCTCCCCAAGCGCCTTGAGACCCTCACGGGTATGCAGTGCGCTTTACAAATGATTGATTGATTGCTGAGAATCCAAGCAACAACATTCACCTTGCTGCCCTTAAAGGCATTGCCCTGAAGAGAATCACTGCTGCTAATGGTCTGCAAATTGGAACACAGGAGACCGCTGGCTGTGCTCCTGCAGCAGGATTAGGGAATTTGAGGCAGTATTCTCAAAGGCTAGCCTGGGAAAATGCAACTTTGTGAACGGGTACATTTTCCAGGTTTGGCCGCCCAATTGTGATGTGGATTTCAGTTGACAAGCGACATGTGTGAGATACTTCACATCACATGCAAAAAAAAAAATTACTGGAGACTTCTATCTTTTATCCCTCCACTATTTAATCCAATTAACAAACTAACATGTCCACTCCTGAAATTAATTTCATATTACCATAGGCTAATTCCTAACTAATCCTGTTTTGGGTTTAAGAGTAGGGTGCTACCAGCCAAAAATCGCTTCAACACCTCATCAGGGGTAGCAAGCACAATATAAATACAAACCTTTCACTCTTCTATCCCTCCACTACCCTTTTTTCAATATGAATAATAAACTCACATGTCCACCGCTCAAATAATTTCAGATTTGCCTTAACTAATTCACCACTAATCCTTTTTGGGTTCCGGAGTAGCATGCCACTCGCCGGAAAAGAGATTCAACGCCTCGTCAGGGTAGTATTCGTTATATAAATGTAATTACAATTTTGAACTGGGATAAAAACAGAAAGTCCTATTCATCTTGCCTAAGAAACATTTCTTGGACACATAATTTCCATTTGCTTGCAAAGTTTCCTTTAGTTGTTTTAATGCAAATGATGGCAGATACATTTACATAACTATTGGCGGCAAGTCTATTTTGGTAACTTATTCTGTTACTCAAGTATCATCTAGAATTGGCAACTTTCATCACTTCCTTGAAAACCACATCTGTGAACCACGGATGGCATATCAGCCCCGCCTCCATTTTTACCGGATACAAGTACGCCCCCTTCAGATTAGGCTAAATGGAAAGAGACTTTCAAAGCTTATTCGGATGCCATTGACTGGCATATATTTTTACAAATAGAAAGAAAAAAGTTCTTCTAATGCATAATTTTGGACCTGATGGGATATCGGTGTTAAAAATGTTACAGATACAAGAAGTAGAAACACAATCACACCAGGATGGCACAAATGCGGTTAAATGGCCACTGTGGAAATTTTGGATGATTATTTTACAGTTATTGAGTATTTAAACAAGAAATCTTCAGCACCCAGGAACGCTGTGCTTGAAAAAGACAAATTCTTCTGGATGGGACAACTATAAGGGGAATCCTTTGCTGATTTTGCTTCTGCTCTAAGCAAATTGGCGGGTACCTGTAATTATCGGAAACTTAAAGATGAGATTAGTCAAGATCAACTAATTTAAAAGACATGCAATAAAAAAAAAATCAGGACAGACTGCCTTCCACAGGAAACCCTGACCTTGACATGGTCATGACCATCGCTAGACCCATAGAAAATTCTAAAACATGTTTTAGAGCATTATGCTTTTGTTGAAGCCTTATTTTGCAAAAAGGCCAAAGTAGTCCATGAGAAAGAAGATTGCAGAGACATAAAAAAAAGTACAGTGTAATAAACTGGAATTTCAAGTCGAGGGTAACGAGATAATGACTAAATGCATGTTGTGAAAATAGTAGCCATGTAGCTAAAGCAAATAACTTTCCACCGCTCTATAAGATATGCTTTACCTTCTGCATGACTTGGTCCACCTCGACCAATGCGGCTTTATGCCTGCCCGTGGTACCCGGCATTGCATACCCAGTCTTCACCTCGCACACCGCCACCAGCTCTCCCGGTACTTGGCCCTGCTTTTCAATGATTTTGAAAAAGCCTTTGACACAGTTGACTGGAGCTATTTGGACGATGTGCTGGAGGCGATGGCATTCGGCCTCCCATTCAGACGTTTCATCCGAGTCTTGTATTCTAGTCCCAGAGCACAGGTTCTAATTAATGGTGTACTCTCTGAGGCATTCCCCATCCAGAGGGGCACCCGTCAAGGCTGTCCGCTGTCTCCACTTTTATTTGCGTTAGCGTTAGCAATGGAGCCCCTGGCCACCCTAGTCCGCAACGATCCCCGTATCAAGGGTTGGGCCTGGGACCCTTGTCAAGGTGACAAAGTCACCCTTTATGCTGACGACGTCCTTCTTTTCATAGCGGAACCTGAGGACTCAGGTCCACGGTGCTTAGAAGTCCTATCTGCTTTCAAGTGGGTTTCCGGCCTACGGCTCGACCCGGCTAAATCCACTTTGGTCCCCCTCCACCAGTCCCGTGCCTTTTTCGACTGGCAAACAAGTATTCCCCAGCGTTGGCAGTCCGTTAAGTACTTGGGTGTTTGGGTTACCTTGCTCCCTGAGCTTGAATGGGCCCTCAACCGTACGCCCCTGGCTACTAGGGCCAGGGCAGACCTCAAGCGGTGGCAATCCCTTCCTCTTAACCCCCTGGGCAGAAATGAGCTTTTTAAAATGATGGTTCTTCCCCGGTTTTTATACATTCTTCAGAACATAACCTATCACCTTCCGGGGAGCTGGTTCTGCGAAATTGATGGGTTGCTTTACCAGTTTTTATGGCAGGGCGGGAGGCCTCGTATGGCCTTGGCTCAGTGTCGAATACCTCCCTATGACAGGGGCATGGGTGTGACCAATCTTCATTTTTACTATTTGGCCACGAGACTTATTGTGGTGCACGACTGGTTCGCCAGCAGCTGGTCCGACCCGGCGTACAGGACCGAGCTCAGGTCGATAGACTTTCCACAACTCTTGGCCAACTTATACAGGGCCCCCATACCACGAGCCCTTTCCCCTATCACTAGGGCTGTCTTATTGGCCTGGCGCACTGCTTTGCGCCACACAAAATGGGATGGAAGGCTTAGCCAACAAACTCCTCTGTGGCACGGGTGCCTGGTTGGGGGAGACTTCAGCCTCCGAGACTTTCATCAATGAAATCGCATTGGGACCTCGCTTCTTGGGGACGTCTGGGTCAGGGACCATATCAGGGCTTTCACGGATTTGCAACAGCGCTACTCCCTCCCTGCCTCCCAGTTCTACAAATACCTGCAGCTTAGGCAAACCTCCATACACACATTATGTCGCAGGGATTCTGCTCCTACACAGAACTGTGCACAGAGACCCAGGACCTCAGTGAATTGTGGTGTACCAAAAAACTCACCTCAGTGCCTAGAAACCCTAGCCAGCTAGCATCTGTGTCACATTAGCTCTTCGTCCTATAGCAAAGGAACCAATGATTAGACAACCCAGAACATGCGGCTTAGGTTATACTCAGGAATGGTGGAAAGCAAGAACACTCTTTCGTTATACTCGCATACCAGTCCACAACAGGAGTAAAAAAGAGACACGGAAAGGTTAAAATATTTATTTTAACGACTTGCTCTACGATGCAGTATCTTTGCTAACATAAGCAGACATATGCTTAGAAATATTATGATCAGCAGTGTTACAATTCCATAAAACACAAAGGGAGAAATCATATTACAATGATTGTGAAAATAGGTCCTATAGCGGCTAGTGAATTACCCACCCTAGCTAGGAACTATGTTTTATAAAATATAAAAGGTCTCTTAGGCTTGTTTGGGGGACCCCATACCTCCAAGATCAGCAGGTTTGAATCACATCGGGATCTGCCAGAGCTCTCGGTCTGTCTGGAAAAACGGGCTTCTTCCAACTGCCTGAAATCATGCTTACAGTGTGATATTAAAGGCGGCAGAATCACGTTGGCGTGCAGCTGCATATATGTTATGGCTAGAACGTGAGCCGATCAGCTCGAACAACAGCTACTTTGTTATGATGACCTTGTAGGCTTTAGAACTCAGTGTGCAGACTAGAGCCACGATGTAAGTCTAGGGATGCTGAAAACAAGCCATTCTCATGTGAAGCATTTCACGCAGCCTAACTTACAACAGTTATATGCAGTGTTGTGTGCAAAAGCGGCAAAAAGGTAAAATGGCGGTTAAACTTTTAATAAGCCTATGCTAACTTAAAAATTAACTGCGGGCTCGCTGGGAGGAGTGGCTGGGCGCCCTTGAGGATGGAGAGTGGTGGGATGCTCTCATGGCTCCCAAGACCTTGACGACCACCTCCAAACTGCGCCTCATTCAACTTTACTATTTACATATGACATATCTAACACCTGCTGGTTTATACAGAGCCTGACTGAGACCCTCCCCGACTTGTGACCACGCTCCGGCTGATTTTTATCATATGGTCTGGCAATGCCCCGCCATCGCATCATTCTGGGCGGGAGTAGAACTTGAGCTTACACAGACCCTGGGGTGGGTCTTTCCCCATTAACCGGTACGTCTGCTTTTAGGTGTGTTCGATGGCCTGGGCGGCTCTCGGGCCGATAAACGTTTCCTGGGAACAGCTTTGGTGGTAGCGAAATGTGACATTGCGGCGCTTTGGTTTCAGGTTAGGCCCGCTACCTTATGGAAGTGGAGGCGGGGGTGGACTCGCGCGGGACCCAGGAGGAACCTGGGTCCCGTATCCTTGCATTCATTCACTTGCATGCATTTTTCTCCTGCTTACCTCTTACCCACTTCTGAAGCTGAAATTTCACCCATAATCCAAGATTCTTGGCAACCTACAACCTAACTTTGTCAAATACGAATGCCAACAGTAATCTCAGTCTCAGAAAGAATCACATCCTAAACAACATGCTTTCAGGCAATTTTTAACTTATCGCCATTAAAGTAAAAACTTTGACCCAACTTAATGTCCTACTAGCCTTTTTCAAGAGCTAGCCAGATTTACCCTAATCTAAAGACTCCGGACTATCTTACTACACTTTGACCTAAAACTTAATAACAATGATACAATGGAGGACAACTCAGAAAGTGAGAGACCAGCATGAGAACTATGACTATGACACTCCACACCACCCAAATGATACATCACACTTGGAGAACACTTGGAGAACACCACTAGACCTAATAAGCTGTGTTAGACTTCACATCTTTTGGCGTGTTTCCCCGGTCTTTTTGCTTTCTGGCCTCCTGGTTTTGACGCCGTTCTTGCTGGTTTAGTGCACTTTCTCACTGCTGTTCAGTGTTAAAATGCAAGTGCTCCTGTTGTAAATTGTGTTATGGATTGGTGTTTCCATGATTGGCATTTTGGATTTACTGGGGAGTCCCCAGTAAAGTGCACTGAGAGTGCCAGGGCCTGTAAATCCAATGCTACTAGAGGGCTTGCAGCATGGGTTGCGCCACCCACAGAAGTAGCCAGTAACCATGTAACTCAGACCTGCCACCGCAGAGTCTGCACACAGTTGTAACTGCCATGTCGACCTGGCAACTTGCCAGGCCCTAAAACCTTCCCTTCTCTACATGTTAGTCACCCCTAAGGTAAGCCCAAGAGACCCCTGTGGGCAGGGTGCAGTGTATGTGAAAGGTAGGACATGCACTGATGTGTGTGACATATCATGATAGTGAATTACTGCCAATTTCGTTTTTCACTATGGCAAGGATACCTGTTCCCATAGGACAGAGTGGGGAGTTTATTTACAACATCTTATAAACATGACTGGCCTTGGGAACTAGTCAGAAAAATAAAGCTTAGTATGCCTGAACTCAGAATCTAAAGAGGCATCTTTTAGTGGAGGTGATTTTTACACTCTGTTTGAAAATACCACTTTTAGAAAGTAGGTATTTTCTTGCTCAGCCATCCAGTAGGCCTCTGCTGGGTTTGTGAATTGACTGTCTGGGTTCTGGATGACAGGGGCTGGAGAGGGGCAGTGGCTGCAGATAGTCTAGGTGGATCAGGAAAGGGCTGAATAGACCTGGGCTGTATTTAGAGTAGGGGGAGTAGATTTCCTTTCACCTGAATCGGCCTGGTCTGCCTCTGACAATGCAGTCTCCACCTCCTGGCAGGAAGCCACACCAGAGAGGGCAAAACTGGTTTTGGCTGGGCACAGACACTCTCTGCCTGAGAACACAAAGGATTTTGGACTATAAAAAGTGGAGCCCAGACCCCTGAACTTTAGAACTCTTTTGGACCAAGAAGAGCTGGAGAAGCTGTGAGGAGGAACTACCACTTTGCTGACTGCTTTGCTGTGTTGGCATGCAGTGGCTGCTTCGTCACGGGCAGTGAAAGGACTGGATTTAACTTTCTGCAATCTACTTTTATGAGTTTCTCCAAGGCCTTGAGGTAGAGCTTGCCCCGGTTCAAGAAATCTCAGGAACAGCATAGACTTCAAGTTCTTCTGCCCTCAGCACTGGGGACTGCGTGTTTTGTGCTGCAACAGAAGAAAAATCAACCCGACGCGGTCTACGAAGCTGCTGCCGACTCAGTGACCTGAAGCCACCACAGAGGACACAGTCACACCGCGACCCAGGTCTCACCGACAATTCCTTCCTTACGCCGCCACCGAGCCCCTGCTCTCACCGCGACCTGTGGGCACCGCACTGCCTCACTTCACGACACCGCCTTGGTATCCCCGACGATGATGCTCCAGGCTGAAATAGACTGCCTGCACCGTGGTTCGAGGGCACCACTCGTAAAGTTACATTGCGCACCGCTCTCATCCCGCACCGCAGCCTTGACTCCATCGCCTCTAGTTAGTCCGCCGACGACAGCGATTCAGCAACGACGATGCACTGTGACCTACCAGCATCGCGACGAGCACCGCATCACTTGGCACGCGACCCTGGTCTCACCGCCAACACCATCTGACGCCACCACCGAGCCACTGCTCGCACCGCGACCTGAGGGCATTGCACGCCACACCTCGCACCCAATGCCTGCCAACACCAGCGCTCCTGACTTCAACCGTGAGGAGTTCGATCTGTAACGCGTGTGACTTCAAGGGCCCGACGACTCCTACACCGATACCTGCAGACGCCGTGCTTTCGGAGCTCAACAAGAGGTCGCCGACGCCCTGCATTTCCACAGGCACTGATTTGCGGGTCTTTCAGACACTGTAGCTGGCCCACGACGCCGTGGTCAGCCAGAACTGTTTGGATTTGTTGTTCATGACTCTGTGAACATCCTGCACTGGCTGCCTATTCACAAACGGGTGCTCTTTAAGATTCTCCTGATCACCTACAGAGCCTTTAATGGGAAAGGACCTAGCTACATACAGAGTATGTTCAAACGCTACACCACCTCACGCTGTCCTAGATCCCAAACTGCCAACCTCCTCACAATTCCCAAGTTTAGACTCAAAATGAAAGGAGGGAAAGCCCTGGCAGTTTTGGGTTCTAAAGCTTGGAACATGCTCCCAACACACCTCCGCTTAACCCCAACTGAGTCCATCTTTAGAAAGACCCTTAAAACCTGGATCTATACTCTATCCGAAACACAAAGTATATCCCTAATCTAAACGGTACCAATCCACCAGACCCCCGGTTTCAAGCTTCAGATTCTCTTTCTAAAAGCGCAAAGATGCTCCCTGGAGTGTAGCCTGCGCTATATAAGACACCTATTACATTACATTACATTACATAGCCCCAGACAGAGCTATTGACTTCAAGGAACTGTTTTTCCAGTTTATTTTGATAACTGAAGATTTCCAAGTACTATATTGTGGGTTGTTATCGTTTTTGGTCTTGTCTTCAGTATATAAAAATATTTGATATTTTTCTAAACTGGTGTGGTGTCCTTTTGTAGTGCTTACACTATGCTACTGTTGGTTATGTGCAAATGCTTGACACACTGCCTCTAAGATAAGCCTGACTGCTCGTGCCAAGCTACCAAGGGAGTGTGCAGGGATTATTTTTGGAGTGCAAGTCCCTTATCCTGACTAGAAGGAAGGGTCCCTACTTGGACAAAGGTGCAAACCCTTGCCAACTAGAGACCCAATTTCTAACAAGCTCTCAACCCCGAGCTACCAAACAAAATCAAACATTATGCCATTTCTCCTATAGGCATCTCTTCCACCGGTCCAAATGATCTCTACTCAGTGATTTAGCAAGGGAAATAGACCAAGTTCTCTTCCGAGAAACCCAGCATGTCACAATAGGTACACAGTTCCCTCTTTATAGGCCATATCTCCCACCCTTTCACCACATCTCAAACCCATAAACCACATGACCTTCATACGTTCCTCCCTTGCAAATTCCACTCCAAGAGTTATCTCAAAACCACTTTTCCTTAATGGGTAGTACATTGATTTAATTAGGCGCTGGTATATCACAGATCTAAGCTCTTATTTTTTTAAGGCAGAATTTGTGTTGATGAGCATTCACTTGGGATTTTCTATCAGCTGTTTGAAGCACAAGTTACTTAACTTTGGGAGACAAAAAATCTGGCGTTCTTCAGATGGATACTTGTTATCATCAAGTTTAGAATAGATACCAAAGCAGTACCTTCCAAAAGTGCAAGGTCCATGGAGTGGACTCAGACTAGAAAACCTTATAGGACCGAAAGAGCGACATGCCCTTGCCATCATACCAGGCTGTCAAGGCAGTAGAGTTCAGGAATGTGTGCACTGATGTCCATGTTGCAGCCTGAAAGATGTCCAGGACAGGCATTTAGCCTAGTGGAATGGGCTCAACTACCTTCTAAGGGTAGTTTTTCCTCTAGTAGGTGGGAGATCTTAATGCAGGAGACTATCCACCTCAAGAGTCCTTTTTTTCCATAGCCCTTCCATTCTTTGCCCCAGAGAATCCTACAAAAAGCTGGTTGTCCAACTGATGGTCCTCGGTTTGTTCGGTGTAAAAACAAAGTTCTTTTGGGGTCCAACTGATAGAGTTTGTGAGGCGATGAAAAAGAACTCTGGGAGAGTTATGGATTGTCACGACTTTCAATGAGAAGGCCATCCTGAGTCCTCAGCACCAGTTTGGCCCAAAAAATGATGAGGCAGGGTAGTGGCACCTGGAAATCACTTATGCAGTGATTGCAATGAGAAGATATGATACAACGAGCAGCTGTGCATAGGCTCAAGGGGGTACACATGAGTAGTGTCAAGACCAAGTTAATGTTCCACTTTGGCATCACAAACTGTTTGGGAGAAAACAAGTGTTAAACCTTTAATAAACCAGATCACAATAGGTGTTTTAAACAAGGACTGTTGGTCCAGCAAACACAAAAAGAGGAACTGCTCACTGCACAACCTTACTGGGCTAAAGACAAAATAAACAAATTATCTAACAGTTTGGCATGCCCAAGGGTCCCTCTTACAGACTCCTCACCAGGTTACAAATGTGTCGCAGTGTAGATGAAAGCCTGGCAGCATGGATGACAGCCACAACCTTAGGTGGTAGACAGACAGCAGTCAACTGCCTCTGCTCAATCTACACACATGGAGGGGGGCAGTGCATAACTTGGAGGTTGTTGCCATGGGGGCGGGGGGGCTGGGAGGGCTACACATTGCCTGCCAGAGCCACATCCTCAGCAACATAAGGACTGAGGTAACTGCAGTTAGGGCTACGGAGACCAGCTGTGTCTCTACAATTCCTCCCTGGAGAAGCCTCTGAATGCTTGAACTGAGGAAACTGCTTGGCAGGGGGGTGAAAGACCCAGGGACCCCATAAAGCGTTCTAAGGCAGCCTCAGATTTTTCACCAAATAGGTGTAAGCCATTGAAAGGCATATCCATAAAGGAGGCCTGGTCTTCTCCTCTGGAACACATCCAGACATGGCGACAGAGCAGCATGCTGGTGATAGCTGCTCATCCTAGACAATCTGTAGTATAATGGGCAGTAAAAATCACGTATCCGGTCGCATCTTGGATGCTCTAAACCAAGGAGGCTTTAACTTCTTCCATGACCACCAGCAAGATCTCACTGGTCATGTTCCAGGGGGGGAGAGGGGCGGGAGTGAGGGAGAGAGAGAGTGAGGGAGAGAGAGAGTGAGAGAGAGAGAGAGAGAGAGTGAGTGTGTGAGAGAGAGAGAGTGTGAGAGAGAGTGAGAGAAAGAGTGGGAGAGAGAGAGTGTGAGAGAGAGAGAGAGAGAGAGAGAGGAAGTGTGCTTTGTTCGGAAGGAATTGGCGTTCACCTTGCTATTGAAAGCTTTGACTACCAAGAGCTGGTCTATGGCATCTGGCCACTTGCGTATTCTCTGAGTAAGAACAGGTTAGTACCTAGTGCCCACTATGGTGTTAGTGGTTAGTGAGGGCTTCACTGAATGGATGCAAGGGCTCAGATAAGACTGTCCTAGGATGAACAGCACCATGAGGACATTTGTCTTGAACTCAGAAGTCAATTGTAGGTTGAGGATCTCAGCCACTCGACAAATTACCATAGCAAAGGCAAATCTAACCCTCTAGTAGGGGGGGGAAGTATAATGCCCACTGGCCTCCCACAAGTCCAGGTAAGGAATGGCATCATCATAGTGAGGGTAAATCATCCCCATCCCCACCATCATCCTATTCAAGTGGTGGTAAACTCTGGTCAGAGTTGAAAACAAAAAGACAAAGGACCTTCTGAGGTAGTGGAAGAGTAGGATCAGACTTTGGCAGTGTGGGGACTGGGTGCGCTGTAATGAATGTGGAGCGCAACCTCAGTCTGGATCAAGCTGAAGTCGCATTGGGGTCGGATATCAGCATCTATAGCGGATTCTCCTCCGGCTGTTGTGGAAGTCTGTACTGCATTCAGAACTGAGGCAGAGATGGGACCAATGGAATTAGCCAGTAGAGAAAAACAGGTGAAGGTCACAAGAGTAGCCCATGGTAAATCTTGTGTAATATAGAGGTGTGGTGCAACGGCCAAGGCGGCTGACTCCGGAACACCAGGGTTCACGGTCCGATCCCGTGTCGGCGGCAGGTTACCCCAGCACTATGTGACTCTGCACCATAGCTCGTTTAATCTTCCCGACGGCCCCCAGCGCCGGGACACCTCGCCGGATGTAGCTGCGCGCTTTACAAATGCTGGTTATCATTATGATTATATTATTAAGAATTTCAGATTACTCGCAACAAAAAAAAGAGTAGAAAGCACGCTGGGCCGAGCACTTCAAATAAGTATTGAATAGATGAGTACCAACAAGCAAAGTGGACATTCTAGAAGCAGAGACAGTCTTGGATGTGATCACCACCCCACCATACAAAGACATTGTCATTGCCACCTGACCTCTCAATAACGGAAAAAGCTCCTGGCCAAAATAACCTGAATGCAGAAATGTTCAAGGCAGACCCTGAAACATCAGCCTAGATCCACCAACCACTGTTTACATCTGTTTGGAAGGGAAAGAAAGTACCAGAAGACTGGAACCTAGGTATCATTGTCATGATTCCAAAGAAGGGAGCATTTATTAACTAAAACAACATGGGGTCGGATCAATGTTCTGTCGATCCCAAGTAAAATCCTAGCAAACATCATTATACAGCATACCTCCAATGCTGTGGACAAGCAGTTAAGAAAATAACTGGGTAGGTTGCACAAGGATAGAGGGGTGTTGATCAGGTCTTTACACTATGTAACATCACAAAGCAGTGCACTGAGCGTCAGAGATAAATATACATCCATTATATTGATGCTGGTAAAGTCTTTGATTCTATCCACTGTGACATCCTATGGCATACTACAGCAGATACGTCTTCTCATCAAGAATTTCTATGAGAATTTTACCTGTAAGGTGGGAGACAGTGAGCAAACCTTCAAAGTGAAGACTGGTAGTCAAGGATATGAGACGTCAGCGTTGCTTTTCAACCTAATTATAGACAGGTGAGACAACACACAACTGAAGACCAAGCCAGATGGATCAAATTGACCTTATTCTCTACACTGGAGGACCTTGACTAGGATGATGACCTAGCCTCTCTCTCACTCACACTAGCATATGCATTAAGATATCTCACTTCAAAATCTATGCACAGCAAGTGGGCCTGAAGATAAACACGAAGAAATAAGAGGCCACGGCTCTTAACACCCCAAACCCTTCACCAATCAGGGTTGATTAAGAGGACCTAGTCATGACTAAAGAGTTTACCTACCTAGGCCGTACACTCAGACGGAGGGGCAGGCAGTGACATCAAGGACAGACTGGGCAGGGCCTGGAATGTCTTCAGGATACTGAACAATGTGTGGATGACATCTTAATACATTACCAACACCAAGCTTAGGATTTATCAGAGCTGCTTTCTGTCCAGACACTTGTATGGATCAGAATGCTGGTGAATGATGAAATGCAGCAGGAATGTTCATGTCAAAGGCTGTTCAAGAAGCGTTACCGGCTGGAAGAACCATAAAATATGGGTCAATTACATGTTAGCAGTTGACTCTTGAATGTATTGGGCACTTAATTTTTTTGGTGTCGTTTTTTTTTTAAAGCAACACAAAGCATGCAATAATACACATGGGGAGGACGAAACGTGCATTTCACTAAATGCGCACTTTAAAGGGTGGTGTTTTCGTATTTTGGGCATGTACCAGGATTCTGGAGGGTGGAGGCATTAGGTTATGTGATAATGGTTGTTCACAGGTGTGGAGGGAAACGTAAGTTTAAAAACAAATGCGTTAGTAGATTTAGAATAGACTGTCGGGCGAGCGCAGACTTGTGCTGTTTGGCACAAGGCAGGAGAACTGCAGGTATGAACTGGGGATTATAATGTTTACATTATAATGTTTTCTTTAAAAAAGAAGACTAGAGCATTTTTGAACTGGTGGGTGAGTTTAGAACAAGGTAACAGAGGGATTGAATTTTGGTGCAAAAAGGGAAGTTTCACGTGTGTGGCACAGAGTTTTATTTAACCATATCAGTTTAGAGGTTGAATGTAATAGGGCACCGATCAGGGGAACGGATAGATAATCACAAGGAGAGAGAAGTGGACTCGCAGGGGAGTACTAAAGAAGAGGATAGTACATTAATTTCAGGAGTATTGCATATTTATTATTTCAAAACTCTAGGATTAGAAAGAATGGTTTGTTACACATCACATCTTACAATGGAATGACCCCAAAGATCCTCATGTCAACGCCATTAAAGACCTCCTGACCGATCAAGCCCCGACTCAAACTTGTTTACTCCCAACTCACTCGAAAGGGGCCACTATTGACTGGATCCTCTCTAAGGAAGCAACCGTCAAGCTTATCTCTATAGACCCCTGTGACTGGTCTGACCACCACGCCATTGCCTTCCTACTACCTGGCACCCACAAGACTAGGGCACCACAGCCGGTGCTTCCTAAACGCTGGGACAGAGACACTAAGAACCTAGACCATAAGGAACTTGAGGCTCAATGCAAATCTGATCACCCCCCTCGCATATCACAACGTCAGTGACCTCAACAATCACTATTCTGCAACTATGTCCAACATTCTAGATGACCTAGCCCCGCTAAAACTAAAAAGAACTCAAATCAAAGATAGAAACCCCTGGTTCACTGGATCCCTCAACATTGAGAGGAGATCCCTCCGACAATCCGAAAGAATCTGAAGACCGCACCCCTCTGCCCCTCAACTAAATATTCTCCGCCAAGCCAGAAATACATACAAGAACATCCTCATCTCAAAAAAATAAATCTTAAGATCGGAACTGGGAAACGCTCAGAACAGGTCCGCAAACTCTTCAAACTGGTCAAACACCAATCCAACAAACTGGCCAAAACATCTAAAGAAAACCCCAAGTCTCTAATTTCATCTGAGGAATTCTCCTCATTTTTTTTGCGGACAAAATTGAAATCTTAGGTAACAAACTTAGTTCCGCCTCATACGTTCTATCCCCCCCTGAACTGCCTCCTCCACCCACGCCGCCCCAACAGGCTTCACCTAAGAATCAAGCACACTGGGCCGACTTCACACTCTACGACGAAGACTCTGTCTCCAAAATCCTATCTACCTTAAACCCGAACAACCATTTCAACGACCCGCTCCCCTCTAACTGCCTAGCTACCGTCGCCCAATCCATTATTCCTAGTTGGACTGCGATAATTAACGCTTCCCTCCAGCAGGGAACAATTCCTGACTCTCTGAAAGTGGGCCAAGTCCTCCCCATTCTGAAAAAGCCGTCTCTGGATCCAGCCTCCCCTGACAATTTCAGACCCATTTCCAACATCCCTCTCTTAACTAAAGTACTGGAGAAGTGTGTGCAACTGCAGCTAAGTCGTCACATCAACAACTTCCACCTACTCAATGACTACCAATCTGGATTCAGACCGGGACACAGCACCGAAACCACCATCCTCCACATTGTTGATGATGCCCTCCAAGTCCTTGACCCAGGCAAAACCTGTCTCCTAATCCTCCTAGATCTATCCTCGGCCTTCGACAAGGTCAACCATGGGAAGCTACTCAAACGTCTCAGACTCAGGATGGGTCTAGATGGCCCTGTCCTTAAATGGTTTACACCCTCTGCATTGTCTTTAAGGCATTGCAGGGTCTGGGCCCGGTGTTTCTTCAGGATCATTTCCAGTGGTACAGACCAGGGAGACAACTTAGCTCTGCCACCATGGGACTGATTAAAACAGCTCGCATCAGGAAGGCACGTTGGGGGGGCAGGAGCTTTGTTGGGGGAGCAGCAAAGGCATGGAACTCCCTCCCCCTGACCCTTAAACTAAACACCAATCTGTTAGCATTCAGAAAAAAACTCAAAACATGGCTCTTTACCCTCTAGCCCGGGAGTCTTAATCTCAGGGAGTTACCACTTCAGCGCCAGGACACCGATTGGTATTTGTGCGCTCTATAAGTGTTATAAATAAATAAATAAATCCTTCCTCCAAAACCGAACTCAGAGATTCCTAATCAACGGCAACCTGTCCGCTCATTCTTGAGTCACAGTTGGAGTCCCTCAAGGCTCAAAGCTGTTCCCCACCCTCTTCAACCTTTATTTAGAACCGCTTGCCGAAGTCCTTCGCACCGCAAATATCTCCTACCATATGTACGCTGACGACACTCAGATTTACTTCAAAATCTCATCTCTCGAGGAGGTCCTCTCCCTGAATGAGGCCCTGAAGCAAACCGTCCAATGGCTCTCCTCCAATCAACTCAAACTTAACGCAAAAAAAACTGAATTTCTTCTCATTTCCCCTCCAAAAACCGACCCTGAGATTCGGATATAGATTAAGGCCATCACAGCCTTAAATTGTCCACCGACCATTGTGGATTCTGCCAAATCACTGGGAATAACCTTGGATGGCAACTTGAACATGCAAGACCACGTAAGCTCGATGGCCAACTCTGCCAGATTACACCTGCGCTACCTATGGAAACTGAAACCCTTCCTTGACGCTCCCGACCTGAAAATGGCAGTCCAAGCATTAGTCATTTCTAGACTGGAATAGGGCTGTTCCACCCTCTCTGGTTTACCCAAGATCTCCCTTGCACCCTTGAAAGCCTGCCTCAATGCGGCCGCCAGACTACTTACCGGCACAAGGAAATTCGATAACATTTCTCCACACCTGAAAGTGCTAAACTGGCTTCCTCTAGAAGCCAGAATACAGCTTAAGCTGGCATGCATCATGCACAAGGCCTTATACACAAACTCCCCTGCATATCTTGCACAGAAACTTGTGGTATCTGGAGAAATCAGAAACTCACGGTCCGCCAGAGACCTCCTACTCCAGCCGGCACGCTTTCGGGAAAAAAAACAAAAAACGTATAATCGGACGTTCGCTGGGACTGCGCCAAGAATATGGAACTCCTTCCCACCGACCATCAGAAAAAGGAGGCCAAATCCTTCCTTATGAGTAAATTCCTTGTCTAAAACCCTGTCCTCAACCTCCACAGAGACTACTGCCTCCTTCTGTCGACCTTTCGCCCCACCAAGGAACCTGTATTCAGCAACTGTAATTTTTACTGAACTTTGTATCATTCCATCCCTCTTGAGTCCTTAGTAACTGTAATGTTAATTGTACGTTGTGCCCTTTCTTCCCCTTTGTACTCGGCATCCTCCCACCCTGCCAATCTACGATATACTCTCGTCTTTCCATGCCTTTTGTACAACTCTATGACTATGTAAAGCGCTCGGATACCCTAACGGGTCAAGTTTGCGGTCTATAAAACACAAAATAAACAAATAAATAAACAAATAAATAAATAAACAAGGACAGCTCTTTACTTGTCCCCAGAAAAAAAATGTAAGAGAGGCAGGCCAAAAAACACCTCTAGGTGAACTGTGGAAACAGAACTCAAGACCCTGAACCAAAGTTGGGGCACTGTAAAAAAACTTGCCAAAGAAACACAGAAGTGGAGTTCCTTCAGTGCAACCCTACATGCCAGCTGGAAAAACGGGTAGCAGTATTAGTAGTATGGCTGTGGTGTCGCTAATGGCCTCAGGAAACTCTGCAAACACAACAATGATGGACAGAATGTGGATCAATGTCACACATTCACCCCAGTCCAAAGATCTGGGCCCAAATCCATCGTTTTTCCACTCCACACCACCCTGGGTTAAACAATGGCGATATGCAAATCAGCGCTGACCCTGTGCCCCATGGGAACAGTCCAGTCCGAACTACAAAGCCATGTCCTTCCCAGAACGGAAACAAGCATCCGAGGACCGGCCCGGTTTCGAGGTAACACCTCTCATCAGCCCGGCTAGCTGGATTCCAGTGGTGTGGAGTGCCTGGGACTCACGTCAGAGCATCCCCAGTACACTCAGGAAACTCTGGGCTTATTGGCATCTGCTGCAGAACCAGCTCCTCAATTGGAGATCAGGAGTAGGATCAGTTGGCACCTTTAGGCCCTCAAGACTTATCTTTAGCTAGAGAGTGGAGGGATGGGGTAGAATCCTGTTTCACCTTTTTGTGTTTCAGCTTAGACTTCGGCTTACAGAATGACTTCAACCATAAAGAATACTTCTTGTGGGTCCTGAACTTGAAGCACGAGCTGGGCGTTTGCAAGGCCCAGGAATGCGTCCTATGGTTGCGATGCACAGCTTTTCTTCATGGTCCCAGATCACATGAGGGTGCATGAGGACACACTCCTCGCACCACTTGGAGTCCTTCCCCGAGCCCAAACACCAAAGAGATCTTGTGCGGGTATGTGGCCAACATCGGATTTCTTCAGTCACTGCATGGTTTAACGCCCATAGATTTAGGAGGGGACAATGTTCCCTTGCACACTGGATTTCGTTTTGGCAGTTAATGATGGACCAATTAAATGTGTTGTTTTTTTTCGGTTGTTCAAGCCGACATTTGTTTCCGCCCTCCAAATACATAGCTTTTCTTATGTTCTTGCCTACTTTTGGCCCCCTTGCCTTTGCCCTCAGTTTTCCAGCTGCCCCTCTTTTCAGAATTGTTTCTGAGTCTTGCCAAGATTCTAGCTAAAGACCTGCAACTAGCTCCGTGCTCCCAGCAGAGCTCCCAGAGACTAGGTTAGGTTTCTAAGCAGCTGATAACCAAGTGGTGATGAGTGTTACAATCGAATTCACCAACTATGGTTGTCAAGAACATTGTAACTCAGAGCCCTCATGTTGTTCTCCTGGAAATCTTTTTTGCGGTTCTGTGCCATTGACAAAGTGGTGTTATGGACATAGTGGGAGCAGCCAGTTATGGCATGCATTGTAAGCAGATAGATCTTGTTTAATTCAACCAGATTTCACAAATATATTTATATATTCATCTTACTTTTTCCTCGCCTTATCTTGAGCTGCCTTATATTTACTCTTGAATGAAAAACATCAATTAAATCGGTTATACTTAAAGCATTTACCCTGTACAGATGTGTTAAAATGGGTTATTAGTTGGGCAGAACACAAGCCTGATCCCTGCAATATGTTGCAAAATTCATTCAGGCCAAACACACAATTTCATTTGCTTAAACCTGGGCTTAACCACGAGTAGCTGTGCCCTAGATCAGACAGGCTTAATTCAGAAAAATGTGTAAAGTATTTAGTAACATTATAACAGTCAAAAATTCATAACAACTCAATAAAAATCACACAACCATTTAAAATAATTTAGGAGCGAGGGTGTGGGGAGACAGGCACGCTGGTACACCTGCTCTGTGATTGTGTCCATCTTCAAGGGTATTGGAAGCAAATTTTGGACGAGGTTGATGCACACTTTGGTACGGAGATTCCACAGTTTCCTTCCTATGTATTGTTAGGTTGCCGAACCCAGTTACTAACCCGTTGCACGCCCGTAGGGGACGGTTGATAGCCATCGCCCTGGGTTCTGCTATACAGAATATACTCTTGCATAGGCGCCATGCACATGTCCCTACATTTCAGGGTTGGCTCCATCGCTTGTAGCATGTGCTGGGTATGGAGAAGCTTTCTTTGACGCTGGCGGGGGAAGGTACTAAATACGCAGATCTGTGGCGGCCCTTCCTTTCTTTGCTGGCCTCAGAGTTTAGGGAGGTGACCTGTCCTCGCTATCTGCGCTTATCGGATGTGGAACAGCCGGGAGAGGGTTAATGGGATTGGGCCCTTGAAAGACAGGAGTAGTGGACTTGGAGCAAGGGTGGTGGGTGGGCTGTGGGGGGTTCGGGGTTTTGGTTGTCTCTGGTTTTTCTTATACCGAATATAGATTGTTTGTGTCCAAAATGCACTTACTCTTGAAGTTCACTTTATAGAGTGGCCGGGCCCCGTCTGTTTTATCGCTTGAGGGTTCAGGGCCAGATGATCATGTGTTATTTTTGCACGTGCTATAATATGCCAATAAAGAGATTTAATACTAAAATAATTTAGGAAACAATTAAAGAAAAAAAATAACAAAAATGACTACAATCTAATAAGGAGGGCTAAATATATGTAATGTTTTCAGGCAAAAAGTGCCAAGAAAATGTAAAGCACCGATCATAAATCACAGTTCACGGCTAACTGGGATCCTGGCACAGTTTCAGCCCGACTGCGATGAAGCAGAGGTGGGATACAGCAAGCGGCTCGTCAAAGTTTTTATCTTCTGGCTTAGTCTTTTTTTATGGAGGCTGGAATTCTCTAAAAGCACATGGTTGTATCCGAATAAGAACTCAGAGCCAGATAGGCAATGGATAAGGTCCAGCTAAATCCATTAGTTTTAAAAGGAAAAGCTCTGAGCTGGAAAATGTTAATTATGCAGCCACCAAACTCCTCTTCTCCGTCAGATATTTTTCCGCCTTCACCTGGTCAAGATTTCTATATTCTGACATAGCCTCTTTTTTGGAGTTAAACATCTTCCAAAAGTGCAAGCTTGTAGCTGTATCCGACACCGTCTTTCCTCGAAATGTATCATCTTTGCTGTGTTTTCAGATAGAGGTTCGTAAGTCTTAGCAGTCCAAATATTTTCTGCGCAGTTCATCAGTCACTTCTAAGGCCCTCATGACGTCAGATGCAGTACTTAGTGACCAGGACAAACTCCAGCAGAGGACAACAGCGAGATACAATCCAGGACCAGTTGTAAATGGTCATTGCAGGAAAAGAGGCAGCTTTTGATATACATGTATCATCAAAGAAGGTCAGCACAAACTAAGACTTTGGCTTAGTTCTACAAGGTTTGTTTTTACACCCATGAGTGACACGAGTGAACTTAATTCAATGCATTAATGCTTGAATGTGAACAGGTTAACATAGCAAAAAATCATAAAAATGTTATTAGACCTGCAAGTCTACTAACTTAAATACTCTACTCGACCTAACTGTAATGAAATTGACCCCTGAACTGGTCTAAAATTGTGTGATCCTAGGCAAATATTTTGTTTTATGGAGCCACCTTTTTGTTTATTATCACATAAGAGAGCACCTTCAAATATGCAAGTTCACTATGTCTGCTGTACAAAAAAACTCTTTATTTACTAGACTAAATGTTTGCTCCATGTAGAACAAGAATCAAGCCCATATATAGGGTACGCATGATCCCTGGCTTGCCTCTTAGTTCACTAATAGCATTGTCATCTGGGCAGAAGCAGTAATAATTCACAGTTCATGTATAAAAAACTCACTTTTCATAAATATATTACCAATGCATGATGTGGTAGTGCACTGTCATTTACAGATAACATATCTTCCATTGAAATGTCCATAAACCTTTCCCACTAACATGTAGTTTTACTGATAATAGTGGACAAATAATATTTGGAAATTGGGTTTCAGCAAAAATATTTCAAATTTCGATATTTCTGAGTAAAGTGTTCTAATTTGTTTTGATCCTATAAAAATATTATTTTCACCACAAATGACAAAAATGGATCTTCATAATTAGTGAAATATATTTGAAATGTTTGAACAGTTCACTTAGCTATTAATTTTTGTCAGAAAAAAGTCTGACATTTTTCAACTTTTCATTTAACATGCTTTGCACAGTTCCATTGTCACACGGTTCACTTTACAAAACCCTCTAAGTTAAGTCACATAGAAAAATGACGTTTGACCTCTGTCTCTGAAAGCCAGCAAATGTGACAAGAGAATAAAATGTAAAGGCATTTTTATTGCTGTTTCACTTTGTGAGCAATAAAGATGCCTTTAAATCTTGTTATCTTGTCACGTTTGCTCTGCATTCAGAGACAGAGACCAAAAGTCAGTTTGTCTTCCTACATTTACTTTTTATTCTGTGACTGAAGTTAGGGTATTTTCAACTCCAGAAAGGGCAAGTAGCCCCTAAAAATAGCTTGTCCTGAATAAATGTTGCTCGACAATGTAAGTGGATTTTTCAAGCCCTGCTGCAGAGCCCCAACCCAATACATAGTCGAAGTGGAGTCAATGCTTTTTAGTTACTAACTGTCCCTACATAGGGATTCATGGACGTCATGGTGATTGGAAACAAACCTATTTCATTCTCCTTAATGAAGCACACACAAGCTGCACTAAGAAAAAGACACTTTAACTAAAAAGCTTTATTAACCTGTTGCTTAGCACATTTAAAATAACCACATAGAATGTCAACACAGCACAAATGAATGTTGAGAACGACAGTAAAACAAACATTTACACCATAGTTAAAATGTCATCTAAATACCTAACACCCTGAAACCTACTTCTATGCGTTACACTAGGAGAACATGCAGTAGTATAATGCATACCTCTTTACAGAAGTCGTGGAGGCAGTGTTCACACACGTCGCATAAGCTCAGCACCTCCCAACTAGGCTCAATATCAGTTTTCAGTAGAAAGAGCGATGCGGCAGCATCTCTGGCAGTCAAGATCTTCTCTGGCTGTATCTTGTACAATGATCCGGGCGAAGGATGTCTCCTGACAAGTGGAAGCCCTTTTACACTGTATCTTATCTTGAGATGTGAATTTCCAGCCTAACTTCAGGAATATTAGACACAGCCTATGTGCATCAAGATGCTAGCTTAGACACATTATTATAAACAAATAAGGTAAAACCAAGTCAATTTTGACCACTGTTTTGGCTATTATTCTTGTTTGACCTTGAAATAGAGATAAGAAGGCACTTGTCCCAGACTGATGTCACATCAGGTGTCTTATTGATGTCACTGTCAGAGTGACACATTTATCATTCTGTAAAAATACAGAACATGTGGTCTTGGTCTGCTCAAGATGGAGTCAGGCTTCATGGTCTTTACGTCGAAGATTTCTATATTTGGACTTAGTCTCTTTTTTGAGTTAAAAATCTTCCAATGGGGCAAGCTTGCAGCTGCTGACAAAGTCTCTCAAAATTGAACACTTAAGCTTCGATATCCACTGGAGCTCTGGAGGTCCCAACATTCCAAATATTATTTGCAGCAATTCATCATAGTCATTTCTAAGGCCCCCAGGGGCAGTACTAATCCAGCAGAGGCCACCAGTAAGGTCCAATCCAGTTCCAGTTGTAACTAGTCACTACAGGAAAAAAGATCTTTCAGTTTTTTATGCCCCTGTATCCTCAAAGGAGGTCAGCCAATTGATCATTGGACTCACATTTTCTGGTCCTGGACACAAGAGCCAAGGCCAAATCCTTCTGGTGTTCACAGAGGTTACAGACAACATATTCAGTCATTTTCTGTTCTACCACAAGAGCAGAAAGTGTACTGAGGAGCTGGGTGAGGTGCTACTTTTGTTCAATTCAATAGCCAGTGGGAGACCGTGACTCCTACACTCCCTGATCAATTGCTATAAATTCCCAAGAGAAAATGATCCCAAATTTTGTAAGTACTGGATTTACATGTGCCCATTAACAAGAATGGGGTAACCCAATAGTCACGGACCTGGGTATATCAGGATATACGAAACAATGGTCCTAGACCTATAGTTACAAAACCTGATTAAATCAGTACAGAGTTATCAATTTAACTAAGTTAAGGAGCATTCTCATTATTCACGCTCCTAGCAGTTCAATATCTCAGTCAAAAAAGACAATTGCAACAAGCCACAATAGAAACAATTTTAATTCATTGCCTCTAAAAGTACGATACTCTTTTTACTTCAAGAGTGCATAGGTTGCCCCAAAGAGAGCGTGCAGTATAAAAGTTAGGTGATTAGAGTGTATTGGGTGAGTAGAAAAATAGAGAAAAAGAATCATAGAGAATAGTGACATAAAATCTTTTTATACAATGTTTAATATATAAAGGATCGGTTACACTAATCACCGTCCCAGTCAACCTGGCCACCTAAGTGGTGTACACGATTATAATGATGCTCAAATACAAATGGACATATGGTTCCAATGATATATGCACATAAAAATAATAAAGTAGTGAGGTCCAGGTAAGGAACAATAGAGGCGTCGACGTTTCGACTCGTCTTGTGGCCAATAGGCTAGTTAGACCTTGGCAGTGCGAGTCTTCATCAGGACGAAAGGGACAACCAAGGGCTTGTTCAATGACCCTTTGGAGAGGAACTTAAAAATAGGGCTGTTGCAATGTATTGTATATAAAATAATTTTCTCTGCCACAGTGAGAGACATAGAGGGGGCAGTAATGCTTACCCTTGTGTCGGGACTGTAAGGAATAGTTTCATATCATATTCCCGGATTTTTGGACACCTAAAAAATATATATTAAGGTATCAATTATCCATTATTACAAGATACCTATGCTACTGCACGTACTGGACACTATGCCGAATAATCATAAGTTACCTGATAGGAGCTAGAAAGTATATTGCTCCAAGGCGCAAAACTCTGTCAGAAAGGGTGGGGGTCCCAATGGTTCAAGGCACTAAAATGATAAATTGGCCAAAATTACAGGATGATCACACCTACGCTCCACAGATTAGCGTGACTGTATCAGGGCGATCCAATAAGCGATGTAACTATAATGTAAACAATACGGATATTAAAGATCCTGACAGGGAATCAAAGATATTCGTGTAAGCATATCAAGAAACAAGGCTCACCTTGTCTCTAAACGATTGACGGCATGTATCAGTGTCCAATGGTTCGTACCAGAGAATGACTGGAATACAAATGAATCCTAAAATTAGGAGCAGTACCCGACAAAATGCCTTGTCGTGTCAAACAAGCGCTCCACCAGTTTGAAAAAAAGGGTTAAAAGACTCACCAGAACACTGCTAGAAGTCGGTGTTCATATGGTTCCAAAGTTGCGCGTAGCTGCAACGCCGAAGAAGCAGCGAGACTGAAGTCTCGAATGCGGTAAAAACGTACATTACGTACAAAGACGTGACAAAAATGAAAAACGGACTATCTGCTAGATCAAAGCCGTGTTGTGGTCGCGGCAACCTTAAGTAATAACAAAGTTTATTCCACGGTGGCCTTAAGGATGTCAAAAGTATGCCGTTAGCATAATGGTTTAACAAGACACGTTTGTCATTCACTGCAAATAAATAAACCTGCAATGACGTCCCACTAGATCAAAGAAACAGAGAAGGGACTATAGACTGAGGCAGAGTAGCCCTTGACATGATTATATGTCCTTCGTTGGTAAACAAGTGATTGTTAGGATAATTATAATCCAAGACATTCATGGGCTTGAAAAACAAACATTTTGATACATCCATATAATGTTACAATAATACTGCTAACAGAATATTACAAAACAAATACAATATATGAAATCTTACAAAATAAATACAATGACATCACAAACCACATCTTTTAGACAATACATAACAGTGTGTCAATCATTTGTATATCGCAGAGAAATGAAAGTAACCTTGTCTATAGGGGAATACAGAGTACCAGGGGTGATTGATAGCACATAATTTTATAGTCCCAATAGTGCCACCTGTCTGTTTATCTCCTCCTGCTCGTTTAGCCCTTTATTTATTGACAGTGTCTAAGGAATATATCCATTTACATTTTCTTCGGCTCAGAATACTGCCAAAGTCACCCCCTCTAAGGTTAGGTGTCACCTTTTCAATAACCCACCACCTAAGGTTGTTGGCGTCATGTTCAAAGGTAGTAAAATGATCCACTAGAGGAGCGCCCTGTGTTTTGCAGCGTATTCGGCTACAATGCTGGAGGATTCAACATTTCACCTTTTGGACGGTCTGGCCAACGTACATGAAGCCACAAGGACACACGATGGCATAAATCACCCCAGAGGTGTCACAATTGCTATGTTGTTTGAGGGTGTGTGTCTGGTCATTGTGTGTAAAGGAAGTACATTCCATAGTAAGGGCACATGCTTTACAGGAACCACATTTTGTGTGTCCCAAAAGAGGTGGAAGGCCCCAGAGTGTAGTTTGGCCCAAAGGACAGATCACGGGAAGGAGGGATTTTACCAAGAAGTCCCTAATATTTTTACCTTTCCGAAACGCATGTAGGGGTGGTGGTGCATTCCCTAGTTCTTCACTGACTAAATGCCAATGGCGGTTAATGGTCTTTTTTATGGCACTACTTTTTGTGTTGAATGTAGTAACACAAACCAAGCGATCCTCTCCAGTTTCTTTAGATTTAGGGATAAGTAAATGTTCTCTGTGAGTATGCCAGGCGCATTTACGTGCCTTTTTTAATAGTCTTATGGGATATCCCCGCTGGCTCAGTCTGGCAATCAAAAGTGAGGACTCATCAAAGTAGTCCTCCTTCTTAGTACAATTCCTCCGTAACCTCAGGAACTGGCAAAATGGCAAGTTATCCCTGAGATTACGGGGATGATGGCTTGTGTATCTAAGGAGAGTGTTCCGTTCACTACTTTTTCTATAGAGGCTGGTATATAGACGACCAAATTCTGTTTTGATTTGTATGTCCAGGAAGTTGATTGAGGCATTGTCTGACTCTAGTGTGAATTTAATGTCTTCCGAACATGAATTGAGCCACTCATGAAATTGCAAGAGAAGTTATTTTTCTCCCTCCCAGATTAAAAGGACATCGTCAATATAACGGGTCCAAAGTGTAATATGCTTCCATTATGGATTATACGGAGTCATGACAAATTCCTGCTCATACTCACTCATATATATTATAGCTAGGTTGGGGGCAAAGCTTGCCTCCTCGTATGCCTACAATATATACCCTCCCCAAGATACACAAAAGAATGGAGGGTCCTCCTAGGAGACCGATTATATCGGGATGTGGGTCTCTTCTAGAACCACTGTGTAAATACATAGATGTCTTTTTAAAACCTATTGCCATTGCTACCCCGACGTACCTAAGGGATACTATGAATACTATCCAACTTATTGATGGTCGTCCACATGACCCTAAGACAGCTCTTTTAGCTACAATGGACATCACTGCTTTGTATACAAACATTCCCCAACAAGCAGCCTTAATATGTATTGAAACGGTATTGAATAGAAGACCGACCCCTCACAGAGTCCCTACTGAATTTATCATTCAACTACTCACCATAGCTATGACAAAAAACTTTTTTGTCTTTCAAGAAAAAATATTATATGCAAACGAAAGGCGTGGCTATGGGGGCAAGCTTTGCCCCCAACCTAGCTATAATATATATGAGTGAGTATGAGCAGGAATTTGTCATGACTCAGTATAATCCATAATGGAAGCATATTACACTTTGGACTCGTTATATTGACGATGTCCTTTTAATCTGGGAGGGAGAAAAAGGACTTCTCTTGCAATTTCATGAGTGGCTCAATTCATGTTCGGAAGACATTAAATTCACACTAGAGTCAGACAATGCCTCAATCAACTTCCTGGACATACAAATCAAAACAGAATTCGGTCTATATACCAGCCTCTATAGAAAAAGTAGTGAACGGAACACTCTCCTTAGATACACAAGCCATCATCCCCGTAATCTCAGGGATAACTTGCCATTTGGCCAGTTCCTGAGGTTACGGAGGAATTGTACTAAGAAGGAGGACTACTTTGATGAGTCCTCACTTTTGATTGCCAGACTGAGCCAGCGGGGATATCCCATAAGACTATTAAAAAAGGCACGTAAACGCGCCTGGCATACTCACAGAGAACATTTACTTATCCCTAAATCTAAAGAAACTGGAGAGGATCACTTGGTTTGTGTTACTACATTCAACACAAAAAGTAGTGCCATAAAAAAGACCATTAACCGCCATTGGCATTTAGTCAGTGAAGAACTAGGGAATGCACCACCACCTCTACATGCGTTTCGGAAAGGTAAAAATATTAGGGACTTCTTGGTAAAATCCCTCCTTCCCGTGATCTGTCCTTTGGGCCAAACTACACTCTGGGGCCTTCCACCTCTTTTGGGACACACAAAATGTGGTTCCTGTAAAGCATGTGCCCTTACTATGGAATGTACTTCCTTTACACACAATGACCAGACACACACCCTCAAACAACATAGCAATTGTGACACCTCTGGGGTGATTTATGCCATCGTGTGTCCTTGTGGCTTCATGTACGTTGGCCAGACGGTCCAAAAGGTGAAATGTTGAATCCTCCAGCATTGTAGTCGAATACGCTGCAAAACACAGGGCGCTCCTCTAGTGGATCATTTTACTACCTTTGAATATGACGCCAACAACCTTAGGTGGTGGGTTATTGAAAAGGTGACACCTAACCTTAGAGGGGGTGACTTTGGCAGTATTCTGAGCCGAAGAGAATGTAAATGGATATATTCCTTAGACACTGTCAATAAAGGGCTAAACGAGCAGGAGGAGATAAACAGACAGGTGGCACTATTGGGACTATAAAATGGTGTGCTATCAATCACCCCTGGTACTCTGTATTCCCCTATAGACAAGGTTACTTTAATTTCTCTGCGATATACAAATGATTATTGACACACTGTTATGTATTGTCTAAAAGATGTGGTTTGTGATGTCATTGTATTTATTTTGTAAGATTTCATATATTGTATTTGTTTTGTAATATTCTGTTAGCAGTAATATTGTAACATTATATGGATGTATCAAAATGTTTGTTTTTCAAGCCCATGAATGTCTTGGATTATAATTATCCTAACAATCACTTGTTTACCAACGAAGGACATATAAGCATGTCAAGGGCTACTCTGCCTCAGTCTATAGTCCCTTCTCTGTTTCTTTGATCTAGTGGGACGTCATTGCAGGTTTATTTATTTGCAGTGAATGACAAACGTGTCTTGTTAAACCATTATGCTAACGGCATACTTTTGACATCCTTAAGGCCACCGTGGAATAAACTTTGTTATTACTTAAGGTTGCCGCGACCACAACACGGCTTTGATCTAGCAGATAGTCCGTTTTTCATTTTTGTCACGTCTTTGTACGTAATGTACGTTTTTACCGCATTCGAGACTTCAGTCTCGCTGCTTCTTCGGCGTTGCAGCTACGCGCAACTTTGGAACCATATGAACACCGACTTCTAGCAGTGTTCTGGTGAGTCTTTTAACCCGTTTTTTTCAAACTGGTGGAGCGCTTGTTTGACATGACAAGGCATTTTGTCGGGTACTGCTCCTAATTTTAGAATTTATTTGTATTCCAGTCATTCTCTGGTACAAACCATTGGACACTGATAAATGCCGTCAATCGTTTAGAGACAAGGTGAGCCTTGTTTCTTGATATGCTTACACGAATATCTTTGATTCCCTGTCAGGATCTTTAATATCCGTATTGTTTACATTATAGTTACATCGCTTATTGGATCTCCCTGATACAGACACGCTAATCGTAGGTGAGCTTTTGATCTTCCTAATACCTATCGGCCTTAGGAAGCTTTTGAATTTTTGATCATCCTGTAATTTTGGCCAATTTATCATTTTAGTGCCTTGAACCATTGGGACCCCCACCCTTTCTGACAGAGTTTTGCGCCTTGGAGCAATATACTTTCTAGCTCCTATCAGGTAACTTATGATTATTCGGCATAGTGTCCAGTACGTGCAGTAGCATAGGTATCTTGTAATAATGGATAATTGATACCTTAATATATATTTTTTAGGTGTCCAAAAATCCGGGAATATGATATGAAACTATTCCTTACAGTCCCGACACAAGGGTAAGCATTACTGCCCCCTCTATGTCTCTCACTGTGGCAGAGAAAATTATTTTATATACAATACATTGCAACAGCCCTATTTTTAAGTTCCTCTCCAAAGGGTCATTGAACAAGCCCTTGGTTGTCCCTTTCGTCCTGATGAAGACTCGCACTGCCAAGGTCTAACTAGCCTATTGGCCACAAGACGAGTCGAAACGTCGACGCCTCTATTGTTCCTTACCTGGACCTCACTACTTTATTATTTTTATGTGCATATATCATTGGAACCATATGTCCATTTGTATTTGAGCATCATTATAATCGTGTACACCACTTAGGTGGCCAGGTTGACTGGGACGGTGATTAGTGTAACCGATCCTTTATATATTAAACATTGTATAAAAAGATTTTATGTCACTATTCTCTATGATTCTTTTTCTCTATTTTTCTACTCACCCAATACACTCTAATCACCTAACTTTTTATACTGCACGCTCTCTTTGGGGCAACCTATGCACTCTTGAATTAAAAAGAGTAAAAAGAGTATCGTACTTTTAGAGGCAATGAATTAAAATTGTTTCTATTGTGGCTTGTTGCAATTGTCTTTTTTGACTGAGATATTGAACTGCTAGGAGTGTGAATAATGAGAATGCTCCTTAACTTAGTTAAATTGATAACTCTGTACTGATTTAATCAGGTTTTGGATTTACATGTGCAGCGCATCCTGTTTGCCTCACTGCAAACTGTGCCCAGTGCATCTTTCTCAGGAAAATCATACATGACAAAAGCTTTTTGCCAGTGGAGGCAGCCGTGACACAACCAACAGGGTGTCGGAGATAATGAGCAGTTCCATTCCTCTCAGCCCCTCAAAACCAGCTCTGGGACCAGCTTCCCCTTCATTGAAACTAAAGTAAGGACACTAAAGAGTGCTTTGGGATCAAAAGACCCCTCTTCCCCAGGCTCCCTTACCACTTAAACTATAAAACCACAGATTTCCCCCGATTCCCTTTCAAATTAGTAAAGTTACAACAGCCTCCCTTACTGCCTTCCTTGGGTTACGCTATGAAACAGTCTTAACCCACACCATCCTGCCAGGTTCAAGCCACTCTCAGCTGTGAAAGCAGCATTCAACACCTGAAACCCAGCACTGACAGATCAGCTGCAAACAGGCTAATGCCTCACTAGGCTGCTGGAACTTCAGGCGGGTAAAGTCTAACTTTTCAAAAGTTAATTATCCTGTTTACTTCACCGTTGAATTGGATTTTTAATAAATATTTTAAAAAACGACAGTTGAATCATACCTATTGCTTATTCCAAACCCAAGTTAGCAAAAATATTTTATTTCCACGATATAGTTCTTTAGCCATGTTTTCCTTGACATCTCAGTTAAGGGCAAAATAAGTGCCGCAGTCCACCGGTGAGATTTTAATGCCATTTGTGTATTTTCTTGCACCATATTCTATGGTGTAACAGGAAATTTAAATATACCATGCGTCAGGGACAACAGCACATACACGGAGGACTGGACAATGGCGAACCAGTGTGCAGAGTTAAGAAACCAGCATAGTCAGTCCACCAAAATTGAAAAAAAGAAGCATTTCTCAAACGATGTAAAAAAAATAAAAAGTAATTTACAATCATCTAAAGGGTTAAGCATATTTTACCATTACTATCACAGATCATGTTATAAATGGCACCAATGAGCATCTTCAGATGGAAAATTTCATGAACATCCAGTTAGCATTGTGGGGTACACATGAGATTTTGTAGATAACTGTCTAGTGCTATAAATGATTGTTAACACAAAGCATCAAATCAGCCTTATGCTGGCCTAAAATATAGGAACATCACCGCTCCCTACTGCTTTACTGGGTGTCAGCCTGTTCCATGTTTTGTCTGTCTTCTGTGAGAGCTAATGTCATCAATGCTTAAATGAAAAAAAAGTATAAAGAAGTAGAGTGAGAGACCTGGCTTTTAGCTCATTTGCATTCAACCACGGACTTTCCTGATTTGTCTTTGATTAAAGAGGTTTTGAGTCAAGCACTCTGCATTTTGCAAATGCACATATTGCCGCTTTTAGTTCCCTTTAAAGATGTGGTGAAGGGGCAAGAAGAGATTGTTGCCGCTATTGGAGATCTTGATGAAACAAGAGCTCTGCAACCCCCTCCAACAACCCCCATCGCCTGTTCCACGCATACCCCGATTTTGATGCACCTTTCCATGCAAACTGCAAGGTTTTAGTGACGTGTTTATTAGTTAGGCCAAAAAGTTGTTCGTTTAATGGTAGGATTGCTTTGATGTTCCTAGAAACCATTTTCGACATGTCTAGTGACGTCTGTGCTGCTGCTGCCAAGAGGATGCTGCGATACCAAATGATTTGCATATGGCTGGGTTCAAACTGGAATAGCATGTTGAGCAAAACAACGATGGATTTAGGCCCAGATCTCTGTACTGGGGTGAATGTATGCCATTGTTCTGCATTCTGTCCATCAACTGTTGTTTTTGCATTTGCCAAGAGGATGCTGGCTTTTAGCGTGCTTAGGAGTTCGAATGTTGCTGCCTCCGGGTTGCTGTTAAATAGAAATTCAGCATGCCTGACACTCCCATAATGCTTCAGTTTCACTAATTGACAGAATACCCGGCATCTTTGACATAGACTTATAAATGAAAATACAAGTTAGGCCTATTTTTCTTTGCCAGTGCGATTTAACCCTAGACTATTTGCTTAAAACATCCTTTCTGTTACCGACCACAAGCCACACCATCAATACTATACTAAATATGCCACTGTATAATTAATCACTGCCTCACACATAACAAGCCGCTTCATTACGGTATCATCTCTGGTAAAAGTGATTGTCACCACTCAATCTTTGTTACGTGGCATGAACACTACACAAATTACTTGCAATACCTTCTTTTTCTAAAAACAAAATCAAAAATCGAATGCTCACATAGCAATTTAGATACTTTTAAGAACCAATTGTTACCTTTTTCTTGTTTTTTTATGTTTTGGTCTTTCTTTGCTTTTTCTTTTTTGCTTCTTATCACTCTCTGCAGAGGTATCTATTAGATTTAAAAGAAAGGTTTTTATGGGAAGAATGTAGGACTTATTTCAATTTTCAAACTATAAAATACGAGCATAAAGTAAATACATTACGAACAAGTATTGACAAAGCCAAAATGTCTGTGCTAGTTTAGGTGAATGTCTTATTTGTTGTAAAGATTGTGCGCTGTGCAGATACACAAATATGATACACATGTAAGTATTCAGTATGAGCTGATCAGAGCACAGTAAACCCTGTCGCCTTCAACAGACGTCAGGGTTTTCAATATTTATGATGCACAGAATTCACTTTTTTATTAAGTAAAGCGTGCAAACAACTTTGATAGGCAACATTTCATCTCACAGAGTTTAACTTTGCCAATACTAAAAACATATTACATGAGCTAACAACCTGACATTACAATCTTCAAGTTGTTTCTGACACGCTGACATTAAGTTTGAAGCTTCCAGCTGAGGATCAGTTTTCCAATTTTAATTTGGAATATTTTTATTTTTGAACGGGTATTGTTGACGCAGGGCATCTGCCTAAATTAATATATGTTTGCAGCAAACAACTCATCGCAGAGAAGGCTGAGTATGTATACTTTGGCTACAAAATGACTGCAAGGTCAGTATGCAGCATTAAGAAACTGTCAAAGGCTATGAAGAAATCTATACAGACAATGTGGCTCAGCTGAAGCAAACAAGAAACTGGAATCGGCTTCCCTGAGGAAAGGCCCTGAAAGTCCACTAAATCCTCCGATTGGAAGGCTCACCTAAGAGAGGGGGCATTTAACAGCCCGCCCTGGCCTTGCCCCCGCGTACCTGTTCAGAACTGATATGGTACAAGGTACCCAAATGTAGACCGTATCTCCAGTTTTTAGGTCGAGACTAGCGCAGCGCGCATGCGCTGCTCTATGGGAGGCTTCTTGTGAGCACACTAAAATTCTCTGTGTGGGTCTGACTCCTCCCACACATTGGATTGGCCCTCGCGTGTGTCTTTCAATAATGAAGTTGTACAGAAATGGGCAACCCAATCAACCCTTGAGGGCTCGAGCGAAGGTAAAACAATAAGGTAAAATGTGCCTTCAAGGGATTTGTTTGACAATGTATTTGAATTATTTGAAAAAATTAAATTGCAGAGCTAAATAAATAGTGGCCTATCCTCATTAGTAAATTACAATAGTTGGTATCAAAAACTTAATTAATTCACACATAAAGCAAATAGTCACAATAATCAGCATTAATTGACAACATAAGACTGACAAATTAGCACAGAAACGGGTGTATATAGAAAAAATATTCACTTTATATATTTTGAAAAGGGTACTAAAAAGTATATAAACAATGTGACAAGAAGGCGACAATATAGATTCCAAACGCCTTCACTGTAACAATTGTAGCACTTTTCTTCTTTGTTAAGATTGATACAAAATAATAGAAGAAAAAGCGTAATGAGGATAGGCCGCTATTTATTTAGGTCTGCAATTTAATTTTTTCAAATAATTCAAATACATTGTCAAACAAATCCCTTGAAGGCACATTTTACCTTATTGTTTCAATAATGAAAGCACGCAAATAGCCAAAGGCAGGTACATGTCCCACCTCCTTTCCAATGTGTCACTCCCACAGCGTTTTGCTCTTGGGAGCCAGCAGGGGTGGGCAGGGTGGCAGCATTCATGGTGGGTCAGGTTACATGCAATGCGCTATGCTTTAGCTTGTTTTTTTCTTCCTTACAGCACGCACGCACCACTCGCGGGACGCTGTCCTTTATGTTATTTTATATGGTACTTCGAATTTAATTGTGCTTGGAGTCTTTGATTATGTTTTTGTTTTGTTTCTGTTCATAATTCGTGACACTTTTATTCATGAAGTCCGGACATTGAGCTTGTTGTACCTGATACATCGTTTTTACACAGCATAATGCTACCAGCGGGATTTACTGATTGATGCAGCGAGATGCATTTATCGGCATGATGAGCTATTTTTTGCAATTAACTTGGTTCAATTGTCTGCGTCCACAGAAGTAAGTACTTACGCTTTAAGACGCACAAACGGCACGTCTTTTTTTTCGCGCTACACGACCTAAATAAATAGCGACCTACCCTCATTACGGTTTTTCTTCTATCATTTTGTATCAATATTAACAAAGAAGAAAAGTGCTACAATTGTTACAGTGAAGACGTTTGGAATCTATATTGTTCCGTTCTTGCGAGCTGCCAGGACGGTTATAGAGACTACTCCGGTAAGTTGAGCTTTCTGGAGTTTTTATCACACACTCCCAGTAACATTTGGTAACCTTGTCACCATATTGTATACAACATAGAGACATGAGGATTCTTGCTATTGCAATTACATATTGAAGCTGCAGCATTTATGTAGCTTTTGATTAATCACTTTGTTAGTACACGCCAACCTTGTTACCTTCTACTCGGTAACCTTGTCACCACATCATATACCATGTATATATGCACAGGTTCACACTACGGCGATCACGTATCAAAGTTGCAGCGCTCATGTGGCTATTGATTATTCACTTTTTTTTTAGCCCAGAAGCATGACTTTTTATTATCACGTAGGCATGGATTACACCATCGCATTGAGGGTTAATTTAACTTTTGACCGTCCAAAATAATTTTGACACTTTAAATCATGTTGTCACAATCATGATTTATCATCTGTACACCAACCATTATACTTCCAAACACCATTGTTTTTTGGCTTTTTTAGGTCTCGTGACCTATCAATGCGCATGCGCATTGAGCGGAGCGAGATATAAAGGGGCTTAAACAGAGCTTACCGAGATCGGGCGATTCCATGCAGTGCCCGTGAAAGCTCGCTCAATGCGCATGTGCATTGCCATAAAAAGCGCGTGCACAGACACCAGCCCCCCTCCCACAGTCATCCCCCAGCGTGCGCTGTGCCAACAAGCCTTTGAAGTGAAGCTTAGCTTCACTTCAAAGGTATCCGCTACCCCCGCCCCCTGCTTCACACGTTTCTCGCATTTCTCAATCTCCTCCCTCGCCCTTCAGCGTGCCTTCAGCCTCCATCCTCTCCCTTTTGTGCGTTTCCCCCTATGCTGCGCTCTCTGCCTCTGGTCTTCATCCATGTCCTTGTGTGCTAATCCCTCTTTTGTGTTCCTTTTTCACCCGTTTGTTTCTCCCCCATTTACGTGTTGCAATCTCTCCAGTTTGTTAGTTCCTACCACGTTCCTCTCTCTCTCTACGTTTGCTCCCTTCTGTATTCCCTACACCAATACCATGGGAAAACAACCATACCCAGGAATTCACAATTAATTCAAAGGGAGACCCTGGAATTCAACCCAAATCTGATGCTGAAATCTTGAACGTTAGCAGCTTCTCACATTCCTCTCATTGCTTCCCCATCACAGAAGCTACAGGACGATAAAGAAAGTACATGACATGTGCATGGTAGAGTGTGTTAGCGTTTTTTCTTTGTGCAAGATCCAAGACCATAAAGCCCTATTCAGGTGGATTCAATTTCACAACTGACTCTGGTCAACCAATTAATACAGTCATTAAATGTGAAGCACATTAGGTTCTACAAGAAAGGCAGAGAATATTTAAGTTTCAAACTATGAAGATTTATTAAAGGTTAATCGCTTAAAGTAAACAAAAATCAAGGTGGTATTGATTAATCAAAATATGAATGCATCAAATAATTAATAAATGTGCACACTTCTAGAGCGCATGGCTACTCAGAGTGTCCTGGTGCTGCAGGCAGAAGCAAATCAAGGGAGAAGATCGTAACAAACTAAACAAGTGGGTTTTTACAAAAACACTCCTCATTCAGCATGTTTCTAAGATAACAAGCATTTGCATAGCCAATAGGTCTCGCCTTTGGGACCTTATAAGTGTTTATCCATGCAACAGTTGATGTTGTTGCACCAAGGATATTGTGCTGCACAACTAAATACTTTTAAGGTCCCAAAGGCGAGACCTATTGGCTATGACAATGCTTGTTTTTTTTAGACATATAGGACACCATGCTTCTTTTAGAGGTCGTTCTATATTGCTGTTAAGTTGAGCATGCTTTTTCTTTTGAGTTCTGGCATAGAATCAAATTTTTTATAAACTCGAGGTATGCATGCTATCAGGTTAATAGGTGCCCTGTAGGCATTCTTGTTTTGTCTGACTGAATGAATGTACGGGCTGTTTTGATTAGTCTCTTGCTTCATTTCTAGATTTTGTTGATGTGACCCCTGACGAAGGGTCATATTGGACCCAAAATGCATTGGGATGTATACATTTTCGTTTACTACCAAACAAGAATTGGATAACATGACATCATTTGTTTAATGATTACAATTGAATAATTCTTCACAAAGAAGCTTTAACAATGCACTGTGTATTTTTTACTTGAACCAGCACAAAACTGTCACTAGAAACTATTCTGTTTCTTGATAAGTGATCCCGCCAGCTTTGAGGGATTTTTCCTCACAGCACATTTGTTGGACTTCGGATTTAATGTCACTTCCTGGTTGTACGAATAAGGTAACTTTAAACTGGAAGTAGGTTTATCCCCATCAGTAGTGAAACCACGCAGTATAGGGGTTTCATGTTATCATCTATTGCATGCTGGGAGCTGTAGTCTTGGTTTACTTCAGTTATGCGAAATTGGTTACAGTACGAGATCATAGCGGTCTAAATGAAATGCTGTGGACAGAACATACTGCTCCTAGAGAGACTGTGACAAAAATTAAAACCCCAAAATATTTGTCAGACAGGTCGACAGCTCCGTAAGCTGTACCACATTGCTAGCTTGAAAAGCAAACTTGTTTTTCTGCTTATTGAGAGCCCAGCAGCTCACATCCTAAAGGACCTCATTTATTTTGTGTTCAAAGCTGTAATTTGAAAATGGTGTTTGCTTTGTCTCAAGTTGTCTCACGAGACTATGGGAGCCGCAGACACATTCCTTCAGCCTCTCCCAGGCTCCTTATTCCGAATTAATTCTAAATTAGTTTGGCTTTTGGTTAATAGGCTTCTCTTTATGTAAATGTTAAGCTGCTTTGACATATACGTTCCGTTATTGCTCGGTTCAGAGTACTTCTTGATTTGTTGTGTTAGCGTGTGGTAAAATCTCTTGCTGCAGCACGTTAACATTTATATCATCTCCAAGGCTACATTTTTACTGCAATTTTATCTGGCTCGATATATAACCATGGGCGTATTTATGTATATTTTTAAAAAGAAATACACATTTCTATTCAAGTAAAAAAAAAAAAATTTAAAAGCACAACAGGCTTTTTGCATCTGTTTGTTTTTAGCGGTCGCGTGTGCATTTTCTTTTAATTCTATAACACTGTCAATTGTACATTATGTGTCTTTACACTATAAAACACAGTGCTTATATTATCATGGTTGCCCGCAATTCTACTAATGTTGGTCTGTACCTAGACCTAGTCCTCTCCCCGCACCAGCAAACATAACAAACCTGTTCTCACGCTGCAACAGCATTAACCCCTTCCGTGCGGCCGCGATTCTCCCCGTGTGCTGCCGCCGCCCGAACAGGGCGGGGCCATGACGAACCCCAGCCGTCATCAGCACACGAGCACCGTGGAGCGTGACGGCTGGGGTTCGTCACCAGCATGGAAGGGGTTAATACAGCATGCCCCCCTTTTATACAGCCACCCTCTCAATATATCATCGGAATACTGCCATGGTCAATAGTCACATATGCATGCTCGTCATCATTACACCTGCCACGTCCCGCCTTGGCACCCATACTCCAGGTATGTTGCCCATTCATCTCCAACACATCTTGGCTCATTTCATATCAATTTTAAATAAAAAGTGTACAATTATTCGAAAATGTTGAGTGTGTGGGCATGCTAATAGGGGATAATTTGCTGCATGGCTAAACTTATAAGGTCCCAAAGGCGCGACCTATTGGCTATGCCAAAGCTTGTTTGACAAAAGGCCACACTGCTGGCCAGGGAGGAGGCCACCCACATTGCTCCAGTATAAATGTCCCACCAGTCTGCAAGTCAGTGCTTTAGGTTGTGTGAGGTGCAGTATGTACAACTGTGTCATGGCGGACCAGTCGCACCTGAGCCAGGGTCTCCTGCAGGGAAGTGCAGATCCAGGAAATTCTGAAACTCAAGCTTATCCATGAAAAAAAAAACCTGGCTACGCAGATCTGCAGGTTTTTGGGAGTCTTTAACGTTGTGGAGACTTTTTCAAATGAAAGGAGTTCACAGAAATGTATATAGGAATTTCCGAAACTCGTCTAGCTGGAGAGCATCCACGAAAGAAGTCTTTCCTGTGTCCAAATGTAAACAAACCTTTAGGCACTGTTAACTGCACTCCATTTTTAGATGGCTTTTCGGATTTCAGTTAATAATAAAACATTTGTAAAGTACTTCACACGCAAGGATTGAGTATTTAAGTACTTTATTGAGCATTGGCACCACCCGCAGGAATCAACGTCTAGCTCTATGTGACTCGTCGCAGCAAATGTCTGGATGCAGAATTTACATTCCAAACTGGAATGTAGAATGCAGCCATGACAGCCTGCACGAGCCACTTACACACGAGCTATAAACACAACCCATCTTACACCTTTTAAAAAAAACATTTTTCTTTTAAACACAACAAAACAAACAATATAGTAAAAGCCTAGAAAAATAAACCTTAAGTTAGAAAGACTAAATATCTATAAAGTAGAAATAGGCAATAAGCAAAAGAAATTCCAAATAAAACTGCATAATCCGACATCCATGCAGGTTTCCTTCGGATTCTTTTACCGTTTTCATCCAAACTCTACTAACTCCTTTCCACCCAACTACTTCCTACATCCTCAATAGACTCGCTCTGTGAAGAAAGTGTTTTCTCCCACCTTATCCTCCATTAGAGATTCAGTGTCACTCCAAATAGTTTGGCATAACCTTTTTTTTATCTCCTGAGGATAGCAATGCTTCGAGATTCCAAACTTCACCATCGCTTAACTTACAGCATTTTTCAAAACTTTCACCACCTCAAAGGTCCTAAAAACTTGACTAACTCCTTTTTTAACCCTCCATGGTTTCTTGACCGACATACCAACCACAACTTTAGTGCCTCCTGTAGAGCCAGTCCTACGATCATAAATAGACTTGTACAAGTCATGAGTGTCCTTAATCTCATGCCTCACAAATTCCAAATACATGTCGGGCTAGAACTTTCCACCAACCATGAAGGATTCCTATTAGTCCTAGCAACTCTCCCCCTCATCATTTCAAAAAGGGTACATCCAGTAATTTCATTAAGAGTAGTGCGATACATTCCCACCGTTTTGTGAATTTGTAACTCCCAATCACCGTTATTCACATCAGCTGATTGAACTGCACCCTTGAGTACCCTGTTGTAGCTCTCAATCATGCTGTTCCCACTGGGATTATGTAAGGACGTAGTGTGATGCTTCAAACCCAATCCATTAAAATAATTATTTGCTTTAAGAGACAAAAACTGTACACAGTTGTCTGATAATTTGGGTAGGAATCCCTTCTGTGAAAATACAGTCCAAAAAACCGCACAGCATTAGTATCCACTTTGACAACAATCTTGACAGCAGGCCACTCGAAAAAACAGTGATGGCTGAAATAACATACATAGATTCATTACAGGGCCCATATATCTACAGCAATAGTTTCCCAAGGAATACTTTGAATACAAGGCATACTATTATTGGGTCTCAATGTTTTAAGAGACTTGCCTGCATTGGCACAAACACCATTTCTAACAATACGTTCAACCTCTATGTCTAACCCAGGTCACCCAAAAACATTTTTCACAAACTGCTTAATCCTAACAATACCTCCATGGCCCTCATGACACTGCATGATGATAGATTTACTCAACTCTTTGACAGCTTTGTCACCTTTCCATAAAATGCCATTGACCAAGGATAATTCATTTCTTACCTCTCAAAAACATCTTAAATCAGAACTTAATGAGCTCTTGATAGGCCATTTATCTTCAATATATGCGAAGGGCTTTCCATACAGTCTCGTCTTTAGTGTATGCTGTCAACTAAGCTTGTTTCTCAATGAAGGGAGAACCTTCATCGTAAACTAGAACAATATGAAAATCCTCCCATGCATCACCCTTATTCTCCTTTAACTGTGGAGGCATTCTCAACAATAAAAAAAAAATCTGCTGACACATCCTTGCCCGGAACACAAAATATCTTATAACTGAAACCTTGAAGCCTCATCGACATTCTGGAAATACACACAGAAGCTTTCATCATTCCATCTGTGGCGAGAAGTCGGACTAAAGGTTTGTGATCTCTTCCCAAATCAAATTGTTTACCCCGAACAAATACCCTAAAGTGTTCTAGAGCCCATACACAGACTAACGTCTCTCTTTCTATTACTGAAATCTTTTCTTCTACCTCAATAAGGGCTTTGAAAGCATAAACAATGATAGCCTCGACACCACCTTCCGGCTTTCGGGAATAAATAGTCTCCAAACCCTTGGAACTGGTATCAGTGGTGATAACACTCTCTGCACCAATCGAATCTGCATTTATTTGTAAGAAGTTGTCTAATTTGGAAACCTCTACAAGAGAAATTCGTAATGTTCTTGAGGAAAAAATTATGTAAGCCCAAGAAATGATATCTTACATCATTTTTACTTTTAGGTTCAGGTGCAGCAAGTATAGCTTCAACCAATTTAGCTTTTGGTTTCACACCATCCATACATAACACATGACACAAGTATGTCACATAATCTTTTGCAAACTTGCATTTGGAAAATTGCACAGGTAAACCCCTTGTGTACAGTATTTCTAAAACTTTTTCTAGAACCAGGTCATATTCGTTCCTATCCTTCCCATAAATAAGTATGTTGTCCTGAAAACACTGGAGATTAGATAACTGACCAAATAACAAACGCATCAGTCTTTGAAAGACAGCAGCGGCTGACGCAAGTTCGAAAGGTATTCTTTTGTATTGATAGCACCCTACAGGAGTGATAAATGCTGTATAACTTTTGCAACCCTCCTGCAGCACTATCTGGCGAAATGCTGCAGAGAGGTCTATGGTCTATAGCGCCCTTTACAGAAGAGAGTATCTACGATATACGGGGTAAGAGAATTTGATCTATGAGAATATCGTTATTAAGATATCTCAAATATATACACAAACAAATATTTCCATTGGAACGTCTGGCGATGACCACAGGAGAAACCCATTCAGATGGTTCTATTTTTTCGATAATGTCCCCTTCAACCAATGCATCCAACTCCTTTTCCACCTCTTTTCTGACTTTAATAAGTATGTTCCTTGCTTTCTAGAACAATATTGTGTTTGAAATCTTCCAATTTTGTCACAGAACACTTCAGGAAATTTTTTAAGCATGTTTTTCCCAATAATCTCACCATCGTCTAACACCATGACAGGTTCAGGACTATTGGGATCAAGTAATACACCAAGTTCAGCTTGATCAAACCACCCTAAAACGGAGTGTCTTTTCTTAGCAACATATAGTTTCCCCACACTCTCACGGTTCTTAAATATGAAAACTAACTTACAAAAACCCAACCTTTCTATCCTTTCGCCAGAATATCCGTCGGGAGAGATATCTGGTTACTCAAGACCAGTACTTAACCTTTCTGTGAACTAGGTACACTTTCAAGGAGAACCGGAGTCTGAATAGATTTGTATATCCACACCACCAATGGTCATGTCACACACAAATTGCTTTTGTACCACAGCATTATCTACGTTAAGGATTTTATAACCTTCATGGTCTTTAATATTGAAAACAAACCTTTCATTACCCAGTGTGAGAGAATCGCATGAATCCATCCTCACACTTCACTTTTTGTTTCAATTTCCTCCTGCATACCTTCCCAAAATGCCCTAAAATGCCACAAATCAAGCATATCTGTTTCAAGGCAGGACATAACTTACTATTGGCGAGATGTGATTGAACTGCAGATCACTCCCCAAACATTCAACTGAGCTCACACCATTATTGGATGATCTAAAGCCAGATGTTCTTTTTTTAACGGAGACCCGGCTTCATAGCGAAGCAGACCCTGTTCTCGTTCAAATCCTCCCCCTGGGATATTTATTTCTTAGGGCTGATCACAAACCTGCAGAGGAGGGGGTCTAGCTATTATTTTTAAATACTCTTAGATGTCGAACCACTACAATTACTCTATCGGACTGTGAGCCTGGATTTTTTCATAGACTTCTCTCCGACAAACACTTTCTCTGGCCTTTTAATTTATCATCCCCCTGGGGCCGTAGGGCAGTTTCTCACTGGCCTTTCCACCACCATTGCTAATGGCCCTAGTCCCATTCAATTTCACTGTACTTGGGGATCTTAACATCCACTTAGACGATTCTGCTGATCATGCGGTTAAGGAGCTATCAATTAACCTTTTACCGCTTCAGCTAATCCAGAAAGGATTTACATCCACGCACACCAAAGGTCATCTCCTTGACCCGGTTTTCACTAACTTACATGAGTTGGTGGTGGGCACCCCTATCCCACTTCCTTGGACTGATCACTTCTTGATCCCTCAAACCTGGGAAGTCTGTGGACCTACCCCCTCTTCAAACGGAGAGCTGGTGTGGGAACGGAATTGGTCTAGGCTCTTGCCGGACCACTGGACCTCTGTTCTTGAGGCCACCAGATCGTCTAGACCAGCCAACGATGCCAACCTGAATCTGGCTGTTGATAACTTCAATCATTGGATCACAAGATCGCTCGACTCAGTCCTTCCTAAGAGACACACCCACAAGAAATGTAGAACTAATATGGCACCCTGGTTCTCTTCTAAACGAAGAGAGCTAAAACAAACATGTAGCTGGTTAGAGAGAAGGTGGAGGAAGAATTACTCAGAATCTAGGAAATCAGATTATAGAGAGTCAATCAGAATATATAAATCAGAAATCAAAATTGCCTAATCTACTTTTTATGAGGAGAAAATTAATTTAGCCTCAAATTCACCCATAGAGATCTTCCGAATTGCTAAAACTCTTTCTACCCTGCCCCAGAAACTTCCAAACCCAGTGGGAGCACTAACCCGCTGTAACAACTAAAAAAATTCAAAGTATTTACTTTTCTTTTCCAGCTTCTCGGAATGATCCCTGTGCTTGTCAGTTTGTAGAACTGCTCTCAGAATCTCAGTTCTCGTTATGGCAATTTCCTCTCTTAGACTCAACTTCACTTGATCTGATTATGTCTAAGGTAACCCCGGGCTCTCCCACTGATCCTGCTCCCCCTCAGTCTCTTACCCTGGTTACCAACACCATTCGCCCCGCAATTCTGGACATTCTAAACCTATCTATCTCTTCCGGTACGGTCCCTCCTGCATGGAAAAGTGCCCCGGTGAAGGCTCTCTTGAAGAAACCTAACCTTGATCAGTCCAACTTAACCAACTACCGTCCCATCTCTCTTCTTCCCTGGGTGAGTAAGCTGCTTGAGAAACTCGTGAACACCACGTTGGTAGAGTACATGGAGTCTAATGACCTTCTCCACTACTCCCAAACAGGCTTTCGTCCTCAGCTAGGGACAGAGACCCGCCTTCTGGCAGTAACTGAGGAGGCGAGGAAGATACTGGACCAGGGAGGCACGGCGGCAATCATCCTTCTCCACCTCAGTGCCTCATTCGACATGGTCAATCATAACATCTTGATTTGTTGACTTAAGAATCTTGGAGTGACCCGCTCAGCCCTAACCTGGTTCCAGTCCTTTCTCAGTGACCGTTTTTTTCAGGTGTTTGAAGGAGATGTTGTGTCCAACCAGTTGCCGCTTAGCTGTGGGGTGCCTCAGGGCTCGTCCCCGAGCCCCACTTTATTTAACATCTATATGAGCCCCTTGGCGGAGACTTCCATCCATTAGGCCTAAAAATCATCACCTATGCAGATGACACTCAGCTCATGGTGGCATTAAACCACCCGAGGGGTCATCTAGATCCCTAGGCCCATGCCTAGAGGGCGTAGTCGAGTAGATGGAACTCTCATGCCTCAAGCTCAATGGGGATAAGACCGAGCTAATGCTCCTCGGCAACTCCCCCTCCTTCCACCCTGTTTTCCTCTGGCCAGACTGTCTTGACCCTGCCTTAGACCCAAAAGTTCAGATCAAGAGCCTTGGGATGTGGCTCGATAGTTCTCTTAGTTTTAATTTCCAGGCCACCAAGCTCTCAGCTACCTGTTACGGCTTAACGAGGATGCTGAGTAAGGTCCTCCCTCTTCTTCCCTTCCAGGCAAGAAGGATTATGGTGCAAGCTCTTATTCTCTCTTGCCTGGACTATGGCAATGCCCTCTACCTGGGATCCCCTCATCTCACTATACATAATCAATCAATCAGTGACATTTGTAGAGCGCACTACTCACCCGGAGGGTCTCAAGGCGCTTGGGAGGGGGGGGGGGTGCTGCTACTGCTCGAACAGCCAGGTCTTGAGCTTCTTCCTGAAGGAGAGGTGGTCTTGGGTCAGGCGCAGGTCGGTCGGGAGGGAGTTCCAGGTCTTGGCGGACAGGTAGGAGAAGGACCTTCCTCCTGTTGTCGTTCTTCGGATGCGGGGGACGGCGGCAAGGGCGTGACTGGCTGATCGGAGGTGGCGTTTAGGAGTGTAGAAGTTGATGCGGTTGTTGAGGTAGCTCGGGCCTTGGTCGTGCAGGGCTTTGTGTGCGTGGGTGAGGAGACGGAAGGTGATTCTCTTGTTGACGGGGAGCCAGTGCAGGTCTCTCAGATGTCCGGAGATGTGGCTGCGTCGGGGGATGTCGAGGATGAGTCTGGCTGAGGCGTTCTGGATCCGCTGGAGTCTCTTCTGGAGCTTGGCGGTGGTTCCGGCGTAGAGGGCGTTGCCGTAGTCCAGTCGGCTGGTGACGAGGGCCTGGGTGACCGTCTTCCTGGTTTCGGTGGGGATCCACCGGAAGATCTTCCGTAGCATGCGCAGGATGTTGAAGCATGACGAGGAGACGGCGTTGACTTGTCTGGTCATGGAGAGGGAGGAGTCCAGGATGAAGCCCAGGTTGCGTGCGTGGTCTGTCGGTTTGGGTGCGGTGCCCAGGGCGGGGGGCCACCAGGAGTCGTCCCAGGCGGAGGGCGAGGAACCCAGGATGAGGACTTCCGTCTTGTCTGAGTTCAGTTTCAGGCGGCTGGTCGTCATCCACTCGGCTACATCTTTCATCCCTTCGTGAAGGTTGGCTCTGGCGGCGGCGGGGTCGTTGGTCAGGGAGAGGATCAGCTGGGTGTCATCGGCGTAGGAGATGATGTTCAGGTTGTGTTGGCGTGCGATGGTCGCGAGGGGGCTCATGTAGACGTTGAAGAGGGTGGGGCTCAGGGAGGATCCTTGAGGGACGCCGCAGATGACTCCGGTGGCCTCTGACTTGTACGGTGGTAGACGGACTCTCTGTGTTCTTCCGTCGAGGAAGGAGACGATCCATTCCAGTGCCTTCCCCTGAATTCCGACGTTGCTGAGGCGCTGCACTAGGGTGCGGTGGCAGACAGTGTCGAAAGCCGCGGAGAGGTCTAGGAGGATGAGGGCCGCTGTTTCTCCGTTGTCCACCAGGTGATTCAGAACTGTATAGCCCGCTTGCTCCTCCAGATCCCTCGTAGGCAATCTGCCAAGCCTGCATTGAGGAGCCTTCATTGGCCTCCTATCACAGCAAGAATACAATTTAAGGCCATGTGCTTGGCTCACAAGGCCTTTTGGAGGAAGGGCCCGGTCATTACCCATTCATTCATCACCCCTTACCATCCGCCGCGTAAACTCCGTTCTAGCTCCTCCTTTCTTGTCGTCTCAGCCAAAATACAGAGATCAAGATGGGGTGGACGCTCTTTTTCCTTCAATGCCTCCAATCTTTGAAACACTCTTCCGCTAAGTCTACGGAAGGAACCAAACCTATTGTGTTCCGAAAACTTCTGAAAACCTGCCTTTCCAAGGACTCTTTCTAGACTCTCTGCCCGGTATCTATCTGCGTTAGTCCACAGCGCTGTGAGGCCTCAGGTTAGCCATGCGCTATATAAATACAAATTCATTCATTCATTCACCTCCTCCCAGTGCTGGTATGGGTGCCTGTTGATCAGAGCGTTTGAGTTTGGGATGCGCCACTGAATCGCCGCAATCCTTTCTGCTTTCCTTCCCGCGAGGTTCATTCTCCTTATCTCCTTGTCTGAAGGTGGTCCGGCATTTGTGGGTACATTGGCCCTTTTCCTAGCTGTTGCAGTAATTATTGAATCAGCTGGTACTGATCCCTGAATGTATGCAGGGTCCTCTGAGGAATGTTTGTACTTTTTTTCGGTCCTCGGGTCACTGATTTACATACAGCTGGCTCCCTGAAGGCCTCCCTGCCCTGGCCCTGCACACTTGGGAGCATGGTCAGGAACTGGCTCCTTGCTTGTGTAGGTAACAGAGTCTTTCGCTTGGGCCGCGGGCTTTGGTGGGATGGTGTACTGGCTCATCCTTTCGTCTAAGTCCTTTTATCGTTGTAGGATTCTCGCCATTTCGGCCTTGCGCCTCCTTTTCTTCCTCCCCATCTCGGCCACTTGTTCGGCGTAGAGAGTTTGGGCACTTCGCTTCGAGGTTCTCGAAGTCGCTGTTAACCCATCTTTTCGTGGCAACGAGCTGTCCTTTTCGAGGCAAGACTTCGACAACTTCGATCCTTCTTGGGTTTTTGCCGACTGGCAGTCCTTTTCAAAGGATCCTCTGGGCCGATTGTCCTTGGGTGCTGTTGCTTTCGCTGAATCTTTCGACGGCAATGCTCCCTTTGAGGACTTGACGTCACTCTTACGAGTGTCAGTCGCCTGTCTGGGGGTCAACGGCTATCTTACCTCCTTCGACATTTTCTTTTCGACCTTGACGACTGTGCAGTCCTCTGGTCCTTCAGCGATGTTGTCCACTTCTCCCCTGGAGAGGCCCAAGTCTCGGAGCAATGGAGGTGGCCCCTTCTCCTGCATGGTGTAGTTCGCCCTTCTCTGCCTCTCTCTCACTCGGAGGGTCTTCGGTGTGAACGCCGAGCACGCGTTGCAGTCCTTGCTGTTATGGTTGAGCGACAGGTAGAGGTTGCAGACTGGATGCTGGTCCTTCTGCATATATTTGTGGTGGCAATTGTTGCAGAATTTGAATGGTGTCTTGTCCATCCCCGCGTTCAGGGAGCCCCATGTGCGCGCATTTTCTGGTGAATGTTGAATTTTCTGGTGCAATCCTCTTTCGTCGTCCCGGTTACCTGACCTGTAGTTGGGTGTGTTGTTAAATTTGATTTTCCATCACTTTTTGTCAATTCTCTCTCCAAAATCTCAAGAACTCTTCGGTGACGATCCAGACCCAACAGCGGAAAAAAGAATCTGAAGATGGTGACCACAGGTGGGAGCTTCCGGAGGAAGCGCGTCGACGTCACGAAGGACACCAAATGGTGGTATGTCGACGCCCACCTGGGCCACGAAAAAAAAGAAGAAAAAAAACAAAGACTACAATTCTGGACTCAACCACTAGATGGCGGAATAATGCACAACATAGTGAATCCAGAAAGATTCATACCGCAAAGAAAGGACTTGATTAGTGTGCAGAGGATTGGAACAGAGTGGAAGATTAGAGTGGAGTGGATTATGGAGAAGTAGATTATAGTGGATTAGAGTGGAGAGGAAGTGAATTAGAGGACCACATTAGAGTACACTGGAGTGGATTAGATTGGAGTGCGTTGGAGTGGATTAGAGTGGACTGTAGTGGATTAGAGTGAAGTAGAGTTGATAAGTGAGTGGATTAGAATGAAGAGGAGTGGAGCGGATCAGAGTGGTGTGGATCAGAGTGGAGTGGAACAGAGTGTAGCGGATTAGATTAGGAGTGGATTCGAGTGGAAGTGGATGAATGGAAGTGGATTAGCGGAGTAGATTAGGTGGAATGGAGTGGATTACAGTGGACTGGAGTGGATTAGAGTGAAGCGGAGTTGTATTGCAAGTAGTGGATTGGAGTGAAGAGGAGTGGATTAGATTTGATTAGAGTGGAGTGAACAGAATAGAGTGAATTTAAATCAATTGCAGTGGATTTGTCTTTTACGGAGTTTTATATAGCGCAAACAGAGCAAAGTGGATTGGAAGTGGATGAGAGTGGGATTGAGTGAGAGTGGATTGGAGTGAGAGTGGATTGGAGTGAGAGTGGATTGGAGTGAGAGTGGATTGGAGTGAGAGTGGATTGGAGTGAGAGTGGATTGGAGTGAGAGTGGATTGGAGTGAGAGTGGATTGGAGTGGGAGTGTATTGATTGGAGTGGAGTGGGAGGGAGGGGATTGGAGTGGGAGGGAGGGGATTGGAGTGGGAGAGCATTAGAGTGGGAGAACATTAGAGTGGGAGTGCATTAGAGTGGGAGTGCATTAGAGTGGGAGTGCATTAGAGTGGGAGTAGGTTAGAGAGGGAGTAGGTTAGAGAGGGAGTAGGTTAGAGAGTGGATCAGAGAGGGAGTGGATTAGAGTGGGGGTGGATCAGACATAACTCAATTGGAGTGCTTAGAGTAGAGTGGGGTGGATTGATGTGTTGTAGCTTGGATTGGTGTAGACTGCATTGGAGTGGTATAAACTGGATTGAATTGATTTGGTGCAGACTGGATTAGAGTTGTGTAGAGTGGACTGGATTGGAATGGAGCACAGTGGATCAGAGTGGGGTGGATCAGGGTGGAGTGGAATTAGAGGAGCAGTTTAAAGTGGAGTAGACTGGAGTGCACTGAAGTAGATAAGAGTGCATTGTAGTTGATTACAGTGGACTGAAGTGGAGTTTAGTTGATTAGAAAGGAGCAGATTAGAGTGAAGCGGAGTGGATTAGAATTCAGTGAGTTAGAGTAGAGCGGATCAAAGTGAAGTGGATCAGAGTGGAGTGGATAGGAGTGAAAGTGGATTAAAGTAGACTAGATTGGAGTGGATAAGAGTGGATTCGAGTGGAGCGGAGTGGATTAGAAAGGAGTGGATGAGACTGAGGAGGAGTGGATTAGAGTGGAGTGGATAACATGGAATGGATCAGAGTGGATTGGAGTGCATTAGAGTGGAGTGAAGTGGATCTTATTAGAAAGGACTTGATTAGAGTGAGAGGAGTGGATTAGTGTTGAGTGGATTAAAGTGGAGCAGATCATATTAGTGCGGATCACAGTAGAGCGGATTACAGTAGAACGGATTAGAGTAGAGCGGATTAGAGGGTAGCAGAATGAGAGTGGTTGAGAGTGGAATTGGGTGGATTAGAGGGGAGTGGAAGTGGAGAAGATTAGAGTAGGAGTGGAATAGAGTGGAAGTGGAGTGGAAGTGGAGTGGATTAGAGTGGGAGTGGATAAGAGTAGGAGAACCTGGACTGGAGTGGATCAGAGTGGTGTGGATCAGAGCGGGGTGGATTGGAATAAAGTAGAGTTGAGTGAAATCAATTTGGGTAGATCAGAGTGGAGTTGATTAGATTGGATAACAATGGTGTGGATTTGAATGGTAATGAATTAGAATGGATTGGAGTCAATTACAGTGGATTGAAGGAGTGGGCTAGAGTGGATTAGAGTGGTGTAGTTCAAAGTGGATTGGAGTAGAGTGGAGTGGATTGAAGTAGAGTGGAATCAATTGCAGTGGATTAGACTGGAGTAGATTAGAGTGGAATAGACTGGAGTGGATTAGAATAGAATAGAGTGAATTGGAACGGAGTGGATTAGAGTGGCATGGAAGTTGAGTGGATTAGATAAAAATTAAAGTGGATTGAGTGGATTTGAGTGGAGTGAATCAGAGTGGATTTGAGTAGAGTGGATCAGCGTGGATAAGAGTAGAAGTTGATTAAAGTAGACTAGATTGGAATGGATAACAGTGGATTAGAGTGAAGCAGAGTTGATTAGAAACGAGTCGATGAGAGTTAAAATGAGTGGATCAGAGTGAAGTGGATTTAAATGGAATGGATCAGAGTGGAGGAGTAGATTAGAGTGGACTGGGGTGGATTAGGGTGGAGTGAAGTTGAGCTTATTAGAAAGGAGTTGATTAGAGTGCAGAGGAGTGGATTAAAGTGGAGTGGATTAGAGTGGAGCAGATCAGAGTAGAGACGATCAGAGTAGAGCAGATTAGAAGGTAGCGGAATGGGAGTGGAACGGAGTGGCTTCAAGTGGAATGAGATGGATAAGAGTGGAATTGAGTGGATTAGAGGGGAGGGAAGTGGAGTAGATTAGAGTAGGAGTGGATTAGAGTTTGAGATGACTGGAGTGGAGTGGATTGGAATAGAGTAGAATGGATAAGAATACATTTGGGTAGATCAGAGTGGAGTGGATTAGATTGGATAAGAGTGGAGTGGATTCGAATGGGAATTAGAATGGATTGGAGTCAATTAGAGTGTAGTGATCAAAGTGGTGTAGATTAAAGTGGAGTAGAGTGGATTGAAGTAGAGTGGAATACATTGGAGTGGATTAGACTGGTGTAGAGTGAAGTGGATTAGACTGGAGTAGATTGGAGTGTAATAGACTTAGTGGATTAGAATGGAGTGGATTGGAGTGGATTAGAGTAGATTGGAGTGGATTAGAGTAGATTGGAATGGATTAGAATGGCATGGAAGTACAGTGGATTTGATGAGTGTATTAAAGTGGATTTGAGTGGAGTGAATCAGAGTGGAGTGGATTAGAGAGGAGTGAATTAGAGAGAAGTAGAGTGTGGCGGAGAGAAAGACAAAACAACTTCACACACAAGGAGTCATCCTTGCACAATTACTGTAAAGTACAAAGCTCCCAGAACTCTGCCCCTGAAAGCGCACACTAAAAATAGATGAATGTGACCTTGTGTAATGTTTGTGCTCAAGTAAAGCGCTCTGGGTCTGATTGTGTTTGTGGTATAAAAGTAAAAAATAAAAGAAGAAATAGTGTTTCAATCACAGCACGAGCAGAAGAAAGGACATTGATTAGGAGAAATCTATTTGTACTTTGTCCATGTGCCACAGAAAGAACGAAAGTGACACAGGAACTTAAGTCTGTGACTCGCTGCTGAATTAGACGGGTGTTAAGAAGAGTGAGAGCAATGCCGACAAATGGTAACTAATGGGTGGGCTAAAAGCCCCATTTAAGGATTTTTTTTACAATATACAGTATGTCCGCAAGTGACAGCAAGGCATTAGTGCTGCGTTCTGGGTAGACCTATAAAAGCAGTATCAATGTACAGGGACAAAGGCAAGCATACTGACAAAGAGTGAAGGGAGAGGTAGCTGGTTACTGGATTGTTACTCTATTGGGATGTGGTTTTCTTTACAGAGGTGTCTTCAACTATTTCCGAAACTAGAGCGGCATTGTGGTGGTACTGATGGATACAGGGATGTTCCTCGAGGTCTTAAGTGAATAGATTGAAAAGGCCTGCTGCCGTTTTTTTCTTTTCTTAGTCTCCAGTATGATGGTAGCTTGGCTGCAGGGTGTGCGGGGAGTGACCAGAAATGGTAAGCGTCTCTGCATCTTGTTATGATGGCTTTGTAATTGATGCAGCTGGGTTTGAAGATGGTGCGGGTCGCTAAGAGGAGCCGATAGAGGTCTATCAGAATGGGGTGATGTGATCATATTTCTTCTAGCGCTGAATAAGACGTGCTGCAGGGTGTAGAAAACCCTTAAGAGATCCCAGTGTTGAGTCTGGGTGCCCATGGTTTAGGACATTACCACTATCCAAAGAGGGCTTGAATAGCAGTTCGGAAATCATTTTCTGGAAGAAACAGTTTGACTTTCTTTAGAAGAGAAAGCTGGTACGAAATTGCAGTTTTTGGTAATGTTCCTTGAAGGTAAGCTATGTCCAAGGTGATTCTACTTGACTGTATTCACTGAAAGTTCTGGTTTGAAGCCCTCCAGGACCTTATAATTTAGCCAGGTTTGCACTATTTCTTCCTTGTTGTTCTTGACTAATAACAAGAATTCCGTTTTGGTTGGGCTGAGCTTCAGGTAGGCCCTGGACATCAGGTTTGGATGAAGTGTAGGCAGTGGCGGCTGGTGACATTTGAAAGTGGTAAGGCGTAAATACTGCACTGTGGCGAGCGAGCGCAGCGCAGCGAGTGAGGCCGAAACACCTATGGGGGGTCGGGGCTTTTCCCAAAAGAACATTTTGAAAAAAGTGGGCAAATGGTGCTTTCTCAGCACATTTGAGAAATAGGTGGCTTGGCGAATACATCTCTGGGAGTAGCCAGAGAAGTCTCTTTACACTTGCACAGATACATCTCTCTCCCTGCATTCATATAGGCACAGTCACCCTGCACTCATAGACCCATTACTCACCCTTCCCTGACACATCACTAAGCCAGCATTCACCCATCCACATCACTCACCCTGGCCTCACACAGGCACCCTGCTCACCCTGCACTCACACGGACATCACTAACCCTGGACTCACACAGGCAAACTGCTCACCCTGCACTCACACAGACATCACTCACCCTGGACTCACACAGGCACACTGCTCACCCTGCACTCTCACAGGCATCACTCACCCTGGACTCACACAGACATCACATACCCTGGACTCATACACAGGCACACTGCTCACCCTGCACTCACACAGGCACACTGCTCACCCTGGACTCACACAGACATCACATACCCTGGACTCACACAGGCACACTGCTCAACCTGCACTCTCACAGACATCACTCACCCTGGACTCACACAGGCACACTGCTCAACCTGCAATCACACAGACATCACTCACCCTGGACTCACACAGGCACACTGCTCAACCTGCACTCTCACAGACATCACTCACCCAGGCTAATTCTAAAATGTGGGAACTCATTTTAGAGATGTTTATAAATAGTCACAAATTAGCATTTCCGTTTTCCCCTATGGACTTTGTACAATTTCTGTGGAAAAATATGCCCTGTGGCGGAGACTCAAAGCACTGGAATGTCGAATTTGCTGCCTTGTACTGTCAAGCCACCTGCTAGTTGAGTGGTGTTTCTTTAAACTCATGTGTAAGTAAGACTACATTAGTATGCTTGAGATTAGGCTGCATTTCAATAAACTGATGCGATAATGCTGTGTCCCACAAAGCAAGTAAAAGATTCGTAATTGAGTGCTATGCTGCAACATGGATGGATGGTGACACTTCACAAAATTATAAAAAAACAAAAGCTTAATCTATAAAACTTCGACACAGGCACAGCAGTACTATAATTATTAAAACATATAATAATCATGCCGTACTTCCCTCTAGGGTTAAGGGCTGCTGTTGTAAATAACCCACTACAGAGAATCGGGGGGAGGAGACAAAAGGAATGAAAGAGTAATTTCCCCCCATTTCATATAGGATGCTACTACCTCTTCTCTCTCTGTATAAATAATTATTGCGTGCTCACTCACCTTGAACACGTCCTTTCCCCACTCCAGTCACAACATTTATTGACAGTCGGGAGGTCACAGTTTTGTCTGGAGCACCGATGATGATGTGCTGCTGCTACCACCTGTGAGTGCTGGGGCAAGCTGGGAGCGTCTCCGAGAAAGTGAAGGAGGGTGGGTGGAATAGTCAGGAGCCTAGAGGCCCAGGATGGTGAGGACTGCAGAAGGGCTACAGGCACGCAGATTGGAATACCAGAGGCCTGCCATGTGAGAGAGTGCGCGCAGGCCACCAAACACATTGCAGCATGTCTCCGTCTAATGAGGGGGCTTTCTCCCTTCTCCCTCCACCCGCTCCACTTGCATGCCCTCGACACTGCGGCTAATCACGTCTTCGGTGCTGAGCGGACTACACCACAATACTTCAAGGCACCCAGAGAGATGACTGAGGCACCTACAGAGCTCTGGGACAAGTAATGGGCAGAACCCAATGAACACTGCGAAGTGACCTGGGTGACACAGGAGTTTGAGCTCAGTTACACTGCACCGCCTAAAAAGACCCATAATGAAGACATAGGCCAAAGTGGTCATTCCAGGTAGCGTTCCACAGTGCACTTCAGGCAACAAGACAATCTGCCAAGACAGCAGACCACGTCATCGGGGTGAAGACAATCTGCTTGTGGCCCTGCACAGGAGGATAAGTGCAAAGGTAGTCCGATTTAACTGGGGGAACACCGACAGCTCGCATGGGGCATTGGAGTGCTGGCAGGCAGGCGTTGATGAAATAACCCAGCAAATAAACCACCCCAGAAGACCCACCTGAACATTACTTTTACCCACTGCACACCATGATGGGAGGAAAGGGTGTACGTTTACGTTACGAGAGATGTTCCTAAGTAAAAGTAAGGGTGAGGGAGGGATGTAATTAGTAAATGCTCACAGTATCCGGCTACCGGCTTTGATGACCCCAGTTTCTTCAGCCCGTCCAAAGGCAGCAGGTCGGCTGAGTCATTGTAATTGTGCATGAACTGCACCAACTTCTTTATCCTCCTATGTTGCTACTTGCTCCCTGATCTCGGCCTCCTCCTCCCCGAGTCAGACAGCATGCCCGTCTGCCCGAGTAGAACATCTGGGTGGCTGACCCCAGGGGGGCATACACTTACAGCGCTCTCTCATCCATTCTCTCAGCTTTCTTTAACAGTTCCCGCGACCCGCCCTCATTATAAAGCAGGAGACTAGGTCGGATCTCACCCAGCTGGCAGCTCTACCGGTACGTACTCAGAGTTTAGGCGGGGCCGCGGGGAGTACAGTTTGGCTTTGTTTTTTTTTTAGTTGTTAACTTCAGTGCCACATCGGGGCTTGCCGTGCCCTGTCGCTCATCCTGGTGGTGGCATCCTCAGACAGTTCTGGTCACGGTGGTCTTGCAGGGCAGCTTTCATGAGCTGCTCACTGACTGACACTCGCAGGCGCAGCAATCTTCCGGGCATCTCTGAAGCTGTGGGACACCCAGCGCTGGAGATGCGGCCGCAGCGCTCCTCATGCCCGTGGTGGGCCTAGTTTAAATTCTAGGGCTCGCGCGGCGGTAACTCAGCCAATCCTGGCGCAGCATAACATCGCCACTGCGCCAGGATTGGTTAAAGAGCAGGGCTTATACTGCCCATAATGAGACCCCGGCTCCCCCGGGTCTCTGAGTGTGTTCCTGCTAGAGGAGGAGGAGGAGGGAAGGGGCTATTGCGTGTGTGCTCATGCGTGGGCAAGTAAAAAAACAAGCATTTTCAATGCAATGGTTTTGCCTTTGTTAAAGTTTGAGCTATTGGCAAAGCTATTTTTTTTTTTTAACATAAATAAATGGCATTGTTATTTGCAATGCCACTAGCTTTATCTTTCGCCAATGACACCCACAAACACCTACAGAGAGCCCTCCCACACACACTGCGAGCCTCCCCCCACAGAGCCCGCACACACCGAGAGCCTCCCCCACACACTGAAAGCCCCCCCCCACACAGAGCCCCCCACCCACACACAGAGCCCCCCGCCCTCACACAGAGCCCCCCACCCACACACAGAGCCCCCCGCCCACACACAGAGCCCCCCGCCCACACACAGAGCCCCCCGCCCTCACACAGAGAGCCCTCCCCTTGTCTAAACCTATGCCTTGCTGTTTGCGTGCAGCTCATAGCGCACGGTGCTGTGTTCGGATTGTGATTTATGAACTGCAAGTACCAAAAGGTGAGAAAACAAAGGGGCAGGTTACATGTGGCATGCTCCTCCGCTGCACTGTGCAGTTATCTTTCACCAGGGTCACCCGTCACCCACTCCAGAGCCGTCTACCCAATCGGAAACATGGCACAGGGGTGAATGACAGAGTTAAACACCAGCATATGCCTTATTAAAGAGAAATATTACTAGGAACGGGGGGTGGGGTAAGTATGGTGTGAAAAATCAAACAATTACAAGAAATGTGTGAGGAGAAGAAGATATCATGGACATGATGGTGAGCGATAAATGGTACATTAATTACTCTGGTGTAATATAAAGTAAATCATAATAGGGCTATTGCATAAAGATCTGTGTTAAGACTATTTTTATTAAATGCAACTACTAATAAGGTGACTTCAATTTGACAAGTCTTGGTTTACTCACTACAACAGAGCCTTCAACTAAGGAAACCAAATCTGAGATTCAGCTAGATTGGAATGATGTTGAGCATAATACTGAACTATTCATACGTCATTATATACGAGCCGTGCCAATGGCCAGAGGTTATATCTCGCCCCATGATATACATTTACTTTTATTATCAATTTGACACAATAAAAAATGTCACGTTGTACCATTTTGTGGTACCATGTTGGAAACACAACACAGGCCGTATTAATTCTATACAGCACTCAGCCAATCTCCATAAAGCACTTGAGGCAATTTTTCTTTAATACGAAAGCAAAGATTAACTTTATTGGTACTAGAAAGATTTAGTGACTATTCTTTTCTAGTCATCCTCACCAACGAGGTACAAGGAATTGCAGCATTAGAGATCCCAAAGCTCCACAGCTGGAAAAATCGGAGTCAATTAAGGAAGGCAAGCAAAGCAACAAACGGATGGGAAAATGTAGACTCACAACGCAATGAGATGATACTTATTTTAGTTATTTCATTGAAGTAATGGAATGCAGGTGTATAGTTATGGGCCGAAAACATTTTACAAATTGGGAAGAAATTAACATTTACCGCAAAGTGCCTGGCGCCTACCTGCGGGTGCCGGTGTTGCTCGGCGGCTGCTGCAGGGCGGGGGGCCAGCGCTCCTGTGGCTGTGTCGGGGCTGCTGTTTCCAAGGCTTCTTCCGGGAGCCGTCAATGCCGGAAATGAAACGAAGCTGCGGCCAATCGCAGCACGGCTCCAGCGATGACGCGGCGGCTCGAGAACCACTCCTAGCGCGGCGGCACTGAGGGGGCTCAACCGCCTCAGCCAATGGGAGGGCAGCTCCTTCGTTCTTGCTCTCCGCGGCCCCGGCGAGGTCCTCATGTTATTCTCGGCCCCGGGCAGCGGCGGCAATCAGGGAGGCAGCGTTTGCACCGTAGTAGGAGGCGGCAGAGCGCTCGGGGTGCCACTAGTGCCTTACCAGATTCGGGGGCGTTCCCGGCTTTCGGCTGACGTCGCGTGACGTCGGCAAAAGCCAAAGAATCTCGGGAACGCCCCCGAATCTGGTTCGGCATTGACGGACAGGCCCCTCGTCCAATGGCTAGGCTCCATTTATGGAGCCAGCCAATGAATGACGAGGGCCGACCCTAAGCCACACTACAGTTCTCATCAGGTTTTCGCCTGCGCGAAAAAGATGCGCAGAGCGCATCTTTTCGCCAGGCAAAACCTAAAAATGACTTGTCCTAAATGCGCACACACTGCTGCCCTCCCTGCCACGCTGCTATCTGCCAGCCTGCCACAGGCCCGCCCCCCACCCTTCCGCGATCGCGATGAGGTCACTACAGTTAGTGACTCATTCCGAAAATACATCATTATGACTGTAGGTGCTGGCCGCGCTGCGCTCGTAATTCTAATTTTTGGTATGCGCTGCGCAGGGTCAGTGACGTGACGGTCGTAGTGTCAGAGGTGTTGGACGTCTGAAGCAGAGGAGACTTTCAGGTAAAGTTGCCCATAGTCAGCATATTGGTGAATTGTAGCCACCATTTAGATATTTTATCTTCACCTATCCACTCACATTCGGTTGGACTCTTACCTCTCAATCTGACTTCTGAACACACCGTAAGGGGCCTTTAGACGATGTGCAGTGCTATTTAAAACTATCACTAAAATAATGACCATCAACTGAGCTATTACCTTGGTACAATCCCTCTTTTAATGTCTTCACATAGTGTTACGGTTTAATATCATAATAATTCATATAAAACTATGAAACAATTGCCAAAACGAAACCAACAACAAATCATTTGCGTGCATAAAGGCATGTACCACACCTGGGTCCATTAGTGGTGTGTGGTATGTGCACACATATCAGCTTGGTTTTGGAGTTTGATTAGGAGGTGGAATGAGGAATAAAATAAAGAAAGTGACAATATTTAAATTTACACACTATTTAAACCACAGAACTGCTTCAGGGTTTTACCGAAGGAAATTATACCCACAAACAACTCGGACAAACGCAGTGTGTGCGGTTACTAGAATTTAAATTCAGGCTCACACTTAGTGTGGCATTCGAAATGAGAGTTCATGTAACTTTACCCACGTATTTCTTACAGCTCCTATCATTATGAATGTTAAGCTTATTGAGTGCCTAGTATGATTAATTTGAAGTCTTGATGAAAACGTTACTTACCTTGGGGAACGCCTTTTCTGGCAGAAACTCTATCAAGCTTCTTCTTCCTTACCTTAGAATAGTCACCAGGCATTAGACAGGATCTGGAAATTATTGCGCGGGACCCCTGCATACCGGTAGGTGGCGTCTTTCGGCTCCACAACGGCGTTGAAAGTGACAAGTGCAGTGCCTACATAAACGCCCCTTCAGTGTGCTGACGTCAGTTTTTGTTCGCCACTTTCCACTCCAGAAGCGCGGGGCCATGAAGAAGGCTGACACTTGTGTATATTGCTAAGGTCCTAAAAAGGGTGACCCTGTGAAATCAGTTCGCAGACCGGGGAGGATGAGAGGGTCAGTAAGAAATCTGTGGCTAGACAGAGTCTCTACCAGATAAGGTGTTACCAAAAGTAAGTAACTTGTTCATCTGACAGAGACTTCCAGCCTCAAATTCCTTACCTTAGAATAGATACTCAAGCAATACCCCCCCCCCCCCCGAGGTAGGTCTGCGAAAGAGAGTAAAGAAAGAAATCCTGGAAGAACGAATAGGTAAAGTGGACATCACGACAGACCGGATTATGAAGACAGTAATATTTGGTGAAAGTATGCAGAGACACCCACGCTGCCTGATAAACAGCAAGGACAGAGACTCCATGAGATTACGCAGTGGTTGCAGCCATGGCTCTGGTAGAATGAGTACACAAGCCCTCCGAGAGTTGCGTTTTGGGCAGTGCATAGCAGATTTTTATGCAGAGAACTATCCCTCAAGAGATAATCCTTTTCTGCACAGCCTTCCCTTTCTTAGTCCCAACATACTCTACAAAGAGTTGATTGTACACCCAGAACAGTTTGTGGAACCAGGTAGAATAATAACATTCGTTTTGGGTCCAGATGGTGGAGTCTCTCCTCTTCTTTGGAAGTTTGAGGCAGAGCAAAGAAGGTAGGCAAGGTGATGTTCTGACTTGCAAGAAAAGATATCACAAGCTTTGGGAGAAAGGAAGCACGGTTCCGGAGGCCCAGCTTGTTTCGGTAAAAGGTAGTATATGGAGGGTACTCAGGGAGTGCCAGCAGTTCGCTGATCCTCATGCCCAATGTTATGACCACTAGATAAGCTGTCTTGATGGTACAAAGGCAAAGTGGGCAGTTGTACAGTGGCTCAAAAGTCACACACATAAGATAAGTCAAGACCAGGTTAAGATCCCACTGAGGCATGATGAATGGCCTCTGAAGAAACATGTGTTGAAACCCTTTGTGGAATCTAGTCACAACAGGTGACTTGAACAAAGAAGGCTGATCCGGCAAACATAAGAACGTCAACATGGCGAACAAGTAACATTTAAGACTGTCCCTTGATGTATACTAATGTAGAGCCCACCCTTGAAAAAACGAGAGACCAAAATGGCCACTCCAGCAGTTTTGGTGGAGGAGGAGAACTGTTGCGGTAAGACGCAGGACCTAAGCCTATGCCAGTCTCCAGAGACCAAGTGGGTCTCATTTAAGTCATAAGTCAGCCCCAGTCTGATCCAGATAAGACGGAATCGCTCTGCACTTGGTCGCGTTGTTGAGCCCCTTAACATTGAGGGTGACAACCGTTTGCCTATTGTGTGTGAAGGGGAAGGGAAGAAAGCACAGTATCAGCTTCCCAGGTTTGTAACTGACACCCAACCCCCCCAGTAGACCCAGTGTGAACCTAAACAGGCCCTATGCGAGTGGAAATCGAGTGTAGTGCACCCATGTGGAATGTGCGTACTCCCGTCAACAAAAACACAAACTGTAATCCATGCATAAACACAGTCCAGTTAGAACTTAAGGTACAGGCCGCAGCCAGGAATGTCCCTTGATCCCAGAGAGGTAAACAGTTTCCACCCCATTGCTCAATTGCCACTTCTAGCTCATGTTCTGGAAAAACACAAATTTATGGAGGAGAGCGAAGTGTTGGACTCTGCTCAATTTGGCTTCAGGCCGAATCACAGCACAGAGTCTGCCTTAGTGGTGGCGGCAGAGTAAGTGAAAAACACTTTAGATAGGTAGAGAAAGGCTGCTATGATCTTGGTAAACCTATCGGCAGCTTTCAAAACTGTGAACCATGAGAACCTGATTCCGCTTTTGGCAGAGCTTTGTAATGGATGCTCAGCTTTGAAACTGATCTATAGCTTCCTCTCCCAGAGAGAAAATTTAGTGGCGTTGGGTGACCTGGTCTCCAAGTCATTTACATTGCCTTGTGGTGTTCCTTAGTGCTCATTGTTGAGCCCTAAATGATTAAATATCTATGTGGCCCCCTTGATGAAGCCGGTTTGATCCTTTGGCTTCGCTCCTGTGGCTTCGCTCCTGTGGCATATGCAGATGAAACATAACTTACTGTATCTATTTCGAATAACACTGAAGAGACGGCTCTTTGTTTCAACAATTGTATGAGCAATATAGTCCAATGGATGAACAGCAACAGTCCTCTGGCCCTCTTTTATTACACCTTCTGCACCGGTCTCGCCCCAGTCCTAACCTGATCTACTAGCTAGCGCTTCGCACTTTTTTTGTTTATTTGATTTTCGTTTACCTGCTTTTAACAGGGTTTCTGGCCCCCACCTGCACCATAAATGATTTAGATCACCGCTGCTTAGCGGGTCCGGGTTTGGGGGTTTTCAGCCTGCTGTTTGTGCATTTTACCGCCATTTTGGGTGTGGATGCGCCGCTTCTGAGGCGCCGGACCGAGCGTTCTAGCTCTCTGGACCTCCTACGCCCTTCTTAACCCTTCCCTCGAGCGCGCAGCGGTGACTGCGCCTGAGTCGTGCCAGAGTCCTGCCCGTCTGCGCCCGTCCGCGCCAAGGAGGCGCTGGGGTCGCGGGGTAGGACGGGTCTCTGACAGATTTTACTTCCATCCCGCAGTTATGCTGCAATACTCGGCGCTAGAGCTCTGGGCCCTACAAAAGCGGAGGGATTCTTGTCGCACGGTATTTCCTGCCCGCCATAGAGGTAAGAGCCGGTGCCCCGACTGTGGCTGGCTGCCGCAGAAAACTCTGCTTTCTGTATTAAGGAAGGAGCCAGATAGTGTTAGGCATCTCTGTATGCTTTTAAACACCAGATCTCTCAGTCGCCATGCTTTGGATATTTATGATATGTTGGTAACAGAAAAACCTCTGTGCCTGATGCTGACGGAGACATGGCTGGGGGAGGCCTCGAACCCCGATATTGCCGCCGCCATCCCCCCTGATTATAACATCTTTAGGCAAGATAGATTGAAAGGACGGGGGGGGTGGTGTGGCACTGGTTGTAAAGGCGGGGGGGTGGTGTGGCACTGGTTGTAAACAATCGTGTTACCTGTACCTCCATTCCCATGGAGTCGATTACGGGCTGCGAATCCCTTGCCTTCTCCATTGTTTTATCGCCGCACCAGTCCTTTAAGGGACTTCTTGTCTATAGGCCCCCAGGGCCGACGGGCACTTTTTTTGAAGAGTTCCAGTCAATAATTTCAACATTGGCGCTCAGATCGAAACAGTGTATAGTGGCGGGCGATTTTAATATTCATATGGATGATGAAAGGGATGCAGACACGATCAAAATGTTGGACGTTACGGCTCCTCTAGGCCTTGCGCCCTATCATAGTGGACCGATGCATGAAAAGGGCCATATCCTGGATATGATCTTTTCGACGACCTCCATTGAGATTCTGGCACCTATTCAGGTGCTTTGGTCGGATCACAGGCTGGTCAAGTACTATGTATCAGAGACAAGCAAACCACCTAGTGTCTCACGACAGCTTTCCCAGGGATCTAGGGCATTTCAGCGGGTCACTCCAGAGCTGCTGACACAGGCTTGTCTGGCTCATCCGTGCATCCTGACAGGAGACTTAGAAAGGGATTCAGAGCTGGTGCAACGGTGGTTGTTGGAGAGGATGGACGATCTTGCCCCAGTGAGGCCTCCTCGCAATACCGTAAAACGGGCATCCGCCCCCTGGTTCACCGAAGCACTGGCGGCTTCACGACGGCAGTGTAAGGTGGCAGAAAGAGCGTGGCTTGTGCAGTATGACCCGGAGGCCAAACTCGTCTATAGAGCATCGGTCAAAGCATATCACCAAGATATTCGCTCCGAGAAGAGAGGCTATTTTGCTAGAAAAATTGAGAGCGCTTCTAATTCCTGTAAGGAGCTCTTTGCCATCGTGAGGGAATTTATGGCCCCACGTGTCCCCCTGACCCTGGCATCCCCTACGACGGCTTGGGTGAATGCCCTTGCCGACTTCTTTACTGCCAAGATCAGGCGGATTCAGGACTCTTTTTCCTTGCCGGGGCCTGAGGTTTCTTTTCTCTCGGAGGATGCCCCAGTCTCCTCTCTTAGCGTAGTTCCGATGCTGTTGGATTTTCCACCACTCCTTGCCTCTGCATCATTGGACCTGATGGCTCGCCTTAAATCTGGTTCTCCGCGTGACGCATGCCCGGCCAAATTTTTGGCCAAAATGGCTGGAGTCATTAATCCTATTGTCAACCCTCTTCTGAACCGCTCCCTCAGTGAGGGTGTAGTCCCCCAGCTTTGGAAGCAGGCAATGATTATACCTCTGCTCAAAAAGCCTGGTCTGGAAGCGGAGGTATTGGCCAATTACAGGCCTATTTCGCTCCTGCCCGCCTTTACCAAGATCCTTGAGAAGCATGTGCACAAGGTGCTCTCTGAGTACCTGGAATCGCATGATTTACTCCACCCTACTCAATCCGGCTTCCGTACGAACCTAAGCACTGAGACAGCGCTTTTGGAAGTTTCGGAGGCTATTAAGGAGGTGCTGGATTCAGGTGGCAAGGCGATGTTGGTGATGCTCGATCTGTCGGTGGCCTTCGACACCGTCCCTCACGAGGGTCTCTTAGCCAGACTTTATGAGATCGGTCTGAGGGGGACGGTGTTCAGTTGGTTTCGATCTTTCTTGGCCGGTCGCCGACAAACGGTCTGGGCCTCCTCTAGTTCCGCTGAGATGCCGCCATTGGGTGTCGGAGTCCCTCAGGGCTCAGTATTGAGCCCGACTCTTTTTAACATCTTTATGACCCCTCTGGCGGCACTAGCGGAGTCCTTCGGGGCTGAGATCGTTTCCTACGCCGATGACACCCAGCTCCTCTTTACGTGCGCCAGGGGTGTAGAGTTTGACGGAGAGAGTATCCAGGGTTGCCTTGGGGCCGTTTTTAACTGGTTCCATCTTAACGGCCTCAAGTGCAACTCGGATAAATCGGAGGTACTCTTCTTCGGTTGCAGCTCGGATCCAGAGTGGCAGGAATGGTGGCCGGAGAATATGTATCCACCTTCAGGTTCATCCCAGGTGGCCAAGAACCTGGGTATTAAGATCGATAAGGACCTGTCACTGCGTTCGCAGATAATCGGTCTTACCGGTACCTGCTTCGGTTTGCTCCGGATGCTCCGCAAGTTTCTTCCCATATTATCGGAAGACCACAGGAAGATAACGGTACAGGCGATAATCGGTTCGAGATTAGATTATTCCAACATTCTGTATCTCGGCCTACCGGAGTATCTGTTACAACGACTGCAGGTGGTCCAGAATTCGGCAGCTCGGGCCATTTTCGGTCTATCGGGCCGTGCTCGAACGTCTGGTCTCCTGCAGGCACTTCATTGGCTTCCCATCCGGAAGCGGATAATTTTTAAGGCCCTGACCCTGGCTCATAAAGCTCTTTATGTGTCTGGAGCCAAATACCTCCACAAAAGGGTAGTTTTCTATCACCCGACTAGACCTTTGAGGTCTGGGTCCCTGTTTCTTGCGGCGGTCCCTCGTATTAAGAGGGCTCGTATAGGTGGGCGTTCTTTCAGACTATTGGCGCCCCAGCTCTGGAACACTTTACCACTGACTTTGCGCAGTACCTCTAACTTACTGTCGTTCAGGAAGGGCCTTAAAACCTGGCTTTTTGCTTCGTAGGTTGTGGTTTTTTAGGTGAGTCTGAATCCCTCTTTTATTCTGTTTCTGCCCTTCTTTTCAGTTGTGTTGTGATACAGGTGTGTATTGAAAAGCGCCGGGACACTTTGAGTAGCCGTGCGCTATATAAAACGAATATAACATAACATAACATAACATAACCAGGCTCTTTAACTCCATAAATGGCCCGGGGACTGTGCCGTCTTTGATGCTGGATACCTTCATCATTGTTATTCCCAAGCCTGGGAAAGAAAAAAAGTAATGTGGCTCCTACCACCCGATATCCCTCCTCAACGTAGATATTGAATTATTTACTAGCATTCTAGCTGTGTTGTTGGGCCCATATAAGCCAGGTCTAATTGACCCAGATCAGGCTTGATGTATCCCCCATTGTCAGTGTAGTGACAATACCAAGCAGATAATTCACCTGATAGACAAAGCCAAACGCTCTTGGAGGGAAATAATGCTCCTGGCCACAGATCTAAATCATCTAAATACAAGGACGCTAGGCCATAGGGATCCACTGAATTGCATACTGCTGAATGCCAGATCACTAGTGAAGCACAGCTTGGAATGTGCGCTCCTCTTGGAGGAGCATAAGATTAAAATTGCTTTTATCACCGAGACCTGGACGGATAGCTGCTCGGGGCCTGACCTGGTGAAAGCAACACCTTTAGGATTCCTTTGCCATACACTGAATCGGCCCAAAAAGAGGGGGGATAGGCTTGCTATTATTTATCATGAGACACTACCCCTTAAGGCAACTGCAGCCTCCAACTTGGCATGTGAGGCCTTAGCTTTTGAACTGTATGCTCATCTGCACAGACCCTTTAAAGGGCTACTTATATATCGTCCCCCAGGGCCCAAAGGTGGCTTTTTGGATTCATTAGGTACACTCCTGGAAGAAGGACTGTGCTCCGATTCCTTCTCAGTAATAGGAGATTTTAACTTCCATCTTGAAAATACCAATGATGGGGATACTTCTAGGCTCAGTCAAATTATGAATGTGGGTGGTCTGATACAAAGAGTGAACGTGCCGACTCATGATAAGAGGCACACTCTAGACAGGATCTTTTCTAACAGTGAGGACATAGACGAGATCTCTGTCCTGTCGATCCTCTGGTCGGACCATTGCATGGTAAAGTTTTTCTTTACACTCATCTGGTCAGCCTCAACCCAAAGAGATTAGAACCAGATATTGGGGGAAACTGAATGTGGAGAATTTGGAAAAGATTCTAGAAAACTCCATGTATCAGGCCCCGCTTGATGTAGAGGAGGCTACTATCACTTATAACTGGTCACAATAACTGGCTTCTGAAAGCCTGTGACCAACTTGTCCCCCTCAAGAAATGGAGTCCCAAACGGATATCCCCCTCTGCACCTTGGTACACGGAGGAGTTGAGGGCCAAGAAACTTGTCTGCAAATATGCAGCGAGAACATGGCGGAAATCATAGGACAACATCGAAAGGGAGAAATATAAACTGTGCATCTCCAGGTACAAGCAAACACTTTTGGAAGCCAAAAGAGAGTATTTTTCGACACAAATTAATAAGGCGGAGTCCAATCCCAAAGAATTGTTTAAAACAATCTCCAAGTCAGCTAAACCCTCTACTCTTAAGTTTCAGGGAGATGCTGATCTTGGTATTAAATTAGCTAGATTCTTCAAATCCGAAGTAGAAACTATTTTCATCTCATTCACAGGTAGGAGAAACGATACCCTGACGGTATTCAATCAACTAGACCAAGGAAGTCTAGGTTCCTCGGTAGAAGAACTGAAACACTTCTTACCTATGAACAAATTAGATTTGATGAAATCTTTGATTAAAATAAAATCGGGGGCCCCCAACGATCCGTGACCTGCTGGCATAGCCCAAAAAGTACCGGAAATTATTGGAAAGGTACTTACACCTCTCATTAATGCTGTCTTGAGGACAGGGTGTTTTCCTATAAATTGGAAAATGGCCTCGGTTCTTCCTTTTTAAAAAAAAATAATCCCTTGATCCTAAGGACGTGAATAGCTACCGCCCTATTTCCATGCTACCCCTACCAGCCAAGATTCTCGAGAAAGAGATGAATACTCAACTTAGTAATTTCATCTCTGTTAATAATTCTCTGGACCCATCACAATATGGGTTTAGAGCCTTTCACAGCACCGAACTGGCGTTGATTAAATCAATTGAGGAAATCAGAGAAGCCGTGGATAGGGGAGGAAATGCCATCTTAATCCTCCTTGACCTATCGGAGGCCTTTGATACGGTTCACCACACGGTTCTGATGAATAGACTCTATGACATTGGAGTGAGGTGCCGCCTGGAAATTGTTACAATCTTTTCTATCTGATAGAGTTCAGACAGTGGATTTGGATGGAAACATCTCAGAACCCTTTTCCCTCCCCTGTGGGGTGCCACAAGGCTCGGCTTTAAGCCCTACGCTTTTTAACATCTATGTGGCGCCCCTGGCTAATGTAATCTAGTCTTTTGGTTTCCAGCTCACCTCCTTGGCAGATGACACACAAATTGTGTTATCGCTGACGGAGGGAGCAGAAAGGGAGGTAGGGGTGAGGTTCCATGATTGTATGAGTACGATCTCCACCTGGATGACGTCCAATTGCTTAAAACTCAATTCAGCAAAACTGGGGTGCTGCAATTTGGAAACAATCTGCAAATCTGGACTCCTGATTGGTGGCCTGAGGATCTGGGATCATGCCCAACTCTAACACGGAAAGCTAAGAATCTGGGAGTTCTGGTTGATAACAAACTTTCCATGGGGGACCGAGTCAATCAGGTAACCTCGGCATGCTTTATGGTCCTTAGAATCATTAAAAAAAATCTAATTCTTTCTCTCAGCAGACAACCTAAGGAAGGTTATCACCGCTATCATCATGACCTGTCTGGACTATTGCAACGGGCTTTATCTTAATGTCCAGAAACAACATATGAACAAGTTGCAATTGGTCCAGAATGCGACAGCAAGAATGCTGATGGGAACCCCGAGGTTTGTCTCGATCAAAGGAGAACTTAAGAAACTGCATTGGCTTCCAGTCCCTCTCAGATCACGCTTTAAGGCACTATGTGTTGTCTTTAAAGCTGTAAATGGGGTTGGCCCGGAGTTCCTTCAATCTAGGCTCATTTGGTATGCTCCAGGTAGAACTCAGCGTTCCTCTGGATCCAAATTAGTCCAATCCCCCACCTTCAAGAAAATGAACTGGGGCGGCAGAAGCTTTCTTCACTGTGCCTCCAAAGCCTGGAATGAGCTACCCTTCCATCTTAGAAATGCCCCAAACCTTGCCTCCTTTTGCAAGGATTTGAAAACATGGTTGTTCTCACTTTAACTCGCCAGTGCCCTCCAGGTAGTTAGTACTTAGCGCCAGGACACCCTAGGGTAGCAGTGCGCTTTATAAGTACAATTAACATAACATAACCTAACAGATACTGAGAAGGTGTGCGACCGGGTGCATTGGTCCTATTTCGAGGCAACGCTTAAACACTTAGGCTGTGGGCGAGATTCTGCACCTGGGCCTCAGTCACTATGGCGCACCATGAGTGACGGTGCGGGTCAATGGGCAGACTTTGACCCCTTTTTCTATCCACAGGGGAACCTGGTAGGGGTGCCCGCTGTCACCCCTGCTGTATGCTCTATATATGGAGCCTCTGGTCCAGCCATACGGGACAATCATCGGGGTCTGCTTCGGCAGAGAAGAACACACCGTGAACCTCTATGCGGATGATGTTATAGTGATACTGGATAACCTGATCAGGGCCCTTGCGGCCTTCCTGGCAGAGAAATCACATACCCTCAACCTTTTGGTGTCCCCAGTGATGGAGATGTTGTTGGTTCGCCAATACCAAATGCAATGGTCGACTACCTCCATCCCCTATCTGGAAGTCCAAATTGGCCCCAACAGTAAAAGAGACAGCAGCCCTCAACTATCAAACCCCACACCAGCAAATACAGAGAGATTTGGCCCAATGGAAACACTATCTGCTGTCCTGGCTCCGGCGAGTGGCAGCATTAAAGATGACTGCCTCCCCGAAGATACTTTTCTTATTTCAGGCCCTCCAAATGCATGTTTCAGTCCCTGCAGGGGGAAAGGTACTGCTTCATTTTCGGTGGCGGGAAGGCCTCGCATGAGCTGGTAACCATGTTATCGGTCTACATAAGAGGGAGGCCTGGGGATCCCCAACCTCCTACATTACTACCGGTTGACGCAACTCCACTATATGGTGGAACGGACCATGGAGGAGTACGAGAAACATTGGCGGTTTATGGACAGGTGGTAGCTGGGAATATCTGCGGAAAGTCACGTTTCTGTGATGCACACAGAGAGCATGGGGCTTTTACTCCTCCCACGTCACAAAAGCCACTCTTGAAGTGTGGCATCAGCTGGCAATGAGTAAAACTCTGTCATCGTTCCATTCCCCACTGACCCCAATTGTGGGTAATGCAGACTTTACACCTGGGCGAGATCACAACACATTCCGGCCATGGCTAACAATAAGGTGCAGATCAATTGGCCACCTCTTTAATGAGGAGAGCCCCATCTCCTTCAAGCATCTGCGTAAAGATTATGCACTGCCAGAAACGGAGAGAATGCACTACCTTCAAATCCCTCATTGGCTCACTCACTCAACTGTTTGTGCCGGAGCACAATGCCTGCTCATTCCCTTTGAGAAATGTCTAGTAACTAAGACCGCTGATAGCCGCCTTATCACAAAACTATACGCTATTCTCCAACATGCTAACCCGGCCACCAATACCTCAGGGCAGTAGTGCAGGGAGCTTGAATTAGGACAGAAGCTGACTAATAAAGAATGGGACAAGATCTACTACAGGACGCGACATACACCACCCAACAATGCCAGCATTGAGACCGTTACTAAAATTGCTACATACTGGTACCTTATCCAAGTGCGACTACATAGGGGCAACCCTGCGTGGAGCACGGACTGCTGGAGGGGTTGGGTGTCTCCTGGGATGATGCTTCATTTGCTGTGGTGGAACGGTCTCAAGCTTACACAACATTGGGACACTATATTAACTGATATAGATATCTACTTCGACATGCAGTTGCCTCGCTTCCCCACATATGTTATCATGGGGTTCCCGAATGCATTTACCTTCCCGCTTAAAGTCCTCAGGGGGTGACACATTGGCATTGCATTACGGGCAGCCCTACACAATATCCTCTCACATTGGGGCACCTTAAAGCTCCAGACACATCTTGGATGGTTGCATTGACTATGGCACAAATTAGGGATGGAGAGACTAACTCTCACGCTGACTAATCAGGGTGACTCCCCAAGAGAGCTTTGGCATCCTTACATTGCTCTCCTGTCCGCAGAGTTAAGGGAGCTGACCGGCGCCAAATACCTGCGCCTGCTGTGCTTGGTGGAACCGGACACCTTGGCAGGGGGTGGAAGCTTGGGGTGGACGTGCAGAAGACGAGTAGTGCATTACTAACACGGTGACATTCGATGGGAGTACTCCCGGGGTGAGTAGGAGTGGTGGTGGAGGTTTTGTTGGGTTCCTAGATTTCGATTTGTATTAGTTTTGGAGCAGTCACTCGCTTACTCTTTGCTGGGTTGTATTTTTTGAAATACAATAAAACAGATTTGAACTATAATAAATAGACATCAAACATGATGGTAATGCATGGTGCATAACAGAGACCACCTTTTATTCAGGTACTGACAACATTGTTTCTCTCGAGAATCAACTGTATCTATTATGGATTTAACCTTGTTTCAACTAAACAACAAAGTATGTAATGTCAAACAAAACAAATTAGACTCATGACTACGAAAGTTCAGTGGTTCACTTCTGGCCTTTGGCCACACTGGGTTGTGGAACTGTTGACATGTGAGTTCCAGAAGGTTTTCAGCATAAACTCCTGCAACTGCATGCCTCCTGAATAGATTTGCCCCTGAGGCTACAGCCTTCTTGGCTCTCAGATGGAGCAGGATGTTGGGGATACAGAGGTTGTTGGTCTGAATATTCTCAAGGGTTAGGGTCACTTGCACTAGCCCACGTGCAACATCCTGACAGCAGTGCCCCATGTCGTCTGTATTATGACAGTCATGCTAGTGTTGTTGTGGCTACTGCCAATCGGTTGATGGAATGGTGAAGGAATCAAAGTGTGCCAGATAGTTTGTGTGTCTCCCTCCGTCTCTGTACATGGTGCTTCTTTTCCATGGCATAAATCCACTGGTCCTTCCTTTTCTCCAAGTGCTACAACAACCCAGACATGTGTAGCAGATGCCTATTGACAGTCCTTATTGTATGGTTTGCAAGTGCTGTACAGAGATGATAGACTTCTCCAAGCCACCAAACACAAGAGAACTCTCTGACATGTCATTAGACACATTTGCATTGTGGACTGTTGATAGCTGGCATCTGCGCTGTGTGTCATACCCACAGATGTTTTCGATGTCCTTGCTCTGCGATTGTCCCTCATCACTATCCACAAAGTGTGGCAGTGGTTAGATGGTTGCTCTCCTAACAGTTGGAGTTGGGGTGATGGGCTGACTAGATGGTGATGTTGTGTCTCAATTTGCACAAGTGTCAGTAGCCTTTCTGAATTAATTGTTTCTGACATGCCCTGGGTGTGATCTGCAGAAATGCATGTATATAGTTAGTGTAAATAAATGGTTAATGTTTGTTCACAATATTGTTGTAACTGTGCTTCATGTGTTTGTGACATGTTTATGATGTAAGGATATGTTTAGTGTAGTCATTAGCACACAGTACAGCTAGTAACTTATGTGTACTACAACTCCCATGATGCACTTCTGGGGTATGGCAAGCATCTCAATTGAGTTATTTACACTGTGATGTATGGATTTGCTGACATTATGTTATGTTAAATAAGTGAAGGGAAGATGACTTACAGTAGCTGGTGCCTGCAGGATTTGCGGTGTCAATGTCAGACACTGCCATCACACTTTCTGGTTCCAGGGTCCCCTGGATGAGTGCCTTCGTGGGAGAGGGGGAATTTGAGGGCCCTCAACCAACCTGCTGGCCACCTTCTCTGTGTAAGACCTCATGTCATACCAGTGTTTGTCTATCTCAGGGATGGTCCTCTGGGTGACACCTAGGGAGCACACCTTTTCCAAGATGCTGGTCCAGATCTTTGTTTTATGACTCTCTGGTACTGTGAAGGAGGCCTTCCCAAATAGTTGGTCCATATGGATGACAAATTCTTCTGTCAGGAGCTCCAGCTCATTTTCTGAAAATGTCACCTTCCTCTTCCTGCTCCCAGAATCCTTGTCCCCATGTTCTTTGGACATGGTGTTCTCCAGGAATAGTGTTCTCCAGGAATAGAGTAATACAGTGGCACTAGTAATGCAGGATCACTCCTTTCTTCCAGCAGCTTCCTAGGCTTCTGGTTTGTGGCAACACCCTATATTTGTAAACTACCTGATCTGACATAATTCTGTATCCAGAATGCGACTTTCCCTATTCTGCGATTTCCTATTAGGAAATCACAATTTTGCAAGTGCGACTTCCCAATTGAGAACGCAAATCTGTAGGCATCGCTATTAGTGGAATTGACGGTTACATACATACCGTTTGTGGTTCCCAAATAGCGATTTCTATGGATTCACATTTTGGAAATCTCAACTCTGAAATTTCGTACATATGGCCCAGTGTGTCATGCACTTTTGCTACAACAGCTGGAGACCTGGGTGGGAATCTCAGGCTGGGCCTCTGAAATGGTCTCACATGTTCTACTGGATGAGAGGCAACAATTAACACTTGAGGCAACAATTAACACTTGGTGCATACAACTCATCAACTAAATACATCACCTGTGGTTTAAATGAAGGGTCATCAATGCTGCTCCGTTATTTCAAAAGCTACATGAAGCGAAGGGCAGTGTAAATGGTATTGTTTACCAGAATTTTATATGAGTTTGAAAATCTCTATTTCCATTCATAATACATTCAATCATTTCCACACAATCTTTAAAGACTTAGATAACACACTGTACTCACTAACCTGGGAACACAAATACCCTACAGTTGCCATAGGTACAATTAAACTATTGTTTGAAAGAGGAAGGCAAAGAGTTCGAGGTTTTAGAAGTTACTAACTTGCTAGAAATTAAGATGGCTACTATAGAGATATCAACCGTAAACGAGAACGGCTATAAGAGACATGAAGTCCACGGGCAGATCTGAGGACCAACACATTGAGACTCTAAGGGGCATGACTATAAGTGTAGAGTCCTAAAACGTTTCTCAGAGAAGAGGATTTCTGTAGCGCACATTACACAACAGAAAAAAGTATTCATTCATTCAAAAATTCAAAAAGAAGAGAAAGGTCGTGTGTAAACTACTTCACATTGGACAATGGGAGGGAAGTAATTATCTTAAATCGAAGATCTGTTTAATGTATGTTTCTAAACAGGATCAGTATAAAGGGAAGAGTGGTGAACCCGCCAGAAGAACCAGAGTAATTTACTACTGCAGTGTTTATAAGCATTACAGGATGGCCGGAGTGAATCACTGGCATTTGTCACCTCGGTTAGCTAATACATCAGAAAGTGGACAGAGAAATAGATGGACATTCGTAGAGAGCTTGATAACTGTCTAACAGCTCTCTTTCACTTTAAGACGGCGGTAATTGGAGGAGAAACATGTTTCTGTTAAAATATTTATGCTTATACATACTCAAATCAATATTCTGCGAGTCCTTGCGCCTGGAGATCTAACATGTTCTGAAGATCAGGACAATATGTAATCAGGAGACGGCAAGTCAGGATGAAGTAAAGTGAATTCATACATGCACATACATCATTTTGTTACAGTATGAAAATTAGGTTCTGAACACCCTATAAGGTCGTGGGTGCTACACAGAAGCACTTACCTCCGGGACCAGAAAATGTGAAGCTTCGAATAGTTTGACTCTAGATGTACCAGCAAGTCCCAACGCTAAAAGTGAAATGGATGCAAAATGCTGGATAGTGCCTAAACGGGAGAAACATGTTGCCTACCGCAGCAGATATCTCCTTCTAGCAACGTCCTTTAAACAGTAAGATGTGCAGTGCCACAAGGCTTAGATCGATAACCAGGATGTGGATGTTGCTATCCACATGACCTGATCAATGTGGGAGTGAATGAAACTACACATAATTTACATAATGGAGTTCTGTCTAAATCAGAATTCACAAATTATTTCTGCCGACTTATTTTTCAAACAAATAGCTCGTTCCAAATGTCTATCATACACAGACAGGCGAATGCCAAGACTATCTAAACAGAGGGAAGATGAAGTCAAAACAATATTTCGGATTTTGCAAATAGCTTCAATTATATGCCCTTGTAATTTATCTTGCAGATGAGCCCCAAGGTATAGCCAGAGGATGCTCTGTCGTCATCAGCAGGCTGCACAGCCAGCTAGCGTTTTACCATGGCAACTCTGACCAGGAGCAAAGCGTTTTAAGTGCTTCATTATTTTAATAGATGAGGGCACTGTAGATGAATTTAATTGCTGATGTCACGATGTAACATTCATGCCACTACAAGTAACCTAAACAATATCTAAAGATTGAGTCCAGGCGGAAAAGCTCTGCAACCGGCTAATGCGCTCGCTGCCAAATAATGGTAGATACCATTTAGATCAGCACAAACTGTGCTGAATTTGACTGAGTGAACCTTTTGAAAAACGGCGCTGCAATAATGTACTGGGCCTGGACTGGCAGGCAAGGACACCGGCGTTCCAATGTGGCCGCTAGACTCCGTTGAAGGCCATCGATAATGCAAGCTGTATTTCTTTTTGTCTTTTTTCTTTCCCTGCTTTTTCATAGCTTCAAGAGCCTGGGATTTCAAATGTCAGAAAGGTCGCTCTTCACAGTGCATTTGCCCTGCCTTTTCAGGTTGATGGCTACGGAAATGAACATTTAATGGGTGAGCCCAGTTGCTATATGCCTGAAATGTACTTCATCTGCGTCTGCACTTTGAAGCATGCGTCAACATTGTGTATGGATGTTGGTTCTAAAATATTTTCCTTTTTTTTTTAAAACTGGCATTTTGAAGTCGGTTTATTTAAAATGCATCGTCTGGAAGGTTGATCTATCGTTTGGATTAGACACTCAGACTCTATTCTTTATAGCTTTTGTATTTTTTTATAGTGACGTTTTTCATAATCTTTCCCAAAGATACTTTATGCATTTTCTCAGACATTTTCTTCTTCACAGCGGACAGAAAGATTAATATTAAAACGACTTTATGTGCAAAACACCTTAGCCTACTGGGCAGAAATAGACCAGCTATATATTTGCAAAGATTCGGCATTGGCCTGAAAGCCAACTAAGATTTGGAAAAATTAATGATTGGTTTTCTTCTTTTAAAACAAATGGAATTTAACGATTAATTTTTCATTAAGTAAAAATGTATTTTCAATGAAAGTTTTTTTATCATCATACAGCTAATCGCAGCGAAAGAACATGATAGTCAGCCTCAAGCAACACAGTTATTGTTTTTTCATCTTCTCATGCCAACTCCTGAAAAGAGTTAAGCGTTAATATCGGTCATGTCCTTGACAGGCTGTATGTACATAACGAGATCAAAGGAAAAAAACACAAGTGGTGGAGCCACAGTGGTGGTGCTCTAATTCCGAAGGAGTTACAAGACGCTTTTGGAATCCAGGCATAGCCTACGGTGAAGGATTTCTCTATGACTGGAATCAAAGTGGTCTGTAAATATTGAAATTTTGCAAATTTGATAGATGTACATTAGTTTCAATCTAGTTCACAATACAGCTCACAAAATCTCTAGCAGACATATAGCATTTAATCTGACACTTTGAAAAGATAGAAAACACAACAAGATGATGAACAGAGTGTTGAAACTCTTCAAACACTCACCCCCAGTCAAGAGATCTGGGTTAAATCCATTGTTCTTTTGCTCCCAAAGCCACCCCAGTTTGGACCCAGCCATATGCAAATCAGCCTTGACCCTGCACTGGATTCAAGCTAGCCTGGCTGATGAGGGGTGATACCCTGAAACCAGTCCCAGAATGGCCGTTTCCTGTTCAGGGAGGACCAGACCTGGCAGTTCGGGCTGGACTGTTCACAAGAGGAGCAGGGTCAAGACTGATTTGCTTATGGCTGGGTCTAAACTGGGGTAGCGTGGTGAGCAAAAAAATGATGGATTAAACACAGACTTGTGACTGGGGTGAATTTTTGATTGTTCAGCATTCCGTCCATTAATTGTTCTTTTTGAAAACAAAGGCGGCTACAATAAGGCATGCTGATAATGTAGGTTTTAGTGAAAGATCTGAGAATCATTACGATAAAACTAGGACCTCTCTGTCACAATGTACTCATCTGAATTCTACATTGAACAAGAAAAATGTGCTGTTGCAAAAATTGCTGTGCCTATAGGTGATCAATAACAGTAGAAACAGGATTGTTAGTAGTACCACTCTGGCTCGAGCTATCCTCTACTTGGTTTTAGTGGGTAATCTTGTTTTCAGTGGGTAATCTCTACAATAGCTCTAGGCTGCAGGCGTTCTGGAATATTAGGCCAGCTCTGGCTTTTTTCATAGTATGGTTTCTCAGGTAGAGGCCCTGTAGTTTCTGATGTACATTTGGATGGTTTCTTAAACTTAGGTACAACATATGGATAATGACATATCACACATCTCTAAATATGTGAAGGATCCTCCCATTCCTCATGTAGCTTCAGAATCCAAATGAAAAAAAAGTACAGTTTATACTTCTTCAAGGAATTCTCTTTAATAGTGCTTTGAGTTAACCAGTTCATTTATAAAAATGCAGCTTAATTTCTTGGAATACTTCTCGGTATCCTGCTTCAACTTCCAATCACACTTTCAAAAGAAAAAAAAATATTTTCAAGGTTTTACGAATATCTACTAACAGGGTCTTCACTTCAGCATTTAAGTGCCTTGATTGCCTAGCAATGATGAGCTAGATCATGCCGAAACATATACTCTATGGGCCAGATATATGAAGCCTTTCGTCCCGTTCACAAACAGGCCGATTTTCAGAATCGGCCCATTTGCGAACAGGAAAAAGCCTTTTGGTTTGCAGAAGTGGGTGGCCACCCTCGAGACAACTTAGCGGGTCCTTGCAACATGCGTGGAGGATGCGGAGGGGAGAGACAGGCATAACAACCTCCACTTTGTGGGCTTACCGGAGGAGTGAAAGGGGGGAGATATGGAGCAGTTCCTTACTGGGTGGCTGGAGAGCTGGCTCCCCCCGGGGTCCCTGTCCCGCTGTTTTGTGGTTGAGAAAGAAGCCCCAGCCTGGAGCCCATCCGAGGCCGGTTACTGCAAAGCTGCTGAATTATCACGACTGGGACGTCATCTTAAAACAGGATAGGGCCAAGGAACGTTTGCTATTCGATAACGCTCGTATCCTGATCTTTCCAGACTACACGAAATTGGTTCAGCTATGGAGACAATCCTTTTTGGCGGCCAAGGCTCGACTCCGCGAGCTTAAGCTTCCATATGCCCTGCTGTATCCGGCCCGACTCTGGGTGGTGTACCAATCCCGGACCCATTTCTTTGATTCGACAGAGGAAGTGTTTCAGCGGACAGATGAGACGGTGAGATTGAGTCCCCATACACCGTAGGAAGTGTTGAAGCCTACAATGCGGGGTGTAGACATATCCTTTTGCAGGCAGCCCGCAGGATGCGGAAGGAGGCTCTGCTTCAAGCAGGGACTACTATTGCGGATCTTGACCTTCGTAGTAGAGGGGTTGGCGGTCACCATGCACGGCAGCAGCTGTTGCTAGCGCAACAGTACTATGCAGCTCTTCTTCTGGATGAGGCCCGCCTTACCTGGCTGGCAACACGAAGGAGGGTCCATTAATGGGGAGATAAATCTAGCATGATGGTGCATCGGTTGTGTCAGGGGATGTTCCATTCCCAGCCCCTTCCTGGCATAGTGGGCCTGGATGGTAGACCCCTGACAGACACCCAGGATATTGCTGAGAGCTTCTCTACCTACTTTGCGGAGCTTTATGCCCCCAGAGAGTGTCTCCACAATGTAGTGGGCCGTTTTTTTGTTTTTTTTTTTAAAACCTTTATTGAGAATTTACAGTTACAGTCAAAATCCGACCGACAACACAGTGAAGCAAATGTACAGAGGTGGCACAGTCAAACAATGTAAATCAGGATCAAGCCATGGTACACCTCGTAATATCGATGCGCAACTCAGGAGAGCCGAAAGGAACAGGGTCGCAGGATCAAAAAGGTTTCGTTTTGTCTTTTTAAAAAGGAGGAAAAACAGGATCGGATACCACATCATTAAACATTGTCAACACTAGGGTTACATTAGTTACAGATTATTTACGGCAAGACCATCATAGGCAGGGCATACCTAATAAACATACAATCAGGATAATCAACAAACAGGTCAGACCCCGCCCAGACAAGCCCGCCCGCCATTTAATTAAGCAGTAGAGCAGGAACCCCCATATGGAACTCGAAAAACACACAAAGACATGCCTAGAATCCGACCCCCGAAAAGGAAAAAGGAGGGAAAAAAGGGAAAAAAAAGACCAAGAGAACAACATGAAAAAAGGCCATGGAACTAAAAGGAATCAAAAACAACACCCCACCCCCACCCCCCCACCCTGCACCACTGCATATGGCCACGGCCCACCCCCCTAGCAGCGTGCCTGTCGCCCAGAGTCTAAACCCGAAATATAGGAAGAAAGAGGCAAGAGGAAAGGGAAAAACAATATCCAACACGAAAGAAAAGGAAAAGGGGAAGAAAATAATCGAAAACCCACAGAAGGGGAAAAGAAGCTAGGGGGGGCCCTCCGACAAGGCACCCGACCCTCCCCCCCCCCCCCCCCCCCCCCCGAGTCCCGCACCCCTGCAATATTACTGTAACAAACATTGAACTACAAAAACCCCATACGCAGGGACAAAATCAATTAGGTAGCCCACCCTCGCAAGCTTATCAGGCAATACGCAAAAAACTCTCAATGCCAGGGGAAAGGGAGCCAAGTGTCAATGTTGTGGATACAGCGTGCCGGCCCGAATAGAAACAGGGCACAAAGGTACACGCGGGAAAACACAAGTGAAGCAGCACAACAAGCGGACATGCCAACTCTAAAGGAACCGAATGTCCTGCAATGTGACAAGAAGAAGCAACGTCAGGGGCGCCGCCGCCATTTTGCGCCTTCATTCCAAGCAACGTAGATAGGAACACCAGGACGGCCATTTCGGGTTTGCAAAGTTCGACATCAGGATAAACAAATAAAGGGATAACGCGCCCAATGAGAACAGTAGACTCTCCGAACATCCAACGTAGGCTTACGAGCAGGTGGCAAATAGGCAGTCAATGAAGGGCACATCTGAGGTGATACTAGCGCAAACCTACTCCCACGTCGCCAAGAAAAATGGAGCAGGGTCCCAACACCAAACATATGCAATAAAGGTCCGAGCAATGGCCGCACGGGCAAAGTCTCGTGTTCAAAATACCTGCGACGATGTATCTCTCCGTTCTGGCGGCGGCCGGCGCCCCCACCAGTAATCCAAGTCCGGCTCTTCCCTGCCAGCGCGCGGGGAACGTCCATTCCACTCCGCAGCCTTCACCGCGTGTACGTCCAACACGTATTGTGGGCTCAACCGGGCAAATCACCACTCGTCGGGGGGACCCCAAATCCCAACGCCATCAGAGCAAGTGTCATGGCCGCCCGCCCCAAGTACAATAAAGGGGGAAAGAGGAAGTCGGCAGTCCAACGCTCTACCCATGGATGTCAGCACCCCACTGATGTGAATGAACATTGAACGATCCCCCACGATCCGAAAGGGCGCATTGGTGGTGCCGCGCCGAAGCCAGCCCCATGCAATAAAGATGCGGAGAAGGCAGTCCATTGCAGGCTAGGCAGCACGCCATCCAAACAGCCGGCAACAAGTGGGGGTCGAGAAAGTCCATTTAGGAGAGAGGGGGGGGGGAACACCACACCAGCGGGACAAGCAGCGTATGATCTGTCCTCCCGGTGCAGGGTCAGCGCTGAAGCCAAGACTGTGGGGGCGGGCTGACCTGTTCAATCGTGGGGCGGGTCCTCCTATAGCTCTGTATCCGGCGATGTGGATCTCGTCGGCGGCGGCGCAGCCACGCCAGGGCCCGGCTGAAAGTCGCTCACAGGCCGGGCACAAAAATAGCCGTAACTCCGCAACCGAGGCACGGAAAGCGCCCGAAGGCGAACACATCCACTCGGCACCCCTTCCGACACACGAAAGCTGCAACGTTGTGCGGGGCAGACGGGAAAACAGACGGCGGGAGAGGAGAGCCGGCGGAGCCGGGCTCTCGTGCGACCATCTTGGCCGCTGGCCCGGCTCCGCCCCCGTGGGCCGGTTTTTTGATGACCTCGGGCCCTGTCCATTGAGGCGAATTCTGAGTTGGATCTCCCACGGAGGAGGGATTGGGTGCAGCATTGGGAGATCTTAATTTGGGGAAGGCCCCAGCGCCAAATGGGATCCCCTGTGAATTTTTAAAGATTTTTTTTTACAGCTTGGACCCCATTACAGCGGAGTTGTCGAGGAGTCCTGAGAGCGGGGTGTCTTCCCTGGGATTGGCGACATGCAGAGGTTGTAGTGTTTCACAAACCAGGCAGACCTCAAGACCAGCATGCTTCCTATTGTCCTATCTCACTCCTAAATGTAGAAGCCAACATTTTGGCCCAGTCATTGGCTAGCGGCTTGCGGTCCCACATGTCTACCTTGGTACAACCAGATCAAGCCGGGTTTATGCCCCAGCATAATATTCGCCGAGCACAGGTCGCTGTTGCAGCTATCAGTGGGCTCGGGCGGTGCTATTGTTGGCTGATATGGACAGGGTACTTGATTCCCCTAGCTGGGTTTATCTCTTTGCGCTGCTGCGCAGATTGAATCTTTGACCGCACTTTAGGTCCGACCTGTCCATACTTTACAGTGATCTTACGGAGTCGGTGCATGTTGCGGGCTCTATTTCCTCCACCTTTTCTCTTTGACGGGGCACCAGACAGGGCTGTCCGCTGTCTCAATATTTGTTTGCCCTGGCGATGGAACCTTTGGCAGCCTGGGTCCGTATGGAAGCGCAGGTATCTGGCTTCAAATGGGCGCACGGACTGTCGGATCGTATTGCGCTCTACGCCGATGATGCTTTATTCTTTCTCACGGATGTCGACTGGACGGGGCCACGGCTGCTTCGGATTATGCAAATCTTTGAGGAAACTTCAGGTCTCTACATGAACCCCAGTAAGTCTACCTTGTGGACCCTGGGAGATGCATCGTGACTGGCCGCCTGGGCCTCGTCGGTACGGGTTGCTACCGTCGTGATGAAGTACCTTGGGGTGATTTTATCGGACTCACTCACTCACTGTGGTGTGGGAAAGGAATCTCGTCTGGGAGCGCGTCCTGGAGGATCTTAATTCATGCAGTTGTCGATCTATGGTCGGTCGGCCATTTTTAAGATGGTCTCTCTTCCCTGTTTACTGTATCAACTGCAGAATCACCCATATCGATCCCTCCTAGATGGTTTAGGCAGGTCAATGCAGGGTTGGGTCAGTTTCTGTGGGCAGGAGGGGTTGTGAGGGTTGGCCTACGGACAAGCTTTCTCTCTACGTACTGTGGAGGACTAGCGACCTCTGATATACTGTCATATTACATGGCCTCCCATTTATTGGTCTTAAATGAGTGGTAGTCTGGGATAGGAATGACCCTGCTTACGCTGTGGAGTGGCGTCTTATGGGGGACCTCTCCTTACACATGATTCTGTATTTGGCACCGGTACGTAGATCTCTAAAGTCCGCGACTGGTTTTCCAAATCTGGCGACAGGCTCTGTGGAGGATGTGGTGGTGCAATAAGTTGACACTGGAGACCTCCCTATGGAATAATGGTCGCCTGCCACAATTTGCCATTCTGGAAGGGTTTCGTGGCTAGGACAATATTGGTATCTCTACCCTGGGCGATGTCATAAGGGGGCCGATCCTGAAGGCCTTTCAAGTTTTGCAGAAAGATTTTCAAATGCCGAGAACCCAATTCTACAAATATCTCCAGTTTCGATACCCCCTCTCTCCCAGTTTGGTGGGCTTGGACTCCCTGTTGGAGTTCAGCCCAATAGAAGCAAAGGTATTTATGGGGGATCTTCAGGATCATAACATCTCTAAGATTTATCCGTCCCTAGTCACTCATAGCTCCCCTACGCTGAAAAAGCTAAAAGAGGCCTGGGAGGGGGATGTTGGCGGATGTATGTTCGCACAATGCACGCGAAGTGGAGAAGTGTGGCTCACTGGTTAGAGGAGGCAGACCTGGAAGCAGAGGTCAGCCCGGGACCAGGGTCCAATTCCCGGCTCGGCGGGGTCTTGAGTCCTAAAATGTCCATGGACTCGACAATTCTCGCTCCGGTGCCTACTCGATTCATGGGTTCACACTCTGCGACTCTGGGCAATAGCTTGCTTAATCTCCACAACGGCCCCTCGCGGCGGGATGCCTGGCTTTCACCTTGCTGATACCCTGCCGGGGTTATCTCACAGGGGAATACCAGGACGGGTTCCCTAAGCAAGCGCTTAGAAACCGCTTGGTGATTTGCGCTATATAAATTCCTGTACATTTACATTTACATTACATTCCAACGCGTGCTTTTACCATGCGTGTAATACATCGCAACCACCGTTACAACGGAAATTTTCACAACAACCGGAGTTGCAACGCCAATGCAGTGTTTCCTATTGCCAAGTACATAACATCGCACACTGCAAAAGCATGCGTTATTACAACGCATAATGTCCGTGTAAACTCGTTGTTTGTGCGTTGCCCGTCCTACCACTGTTTCAGATTATTTTTTGGAAAAAGTGTGATCCCACCTCTAACCACCGGCCTCCAGTGCCCCCGCCATTCCCACGACGTTAATTCTTTTCTATTTTATTTCCCTTTTTTAAATTTTTTATTTTGCGACAATAAATTGTACAATTAAAACCCCTACATTATTTAAATCTCTCCCTTCACTATTCGGAAAAACTTAATGGGGGGTATAAAAGGTGTCGTCCACCGTGTCTCCAGCCATTTCTGGCTCAATTGTCCAGTACCGTCCCATCTCACTCCCGCCCCCTGCGCTCCAGTACCGGCCTCTTTCAACCCCCCCGCACCCCTCCATGCTCCAGCACCGGCCCTTCTCAACCCCCACTCATGCTCCAGCACCGGCCCCTCTCACCCCGTGCTCTCCAGCACAGGCCAAGCTCACCTCCGCCTCCCTGTGTTCCAGTACTGGCCCCTCTCACCCCCGTGCTTCCGTATCGGGCCTCTAACCCCCTCCCACCCCTGCTCCAGCACCCTTGTCCCCTCACTTATTCCCCAGGTCCGTACCCCGGCCCGTGCCTCCACTACCCAGTCGGCGCCATGGTCCATTTGCTATTACGAGCCTGCCTGCCTCGGGGAGGGAGACACGTGGGGGTACGAATGAGTGGCACCCATAAATACAGCCCTGTTAGCTTTGGGTGCTTAAGTGGCCGCGTCCTTAGTGACTCATCTCTCAGTGACAGCCAGACTTCCGTGGCTCAATTAGCAGCCCCTCCGCCAGGGGTGGGCCGGCTAATGACTGACCCCGGCCGGGCCTCTCCAGCGGGTTTGTTTCTGTTTCACTCCGGCGGAGAGGTGAGGTGCGGCCGCCCCGGGCGGATGGAGAGCAGGGCCTGTTCTCAGAATAACAGAGGTGGCAGGGAGTGGGCTCCCACCGGGCCAGCCTGCTGCCCGGGGAGGGATGAGGAGTAAGGGTACTCACCGTGCCTGCCTGCTGCCCAGGGAAGGGTGAGGGGTAAAATGTAAGGGCACCCATTGTGCCAGCCTGCTGCCCAGGAGGGACGCGGGGTAATGGCACCCACTGTGCCAGCCTGCCCTCCCAGGAGGGACGCGGGGTAAGGGCACCCACTGTGCCAGCATGTTCTTCAGGAGGGATGAAGGGTAAGGACATCCACCGTGCCAGCCTGCTGCTCTGGTAGGGGCTCGGGGTAAAATGTAAGGGCATCCACTGTCGGCCTGCTGCCTGCGGAAGGTGAGGGGTAAGGGCACCCACTGTGCCAGCCTGCTCCCCGGGGAGTGGCACCCCAAAACACTGTGTGCTCCCGGGAAACCTTCTCTTGAGTGAGAGGCACCATTCAGAGCTATGGGCGCCCTTTGAGGCAGCCTTGGGACGCGCTGAGGGGTCCGGGCCCCCTGGGTACTCTCAGGCAGGTGATATGGCAGCCCGAAACGATATAGGTGCTCCGAGGAACCCTGCCCCGGGCGAGAGACTCCGTTCTGAGCTAAGGGCACCCCCTGCACCCACCTGATGCCCGGGGAGAGAGTGTGGCTCATTGCCCGTGGTAGTGTCATTTTAAGGGGGTTTGAGGCCCCAGGCAGGCACATTTGGGGGGCCCCGGACGCACCATACGGCATAATAAAAAGCTACAATGTCATACGCCATAGTAAAAAGCAATATTAGTGTACTTCACTGTGCTTCATAGTCCATCGAATAAATGTCATTATTACATGTAATACCCAGATTTACAGCATCATAGACCATACGGCATGTATGTATGTATGTAGTTGAGCTTATATAGCGCACAGCTACCCGCAGTGGGTTTCCCGGCGCTTGCTTAGGGAACCCTTCCTGGTATTCCCCTGTGAGATAGCAGGGTATCCACAAGGTGAAAGTCAGGCATCCCGCCGCGAGGGGCCGTTGTGGAGATTAAGCAAGCTATTGCCCAGAGTCGCAGAGTGTGAACCCGTGAGTCGAGGAGGCACCGGGGCGAGAATTATCGAGTCCGTGGAATTTTTAGCCCAAGACCCGCCGAGGCGGGGAATTGAACCCTGGTCCAGGACCGATCTCAGCTTCTGGGTCTGCTGCCTCTAACCCCTGAGCCACACTTCTCCACGCATAGTTGTGCGTCATGTTATACCTGATTTACGGCACCATAAGGCATAGTAAAAAGCTATGTTAATAGCACGCACGCGTTGTGGATTTTAATAGGACCATACGGTACGGCATAGTAAAAAGCTATATAGTAATAGCACACACGCATTGTGGATATTAATAGCACCACACGTCATAGTAAAAAGCAAGAATGTCATGTCATTATTAGATATATTACCCTGATTTACGGCACCATATGGCATAGTGAAAAGCTATATTTAAGCAAGAATGTCATGTGATTATTACATAGAATATCCTGATTTACGGCACCATATGGCATAGTAAAAAGCTATATTAATAGCACGCGTTGTGGAAAACCGCGATGTGACAGCATGCACGATGTAACAACATGCATTGTGGAGACGTGCTATCTAAACACTTCCGCAATGTAAAATGTTCGTTGTTATGCAACAGCGATGTGCTCTTATCGTTGTAATGGGTGTTCGCCATGTTGGCCATGGTGGCCCTGGCCTACCCAAGGGAGGCGGCCACGACTCGCCTGCGCCTTGTACAGTTCAAATATCTTCACAGGGTCTATTTCACGCGGGTCCGGTTATGGAGGGCGGGTCTGGTGGCCGCCCCTATATGTCTTAGGTGTGAGAGGGAGGAAGGGACCCTGATGCACACGATTTGGCATGGTCTCTCCCCGTCACAGTTCCGGAGGGGGGTACTAACCTGCCTTTCTGAGGTGTTGGACTGGGATCTGCCTCACTCGCCGAAGTTGGTGCTGTTGCATGTCATGGAGGGGTTGGGGGTAACATTTATAAATGCCATCTTATGCTGCTGGGGTTTACTCTGGCGAAGAGAGACATTGCTAGGGCATGGAAGGCACCGGTGGTGCCCTCAGTGTCGGCCTGGACTTCTGTATGGGCTTGTAACTTCCAATGTTCACCGCAAGAGGTTGCCCACAGAAACACTGAGGTTTGGAAGCGGTGGGCAGACTACCGGGGCCTGTTACTGGAGCCGGATGATGCAGAGGGGCCCCTACATATTGTTTAATATTTCCAATATTTCCCTGCAGGTGCAAGCAGTAACTTCTTTCATTTTCGTTTCTAGGAATGTGTGGTGGTGGTGCAAGAGCACAGCAAGGTTTTATGTGGGAGACCATAAGTGCGACTAGGGCAGTGGGGGGTTGTTGGGTGGGGGCTGCATATGTTTTTTTTCATCTGTATTACTTTTCATTTCTTCTGGATCTTATTATTGAAATATCAAAGTCAGGATGGTTAGCAATTATTGTGCAGATGTCTCTGGGTTACAGAGCCCTGCTGTATACGTGTCATTTAATGAATACAATCTGTTAAAAAAAAAAATCTGTCATTTGTGTATGGATTAATAGTAAACCAAGAAAACGAGATACTAAGTAGTTGTTGTTGTAGATCGTGCTGCCCAATAAATCAGAGAGATATCTAATTCTGGTTAGAGAAGAGAAAAATTACCCCATGCCTCCTAGCAATTTGCAGGAAATGCTCCTTCCCTTTCATCTTACCTCAGTCCTCCTTTCCCTATCCTTAAGTTGATTACTGCGTTATTTTATGTACTCATGCCAAAGATCATAGAGACTTTCTTTTCCTCTAAGATTCAGGACATGCATGTTTGCAGTTTCTGAATGGATGGGCCTCAACTGCCTGAAGCTCAGTGGTTTGAAAACCGATATTCTCGTGTTCAGGAAACTGCCTAATATTTGGGGTCCTCGGTGGTGGCCTGACTCCCTGGCTCCTCTTCCGGACCTCTAACCTGAAGTAAAAATCTGGATGTTTGGTTGGGCAGTACTTTAACTTATGACCACTAGTTAAACACGCTTATCACATGCTTTTATGGACACCTGAGATGCCTCACGAAAATATTATGGACCTTTCATTTTCCACCCAAAAAAGGCCATCATTCAGGCTTTAATAACATGTCACCTGGAATATAGTAACGTTATGTATTTAGGCATCACTTAGGAGACTCCAAATAATTCCGAATGTAGCAGCACGATTGTTTGCCCTCAGCCCTAAGCATCATTCCATTTCTTCCCAGCTACGAAACTTCTATTTGGTTCCAATTAAGAAACATATCAAATTCAAAACCCTCTGTTTTGTCTACTGGGCCTTCACTAACGTGAGTCCACGATATCTCAGGCACCTCATTCAGCCATACTGTCACCTGGACCCTAAGATCCTCTAACCTGAAAAAGGCCTTTGCGCTCGGATCAATCAAGTTGGGGGAAGGGGTAGGGGGAGCTGCTGTTCCAGAAACATCAAGGCATGGCTTTTCTAACCATGCAGGTTTTTTTGTTCGCTGTCATGGAGCAGTAGAGTTCTCTAGCACTGGGAAGCCTGTATGAGGCAGCCTTGCACTCTACAAATCTCAGTACCAGTAAAAGACAATCCCATGCCTGATCCACATGCAACCAGCAGGGTGGACAGCACTTTCACTCTTGATTTACAATTATCCAATTATTTATGTTCAAAATACCATGCCATACTAAACACGGGCCCCTACATGATGCAACAAGGTAACCTCGATAGAGCCACACGTCAGTAACATAAACGGGAGGTGAGCCAGAACAGAGGGTGGGAGGAGGGAGGAGGGAGGGGGAAGGAGGGAGGGGTTGGATTGCCCAGTTATCACTTTGAAATTATATCTCGATATATCAAGCCTGCACTAAAGAAATTACAACGAAGTCTGAATACATTGTTAAATTATGCAAGATAACCACATACTAGCTGTAGCTTGTTGGTATTCAAATATGTATTAATCCAACTATGTACCAACTGTATTCAAGATTGCAGAAGGCTCGACAAAACCAAAAGTCAATAAATTGTGTTTTTAAAAAAAAATCTAATTATTAATGTGTATTATTCTGAATTATCAGCCTGAAACCCTGATGGGAAGCTAGAACAATCCCAGTTTCACAGGAACTGCACTGGGAGAACTAATACACACCGTTCAGGTATAACATATGTGGTGTCAGCCTCTTTAGCATCCCTCAGTCTGCAAACTGAGATCATAGGGCAAGAGGTCTAACACAAAAAACTACACACAATATACATACGATACACCTGGAATTGCCTCTAATTCCTCTTAACATGTGTAGGTTCCTATAAAGTCCCAATTTACGCATTTTCTAAGTGTTTATACCTGTCCACCTAGCGCATTTTGCAATTGCCTGCAATACTAAACAAGCACACCAGGCTATTTTCTAAAATGATGTTCTAAAATAATATGGCTGGAAGCAAAATATCCATGTGAGGAAAATCGGACACTTGTCTTCAGAAATCTAAACCACCATGAATCAATATGCGGTTGAGACAATGGAGATATCAAAATCTATGTACTAGTGCAACTTCCAGGATTAATGTGCTGTTTCAAATTAAACTTTCATGTTGTACTTTTGACTTCGTTGTGGGTGTGTGCCACTTTATTTGCTGAAATGTGTCTACCAGTGTCTGGATGTGGCTTGAAACCTAATGTGCACACTTCACATGAAGAAGCAATTGCTGTATATCAATTTAAAGAATTCGGTTTTGGACAGGAAGCCTTCTGCCTGGCTCTGGAGAGAATGATCCCCTGCCCCCTGCAGATCATCTGGCAAGTCACCTGAAAATACAATAGGTTTTCTTGATCTATACCCGAGTGAACATGATAATCCCACATGTCCACTGAGGGTCTTCCTGATTACATGGATTGAGACCCTAGAGCTTAGCGGAGGACGAGGGGGCCTGGATAATGCACTTAACTTTTACAATGAGTGGCTACTGCCCTCTCTGCCAAGGCTGTGGTAGACTGACAGTGGTGGCAGCATTCATCTATACTTAGTGGTACCTGTAACCCTGCCTTTAGGAGAGGCTCCCTAGCAGCTCTGTCCTGGGAAATAAAGTCTGTTCAATCTCACTTGGGTTCTTTTCTTCTCTGCGAGATGTGAGTACTGTGGGTTCACTGGGTGAGGATGATGAGCCATTATGTTTAACGTGAGCTGATCTTTTCGGTTGGAAATTCCAGCTCCCGTGCCCCTCCCTGTTCTTAGTAGAAGCATGGTGGGTTGGAGTAGGTACTAGCTCTTATGTATTTAGATAAGGCTCCCTCTGCTGGGACAACCTCCTTCCTTTCTGTTGGGTGATGGTCAAGGCCTCCTGGTCTGGAGTTAATTAAAATTCCTCTCCGGGGGATAGGACTGACCGGTACCAAGAGACTGGGAAGGCCCAGATCATAGACAGACACCTCAGGAAACATGACAAAAGATTAGAGGGACACCCAGAATGCAAAAGTAGCAGACCAGATCCTCTAACTGTATTATCCTGCCACTCAGGGAGGGAATCATAAAAGTCTGGCCTCATCGGACAGTTTGATCAAGACTATTCTCTTTTCCGACAAAGCACCTAGAAGGTTTTGCCAAGATCCAAGAGTAGAGTACAGGGGTTGGATTGCCATTCTTTCAGACCCAGGACTCGAGCTTGATCTTGAGAAGGTATATCTGTGACTGATTAGGAATTTGCCAGTCTGACAGAAGGAGATGGACGACAGGGCACCGGAGCAGAGACAGACCTGTCTAAGGCTTGTGGAGGCTTCCGTTCTTGTAACACAAGGAGCCTTCAGATAGCTGCTTAAGATAAGGAAACATACTGCACAACAACATCAAAGGGAGAAGGTGGAGACTATGTTATCACTGAAGGTGAGACTGCTTCGCCCCTGGCCATTTCCCTGTACTGTGGGAGCCTGTGGGTTGTTCCAGTTACCATCTGTAGCTGGTGGAAGAGTAACCTATTGAAGAACTTACCATTTGAACCCTTGGTTCCTGCCCCAGAAAATGCAGAGTTTCCAGATTTGTCCTTGATTGTCCTGGACTAGTAGCAAGTAGCACAGCCCCCGTGGGTGCCCTGCTGTTAGAAAATCTAGCCTGAAACCAGTAAGATCTGCGATACCGGCCCCCAACTCTTCATGTCATCTGACTGTATCAGAATGACTGGCACCCTGGCCAGCCACTACCCTCTTATAGCTAACCCATTGGCAACACGACTAATTGTACTCCAGTAACTTTGTCAAGACACCAGGCACTCCTATCCAGAGCCCTTGTACCCTCAAAGCAATGTCCTCAGCAAGGAAGGGTGGGCACTTATGTGGCTTTTGGTGGTGGGGGGGTGAACCAGGATCATCTGAATTCATATCAACTGCTGAAACACTAACACTGTAATACAAGTATTAGTGCCAGTGCTCTAGCTTTGTAGAGCAATCCTGTGCAATGTGATAGTTTAAAGCTATGTTAACTGTGTTTTTATAGTGCTTAGTATCTATGCGCTATATTGCTGTTTGGGGATCAGAACCGTGGCTCAGAGTGCTGTAGACACTTCAGGCTTTCACGGAGTATCTCAGTTTTATGTGTAGTATATTTTTTTTGCAAGTGTATTAAAGTAATTATTTTTCATAAAGTAGAGCACTGGCTGGACATTTATCATATTAGCTGATATTACGGTTTAAACTGTATTATAGGGCGTGGCCAAGATGGCGGCGGAGTAGGACGTGTTTCCCTGTCCCTCCGGCGCCGCCAGCATACAGCTTTGTTTATCGCCCCTTCTGATGCCCATCTGAGCGGGCCGCAGGCGGTCTGCTGTCTCCCCTCACACTCCGGAGTCTGGAGGGGTCCTTCTTTTGGTGCTCCGGGGCAGCTCTCCGCCCTTTTTGCGTGGCCCGACTCGGCCTAGCGGATTTGGCCGATCGAGGCTGCAGGGACCATCTCTTGCCCGGTGGTCCCCCGGAGGTGCCGCGATTCCCTGGTGGGGCGTCTGTGGGGTGGCGAATTGAGTGGCTAGCCCGGGTGCAGGGCATTGACACGGCAAGAGCGGCGAAGGACCCAGGCAGCGGCCGCCATTTTGCCGCTCCGAGGCCCTGTGCTGTGTGCGGAGGTGAACGGAGCCCGGCCACAGCAGCGATCTCAAGCAGCCGCGACCTGGTGTAGTGCGACCTAGTGCAGCGGCGGCTGGTGGACCCCCTGGTGATCGATCAGGTGCTCCGGAGACGCTGCGGAGCGAACCGAGGGGCAGGGGCCTGGTGACCCACGAGGTGAGGAGAGAAGGGACGGCTGGTGTGGGGCCGTGCTCTCGGTCGGCGGGAGGCCTGGCAGACAGTGAGTGAGCGGTGCCTCGCTCCTTTCCATGCAACTCTAACACTGAGCTGGTGACTGGGATGCCCCGTGGGCCCTCTTTGATTGCTGGAGAGAGGGGTCCTGCTTTCTGTGTGTGGAAGCTGCGTGGTGTCTCCGCCGGGTGTGACTGTAACTGTGAGGTACACGGTGCGGGAGCCTCAGGGCATTGCTGGGGCCTAAGAGCCGGTGGGGAGCGGGAAGCCTATCATCGGCCCTTGGGTCGACGGGCGGTGCCTCCGCGTCAGTGCTTGAGATCCGCTTCGGTCCGTGCTTCGGCAGACGGCGGCGGCGTAGTGCAGCCCTACAGCAGGAGCCGGTGGTGTTGTGAGAGGCTCTGCTGCGGGTGGTGTGGAGTGCCCCTCACTTACCCCTTCTCGCCTTTTGCTGTACCTGCTGTCAGGATCCCCGCTTGTGCCCTTCCCTACTTTCTGAGCCGCCAATATTGTGCTGGACTATGTGAAGCCTCTAGCGGACTGGGTGGGGGCAGGATCTCGCTGTGGCTCTCTTTCTTCTAACTGGCTGCGTGGTCAGTATAGTGTGGCGTCGCAAGGAGCTACTGACTGGGCTGGCATTTGTACCCTGCCGTGAGGAAGATTTAGCTGTGTCCTCAAGGGACCGATTGCACCTTTGCCTTGCCCACTGTGCCCGGGTCCTGGCCTGAGGTACGATGTCATCCACCAGGAACCGTAGGGATAAATCCCTAAAAGACCTGCTTCAGAAGATGACGGGTCGAGCTGCCTCTCAGCCAGATGACAAACCCTTGCGCCCCGAGGACAACGAGCTCCCGGCAACCAAAGCTTTCATGATAGAGCGGTTTTCTGCCATAAAAGAAGATATTTTGGAGCTTCGCTCGCAGCTTTCCTCCGACCTGCGCGAGATGCGGCATGACGTAGATGCCATCGGGGAGCGGGTGGCGACACTAGAGGAGCACGACCTGGGAGCTGCGAATGAAATCCATCAACTCCAGCAAGATGTCCTACGCCTCATGGAGCAAAACCTAGATCTTCAGGCTCACGCTGAGGACTTGGAGAACCGGTGCCAGCGGAACAATATTAGGATCCGGGCAGTTCCGTGGAAGGGGGATAGCCTGCTCGAGTATGTTGGTGCGCTTTTCCGACAGATCCTCGGTGACGAGGAGGATCAAGAAATCCAGATGGACCGTGTCCACCGTGTGGGCTTGCCGCGCGGTGCTAGGGCCCCTCCCCCGGACATATTGGTGTGCGTCCACGACTTCCAGATCAAAGAGAAGATTCTCCGGAAGGCCAGAGAACGTAACCCCGTACAATTCCGAGGCCATCAACCGGCGCTCATCCAGGACTTAGCGGCCTCCACCCTTTTCAAGCGTAGGGACTTTAAACCCATCACTAATAACCTTCGTGAGCAAGGCATCCCATACTCGTGGGGCCACCCGTTTCGGCTTATTTTCAAGTACAACGGCAAGCTTATTTAGGTTCGCTCATTGGATAGTGCCTTTGAGATCCTGGGCTGGAGCGGTCCGCCCCTCCGCCTGGAGGTGTTGAGTCCCCCGCTAAGATGTGCAGGCGCTCCACCGAATGGCAACGCGTTGGAAGGTCACCTCCGCCTGCGAAGCCTGATGTGTCTGCAAGTCAGCTGGAGAGGGAGGCTACTGTTACCTCTGTTGCGCTGGTGACTGACAACTCTGGGGCCTCTTGAGGTCCACAAGGCTGGCATTGGTTGGGACTTTATCTGGCGCCGGAGGCAGGCTTATCTCTGATGAGGTTTTGCGGACTATCTCTGTCCTCGTGAGGGAAGGTGTCCTGTATCAGGACCGAGAAGTGTTACACGATGGTGCCATGTTCCCCTGCAAGTTGGGCCTGTATGACAGACTGTTGTCACTCTGGGCGACTTTTGAGTCTCCTAATCTTCTGGGTTTTCTTGTGTTGGGGCTTGGGGTGTGGGGTTTTGTGGGGGTTGCTCTTGGGGCTCCGCATCAGCTCTCCGAAAGGCCAGGCGAGGACCCGGACCGCAGTTAGTGCGCCATTGTCCACTTAGAATGGTTGGCATAGACATCTGCATTAGCTCTTCCCTCTCCTTTGGGTGTTATGGGTAGGGACTTAAAGATTGTGAGCCTGAATGTTAGGGGCTTAAATAACCCTGTTAAGTGCTCGGCCATCCTTTCCCTTTTGGAGAATGCAGTGGTGATGTTGGCCTGCTCCAGGAGACGCACCTTCTCTCCAAGGATACTAAGCGGATGAAGGATAAGTTTTTCCCCCTACAACTATGGTCCTCAGGCCCGGCCAAGAAAGATGGGATAGCGATCCTCTTTAGTGCGCGCGCACACTGCAAAGTCCTTTCTCAGGTTGTTGACATTAAGGGTAGGATTTTAGCGGTCCGCGTCTAATGGGGGGAGACGCAGCTAACAATAGGGTCACTGTATCCCCCAGAACGAACGGCAAGAGCCCTTCTTGAGGATGACCCTGGCTGAGGTTTTAGCGTCTCCTGAGGCATCGATCCTCGAGGGCGGGGATTTGAATGTTGTTATGGACCCGGGGATGGACAGGTCTGAGCAGAGGTCCTATCAGTCGGGAGCGAGGTCGCAGGAGGGGAGGCAGTGGCTTCTTGAGGGAGGGTTGCATGATGTCTGGCGCGTCCAGGACCCCCTAGTGCGCGATTACACTTACTATTCTGCAGCGCATAAGACATAAGCATGCTTAGATCACTTCTTGGCCACGTCCTCTCTCCTTCCCCATATATCAGCAGCGGATATTACTACGTGCTAGCTTTCAGATCTTGCCCTCATTTCAGTTCTTATCACCTCCCATGGTCAGCGTCCGCCGCCGCCCGGCTGGCGCCTCCGTGACTCCCTGCTCCAATCAGAATCGGTGATCACGCGAATACGGGATACGATTACTAATTATCTTGCAGATAATGACCTGGAAGGCACATCCCTAGCGTCGGTATGGGAGGCACTGAAGCTAGTGGTGTGGGGGGAGTTTATTGCGCTTGCGGCAACATATGCACGATTACGCAAAGAGAAGCGTGCTGAGTTAGAGAGGGAAGTGGGTGCCTTGGAAGCAATACATAAGAGGACGGGGGCCGCGAGAGTGTGGAGGGTGTTGGAGACGAAACAGCGCTTGTTGAAGCACCTTGATTTAGATAGAGCTGCAGACGCCTTATTGCACTTGCGACACAAATTTTACCTCAGCGGGGACAAAGGGGGGAGGATGTTGGCGCATAGATTGCGGGCACGGTCTCAGTTAACGGCCTCAGGGAAACCAGCCCAACCTCCCTTCCTGTCCTGAAGAAGACCCCCACTATAAGGGAAAACACCCTACGCCTATTGGGGTCAAAACATAGACTACCTACCCCCCCCCCCCCGCGAGACCAGCTTCCACCCCTAGCAAGATTTATGCAGCTTGTTTTTTGAAGCTTGGTTATACGAATTACTTGACCTATTGTGGCATGTGTGTTTGGCTCCTTTGGATAGCCATTATAGTAATGTATTCATGAATAATGTATTTTTTGACTTGCACCTCACACCTTCCCCTCCCCTTTCCTTCCTTGGGCACAATGTCAATCGAATATTGATGACATTTGTTTTGCAAATGTATCATTTATAACAAGGCTGAGTACTTTGTGAATAAAAACACTGTACTCTTGAAACACCTTTTTTGATTTTTCTTTCAAAAAGTTCATTTTGATCATTCTGTCTCTCCCAGTCTGGGACCCCTTCTTGTTCTATAAGAAACTTTATACCCAGGTCCCAGTGACTTAGTTTGGGTTGACCCTGTTGATCATAACGCGCTGAGGAGTAGGCAGATTGCATTAGCTCTGCTTGCGGCACTGGCAGGTCCTTCTGGCGCAATGGGGCTCCTCGGCTACACCGGACCCGCAGGATTGGATCCAAAGGCTTTGGCATCTCTTGGCTATGGAACGTCTCTCGTTGGGCATGGACGGGAAGGGCGCTGAATATGTGAAGTTATGGGGTCCATTCCTGCAACTCCTTTCTAAGGATCAGAGGGAGGTCACGTGCCCGAAGTGCCTACAAATACTGCAGCTCATTCCTTTGAAGCCTAGGGGGGCTGTTAACGTTACCTGAGGAGTGGCAAGATGGGTCTGGGGGTTTTCGAGGTGGTTGGTGGAGTTTGAGGCTGATGCGGAGCTGGGAGGTAGTGGGAGGGTGATGGGGGAGGGTGGGTTGGGTGTTTGTCTTTTTTCTTTATCTGTTCCCATCTGTTAAGAGGTTTTTGTGCCATTAGCTTGGCAGTTGTTAAGGCTCAAAATCTCTTTCGCAGGGCCGCCCTCCGGGTTGTAGACCCGTACGCTGTGTAGCTTTCCAGAGATTACATTCTACCGGCAAGTTGATGTAGGCAGCTGAGCTGTGTATTACAATGTTTTACCACACAATAAAAATGATTGATTCCAAACTGTATTATAAATTTCTAACTCACCTCACCTCCTTGAGTAAGCCTTGGACTGCTCTGACTTGCTACCTTGAGAGAGTCCAGTGCTGTACAGGAGTACTTGGTTACCCAGTTTATGGTCCAGTAGTACTGTAGTCCCAGGACACAAGCAGAAAATCACTTCAACTGATGAAAGAAAACTGGAAACTTGTAACCCCATGACTGCCCTGATGCCCTGATGCCCTAAGAACCCGATCGTCACAGGTTTCTACTCCCTTTAGTTGACTTGGTTACAACTACCGAAAGCACCTTTTAACAACACTATTATTTTGTATTTGTTTGGCTATGGAGATGCATCCACCATCCAAATGTGTTTAAATGTATGCAGTTATTGACTTGGACTCATATAAAATGTGATAAAATGAGCATATATAATCAAAAGAATACCCTTTCTGACAGAGTGACGCATACATTATGCAAAAAAGAAGCAGAAAACGCTGGGAAGTTCTCAAGTTTAGGTGGAAAGCAGCTCCTGTATAGAGCACTCTCAACACCAGTGACACTCTAGATCTGCTCACCTCAAATGTCTGATTTTCTATCAAAGTCTTTAAGCATAGGATTAGCAGAGTGGTAATTGGATTTTGTCATTTTACAGCTCAGCATGGACAGCACTGTGCCAGTCCTATGCTTAAAGACTTTGCTGTAGAAATGGCAAAATACTTTGTCCTTTTCTATCTCAGCGTGAATGGCACTTCAAAAGAGAGTACAGGCAAAATAAATAGCGGGCATTTACACTCAATATAAAACATAAATAAAATAACAAAAGCCTGCTTCGAACCAGCGTTGCTACTAATGAGAAATAAATTATGTTTAGGCAGATGTGAACAATGTGCACGGTTTTTGTGCTTTCACTCAAAGTGAAGGATTCCAATTGGGTAAGTGGGCTGACTCATTGTCCCATGCTGTACGCTGTGGAGGGCGGAAGCTAAATATGAGTGACAATTATGTAAGGCATGAACAGGTCTCACTATATAGTACAGAACACGAAAATATATAATTGTAAAAGAACATGAAACTAAATAATTGTGAAAGAATAATGCAAGTTACCATTTGAGACATTTTCAAAATCATGGCTCCTTTTTACTAAATCTTGAACTTAGTGGCTAAGCAGAGTACCACGCATCTCAAAGATAATGTGTGGAAATGAGGAAGTCATTACCATTACTCTTCCAAAGACTTCTCCAGGCAACACAGATCTTCGTATAGCACAGTAGTTTCCAAAATCTAGAACTTGCATTTTATAGATTTCTACAAAACCAAAAATAACGTTTTAAACTTACTCTTTTTATCTGCAATAACTTGCACTCTTCCGACCTCCTCGAGTTCTTCTTCACTCTCTTCACTACTGGTACTACTAACATCTAAAACAATGTCTCTTTTTGGGTCAACTCGAAGAAAATTCCTACATTCAAATGTCAAATGACCGGCTGAAATAAAAAGAAAAACAATTACTAGTTAATTACTAAAAAGTATGTAAGTAAAATAAGTATATGTTTCTGTATGACTTTCACTGGTCCCGTTGTCCATGGAAATAAATTAACTTACATCAACCAAAGCCATTTTAAGGGAAAAATAGATCATTAAACAGAACAGACGTCAAATTACAGAGCAACTACATTTAAAAGTTGAAATTGAAATAGGAATTGAGAATACCAATTGGCTTGATGTATGTATACTACTTGCAGAGATGCACACATCTACGCACATACTGGTATAAATGACACACACATGTGAATATGTTGACTTAGGAATATGGCTATAGGCGCATCAACACAATACACATTGGCAAATCAGACTTCCAGACACGTAGAACATCAGTTGTGTGCTTACCCATACACAAGGATCGAGAGGTATGGTTTCGATTTTGTTGGCTGTCTGCATAGTATATATGCTGGTCTAATGTGCTCTCAAATAACAAGATGTGGATGGAGGTAACAAGTGGGGAAATTTGTGTGAGAAGATGGCCTGGCATATGCTGTCCACTATTCTAGTGGGCACCTTGCACCAGTACAAACGACCCATATTGATGGTAGGTTAAAGATTACCTTTATAGAAAGCTATCCTAGTGGTAGATGTGGAGAGCAGCCTTCAGGCCAAGTCTTGGAGGAATGTAAAGCAGCTTGTTTGAGAAGTCTATAATCTCATAAATGACCAAATTAAAGGAGAACAACACCAGGTATATATATATAATATATGTATTTATTCTAAACACATCCCTCAAGTTTCTTTATTAGGCTAGAGGCAAAAGTACATACAGAAAACTTAATAGCACACAGTAAATTAGCACAATATACATTGAGCCCTAGGGGCGTACCAAACCATATATTAAGAAAGTGGTATTAGAACCACAACTTGACTAGGCACAAGGCCTAGAGCCTGTAGAAGTGCTGGGGCCACAAGGAAACAGCCAAGGTAGTGACACCGGGGACCCACAGGGGACACGGGCAGTGTAAGAAAAAAAAAAAGAAAAGTTTATTGTTTCAGTTAATTAAAACCATAACAATACATTGTTTAAAATCATGTGCTACAGATGAAACTCTTAGTGTTTGTCTACATTCTGTTTCCCTGAATCCTAAAACTTTGTGTGTAGTGCAAATGTTTTCTTTTAAAAAATAGACATTTTAATATACACAATATACAAGTTTAAAATTGATCAAAGACATTTGTTGGTCCATGTAAAATGTGCCTCACGAAATTCTAGTACTATTCTGTGTGAAGTTCGGGAGAGCCCTCCACCGCAGAGTCAACCGTCCTATTGCCCTTTTCTATGCAGGGTACCGGGTTACATTTCAGAGCATGTACATGAGCCAGAAGGAATTTTATTAGTAGGCAGTTCAAACGAGTGTCAGTTGGATTTAGGGTTGCCATGATTCCAGATCTGCACGTTCTTGTGCCTCGGTCGTTCATGGCTTTTTTTAGGAAGATGCCTCGTGCATGGGCTAAATACGGGCAAATGCAAACAAGACGTAAGAAGTCCTCCCTACTGCTCCCACATAGTCTGCAAACTTGGGGTCCATCATGGACCCAGGTTGGCTGGTCCATAGTAGATGGAAATGTTCCCAGGTCTAGCGCCATTAGCTGTTGTTTTCTGTGGACCGGAAATGTAATTGTTAGCTATGGAGCTGGAGTGAGTGTTTTATATTTGGATATAACCATCCAGGCGTGTTTTCTTGTACTGAAGGTGGTTTTGTCAGCTAGAAGTGAATGGGATTTTGTTGACTTATTTATGGCTTGCTTGAAGGGTAGGGCAGATTAGTTTCCCAGAGGGTTCTTGTGCAGGTGTCTATTAAGGCTTTATTTAGAAATTGATTGTATGGGGACTTTGCGTCAGTTTGTATTTCGTCCCACAAGGCTTTGTGCAATTCTGACGCTGCTGTATTCTTTTTCAAGCTATACCAATGCCTGATAGTTGCATACTTCCTGCCCAGTGTTTCGTTTAGTACTCCAAATTCTAATCTGGTCTGTGCTGGTGAAGCACCCTGGTTAATTTGGAAGGTTGATTTGTAGGTGACCGTCTGTACTTTTTTCAGCAGGTCCGCATCTTTCCCATGGAGGGCTATGCTGCCATATGACAGCGTTTGGAGCACCTTAGCTTTTATTGTTGCCAGTAAAGGTTTGTATGATGGCCCCTTGAGCTTTTTTGCTAGAGACCTGAAGGCAAACGAAAGGGAGTTTGCTCTCTGGACAATGTAGGTTTTTTGCTGCTGGTGATTGTGTCGATTGTCGATGTAAAAGCCCAAGTACTTATAATTAGGCATGGCTTCTATCTTTTTTCCCTCCAATTGGGCATGTTGATTGACTGTCCGTCGTCTGGTGATGAGCATTATTTTGCTTTTTGTGGTGTTTATCTCCAAGTTGTTGTTGGTTATAAATTCCGCCAATCCCTCAAGTGACCTTTGAAGGCCGATCTTAGTTAAACTCATCAGTACGACGTCGTCCGCATAGGATAAATAAGTTAGAGTTAAAGAGCCTAGTTTGGGTGGATGGGATGAAATCTTGTTAAGGCTTGGTGCTAGGTCTGCCATAAAAAGATTTAAGAGATGCGGGGCCAGAACACAGCCTTGCTTAAACCCTTTGCTGGTTTTAATTTTTCTTGAGAGCTGTGCTCCGTCCCCCAATTTTACTTCCATCCATGTGTTGGAATAAAGGAGCAGGATTCCTCTGAGAGTTTTTTCCAGAATATTCCAACTGCGCAGTTTCCTCCATAAGATATTGCGATCTACGCTGTCAAAGGCCGCCTTTAGGTCAATGTCTAAACACAGCCGCGGATCACCATTAGCTTTAATGGGGAAAGTCATGGTTGGAAATTTAAAGATTAAGGACACTTAGGAGAGGACTTTGAGCAAACCCCTTTAGACTTAAGGGGTTCTAGGGCCAACACCCACGGGAGCACTGGAGTACTCTAGTTACCTCACCCAAGGAAGCCGGGTGCATAAGTGTCTTTTCGTGTTGGGAATCGTCGTCATTTTCAATGGGGATCTGCTGCAAAGTGCTGCTGCCGTCCAAGTGGAAAGTGTCCGGTGTGATCCAAGCCTGGATCGAAGAGGAGAAGAACCTGAAAGCAGAGGGGACAGAGTCTGGGTCACTAGCCAGTGACCAGGGGCACGATAGTCAAATGCCCACAGATGTCGGGTGAGTTCAGGTGAAAGAGGTGAAGCTGGACTCTTCAGCCACGAGGACCAGTAGGCGTTAACGACGACCAGGATCTGGAATCTAGCTGTCCGACTAAGGATGTCGAGTGCTACGGTGTCGGTACCCTGATTGGACCCAACAAGCCTTGGCAACAGCAACCCACGCAGGAATCAAAGAAATGCTTTGGTGGGGACCAGCAAGGTCCGAGGGACTCACCACGCGGTGGAGAGTCAAGGCACGTCTGGAGCAACCAGGGAAGCCCAAAGAAAATGAGAGTTGCCTTCGTAGGGACCCACGAGTCAACGGACCTCGAGCGGAAATGCAAGAAGCGGGCTCACGGACTACTCGTGGAGTGTAGGCCCACAATCTTTGGTGCAGATGGTGCTCGGGGCTTGGGCTACAAGTAACCCAAAGCACAACTTCAAGAGACGTCGAGAAGTTAATGCACTAGCAAATGTGCACAGTATCCAGGAGTTCCAGTTCCACGTCACTCACGAGGGCTGCGGTTCTCAGCTTTGCTGGGAACTCGAGTCGGCCTCCGAGAAGTCTGGAAATCCTCTTCCTGTGTTGCAAATACTTTGGAGTCTGGCGGAAGCTTCGGAAATGCAGACCGTCAAGATGCTTCGCTGGTGCCTGCCAAGCAGGGGAGTCACTCCTTGACCCGAAGGGAGATTCTTCCGTCCTCTAGTCTTTGGTAGAGCATCGAAGTTCCAGGATTTAGTTTCAGAGTTTTGTCCAGGTGTAATCTGAAGTCCTGTTGCCAGGGGTTCCTTACTTATACTAAAGAAAGGGGTTGGACATACACGAGTGACCCACCTATGGGAGGGTCTGGAAAGAGGGGTGGCTACACCCATTTCTTGTCCAGTTTCGCGCCGGTTTGAACTGGGCTATGCACAGGGACACCAAATGTGCCCTCAGTGCCGACTTCAAAGTACTCTCAGAGAGCACCCACCCAGCCCCAATACACTAAAGCCTGTCTGGGAGGTGGTTACACCTCCGTATGACAGGAAACCTATTGTCCAGGCCTCCCCTGCCGGAGTTTCGGTTAGCAGCAGGAGGCCAGACTCTTGTCTGTGGCTGCAGCATCCATTTTGTGATGCCAGGGCTCTTTTACACTATTACCGGTTAGACCAGTGTGTACATGTATCCCCCTCTAGACGAGTGGAATTCTACCCCCATCGCCAGGACTGGCAGGGGGGGGGGGGTGCAGGATTCCAAAGTATTTGACACCATACACAACATGTTTCTATGCAGCCATTCCAAAGTTACCATTTACCGCGAGGTTATAATGGACTTAAGAGTATATGGTCTGGATGCATCACACAACAGCCTCAGAGAATAGGCTTTGAAAGCTGCAGAGGGACCCAGCTCGTGCATGGGCACCCTCTCACACAAAACCAAGCACCCTGCCTTCAGGATTGATAAGGCCTGCCATTTGGGTGACTGATAGGTTTCTATGTGCAGTGATTAAAGGTTGATATAGGTAACCTATATCTTAGTAAGGGGTGCATGCACCACCTTACCCAGGCTGCAGAAGCAGTCCTGTGGTGTCATTTTGGAAGGCTTCCCGGGGGTGGCATAATACATGCTGCAGCCCCTGGAAGGCCTCTGGGGTACCTATGCCCTTGGTACCTAAGGTACTATATACTAGGGACTCATAAGGGTACCCCAGTAACCAAACTGGAGTGTACCTAAAGTACTTGGAAACAATTTAGAGAGGAAAGCAGATTGGTTGGGGTCCTGAATAGCAGGATCCCAGCCAAACTAGTTCAAAAACCATCAAAACACCAGTAAAAAAGTGGAGGCAACCATGTAGTCAGAGTCCACCTTCCTACAATTAGGAATGAGCTTAAGAATGCAATGATCCTCAAAACAGAGCAGTAATGGGTAGCCATCCCTAGGGTGTGGCTTGCAATGACAAAGCAGTAGAAATCCGGCAATAAGAGAGGGAAGGCATGACACACATGTGAGGGATCAGGCATGTATGTTAAGCTTTATTGTTCAATTACTTAAAATCTTTACAATATACTATTTTTACAGAAAAACGTCCAAAGAAAAGAAAAAGAGAAGAAGTAAAAAAGAAAAAAAAGTTAAAATCTCAGGCAAACTTGCTACGAACTGTAGAGAAGTTTAAAACATTAAAAACAATTTTCAAAAAATGGCAGTAAAGTGCAAGTACATAAAACTTTGTGGAGAGTATTATTATAGTCTCTCTTGCTTGAAGCCCGTCTGGTTTTGTTTTAGTGACTCAGTTTTCTGTGACAAGGCTGCCCGGATTGCTTCTATCAATGGTGGCTTCGGATAGGAATGGAGGGAGGCTATTTGGGGTGTTTTAGCAGAAAAGCACAGGTCTGAGACTTCTCTACATCGTACTAGGGCATGAGACCTGCAGATGGGAACAACCAGCTGGTGCCGCTCGCTAGCCAGTTTAGGACAGCAGCACAGCAAGTGGAGCCAGGATTCCTGGTGATAACTGCAAAGACGACATGCTGCTAAATTGTCCTTCCGGGCCCAGGCTTGGTTAAAATCTGCGATAGGCAGTGCAAGCAGTCTCATATAGGCGATTTTTTTCCGGGCCTGGGCTGTCAGTGCTTGCTCAAAATATTGCTGTGGTTTGCCCACTGTGTAGGAGGCGTCCAGTGCAGAGAGATTGGGATGATGGTGTAAACTTTCCAGATCTCTTTCGTAGGATATTTTCTTTACCTGTGTGTTCACTGTTCTTTTCCATGCGGTTACCGGAATGTTTAAATTGTGCATGTTTTGAGCGTCTATTTCTAGCATATCTATGGCCTCTGCCAGCTGAGCCTGCCATGGAGATCGACCTTCTTCAAAGATAGTTTTAATTAGCCTTTTCAGAGAGTATTCTGGAGCTCGCAGGGTGTTGATGTAATATTTTAGAGTATCCCCTAGGCAACTGATGTCTGGACGGGTGAGACCCAGCTCCAACCTTACTCTTGCATTCCTGGCCTGTCGTGGGAGTTCTAGAACCTTCTTATAGGCCGAAATTTGATGGTTTGTCAGAAACTTAGTGAGGGCTCCGGGGAAGGCTAGGTGGGCGTAGTTCAGAGAGGGGATTAATTTTGCTTTTAAAACTTTCAGGATGGGTTCGGCAGTCGGGCTCTGTAGGCGTCTATTGAGATTTCTTAGGCTGTATATAATGCTGGCCCCCTTGCTCCTTACATGTTTCAGGTGGGCTGTATGTTTGGCTCCGTCCGATAGCCTGAGACCAAGATAGTTATAAGTTCTGCATGTACTAATTCGCAGGTTTCCTAGGCGCCAATGTGCTGTCTTCTTTCAGTGGTACTTCCCAAAGATAATTATCTTGGTCTTCTGTTGGTTCACTGATAGGTTGTTTTTTTGGTTAAACCCATCCAGAGCTTCTAAGGCCTTCTGAAGGCCTGTCCTGGTGTGGTCCATTATGACGATGTCGTCTGCGTATTGGAGGATTTGGAGTCGCTCCTTCCCCAGCCTTGGGGTCAGTAAATTTTCCCCCTCCAGAGCTTTGCCTAGATCGGCTGTGTAAAGATTAAAGAGTAGCGGGGCAAGGACGCAACCTTGTTTGAGTCCATTATTGGTTGGAACTTTAGATGTTACAGTCGTTTGACTGGTTTTGACACGGACCCAGGTCCCTTCATGGAGGGCAATTATAGCCCTTAACAGTTTTTGGGAGACGCCCCAGGAGACCAGTTTTTCCCACAGCTTCCCGCGGTCAACTCGGTCAAAGGCTGCGCTGTAATCGACAAAACGGCTAAATAAGGGTAATTGTGATGGCTGGGTCGCTAGAAGTGACAGGTGTCCCAGTGCTAAGATGTTGTCTATAGTAGAGCTTTGAGGCCTGAAGCCGTATTGGAAGAAGGGGAGGATATTGTTATCCTTAACCCAAGTTTCTAGTTCTTTCAACACAATTCTGGCATATGCCTTCGCTTCTATGTCAAAGCAGTAGAAATCCGGCAATAAGAGAGGGAAGGCATGACACACATGTGAGGGATCAGGCCTGAGTAAGAATGCTAGATTGCTAAAAAAGATGGCTGTGAAAGTCAGGAGAGTGCACAAAGGGTGAATTTGCAATGATACATTCAGCTAATATTGCCTCAGTAGGGTGAAATATTAGGTTGTAGTGAAAATGTGGTCACAGTCAGGAATAGTCGTCCCCAGAAGATTCTGCACCAGAAAGCCTATGTGCAGCCACAAACTAACATGTTTCTATTCACAATTTTTTCGTGACCCTCTGCGACACCAGAAACCATGAGGGATTTATTTCTGTTAAAGGTTGATGTAACTTCGTTTCCAGTGTGGTATTCAGATGTGAGTGTAGGAATAGGGGTTTCTTTCTCCATGGGGAAAACATTTTTCCTCTGGAGAAAAAAAAATAAAGGGAAAAATCCAAATACGAAAATAGAGTTATTTTTGCATTCATATTTTCACACTGTGGAAAACCATTTTTGCCTATACAACATATACTTTCACGTAATATTGAAATCTAGTGGGGTAATACTGTAATGAACTAAAATGTTAAAAAATAAAATTTCTTTCTTGAGCAATGATATCTTACTCTCTTAAATAATCGAAAAAAATCAATCAATCAATCAATCAATCAAGCATATGTAGAGCATGCCACTCACCCGTGAGGGTCTCAAAGCGTGAAGGGGTGGGGGTGCATGGGGGCTGCTACTGCTCGAACAGCCAGATCTTGAGGAGTATCCTGAAGGTCAGCAGGTGCTGGGTCTGTCGTAGGTGGATGGTAGGGTGTTTCATGTCAATGCGGCGAAGTGGGAGAAGGATCTGCCGCTGGTGGTCGTTCAGCGTATGCGTGGAATGGTGGCGAGGGCGAGGTCAGCGGAGCGCAGCTGGCGGTTGGGAGTGTAAAAGGTGAGTCGTTTGTTGAGGTATGTGGGTCCGACATTGTAGAGTGCTTTGTGAGCGTGGGGGAGGAGCTTGAAGGTGATCCTCTTGTTGACGGGGAGCCAGTGCAGGTCTCTCATGTGGGCAGTGATGTGGCTGTGGCAGGGGCATGCCGAGGGCGAGGCGTGCAGAGGCGTTCTGTATGCGTTGGAGTCTTTTCTGAAGTGTGGCTGTGGTTCCAGCGTGGAGGGTGTTGCCGTTGTCCTGCCTACTGGTGACGAGTGCCTCGGTGACCGTCCTTCTGGTTCCTGTGGGGATCCATCTGTAGAGCATGCGGAGGGTGTTGAAGCAGGAGGAGGAGACGGCGTTGACTTACTGGGTCATTGACAGTGATGAGTCAAGATGAACTCCAGGTTGAGTGCGTGGTCGGTGGGTGTAGGCGCAGCTCCCAGTCTGGCCGGCCACCAGGAGTCGTCCCAGGCAGAGGGGGTGGGGCTGAGGATGAGGACCTCCATTTTGTACGAGTTCAGTTTCAGGCGACTGTTCCTCATCCATTCCGCGATGGCCTTCATTCCTTCGTGGAAGTTGGTTTTGGCAGTGGCGGGGTCCTTGGGGAGGGAGAGGATCAGCTGGGTGTTGTCAGCGTATGAGACGATGTTGAGGTCGTGCGATCGGACGATGTTGGTGAGCGGGGTCATTAAGACGTTGAAAAGGGTCGGGCTGAGGAATGATCCCTGGGGTAGGCCGCAGGTGAAATTGGTGGCTTCGGATAGGAATGGAGGGAGGCGGACTCTCTGGGTTCTGTCGGTGAGGAAGGAGGTGATCCAATTCCAAGCTTTATCACAGATTCCTGCATTGTGGAGGTGTGTGCGTAGGGTGTGGTGGCAGACGGTGTCGAAGGCGCCCGAGATGTCTAGGAGAATGAGGGCCGCTGTTTCGCCGAGGTCCAGCAGGGTCCTGATGTCGTCGGTGGCGGGGATGAGGACAGTTTCGGTGCTGTGGTTGCTGCGGAATCCCGATTGTGGTGAGTCCAGGGTGTTGTTCTCTTCGAGGAAGTGTGTCAGTTGTCTGTTGACTATCTTCTTGAAGACTTTTGCTGGGAACAGGAGAAGGGAGATGGGCCGGAAATTCTTGAGGTCCTTTGGGTCTGCCTTGGGTTTCCAGCTCTCCGGGAATGTGGCAGTGTCGAAGGAGCTGTTGAAGATCTTTCGGAGTTGGGGTGCGATGATGGAGCTTGCTTTGTTGAAGATGTGGTGAGGGCAGGGGTCGGATGCTAAGCCAGAGTGGATGTTGTTCATAGTTTTGATTGTGTCTTCGTCGTTGACATGGTTCCAGGAGAGCAGGGGGCCGGTGTGGCTGGGGTTGGTGGGTCTGGGCTGTCAACGTTTGTCGGGGGGATCTGGGTGTTGAAGCTGTCGTGGATGTCCTTGGTCTTGCGGTGGAAGGTGGCAAGAGAGTCACACAGGTCTTGTGACGGGGGGATGTCGATCGTGCTGGAGCTGGGGAGTTCCCTCACGTTGTTGAAGAGCTCTTTGCTGTTGTGTGCGTTGCTGTCGATACGTTCCTTGAAGGAGGTCCTTTTGGCGGTTTGAATGAGTTGGTGGTGCCTGCGACTGGTGTTCGAGGGCCGTGTGGTTGTCTGGTGTCTGTTTGTGGCGCCACTTCCTCTCGAGTCTTCGGCAGGTCTGCTTGGATGCCTGGAGTTCGGTGGTGAACCAGATGGCCCTTCTGTCAATGCGTCTGTTTGAGGGTTTCTTGATCGGGGCGAGCGTGTTGGCGAAGTCGTTGATCTATTGCCTGAGGTTACTGACGGCTGAGTCGGTTGGTGGGGAGGGTGTCTTTGGTGCTGCTAGAGATTCAAGGTATTCTTGTGGACAATGGCGATTCCTCCTCCCAGTCTGTTGGTGCGGTCCCTGCGGGTGATCTTGTATCCGTCCGGGATGGCTATGGCAACGTCAGGTGCCAATGAGGGGTTCAGACAGGTTTCCGTCAGGAAGGCAACATCCGGGGAGGATGAGTCGAGAAGGTTCCAGAGTTCGACGGCGTGTTTGTGGACTGAGCGGGTGTTGAGTAGTAAGCATCTGAGGTGATTGTGGCCTGCCCTGGTGGGATGGTCGGGTCGCGCTGGTGTGCGCTGGTTGGTGAAGCTGCAGTTTGGGCAGGTGAAGGGTCTGTGGGTGATCTTCGGGTTGGCCTGGAAGCAGGCGGTAGATCGGCCGGCGTTGAGTGCGTGGAGGAGGTTGGCATCGTAGTGGCATCTGGTGTCGTGGCACTTGCGAGGACCAGGGGGGCTGGGCGCAGTCCAGGAGCGGACGGGCGCAGACAGGCTTTCCATTAAGAAGGGGAGGAGCAGCTGGGAGGCGGTTGGGAAGGCAAATGGGCGAGCGGGAGTGGGGGCAGGGCCACAGGGGCGAAGTGGCGGGAAAAAATAGACTGAGTGGGGAAAAAGGAAACCAGGGGGCTTACAGGAGCAAAATTAAGACAACAGAAACAAAAACCAAAATACAGCAGAGCAGGAGACGACAACACAGTGGCCCAGAAGTGCGGGCAAAATGCAAAAATGCAGCGGGGACGAGAGAGGCCACAGGTGGCTTGAACTCACGGCAGCAATGGGAGGAGGGGCACGGGCACAGTCAGGTGGAGCTAGCTGTGCGGCGTGGGGAGCGGCATGCCTTAACACAGGGTCACGGGTCGCTCTCCTCACCGCGCAGCGGCCGCCATCAAGTAGGGGAGGAAGGAGCAGCTGGGAGGCGGGGGGAAAGAGGAGAGGCTGCAGGGGACGCAGTGGCGGGAAAAAACAGACTGAGTAAGGTTAAAGGAAACCAGGGGGCTTACAGGAGCAAAATTAAGACAACAGAAACAAAAACCAAAATACAGCAGAGCGGGGAAAACAAAATACAGCAGAGCAGGAGGAGGCAATACAGTGGCCCAGAAGTGCTGGCAAAATGCAAAAATGCAGCGGGAACGAGAGCGGCCACAGGTGGCTTGAACTCGCGCAGCATGGGGAGGAAGGGCGCGGGCAGTGTCAACGTGGAGCTAGCTGTGCAGCGTGGGGAGCGACCTGCCTGAAAACAATTCTACAGACCAGCCCCCGTTCCTTCTTTTATGTGATACATAGGAAATGATCTGGCATGTAAGGCGAAAAGTCATACCAAAAAGCATGAACTAAGAGTAAAGCAACATAATGGCTATAGATATTTAGAAGAGGTGTGTGCGGCTCTGCACAGACATAGAAGCTTCAGGCGTTGGTCCATAGCAAGATCTAAGTTTATGCTGGTTCTTTGCATATTTCACATCAGTGTCTTTCAGATTTTTCTCATTCTAAAGTCAATGCCACATTGCGTGTTAGCAATCTCCCTATATATGTCAAATGTTGTTACCGATCTGAAATGTGAAGCAATCCATAAAGAGTAACTGCTAAAACATTATTCTTGAAATATCTGTAGTGAACGTGAAACTAGCGCAAGGATATTGCTTACACGCAATGGAATAAAGTCTTTAAAGAGTACAAAAAAATAAGAAAAATTGTGATGAGAAAACTGCAAGTCACAGGATGCAAACAGAACAATCAGAATACTAAAGCATCTCAGACAATTAACGTCAAATTGTATTACAATAGGTTTCCTTGCCGGACTGCCCTACAAGAGTTCAGAATGCCACGGTTCAGTATGAACAGGTGAATAGGGAAGGCTACAGGGTCTCTATGAGTGCATCGAAGGGGGTATACTGCTGTGATCGGCCTTTTGTTTCAGGGTTCTTACATGGTTTTATGTATCCAGAGTTTCAGGATGGGGGCACGGTGTGAGACACTGCATGAGCTTATAACTGGCCTTACAAAAAAGACCCACATGCTGCACCACCACCCTCAACTCATAGACCGTCCACCATAAACAGACGCAAACAAAATAAGCAACATGCCGCTCCTCACAACTTCCATATCTCCTATACAAGACTACACTACAAAAACAACACAGCTCACCAACTCACTGTCAACCACCATCTCTACCACCTACACATGCAGACCCATCAAAATACCATCTTAGCCTGCTGGACGAGGAACACGATACAGAACAGCTACACTATTGCTCTCCTCATACAGCTAATAACAGCCCTTAGGACACACCTACTACAATCCCACTAAACACTGCTCACTCTTCTACTAAACAAAGACACACTATCACCAAAACACCTTCTTTAAACTGCCTGCTAAAAAATTCTTGGTCGCTCTCTAAAACAAGTATCAGTGAAGTGAAAGTGAAGTGAAAAAATGCTTGTATAGCGCGCTACCACTCCAGGGAGTATCTTGGCGCTTAGATTCCAGAAAGACAGAAAGGGTGTAGTGAAGATGGAAGGGAACTACACCTGGCTACGCAGCGTATCCTAGGAGCCTCATGCATTCAGGGTTGGGCAGTGAGTAAATCCAAGTATCACATCTACAACCTTCTCATTGACACAAACCCAGGCATACTCTTCGTAACTGAATCATGGTTGGCAGATGATATCCTCCTGTCTTGCATGATGCCTTTCCTCTAGGCTATCAAACTATCACCCAAAATCGTATAGGCAAAAGAAGAGGTGGCCTAGCTTTTGTGGTCAGGCAAACATTAAATATCAGTAAAACTGAAAACGTCTCCATGCAAGGTTATGAGGGACTCAACCAGATGCAACCCCACTCCATCTTTCTCCTGTAACTTCCTGCTCCTTTACAGACCTCAATCTAGCAATGAAACATTCCCAAGCACACTTCTAGACACGGTGGCAACCCTTATCACACTACACTCCAACCTATGCATTCTGGGTGACCTAAGCCTTTGGTTTGACAAACCTAATATGCCCCATCCAAAAACAATAATCACTGGCCTAGACGCCCTGAACCTGCACCAGATCGTCCACAAACCCACACACATTGCTGAACACAGCCTAGATGTCATTTTTAGAAATACATAACTAGTTACCTTTCAAACAATCACTCTACTCACATGGTCATATCACCATTTGCTTGTTTTCCCAACATAAAACAACATTGACACACCTAAAACCACCTTACGTGCATCCACCTATCGACCGTGGAACAAACTAAATTTTGAACACTTAGAAACATGGCTAACATCCAGCACAGTTCTAGATACAATACATTCAGTTAAAAAAACTATATGAGTGGCTACAGGAAGCTTTTGATATCCTAATGCCACTAAAAATTATATAACAAAAAAAAGAAGAAAACGGGCACCTTGGAGGAACTCGGAGCTAAAAGAGATAAAACAACAAATTAGAAAACTGCAACGTGCCTGGCTCAAAACAAAAACCAATCAAGACACACTTCGGCTACAGAAACCTAACAGATTATACAAGTCAGCTATCAAAACAGCAAACAAAGATACTATTCAGACAGAATGCTAAATGTGCAAATAAAGAACTCTAAAAAATTCTCACTGAATTTTGCAAACCAAATTGCCTAGAAGGAGCGAATCCCATTAGTCAAGATTTCACGGACAAACTGGCAAATCATTTCACGGCCAAAGCAGACAAGTTGGACTCATATTTAAAACAAAGAAAAACTACCAGCACCGACCCTTTTCCAAACCAACAATCCAAGAATACACTAACCCAGCCACTCGATTCCTTCCAACAAATTTCACAAAATGAATTTCTGGACCTGGTCAAAGAAAGCAGGCCTGCCGGCAACCCTTCTGATCCCTGTCCACCAAAAACCTTCAAGAAAATTCTTCTCACAACCTCTGCTGCCACACCAATAAGAAGAATCATCAAAAATTCCTTAACTATGGGAATATTTTCAGAAGAGCTAAAAAAAAGTCATGCATAAGCCCATTACTAAAGAAAACAAACCTAGACCTGCTGTACCCCGACAACTACAGACCGCTTACAAATTGTCCTTTCCTGGGCAAACTGATAGAAAGAGCAGCATTTGCCCAGATGTAAAAATTAAACGAAGATAATGCCATTCTTTTAGACTTCCAAACGGGATTACGTCCAGGAAGAGCCACAGAATCTGCCCTTGTTGCCATCTGGGATGACCTTAAGAACACAGTTGACTGCAACGGCGATTCTGCGCTACTTCTATTGGATCTCTCATCTGCCTTCGACACAGTTGACCATGACACTCTGATACAAAGACTCTATGAAGCCGGTATAGAGGGGACTGCTCTTGACTGGATCACATCCTACCTTCACAACAGAACTAATGTTATCTATACTCCCCCCCTCCCACCCACCTTTCTCTTCCAAACTGTGCTTAACAAAAGCAGGTGTCCCTCAAGGCTCTATCATCTCACCCATGTTTTCAACATCTACATGAAGTCATTACTGGGCCTGATCAATCAATTTCACCTCACGTGCTGTAACTATGCAGATCGATACAAAAGGGGATGATGGACGGAGTGCTTGAACAAATCAAACACTCACCCCCAGTCAACTGATCTGGGTTTAATCCATCACCATTCTTTAGTTCACTCAGCCACCCCAGTTCAGACATGGCTATATGCAAATCAGTCTGACCCTGTGCCTTATGGGAACAGTCCAGCCCGAACTGCCAAGCCATGTCTTCCCTGGACCGGAAACAAGCATCCTGGGACCGGTTTCGGATTCATAATCCTCATCAGCCAGGCTATCTTGAATCCAGTGGCCAAGTGAACAAGGGACTCACGTCTGAGTATACCCTGCCACACTTAGGGCGAACAAAGCGATACAAAAGGGGATGATGGACGGAGCGTTTGAGCAAATCAAACACTCACCCCCAGTCAACTGTTCCCACGAGGCACAGGGTCAGACTGATTTGCATATAGCCATGTCTGAACTGGGGTGGCTGAGTGAACTAAAGAATGGTGATGGATTAAACCCAGATCAGTTGACTGGGGGTGAGTGTTTGATTTGTTCAAACGCTCCGTCCATCATCCCCTTTTGTATCGCTTTGTTCGCCCTAAGTGTGGCAGGGTATGCTCAGACGTGAGTCCCTTGTTCACTTGGCCACTGGATTCAAGATAGCCTGGCTGATGAGGATTATGAATCCGAAACCGGTCCCAGGATGCTTGTTTCCGGTCCAGGGAAGACATGGCTTGGCAGTTCGGGCTGGACTGTTCCCACGAGGCACAGGGTCAGACTGATTTGCATATAGCCATGTCTGAACTGGGGTGGCTGAGTGAACTAAAGAATGGTGATGGATTAAACCCAGATCAGTTGACTGGGGGTGAGTGTTTGATTTGTTCAAACGCTCCGTCCATCATCCCCTTTTGTAACTATGCAGATGACATGCAAATACTCTTTCAACTGGAATGCTCTAAAGACATTGGAAACTCATCAATTTTAAGTTGTCTAAGAGCAGTGGATCAATGGATAACATGGAGCCATCTCAAATTGAATGCTTCCAAAACAGAAAAACTCACATGTGGCGACTGGAAAAATTATGACCAACGCGGCACATGGCCTGATGATCTGGGAACACCGCCTAAAGTATCAAAGGAAGTAAGAAACCTCAGAATGACCCTGGACTTCAAGCTATCAATGAATGCGCAAGTGGACAAACTAGGAAGATCAAGCTTTGTCACTACAAAAACTCTGCGATTAATCTTCCCCTACCTGGGATTCCCACACAAGGTCCAGGCTACCATCTCTCTTGTTCTGTCCAGACTCGACGCCAATAGCCTCAAACATGGATCCACTTAAACTACTATGAAAAGACTACAACGGATTCCAAACTCGGCTGCCAGACTAATGTTACATATAAAACAGGTCCACATCTCCCCTGCCTTGAGAGCCCTACATTGGTTACCGTCTGCCAGAAGATCCACACTTTATTTAGCTGCTTTATATCACCCACAAAGCCATACATGGAACATCCGCTCTTCCTCACGAATAAAATCACAAAATACAATCAACAAAGGAACCTCAGCTCTAGAGTGGCACCTCACCTCAAAATCCTACCGTACAAGAAAACTACCATGGGTGGCACATCCTTCTCTGTTCAAGCAGCTAAACTATGGAACTCTTTACCCCCAAACATTAGATCCAGGGATAACCACCTTATCTTCAAAAAAACTACTCAAGAATTGGCTCTTCCCCACATAATCACCATACTCAAACATAAATATACAGCACATCCCTCTCTATATCAGCATTTATTTGGATTATAGATCTGTACCTAGATAAGTGTATTGCTTTGTATAAACATGAATCATAATTATCAGGGCTCGACAAATCCGAAAAATGGTACTAGTCCTGCAGGTCTAGTACCATGGAAAATCCCCTCGACCTGACTCCAACCCACTTGACCTCCGTCTCTGAAAACGGAGCAAAAGTGACAAGATAACAAGATTTAAAGGCATGTTTATTGCTCATTTCCTTTGTGAGCAATAAAAATGCCTTTAAATCATGTTATCTTGTCACTTTTGCTCTGTTTTTAAAGACTGAAGACAAAAGTTAGTTTGATTTCCTACTCGCCAGAAAGGGCGAGTAGGACCTAAAAATAGCTCGTCCTCATCCATTCTCCCTCGCAAATGCGAGCGGGCGAGTGGATTTGTCGAGCCCTGATTATATTTTTTAAAGATGTAAATATTCTTTAGTTCTGCTTAATAAATGTACATATTACTTAGTTACATTATTCTATGTTAAACATGTATTCATTTATTGCATAAATAAGTAAATCTTTCATCATAACTATTTATCTACAATTGCTTCACTATTGAATTACAAAGAAAACATTTAAGTACATCAACATCTGAAAGTCTGAATTTATTAAATGCAACTTTAATCTACATATATTATCTTTCTTCTACATCTACACATTCCATGTACTTATGTATCTTTATATGTATTACTTTACTTCTAATTCAGCATAATTAATGCACTACCCTATACTTCACCCTCTACCTCCACTCTGTGTCATCTCAAACCTCATTCCACTACTCTCTCACTGTATACCACTCTCAATAGATCCTGTACCTTAACTCTCTGACTCATCTCAAACCTCATTCTACTACTCTTTCCAATGCACTACCCTATTTCTCACCTTCTAACTCTCTCACTATATCATCTACCTCCACTCTCCCATTCATCCCAAACCCCAGACCACTACTATGATCCCCAAAATAACCCTTTCTATACTCTTTCCTCCACTAACCCCTCCTTGCATCTTCTCATACCTCTTTTACTATTCAGATCTCCCAAACAAGCCTTTCTGAACCCTTGCCTCTTGCTTTTTCGCCCTCCACCTCCCCTTTTCTCATCCCAAACCCCCTCCTACTGCTATGAATGCCAAAAAAAACACCGACAAAACGTTAGACCCTTCTCCTATCCCTCCACCATTCCTTTTAAAATCCAAATCACAGTCTAACGTGACCACCGCTCATATCAAATTAATTTCATATTTCCCTACACTAATTCACTATATCTTATTCTGGAGTTTAATCAATCGTAGGGACAGGAAACTAGAGGACCCAATGCCAAATCACATTACCTGCCTTCAGTGGCATGAACATTTTTCAAACCTCTACTCAGGTGAAGCTTGCCCAGAGCTCCCAATAACAGAACCTGCCCCTGAAGCTGGCGAAGAACAGGAAGTTTTTGATAGATTTGATCTTTATGAGGTCGAGCTAGCAATAAATAGCATTGCTTCTGGGAAGGCAGCAGGCCCTGATGGTCTTCCAGGGGATTTGCTTTTACACAACCCCATACCATGGGCCCAGTTCATTCTTCTTGTTATGAACCTGATAGCCAGAGGAGCTGCCGTTCCAGACTCCTGGAAAGGAGCTGAGGTAGTTCCAATTTTTAACAAGCATTTGCAATGCAATAGGTCTCGCATTTACACAAGTTTAAGCTATAAATTGTAAATGACAATGCCTTTTATTTATGTTTTAAAACGAAAACAAAAGGCATTGTTATTTGCAATGTCAATAGCTCAAACTCAGGCATAAATGCGAGACCTATTGCATTGCAAGCATTGAAAATGCATTAGGTCTCGCCTTTTATTAAGTTAAAGCCATTTGCTTTGCTATACAATACCATTAGCAAAGCAAATGGCTCTAACTTAATCAAAGGCGAGACCTACTGCATTATCAATGCTTTTTTACTTTTTTTACACAAAAGGATTCATATTGGTAAGTCGCGGATAGTATCCGCCAGCAGTCAGGTCCCCTTGTTACTGAACCGGATCTTGTCAGGTCTGACACGCTGTCACGTGAGTGGCCTTATTGATGTTCCTAAGCCTTCGCATTAGGCAAGGCGTCCCTCGGCCCCCGAGAAAGGTTAAATAATTCAGGTGTTCATTTAATCTCCAGGGCTGGACACCGTGAAAGCCGCTGCGCGCGAGGAGCGCGCCTCGGAGAGGACTCGCCACAGAGCTGTCACTTCCTGACATCTTGCTAACATCTCCTGTCTGTGTCCAAGGGCGGGCCGTGGACTGCGGCGGCGCGCAGGGGTGTCTGCTTGTCAAAGATTTTCCCATCTATCCGTGAAAAGATCTCAGCTGGACTGTTGTGGTCTAAAGCACTTTGTAGCAGGGCTGCCGTAGGACTGCCGTAGGACAGCACCACTTATCTGCTGGAATCAGTGCAGTTTCAGCACTTATTAACATGGCTGCCCAGCACTTGTCAGCTGGGCTGCACTCACCTACCAGCACTTCTCAGCAAGGCCGCAGCAGTTTACCAGCACTTCACTAAAACCATTTTTCAGTGGGTTCTTATACTTTTCCAGTACTTCTCCGTTAGGTAGCAGTACCATTTGAGCACTGTTTCGCCGGATTTTTCTTGACCAGCACTTCTCACCACGTCAGTGTATGATTAGAAGGTGTGTGAGAGTGTCTGTGCACGTGTGTGTTCGTCTGTGTTTGTGCACGCATGTGCATATATGTACATCCATATGACCAGGTTTGTTGAGTTATTCTTGGCAATTTGTCTAAATCCTGCCTTGAGCAAAAACCCGACCCTCACATATTACTGCTAATGTTAGACCATCCGTGGCAAGACTGTCGACACTGGGGAAACCCTGACACTTCCATTCACTGTTGGTAGTTTGTGGCATTTTGCGGCCTTGCATGGTAGCATAATGCCTACCTAGTGACCCTTGAATAGTGATGGTAATATTTTTATCATATTGGGAGCATTAAGGTATGAATGTGTTCACCATTTTCAAAAATCTGCCGATGGCATATTGATGGTAAATTTTGGCCTATCGGGCCACCTAAGGCATAAGGTGGTGATAAATGGACCAGTGTTTCTGAGGTTTTTTCTATCATAAGCAGAAACCTTACAATAAAAGTTAATTATTTCCTCAACCCTGTATATCTTGTTGGACCATGTAAGCAGTTTAAACTAAAAATATAATGCCCATGTGTCCTTGATGAAATTTTAAATTTGGAAAAGTTTGAAGCTTGACTAGGAATTTTAAAACGTATCAAAGTAATGTGGAAGCCTTTTTTTACCAGATGGAAAGTAATACGTATTGTATTATTGCCAGCAGTGAGGGTGAAATGCAAACTGTACCTGTGCATAAAGTGATCAGATTCACGAAACCCAAAAATGTTAACATTCCGCAAACCGAGAAGTAAGACTGTCAAAACAGAATGACTTGACTGACAGCTCACTGACATTGGAAAGATTCACTACGAGTAATTTCATGTAACTTTTAAGCACAGCGTCATCTTTCTTGACAAAATTGTTTTCTGATGAAGGTTTTGAATTTGAACTAATCCTTCACGTGAACACAAAAACGTGCCTCGCCTCTGTTTAGTCAACCCTTCTAAAAACCGCGACCGCTGCAGCATATCCTGGACGCCTGCCTGGTCACCCTGCCTGCACTTGACATGGAAGAAATATTTTCTGTTGGCTCTCGTAAAGAAGAGTGAGGTAAGTTTAGCCCTGCCTCGCGAGGAAGTCTCTAACTCATCAGAAAAACGCATTTGCAGCAATGCTGAGACGGGCTCAATTTCAAATGCGCAACAAGGACCGTAATGAGTTTTCTGATGCATTGGGTTTAAGCTGGATTTTCATCCGAGCAAGAATTTACCACAAGTAATATTCTGCGCGTTCGCTTTCAACATTTCAGCTTAAAAATAAGTTGTGGGTGTAGCGTTGTCATGTTTCACTAAATCCCACTGGATGGCAATTTAACCGCATTATGGAACAAGCAAACTCACCGCCGCAGCCCGGCTTCAACAGGAAGTCAGGCAAGCTTTGTTGGGGCGGGGACGGACAAAAACAGGAAGCAGGCGCTCCTGTGCCTGCCGGAGGATTTCTGTGTTAGCTAGCGGGGCTCCCGTGCTCGTGGTGAGCCCCGCGGCCCCCGCCTGTTACCCGGAATGACCCGCTGCCTGCCGAGGGACACGCAAGAAGAACCAGGTGAGTGGGGTGTGAGGGGGATGTGTGCGTGCACGTGTGTGTATGCGTGTGTATGTAGCACGATGACTGGTTGGTGGGGGGGGGAAGTGGTGTGTAGGCGAGTGTCTGTCTGCCCGTTTTCGTGTGTGTATGCATTGTGCCTGCGTGGGTGTATGTGTGTGTGATTGAGAGTGAATGCCAGGCAGGGGATGTGCAGGGCGACGTGCGCGCCCTCGAGAAGTAATCTGAGACAGCGAGGCGCGTGGGCGCTCGCTGTCTCACATTCCCCCAGACACGCCACCAAGAGTTGTCTTCGCAGACAAAGCAGGCTTCGCCTGCTTTTTACGTCTGCTCGACCTAAAAAGGGGAGTAGAGAGGACCCTGCGAACTATCGGCCAATCAGCTTGATTGACGTGATTCAGAAGGTGGTTGGTAGGGTTCTTCTCTCGAGAATTAGAACCTGGATGGAGGAGGGAAATATCCTCTCACACTTCCAGGTAGGATTTAGGCAGAAAGTGGGCACAATGGACCAGGTCCTCAGATTCTTCATGATCTATTGGAAGTCAGTTACCTTGGGGAAAGGGAGCTTGTACCTGGCTTTCATAGATCTGAGGACCGCTTTCGACCTGGTCCCTCGTGACAAACTCTGGAAGGTGATCGAACACCTGGGCATGCCACCTTATATCCTTGACTTCTTAAAAAGATTACACTGCGATAACTACGCAAAGATAAGATGGGGAACCCAGGGGGGGTTGACTGAGAGGATCGTGGGGAACAGAGGGGTACGTCAAGGGTGTGTGTTGGCCCCCACCCTATTCTCTTTATTCATCAATGGGGTGGTGGGCCACCTTAATGAGGAACCAGCAGACGCCCCCGTATTAGCAGGGGAGAAGACACCCACCCTTCTGTTCGCCGACGACACCCTTTTAATCTCAAAGTCACCCGCCGGCCTCCAAAAACTGCTCAACAGATTTGATCTGTTTTGCAAGGAGCAGGGATTAACCATCAACACTGACAAAACCAAACTGATGACCATCAATCCTTCCAAACGCTTTAGGAATAACATCTCCCTAAACAAGGTCCCGCTAGACGTGGTTGACTCCTTTGATTACCTAGGGATTAGAATCACGAAACGTATGAAGTGGGCTTCCCACCTAGATAAGATGCTCCTAAATCACAAACGGTGTCTGGGGCCATTATTAGGGAACAGAACCTCTCTGCGAGTAGGCCGGTTGCTCCGGCGCTCGCAATCTATGAGGGGAAAGCATTACCTTCGGCCCTCTATGGAGCAGAAGTGTGGGGTATGGAGACACTTGGAGATCTATTCAAGTCTGAGAATACATTTTTAAGATCTATTACCTCGCTTCCCGCCTCAACCCCCCTGAAACCCTTGTTCTATGACACCGGTAGAAGGCATATACAGGATATTGCCGGACTCCGTCCCTTGCTTTTTTGGGCTCGCCTAAAGAGGTCCGCAGAGCTGTCTAACTACGCCGCGGCTTTTGACGAACTGTTGGCCATTGATTCAGGGTGCAGGATTAAATGGCTGGCGGACCTCAGACACCTTACTGGCCTTATTGGGCTAAGTGAGGCTTGGGCTTCTCAGACACCCTCCTCCAAGCAGGAGTTAAAACGTGCTTACTGGGAATGGGTGTCGAAACATGATCAATCTACCCAAAACCCAGGGAAACTAATACAGGGATTCTATGAGCATAAAAGCATCTGCAGTATGGAACCCTATCTCGATTTCATTCAGGTTCCTAGGGATAGGTCCCTGTATATGCAGATGAGATTTGGAACGCTGCAAGTCAACACCTTAACTTCACAATGGAAAGGACCAAACCATGTCCCGGAACCCTGCCCTAGTTGTGGCCACCCCGAGGAGTCTATTGCCCACCTTTTCCTGGCATGCCCGGCATATAAAAACGCCAGAGAAAAGTGGCTTAAACCAGTATGCAGGGCACTGGGCTTCATGAGCCATATTGCGGCGCTGCGTATCTTGAAAACCGACACCTCCTCTCTGACAATAGTTTGTGGTGTAGCAAAATACCTGGGGCGTGTCTGGCTAATCAGACAAAAGCATCGAGACAATTGTAAGGCAATCACAAATGCTTAGGACAAGGAACCTTGGTTTTGTTGCAGTGTACTTATCCCAAGTCAGGGAATTATATGGCTGAAACCTTCTTTTCTTCTGTAATGGAAATTTTAGATTTGTGGAATTTATGATTATTTTAAAGATATGATGTGTCATTTTTATGATTCCTTCACTGTACATGACAATTTATTATTATCAGTGTTGAATTTTTAGCTGTGTTTTAAAATTCTGTTTTATAATTCCTTATTCTGTAAAATGCTTTTATGATAAATCTTTTATCGAATAAAGCTTATTTATCTAAAAAAAATTCACTACTAATACTTTTTGGGTTTCAGAGTAGCCTGCTACTCGCCGAACAGTGCTACAACCCCTCATTAGGGGTGCAAGCGCTATATAAATCCAAACCCTTCCCTTCCATCCTTTCACTATCTTTTTCAATCCAAATAACAGACTAACATGTCCAACGCTCATATTAATTTCAGATTTCCCTATACTAATTCGCCACTAATCCTTTTTTGGTTCCAGAGTAGCGTGCTACTGACCAAAAAGTGTTTCAGCACCTTACCAGGGGTAGCAAGCGCAATATAAATGCAAACCATTTATCTTCTATCCCTCCACTGTTCTTCTCAATCCAAATAACAGACTAACACCGCTCAAATGAACTTCAAATTAACTTTGCATTTCAATATACTAATTCACAACTAATCTATTTGGTTTCTGGAGTAGCGTGCTAGTCACTGAAAAAGTGCTTAGACGCCTCGTCCGGGGTAGTAAGCGCTATATAAAAGGCAATTACAATACAATACAATACTTAACTGTTTTGCTTCTCCTGTGGTATAAGCATGTTCAAAAAATAATTTGCTTTGTTGCCTGAGGTGTGTTAAATGTAAGAAAATATCTCCCTACAAATACACAACAAGTACAACAAATATATAATAGCTTACATATTAACCTTGCTCAAAAAATATGTTTGTAATGTACTTACGGTATCCACATTTCTTACAGCCTGCCCTAATATTATCCTTGTTGCCACCTGCAAACAAAGCACAAAGTAAGGCTTGTTAACATCTGCACAATCGCAAACCAAATGCATTTTTTTTACATGATTCACTTCTGATACTGTCTTAAAACAACTGCTAAATGTCATTGCCTACCAGGGACACCAATAATAGCTGCCAGTTGCCTTCTTTTTTTACCAATATGACTCGAAAGTACACAATGAGGGACAATGAAAGTTACACCAAGAAAAGATTGCGTGCATTGGAATCTATATTTTCTGCATGGTACTCCGTGATTGAGCACTCCTATGCCGTTTTAGGTTTTTATCTGGTGTTCAAAGCTGTATTATGTACTGCCACCTGTATGCAAGAAAGGGTAGGAGTAACTTACACAGTATTTACAAAGTGGTCTATAACTCGATGTGTACTTCTTCCAGTCTTGCCACTTCTAGATTAGGCTTCACAAAAAAGTTGTCAGCAAAGTCGTTTGTTAGCAGTACTTTAAACAAGCATTGGCATAGCCAATAGGTCTCGCCTTTGGGACCTTCTAAGTGTTTAGCCATGCAGCACATTACTATGCAAGAGCTGTTGGCTTTGTCTAAATGTTTTAGCCATGTTGTTTAGCAGTGTGGCTGAAACCAAAGGGAAACCAGCTGTGCGTTCCCCTTTAAGGCAGTTACCTCTTCCACAAGACTACTCGTTCAGCCCAAACCGAACACACCCATTAAATGTCTGCGTCTGTTTTTCCTTTTAAAGAAACGATTGGTTTCACTTTTAAGGCTCCACAAACCGGTAGTTTGTTATTGACGCCAACTGGATGCCCGCCCTCCTGGAAACGTGTCAACAAAGGTTGCCAAGGGTGTATTTTTGGCCAGCTGCTGCGATGCTAATTATAAACAGATGGCCCCTGCGTGCACTAGAGCCTCTCTCTTCAGTAGCAGTAAAGTACATGAAAAACAAGCGCAGCCATGCTAATTACAAACAGATGGCCCCTGCGCGTAGCTGCTTGCTCCCGCAAGGAGGATGCCATGGCATGCACGAGTTTCTGAAAAGTGAAGACCGATTCCAAAAGGTCATCTCCTAGATCAGTGCATGGGCCCTGCTCTAGGCTCGACCTAAAAACACATATAGTGGGTTTTGGCTACGCCTCAGGGGAATATTACTCTCCCACTTTCTGCTATTGACTGCTTGGATGTATTCTTCTGCATTCCATTGTATAGCATGAACGACAATTTTAAAACTAAAACGTGCACTAGGTGTATTTTTAGGACTCTGATGTTTGGAGAAAAAAATGGTTGGACTTCCAAAATATATTTAAAGATGTTATTTGAATACAAATCCTTTGGTTTTGGGGAGACTTACGTTGGTACCAGGGTATGTTGCAGCTATGACTCTTATGTATTACCAATTGTAAAGGCATCCCAAATTGACAAATCATTTTTATGTTCCTTCAGGCAACCCTGACTAATGCCCTGATATGATCATTGCTGCTGATCTTACATACGGGGGGGCACAAATGAAATCTTGTCTGATGTGGTGACAATTACAACACTAAAATATAAATATCAGTAGCTTTGGTGATTCTCGTTTAACATAAGTAGCTATTATTTAAGAAAAGGTTTGCGGGGGCGTGGCCAGGCACCGTATGAAATGGCCGCCTAACTCCGAGCTCCGCCTGGACCGTCGCTGTCCCATAAAATCCGACCCCTCTATCCTGGCTGGAGCGCACTGCCATCGGCGCCCCAGCTTCCTCGGGCAAGAACCTACAAATTCGCTTTTGGAACGAGGCCCCGGGACCCTCCAGGAGCGTAACGCCGCGACCGGAACTTCTGCGGCCTGCCTGTGGTGGAGGTTCGGAACCCGAGCGCCACCAGCCGCCAAAATCGAGGCCCAGGTCTGCGGCCTATATCGCGAGCGAGGCCGGTGTGACATGGCGTCGGCACAGGTGGCGGCCGCAACGGAAGTGCTGCGCTGTGATCGCGGCCTCGGCTGAAATAGGCGACATGCTCAGAACAGGCACATATAGCTGTGGAGGAGCCTGCTGATCCGAGTGAAGGGCCGAGACCCGGCGCTGTCCCCACGAGGTGGCCATGTGAGGTACGGACAGGCCGCGCGGTAATTCGCCCCTGGGTTGTGTGGTCCCCATACGCACTGACACGCAATGGCGAGGAGTCCTGCTGGGCACAAAGCAAATAACTGGAGTGGCATATAGAACCCCGGAGGGTCTGCTGGTGGCACGGGGCGAAAGCGGCCATACTCAGTGGAGGACGAGGGCCCGAAACCCTAGTGAGCACTACTGGACACCTGAGGCTCAGGTTTCGAGACCATTGGGTGGCCTACCTGCGGGAAATACAAACAAGGGCACTGCGGGACGTCAGTGGGCGGACCTAGGCCCGGACTTATACCCTGAGAGAGACGCGTGGCGACGGCAGTCGCTGGCCACCCTTCAGATCGGATCCTGAGCCGGCACGGACCCACAGGCGGCCAATGTCCCCAGCGGGAGGCACGAACGCCCGAACGCCCTGCTCCGCCATGCGGCCCGAAGGGGGAACGGTAACCCAAACCAACAAGCTGGACCAATATGCAGTGGCAAGACCGCAGCAGCAATCCGGTGGGGCGGCGAAGGACGGTAAGGATCAGACAGAACCCTCCCTGAATTCCATCATGACCGCAATCCAGACCCTGGGCACCAACTTCGAGACAAAAATGGACAAGATCTCCATCGTGGTAAATTTGCTACGCGAAGACCTGGGAAAAACCACGGAGCGGTCCAAGACCAACGAAAGAGACATCAAGATGCTACAGGCCTCCGAAAAACGTCTGGAGGACAGGGTAAACAAGCTCGTTCACCAACACCGACAAATGGCTTTGAAGCTCGAGGACCAGGAAGGGAGGGCCCGAAGGAGTAACATCCGCGTGGTAGGTGTACCGGAAGGACTGGAGGGGGACAGCACGGAGCTGTTTCTGGAAGACCTAATCCTCCGCCACCTAAAGCCCAAGAGACTATCGAAGATCTTCACCATCGTACGGGGACACCGAGCCAAGATCCCTAAACCCAAACCAGGAGCCCCACCGAGAACAATCATCGCTAAAGTGCTTAACTATAGGGACCGCGATGCGATCCTCCAGGTAGCCAGGCAACAGGGAGACCTGCAATACGAAGGGGCTACAGTCCGATTCTTCCCTGACTTCACACTACAAGTCCAGCAGGAAAGACGCTCCTTCCAGGGGGTCAAGGCGACGCTTCGTGAACGGGGATTCAAATACATGATGTTCTTCCCAGCTAAGCTAAAAATAATATCAGGAGGCAAATTCCACTTCTTCACGACGCCAGCAGCAGTCCAGGAGTGGTTGGACACCGCGGCACCGGAGGCACAGGAAGGGCGAGACGTCAATAACTGGAAATAAACCAGGGCTTCCTCCCCTGGTTCAGCGACTGGGAGAATGGAAGGAGAAGAGCAGAGCCAGCGATCCTGGCGTTCCAGGTCGAACAGTCCCCGCTGGGACTCGACCAGGGACAATACAGCGAGATGAAGACACAGACATTGGCGCCATGACTCTTCGAACAGTAACGTATAATGTAGTCTTTGAAATGTTGGGGCTGATGAAGCTGGGTAACAAACCTGTCTGACCTGGGACTCTGAGACTTCCTACCAGTATTTAACTGTGGTTCAGACCTGAGGAATTAACGTAATGGGGCAGCACGGGAATGGTGGCCAGGAGGGGGCCGGACAACGTTTTCCCACGAAGTTTCCTCGGAGGGGGCTTGCCTCTCTCTCCGGGGGTGGGGTTGGGCGACAGGCGCTCTGCTAATTGGGGTGGTGGGTAGTTTGAGAACCCACATAGCAGGGTGGGGGGGTCTATTTTACAAGGGAGGGAGGGTAAAGTACACGGAGTTGGGAGGGGGGAAAAGGGAGGTTTCATACGGCTGTAATGATCAATGTGTGTATTAAACATGAATGTTGGGGGGGTAGCTGGGAGGGTAGGGGAGCTGGGAAGGTTTTATGGTCATTTGTAGTTAGCAATGTCAGAGCCGACCCGGGCACCAGAATGCAGGTACAAGTCATGTCACACAGCAACAGTTATGGCTAGGAGATGGGAGAAGAGCCTCAAAGTTCTAAGCTGGAATGTCAATGGGCTAGGGGATAGACTCAAACGCGCCATAGTCCTGCAATTCATTAAAAGGTACCAGCCGGACGCAGTCCTGCTGCAAGAAACACATCTCATGGGGAACACATGTCAGGCCCTCAACAGATGGGGGTACACCCTTGCAACTCACTCCGGCTTCACCTCAGGCTCCAGGGGGGTAGGGATCCTGTTGCGTCGCTCACTGCCCCTCCACATAGACCACACTGAGTCAGACCCTCAGGGCCGCTTTGCGGTAGTGTCCGGAAGATGGGAAGGTTACCACCTGAACCTGCTCTCTGTATACATCCCACCTGGCCTCCAAATTCAAGCATACACAGATCTGGGCAAACTGCTACTCTCCCTCCCCGACGGTCAATTGGTGATGGGAGGAGATTATAACGCTGTAGTGTCAGGGACCCTGGACAGACATCCTCCCAGAGACATACCACAAGGGCAGAAATGGCTGGCGGACTTCTTGGAATCCTTTGGGCTCACAGACGTCTGGCGGCTGCTACACCCAGCCGATAGTCACTTCACCTTCTTTTACTGGCCACATCGCTCATTCTCCCGCCTTGACTACATCCTCACTCTACTACAACACGACATAACAGTAAAAGAAGCATCACACCTAACCCGTGGCATATCTGACCACTCGCCGGTTTTTACACATATAACGTTCGGGACTCGACGCGAGGGCTGCGTCGCACCAATAAGCGCTTGGCATTTAAAGAATGAGGAGACTAGGAGGAAGCTATCTAAGTCAATTCCCCAATACTTTGACAATAATGTAGGGTCGGTGGACTCCCCAGTTACCCTGTGGGAGGCCTTTAAAACCGTGATCAGGGGGGAAGCGTTGTCAGCCATCGCTGGTAAGCGGAAAGATAAAGAAAAGCAGGTAGCCACAGTGGAAGCAGATCTGGCGGTGCTGGAGAGGGAAGCGCGTGAACATGGGGTCACAGACGTACACCATAGACTGCAGCTCAAAACAACAGAATATAGGGAACTAGTTACGCAGGAATCTCAAACAGTAGCCAGACACAAGATGGGAAGGCTATATCACCAGGGCGACAAAGCCGGGAAACTTATAGCATGGCTCGATAAAAAACAACAGGCCAATAAAGTGGTGCCAGAAATAAAAACAACCTCAGGGACTGTTGTAACTGAGCCCCGGGAGATAGTGGCTGAATTTGCACGACATTATAAGCAGGTTTACAGTTGGGAGTCGGACCGCCCAGAGGAGGAGTCGGTAGCCCTCCTGACAGATATCCGAATGCCTTGCCTATCGGATGAAGACCTTGAGGCCCTTGAGAACCCACTCGATGTCACTGAGCTCCTACGTGCTGTAGCCGACCTCCGTCCAGGCAAAGCCCTAGGACCCAACGGCCTCCCAATAGAGCTCTACAAGCTAAAGCTGGATGCCCTCAGTAAACACCTAAAACACATGTTCGAAAAAAGCAAAGAGGCGGGACTATTGCCACGAGACCAATGCCTAGCAACTATAGTGACAATACCTAAAGAAGGGAAACCTAGAGAGTCCTGTGCCTCCTATAGACCAATCTCGCTGCTCAACTCGGAGCCCAAAATCTTGGCTAAAACGCTGGCAAATCGTCTTCAATCGGTCCTGCCTACCCTGGTCCATCCGGATCAATCAGGGTTCATGCCCCACCGCAACACCGCACTTAACACCCGACGCCTTAACGGGGCAACGACATAGATTGCGAGAGGATGCGGTGGGGGTCTCTCTCGACGCCACCATGGCATTCGACAACTTAGAATGGTAAACATGATCGCAGTACTTCGTAAATTGGGCTTCGGGCCTAATTTTATATCATGGATCCGTCTCCTCTATACTGAACCGCTGGCCCAGGTGGTGGTAAACAATAAGGTATCCAAGTTGTTCACCCTTGAGAGAGGGACTAGACAGGGCTGCCCTCTCTCTCCCCTCCTATTCGCACTTTCCCTCGAACCGCTCGCGGCCTGGATAAGGCAGGATGTCTACCTTAAAGGGATAGCCTGGACGGAAGGATGGGAGGACAAGATCTCCCTCTACGCCGACGATATCCTTCTGTACCTCTCCAAACCGCGAAGATCCATCATGGCGGCACTTGATATCTTCACTAGCTTCGGACGCAACTCCGGATTTCGGATTAACTGGAGCAAATCCCACCTTTACGTACTCCATGGGGACCCCCGAGGCTCCCTGCCACATGTCCCATCACAGTGGCGGAGGACGGCTTCAAATACCTAGGAGTCTTTGTCTCCACAGACAGGACTCTGCTGTACGACAGAAACCTATTGCCACCTCTACGACGGCTCCAACGTGACGCTAAATCCTGGCAGCAACTTCCATTGTCATTGCTGGGCCGAGCGGCCATTTTTAAAATGATGGCACTGCCAAGATTTCTTTATGCTTTACAGAACTACCCTGACCTAGTACCCAACTCGTATTTTGCAGCAGTTGAAACGGCGCAGCGTGACCTCCTGTGGGCCGGGGCGCCTAGAATCGCATTGCGCAAACTCACATTGGGGTGGTACGACGGTGGAATCGCCCTCCCCGACATCCGCAAATATTACTGGGCCGCCCACCTCTCAGCGATCAACCAAGGGACATACAGTGACGGAAACGACCCCGGGTACGGGATGGACAGATGGTTACTTCCTGGGGGGAATTGCGAGGTAGCACTCTACTCCAAATCGGGTAAACACCAACTCACGGGACCAACTCGACACTCAGTACAGATATGGCACATTGCTCAGCGGAAACTGGGGTGGTCAGATGTCCTTACTATGTCAACTCCACTCTGGGCCTCCGAAAAACTTGGCAACTTGGGGCACACCAAGGGGTTCCGTAACTGGGACATGATAGGAATTTCACAAATCAAAGACATCTGGGGCCCTAAAGGAATCCACACGTTTGCCCACTTGCAAGAAACATACGAACTAGCTCAAACCGAACACTTCAGATACATGCAAGTGCGACATTCCCTGCAGGCGAACATTCCACCAGAGACGACACTGCCTCAGACCTCCCCACTCGAAGACAGATTATTAGACGGACACATGACGGAACACGCCATCTCCCTCACATACAAAAAGTTAATCAACAATTCCCCTGACACGCTCCTTCCCCTAAAGGAGAAATGGGTCGCTGACAGGCTAGAGATAGACGAGGAAGAATGGACATTTGCTCTTGCCTCCCCTCGGGAGGTGGCGATCTCGCCCTGACTGCGATTAGTCCAACTGAAAATTCTGCACAGAGTATATATATATCATGTACTAGGCTACAAGTGATGGGGACGGGAGGAGAAGGGATCTGCAGAAGGGGATGTGGTGGGGCAGGCACCTTCTTTCATATACTGTGGGACTGTTCGAAGGTGCAAAGATACTGGAGACGGGTGGTGCAATGTATGCGGGAGGTGTGGGAAGTAGAGATCCGCCCTGAGGCTAAGAGATGTCTCCTGAACATTTGGGAGCCCACGGACCTCTCTCCAAAAGGGAAAGTCTGGGTGACACTTGGGCAGATGGTTGCAAAGAGGAACATTGCTAGATTGTGGGGTGCCCACAGTCCACCGAAACTGATGGACTGGCAAAACGACATGGATTGGTGCATGCTGCAAGAAAAGACTGTATATACAGCAAGAGGGTGCCCCCGCAAATGGGGAGAAATATGGTCAAGCTGGAATGACTTTAGGGGAAACATATGCGAACCTCCCCATGCCCCACAGACCGGCTCAGAAGACAGACTAAATGGCTTTCCCTGTGGCTATAAGTGTAAGAAAAGTACCATTTGCAATGTATTACTGGTGCTGTAACAGACTCAAGATCAATGTAACTTACTGACCGTGTTGCGACCGCTGCTATAACCAAAACAATCCTTTTTAGGTCGAGGTAATATCCGGTCTGCCGAAGGCAGAACCGGAAGTACCGAGATTTAATGTTGCTTAGTGTGGACTATTTGTCCCGCCTCTGTTTTTGCCTCTCTCCCATTGGCTGGCTTCCTAAACGGAGGCCAGCCATTGGAGGAGAGAGCCATCCCTCCAAATAGGCTCCGTCTTTTTCGGATTTGGGGGCGTACGTTTTGCTGTTGTTTAGACTGTGACGTTGTCTGTCACTCAAAACAGCAAAACACGCCCCCGATTCCGAAAATGGCCGTGCGTTTCTCCGAGGCATTTTCTCCTTGCCTCGGAGAAACGTGGTGGTGTTTTCGGAGCTGCTCGCCTCCCTTCCCTTCTGCTTTTAGGAGCTGCTCGGCTCCGCTCGCCTCCCCCCTTCCCTCTGCCCACCTCCGTCGCGCTCTCGCCTCCCCCCCCCCCCTCTGCTGCAACTCTCCTCCGTCGTGCTCTGCCGCTCCCCGGCCCCCACCCCTCCCTCCCGCCTCCTTAAAATTATGTTGTGACCTCCCTATTCACGGGACTAAACTTTTGAAAAAAATTGACATCTTCACCGGTTTTCACGGTGAGGCCACGTCTATTCAATGAGACTTGGCAGTGCTCTAGGAGCTACAGGGTGACGTCAACCACCCAGGCTTGTCTTCCTAATCACACGTCTGATGTGGTCAGTAAGCCATCTATTGAAAACAACGACATACCAAGAAGGTCTGTCACTGGTTTGGGAACAATTCGGGCAACGTCCTGCAGACTACAAGGAAGTGCTGTGCTGTAGAGAAGAGAATGAAGAAATGTAAACACGTTTGTTTTTTTCGTAAGTAGCGGTATTGTTTGTTTTTGTCAAAATGAAAAATGGAGCAATTTGTGGAAGCCTGCGCCTATCAGAAGAGCTTTTAAACGCTGCCACTTACCAATGGTGAACGTCTGTCAGTGTGGTGAGGCGTGCTTAGAAAGTTCTAAGTGCATTTGAGATGCATACCTGAGAGGAACTTGACACAAAGTTGGGTTTTGGAGCCTAATTACTATTTTGCATTGGGTTGTTACCAAGTATTATATTCTGAAATGTGTGTTATGGCAATGATTGCATGCGGCAAATGACTTCCGAATGCGATTGCTGTAAATGCATGGTGTAATGTGATTCTATACCTCAAGGTGACTTTCACAGTTGAAGAAGTATGCAGGTATCTTGGGGAGCCGGTCTGTAAGCAGGGTGAAGGGGAAGAACATAAGTGGTTAGTATGTTGTTGGAGTACGTAAGGACACAATGCCTGTGAGGCACCTATGGTGCATTGGAGTACGTAAGCCTTAATGCATGTGATGCTGATGAGGAGTGTTGGAGCATGAAAACACAACGACTGTGATGCTATAGAGGTGCATTGGCGCACATAATAAAGCATTGGCTGCGATGCTGTCGTGGTGTGTTGGGGCTTGTAAGCACGCGATGGCTGTGTGCTGTTGTAGGGTGGAGGCAGGAGTGACAACTGATAAGTAGCCTGAGATGGGGATACATGCTTATGGTGGGGCATCATTTACCTACATTTTATCTTGATCTGTAACCTGGCTTCATAAATAAGCTACCTACGCCAATTCAGGAGTCTGCACTTCTTTCTGGAATTCTACACTGGCAACAAGGACGGGACTAAACTTTTGAAAAAAATTGACATCTTCACCGGAAGCCTAGCAGAGAGTGGCGTGAAAGAAAACTGCCCCGGGTTATCGGGCATAGTCACCCCTTTGAACCAGCCCCTCTCCCAGGCATAGAGTGCAGTTATAACGGGCTTCGACTACTACTTCATGCAACACACTATCTGCTGAGCGTCCTCTCGCCTCCCCCTTCCCTCTGCCCTCCTCCGTCACGCTCTCGCCCCCCCCCCCCTCTGCTGCAGCTCTCCTCCGTCGTGCTCTGCCGCTCCCCGGCCACCACCCCTCCCTCCCGCCTCCTTAAAATTATGTTGTGACCTCCCTATTCACGGTGCAACGCTGACCTCCACCCCGTGCAGAACTCTTGTCTGCGTATAGGTATTTATTGCAGCAAGAGAGATGGTTCACACGCCTGTCCTGCAAGCCTAGCAGAGAGTGGCGTGAAAGAAAACTGCCCCGGGTTATCGGGCATAGTCACCCCTTTGAACCAGCCCCTCTCCCAGGCATAGAGTGCAGTTATAACAGGCTTCGACTACTACGTCATGCAACACACTATCTGCTGAGCGTCACCCGAGTGAGAGGCCCCCCTCCTTACTTTCGCCGTTCCATTTACCTCAGGGGACGTGCGTACACCGATATCCAATTACGCAGCCCCCTGAAATAATCTTCTGAATGGCTGGCATTCTGGTCACCATGTTGACTTTCTCGTAGTTTTGGAAAATATTTCGTGATTTGATATTCCGCGTTTATAGTGAGAAGCTGTCACTTCTAGTGATGTACTTTTAGGGGATAGTAACTGGGCGTATTTGTGACACCCTCTCATCAATATTTGGGGCATATCAGAGGACCTACGTATTTATTAGGCACATCACCATTAGCAACCACGAGTTGTTGTTTGGTGGCAGCGTCAGCTTTAGTATACAGTGGGTAATATTTTATAAATTGCGATTGTTCCTTACAGAAGAATCGTCTATCCAGGAGTGGAGCGTGAGCCTCTCTTATGCCGCAAGAGATTTGCCCTCCTCTGCCTCTCGCATAGTGGGTGGAGGACTTGGTCCTCCAGTTCTATAATAATGCCATTACTGACTGCAATGACGTAATCGGAAGGCATGCAGATATGCAGCAGGGTTGTGTAAGCGGGGGCTAGCACAAGTAGCTTTGCCCGCATTTTGGGCAAACCCAGCAAATGCAAAGACTTTGTTTGTGAATAGCTCATTGGTTTATGTTACAGCAATGCTTGTAGTATGTTTCTTATTCTCTGTCCTTTAGGGAAGGAGATGTGTTATGTCTTAGGGCTTTCTCCCTTTCCCTTCGCGAGCTGTTCTCCCTGCGCGCGATCGGTATGACATCAGCTGGAATGTTGCCAGCTGAGTGTTCTATAATGACAGTTGACAACAGTTACTCAGAGTTGACTTAGCTTCTGTTCCAAGCACACTTGCATGTGGTGTGTTGTCACTTCAAATAATAAATATCTTAACGCTACATCTGGTTCCCGGAGTATTCTTTACAGCGGGGTAGACTAGTCGAATCTTTCATCAACCACAGTACCTGTACAGTTAAGGGTTGAGCGAGATGTAAATCACAGAGAGATCTTTGGATAAGGTGCTTAATTCATTTAGAGGAATGTTTAGGAGATTAAATTAGTGAACACGCAAGACCTGACTGACACCATTGAGTCAATCAGGTGATATTGCAAGTCAACAATTCTGGAGGTTCTGCAGATTGTGTTGATTCTTTGGATTTCCACTAATCCGTGCTTTAAATAGAAAAAAATAAGTGCAGGTACTCACCAAAAGGAGCAGTGGGCGGAGTTTAGGGCGGGCTAAGGGGGAACAAGGGGCGGGGTTAGCTTTTTGACCGTGCCAAGGTGTATGCACGAAATCTGCATGCATTTTATCAACCGCCTAAGGATTACATGCTGCTTCAGCCTGCCTTCAATCGAACCGGTGGCCTACAGCCCACTGAGCCATCTGTCCAGTAGTGGTACTCTTTTGTAACATGCACACGTCACTTTTCTCTTGTAACATACTGTTTGCTACCTCTAACATTTTGTTTGCTTTAGATACTTGCGCAAGTGCCACCATTGCCTCATGTAACATTTGTTCTTGTGCTGGAGTGTCTGTCATTTATTGCAGTACTAATACCTCTACTTGTACTTTGTATGCTTTTGTAACCTGCACACATCACTTTTTCCTCCTGTAATGTATTGTTTGCTACCTCTTGTATTTTGTTTGTTCACAATTGTCACTTTTGCCTCATGTAACTTAACCTTTGCTTTTGTAATTTGTTCACTTGTAATTTTCTCCTCATGTATCATTACTGTTCCTATTATGAAGCGCTCTGACACCTTCGGATAAAGTCTGCGCTATGTAAAAACGCATAAAATAAATAAACAAGTCTCTCCTGGAATATTTGTAAACCGGAGTTAGGGCCAGAGCTGACAATGTCTGTACTGGAGAACCAGGTGATGATCTCCACATTTTTGATTGGTCTTAAGGTCTGTCCAAGGTCGATGAAATAGGAATCGGCGAGTGTGGAAGTGTGCAAGAAAGCAATTCAGATGCTGGGCGACTGTAAAAGCCTTCCCATACCTTCTTTTGTTATGTCCTGAATAGTGCCTCCCACCGCCACCCATTAGATGTTACAGCCCCCTCTTTGCGCCTACTGTGAAAGATCTCTGGCTAAGCAAATGACTCAGCAGACACACCCCAGCTCTGATTTACAAAGCAGCTCACGCTGTGTCCTGGTGACGAGGTCCATTGATTGATTCCATGCAGTGCTTGAAAGGTGATGCCATAGTATAACTTGAGGGATAAAGGGAGCGCGCTGCCTCGGTTAATGATCCCCATGAGTACCGGTACTCTCTCTCTTCTAGAAAAAAGTGCCGGTACTCAAGGGGAGAAAATGAAGAAGTGCCAGTACTCAGTACCGGCCCATTTAAAGCACTGCCACTAATTAAGACACAGCCACAACGTAGTAACTCATTGTTATATGGAGCAACCCACCGCAACCTAAATAATGATGGTCTAGACAGGCAAATGTGGTACCAAACTGCCACCCTCTTCGAAAACGTTGTTAATGCTTACGCACCAAAAGCCATGCAATCCATGCCTTGGTGCTACACTTGTTCAAAATGGTGAGGCCGGCCACTGACAAGAAGAACGCATCTCTCCCAGTCACACTTTTTTCTTTTTAAAACAAATCATTTAAGACCGTGGGTCCAATTGAACGGGGCCAGGTATAACTTCTACGACACGCCGATTCGTTAAATGAAAGCACAGCACTGAGCAGGAGCCATGGGGTTACCGGGTTACTATTGTTTATGTGTTTATTTAATGTTGCAGTTTTATATAGCGCTAACTCGACCCGAAGGTACTGGAGCGCTTTGCATGAGCACCAGTTACGCTACACAGGTGCACATTCATTTTTGGCAGGCAAGGAGAGATTAAGTGGTTTTCCCAGAATTAAAGGATGTTGAGCCGACGCCAAGGCTGGAACCTGTTTCCCCAGGTCCAAAGTCAGCAGCTCTGGTATTAAGTAGATTTTACAGCACAGTAACTGTAGCACACAGCTTTTTATGTGGGCAGGGAGGGTTCTGGGGGACTCTTTGAAGAAGCATATCACAAACCAAACCCCAGGGCGCTCATTGCTGAACGTTTCATCCCCAATTTCCCGGCATCCATATGGCCACGCACAGTGATAACATATTAGAAACCTCCACACCCTTCCAGCCCAATGCATCTTATCGAACGAAGCAATGTTACCTGGTACAGCCATTACAAGTCCCCCCTATTCTACTGCAGGATTTGTGTAGCTCGTTGCCCGCTCCACAACTTCAAAACTTCCCCCAAACAAACGTCTTACGCCCTGGAGAAGCAAGCCGCTCGCGCTCTCTAGCCGGTGTTATTTTGGTGGCGCACCGGATCGTACCATTGCAGTTGCAGGGGAGCTTTGTGTCGTCTCCCTAATACAGCTCGGTGGCCTCCGTGGACTGCGGTCACACCACTCACTGTCTGCAGTACGGGATTTTAGCTAACTCTGGAATGCAGAAAAAGGGTCACTATCCCCCGACTCTACCATCTACTAGTTTTTTTTGTTTACGTAGCACGGATCCCCCCCCCCCCCCCCCCCTAGCCTCCTGTGGAATGGTTCGAACTGATCTCCAACAAGGAAGCGTCAGGCGTCTAGAGTGTGCAAACGCGATTGTTTTAACGGGACCGCTGGAACACGTAGTTTGCATAACCTTGTCTGTGGGCGCGTTGAAAGCAGGACTGGTGGTGGCTGTTTAGCGGTGAAACATGAGCAACATTTATATCCAGGAGCCTCCTACGAACGGGAAGGTAAAGATGGGGGACTGTAAACACTGATGCACCAGCGAACAGCACGAAGCGCTGCGCGGTACCGTGTGACTGAGCGAGAGCATAATACTAAGCAGGCACTCCAAGGAAGGCAGTTGAGCCCAACGAGGGAGATTTATCACTGTTATGTATAGTCCAGTTGTGTCCACCCCAGGACACCGTATATGTTGCATGCGTCGAAGTCCTTTACAATCACCTGGGTACACGAAGACCGAAGCAGGCACATTTTTCACATGTACACCCGCCACGGTGCGGGGGCGTGCGTTTAACTCTCGCACAGCTTCATGCCTTAAAGCCGCGATCGTCACGTGTGAGACTATTAGCCAGTGCGTTTAAGATAAAAAAAAATAACATAGGATCTTTTGATCACTGATAATTAAAGACCTATTGGAAGTAATGTAACAATGTCTGTAATTAATGTGCAGTAGGCTGAAAACGAGATAGCAAAGGTGTTGTTAAACAAGACATGGAACCACGTAGGGACCTATATCTTGGTGATGGAGGCTTGCCATTGATGGCTACAACCCAGGTTACCCCGCTTACCATGTATACAACGACCTTCTTCCAGTCATTATGCAATTAGAGACCTAAAAAGGGACCAGTCATTGTTGTAGAACGATGATGGACACAGGTGGTGGAAAGAAAGACCTTTATTACAGTGATCGAAGTGGGGACAAATAAGTAGGGGAACTGTGGGCGTTGACTCAGGGGGTGGGAATAAGCAGAGGATTGGATTAGTGGGCGGAGTCGGAGGAGTGGCTAAAAATAGCAAAACACACCAATTTTTAGTGCATTTGACATTTCACTGACCAGTTACAGCTTATAACGTTATTTAATTCAAACAATAGATACACATGTTTATTTGAGGTTTAATATATACGTTGTTTATATTTAATTCATTTACAATGTGGGACATGTTTCCAATCACAGAATATTCCAAATATGCTTATAAGTGTAATCATAAGCCATTTGTCTCCGAGCCATGCAGTTTCTTTCATTGGCACTTCTCCTCCCTTTTTCAAACCACTTCTGAACATAAAATTCAGGTTTAAATTCTATGACAGGAGGCCCCACGATGTTTATGAATTAAAACATTAAAGAAGACAGACGATTTATTGATATTCTGTTGCACATCATTCATTACACTAAAGCCCCGTTCACATTCAGTAGTTGAGGTACAAAAGGTGTTTATAATGTACACCAATGGTTTCAGGCTTTCAGGGATGCAATTTTTATTTTGTTTGTACTCTCTGAAACCAAGGATGTACTGCCTAGTATCAAATACAGCGGAAGTAGCTGTACGTGTTTTCTGTAGCATGAGATTAGTTAAACGTCCAACAATGGAGTAGGGCTTCCTTTAGAGTTTAAAGGAAGCCTTACTCCATTGTTGGACGTTTAACTAATCTCATGCTACAGAAAACACGTACAACTACTTCCGCTGTGGGATAAAATACTATAGATTGATATTAACAGAATACCTTTTACCGTAACACGATGCTGAACAAAATGTTTTCAGAAACACGTGCTGCTGTACTTATCGTGCCAAATTAAAAGGTTTGATTGGGCAGTGGTCATAGGGTGAGAGGTCATGGAAAAAGACTAAGAACCAGTAGAGGGGATGGTCAGGTCAGTGAACACTGCACCCCGGGCAGGCTCAGATATAAGGGGAGAGAAGCAGAATAGGCTGGCGAACATAGAGGGTTAATGCAGCCGCCACCCATTAAAGGAACACAAACAAAATACCCAAATAAAATAATGAATAAACAAAGTACTCCGTGAAAGAACAATGGCATTATGCAGCATCCATGTTCTTTCAGTGCTGTAAGATTATGACTGTGCACACAGCAGGCAGATGCCTCATTTTCGCATTGGAAATAAAATTCAGGGGCTTGGTTTACAACCGAGTGATGATGAAAATCCATTGATTTTTGGAGTTAGTAGTAATTCCTTTGCTGAATAATTCTCTGCTGGAGAATGTGATGGCAACATTTCTTCTGTCACTGGGATAGTATGGTAGAAGTCAGTCTGTTTGAGGATTGCCCCAAATGGTGAGCCCCCTGGGGCAGGATGTACCACTTCCTACTCAACCCAGGGGGTTTTCCATCGCCACCTGACTCTAATTCTGTCCCCTGGCATGGTGGCCCCACAGTACATAACCTTGCCACCACCATTACTCATCATTGTAACAATTCTTCTCATACTCACACAGCTGACACAATCCACACCAGTCACATTACTCACCCACCCACACCGATGAAATCAGTCTATTCTCTCATACAATGACATCATCCAATGACGTCACAAAATGCCCTTTCGCTTGTGTCCTATTTTTACTCTGCCCACATCATTTGCACTACTTACACAGCTCAACCTGATTACCCCTCTGCGTCATAATGCTCACACACTCCTCCCTTATCATTCATGCAGCGCAGAGTGATTCACACACGATTTATAATTAATACACAATCCTCTGTGCCACCATGCCCACCAAGCCCTCTCTTTGGCCTGTGACTGTCATGCCCTACAATCCCTGACACCATTCCATAGGATTTCAAAGGCGTCATCTGTTAATAGCATTGTTGAAATAATGCAGACTGAAAATCCTGCCATCTTTTAGAGTGAACCATGGAACTTGTAAATGACATATAAAAGGGATGCATAGCATGGTCTGTAGAGACTTGGGCTGGGGTGTGCAAATAAACAAACACGCCATAGAAGATATACACAGGCACTGGTAGAAGTGAAGAAGGATTATACCAACATCGGTTCAGTGATTTAGAAAACTCAACTGAGAAATGCAAATTTACAGACACAAACTTTAACATAGAGGCAGTGTAAATAGAACTATGTTGGAAGACAATACCAAATTATCTGTCAGTGTTCACTGAATTATGCAGGAAGAATAGAAGCGAATCATGAAACATGTATGAATAAACACACATTTTGTGGCACATTATGTGGTTAAATTATCCATTCCTTATCCTGCTTCAATGCACATAGATCGTGATGCAAAATGGCATTATCTTGTGTAAAGGGAGAGAAACAATTTTATTAAAACTGCCCTCTCTACTGGACAGAATACATTTGTTTTGGTCAACATTAAGTATCCGAAATTGCACACAGGGGAATACAGACATGGAAACAAAAATAGCTTTTAATAAATGAAGTTTGTCATAATTCTGTACACCCCAATTATTTGTGAAATATCGGGTTTTTTGCCTTTACATCCTTGTGCTTGTAGAAGCACTGCTTTCAAAGAAGAACCAACCTTACATATTGTAATGCAAGCACTCCACAAAGGGGACCATAAGATGCAACACACTAGACATTAAAAAGAAAGGCGAAGTTTTGACATCCGCCTTGAAATAATCGCTTCTTTCAGAATGCTGCGATCTTTTATGACAAATTCTCAAACAGGAAGAGAGTAATTTCCAGGAGAGGCTGGTGGGGCTGGGTCAGCTTTTCAGTGGCTGGCTGGAGAGCAGATTTATAGCAAGTCACAGAGTCCCCCAGGTGACGTCCGTCAGTCTGCTTGACACCAGAGAATTTAGGCCCAGATCCTTTTACTGGGGTGAATGTATGACATTCTTCTACATTCTGTCCATCAACTGTGTTTTTTGCAATTTTCACCCCGAGTGGGCTGGGTATGCTCAGACGTGAGTCCCAGGCTCTCCACACCACTGGAGTCATGCTATCCAGGCTGATGAAGGCTGATAGCCAGAAACCGGTCCTTGGATGCTTGATTCCGGTCTGGGAAAGACATGGCTTGGTAGTTCGGACTGGACTGTTCCCATGAGGCACAGGGTCAGAGCTGATTTGCATTTAGCCAGTGTCTAACCCAGGGTGGTGTGGAGTGCAAAACAACGATGGATTTAGGCCCAGATCCTTGTACTGGGGTGAATGTATGACATTGTTCTACATTCTGTCCATCAACTGTGTTTTTTGCACCAGAGAATCATTGTCACAGGTCACAGTGGGGGCTGGCAGCGTTGTGAGGTGTGAATCACGGGCTCACAGTAGCCGCAGGGCCATCAGAGTAGCTGTTTTCGCACCATGCTACACTGATGGCCCTTTCAGTCTCACTTTGCAGGCCCATTAGACACAGCGGGGAAGGGGAGGAGGTCGGGCGCACTGCAGAGGCCTTCTGAATATTCACATTGCACCACTCATGCGGAAAAAAAAGGTGTACTTACTTTTAAAGTATGGCAATTTTACAGTCCCCGGTACGCTCTTTCAAAAGTAAGAAGTAGGGGAACAGACTAACATAATTTTAAGAAGTAGGGGCACGCCGTACCCTTTCGTCCCCGCCCACTTCTAACGCTGCTTTATTAAGATTAAAAATAAGGGCTCACGAGAACCCAGAAGAAATGAAGGAGCGATCCGGACAGAGCGGAAGGGCATCTGCCGGGCACCTCGGGTGACGTCACACAAATACTCTCTGAACATTCGGAGATGACACTTGGTGACATAGTACAATAAACATGGAAAACATACTTCACTTGTTTAACAGAAAGATAATGATAGGCTAGTACATTCTCAACTTCTTCCTTTCCCACAATGCAAAAGAGCACATAAAATAAAGTCATTCGAACACTTAATCCTCAAAACGCTTTGGCATCCTGATTTCCCTTCCAGACCTAGTTTGTGAGAACATGGTATTAGACCTGTTGTTGCAAGTGTTGTGATCATCCCTGTATTCTTCCCTGCAACTGGAATTAGTTTGTTTACTTGCGCAGGGGACTACCTCAACAACTGTATTCTCCTCAGCCTTTCTCATTTCTCTCTCGCCTTCATTCGTAGACATGTTTAAGCTTCCACTTAAGTCCAGATAACTTTGGTTACCTGACTTATCTTCCCATTCAAGTATACTCTCGTCAGGGCTTCCATCTCATTCAAACTTCCCTCCCATTATAATCTTTTCTTGCCCTTTCTTCAATTTGACTACATCATCTTTGCTACGCCAAACTTTCCCTTCTATACAAACAGCACCCCTGAATGCTTCACGCACACAAACAGGATCACTAAAGACTGATTCTCCCTTTGCTACCTTGAATGTTTTTTTTACCAATACCCAATCACCTCGTTCTATTTCCTTTTCTTTAGCTTTGTTAATCGTGTCAGAATATCTTTTGGTTTTCTCCTGCTTGGAAACAATACACTCACTGACTCTGAGTGCGTTATCCCTTATTTCATCTGGTGTCACATTATCTTTGTACCACTTGTTGAATTTGGGGGTAAGCTCATTGTTGCATTTTCTACCCCTCATCAAGTAAAATGGTGTGTGTTTAGTTGCATCGTTTGGTGTGTTATTATATGTGTTTATCTTTTCTCGTATGAATTCTTTGACATTTAATTTAGATGCCACCGCTAGCTGGATGCCCTCTTTTATACACTTATTCATTCTCTCCACCTGTCCATTACTTTTAAGACTATATAATGGCGTCTTTTCTTGCTTAATGCCTACGTCCTCTAAAAACTGTCATCTGTTTAGACACAAGTTGTGTACCATTGTCATATACAATGATTTTTTGTTGCCCCTCCATTGCAAAAGTTTTCTTAAGGAATTGTATTACATGTTCTGTGGTCACTATGCACAAACTTATAATGCACCCACTACGAATAATAATCAGTCAGTACAATTATATACTTGCAATCATCATGTAACACATTAAACGGTCCAGCAAAATCTATTGCAACTTTCGACCAAGGTCCATTTGGTATCTCTACCATCTGTAACTCCCCTTTGCTAACTTTCCAATGCTTGTCGGCTTTTAGACATTGTTCGCATTTGTCGATGTAGTTGCTTACATCGCTGTCCATTCCTGGCTACCAGTAGTGCATTCTCAAAATGCTTTTAGTGGCGCTGCTACCTGGATGACCTTTGTGAGCCAGTTTTATTAGTTTTAATCTTAATTTTGCAGGTGGCATGAACAGGTCACATCTTTTCAAGAATCCGCTTTCTATGGTTAGTTCATCACTTATTTGTTGGAAGCTTTTCAATTCATTTTGCAGATTTCTGATGGGAGGCCATTTCGTTTTTAAGAGATTCATCACTTTTTCCATTATAATGTCCTCCTTTTGGCAGTTTAACCATTCCTCTTCCTTTATTGATCCACTACACATCGCGGTGCCATCTATCAAAGCTACCACACACTCCGTATCGTCTAGTGATTTTCAGCTTGATCACTCACAGGTAGGCGTGATAAACAGTCAGCTCTGCAGTTCTGTCCTCCTTTTATGTGCCGTATACTAAAGGTATACTCTTGTAACTTGGATAATAGTCTTATTAATCTTGAGCTTGCCTTACCATTACCACGACCTTTCCCATCCATAATATACACCAAAGGTTTGTGGTCCATAACTATCTCGAATTCCTTGCCCCATAGATAGTTTGTTAATTTCTGCACTGCCCAAACACATGCGAGGGTCTCGCGTTTGATGGTACTGCAGTTTTCTTCTGTCTTATTTAACCTTCTGGATATGAATACAATGGTATTCTCTTTCTTTCCTTGAAGTTGGCAGAACACTGCACCTATGCCTTTTGCGCTAGCATCCACCGTGATAACATTTTTCAATTCTGGGTCATAAGGTTTCAAAGCTGGTGCTTCTGAAATATCTTTTTATGGTGTTGAAAGCATGGCTTTGTTCATCAGTCCACAGATAACTCACATTTTTACGTAGCAGTTTCATCAACGGCTCAACCTTGCTTGCATATTCTTGTATGAACTTAGAGTAATATTCGCTTAGGCCCAAGAATGCCTTCAAGGTATCTTTGTCGTTTGGTTTTGGGGCATCTCTTATTGCTTCCATTAGATCGTCTTTAGGTGTTATCCCTTCTGAGGTTAAGACATGGCCTAAGTATTCAATTTTGTTTTCCATGAACTTACACTTGTCTTTAGAGACTGTCATTCCTCTGTTTCCTAATACTTCCAACACCTTACTAAGTATTTCAAGATGTTCTTGCTTGGTTTTGGAGTGTATCAGGATGTCATCCTGGAATGCCTCAACACCTTTTATCTCTCAGAATAAGATATCCATTAATTTTTGGAATACTCCAGACGAGGAGGCAAGGCCAAATGGCAGTCTGATGTACCTGTACGCATCAAATGGTGTTATGAAAGCGGTTAATTTTTTGGACTCTTCCGTTAAACACACCTGATGGTGTGCTGCTTTTAAGTCTGTTAAGGTAAAGTACCTTGAACCCGCGATAGATTGTAGGATTTCCTGTATTCTTGGAAGCGGATGACCGTTTATGAGAATGCTCTTGTTCAGCGACCTGAGATCCACACATAATCTTATTTCACCTGTTTTCTTTTTTTTTTTTAGAAACCACAATCGCTGACACCCACTCAGACGCATCTGTTTCCTCAATCACCCCTTCCTTGCTTAATTTTTCGAGTACTTTTTTCAACTCACTTTTGACTGATAATGGTACGGTTCTTACTTTATGTTTAACAGGCTCTGCACCTTCTTTTAACTTTATTTCGTGCGTAAATCCTTTTACACATCCTATCTCATTTTTGAAAACTTCTTCATGCATTTCCAATACTTTTCCCAATCCTTCCTGATTTTCCTCTAAACATATATTGTTCACAAACTCCTCTTTTAGTATTATTGGATCTTTAGCTCCTCGCTGCAAAATCACTCATAACTTCGCCAGGTCTTTCCAGCCCACCAAAATTCTACCTCTCTCTGCGACATAAATTTTGGCGTTAATTACCCTTCCTTTGAACGTAAGAGTGTCGCAAAAATATCCAACCATATCTATATCCTGCCTTTGGGTTTATATCTGTTTCATTCAATCCTACATTTTGCCATTTTTCCTCAAACATTTTGTCAGGGATGATTGTTATTGGGGACCCAGAATCCGCTGTGAATTGAAACTCAACATCTCCAATCATTACTGTACCTATGGGTCCATTTATTTTGCCATCAGCAATTTCAACAGATAATACAATATTGGCATACATTTCTTCATCATAATCACCTACAGCATTTACTTTTACATTCCCTGTTGTTTTCTTTGTTTTGCACAAAGTAGAGTAGTGACTACATTTTATGCATCTCATGCACTTCTTACCAAGAGCTGGGCATGTCTTACAGTCTGCTAAATGCTCCTGTGATCCGCATCTGAAACAACTCAAATTCCTTCCTCCTACCTTTTTGTCACTCCAACTTCTTTCATAGCCTTTATGTTCTACTTGTACAAGATAATTCTTTTGTGGATATCAGTGACCTTTCTATTCCTTTAGCAATGTCCACTACTTCCTGCAGTGTGGGATTCCTACATGCTAATAACCTCTCCTGTACTTTCTTAGAATAACAGTAGAATACCACTTGGTCTCTTATATATGTATCTGTCATTTCTTCAAATTCGCCATCTTTTGCTAAAACACGTAAACATGCTATGTATTCTCCTTCTTCTTTTTGCTTTATCAATGCGAATTTGTGCCCTCCTACCATAATATTACTTTCTTCTGCATATTTTTCTCAAGTCTTTTAATAGCCTTTTGGTACTCATTTAGCGGGATGAAAACCCCTGGTGGGCTTTCATACTCCGGCAAGCTGTCAAATACTTCTTGTCCTGCTTTTCCTAGAAGACCAAATAGAAGCGCTTTTTTCCTTTCTGCATCCTTTGCCATCAATTGACACTATGTAATTTTCAAATGCTCTCAACCAACTCTTCCACTTCATAACTGGTTTTCTAGGTTCCTCAAGAAAAAGCGCTGGCACACATATGTTATTACTTTGTGCCATATTTACTTTACTGTTTTTATTATTTCTTTTATTTTTCCTTATTATAATTGAATTCAGCACGAGGTGTTCACTTCCTTTTATATACTTTCTTCTCTGAACATGTTTATTACTTTTCTTTTATGGTTAGAGTTAATCCTCCCTCATGTAATGTTTATCTGTTCAGGCTAGCTTCCCTTTTTGGCTTTCCTCACATCACGCTTTGGCTTGGTATTGTCCTTTAAATGCGCTCTGTTAAGTCCTTTGCTTCCTTCCTACGCCTAGCGGTATGCGTGTAAATTCACTTTCTATTTTTGAGCACACATGCTGCTTACATTTCCTTCTTATTTTCCATCCTCATGTAGCTTCCTGCGCGCTATATTCCTGTCAGGTAATTCTTTTAGTTATTCAAAATGGCTGCACGAACACTGCTACGGATGACGTTTATTGCTCTACTCCAATAGACACTTAGAGTGCGAGCTTACGTCGTTCCCGATATGCATCACGCGTGTTTCCTGACTGGATCTCTTCGCGCGGCTACACTGTCAACGTCACAGCGTGCAATGTTTTTTTTTTTCTCTTTAACTTACTTCGCTTCAATTCTTCTTCCATGCATTACCGAGTTCACCGCAGGTTTTCTTTTATCCGTCATGCGTGTGTAGCGTTACTTTCGCCAAGGATGTCCGTGAGCCCTCTTCTGTTACCCTCATTGCCAAATTTTTGTAGAACGATGATGGAGACAGGTGGTGGAAAGAAAGACCTTTATTAAGATTCAAAATAAGGGCTCACGAGAAACCAGAAGAAATGAAGGAGTGATCCGGACAGAGCAGAACGGCATCTGCCGGGCACCCCGGGTGACGTCACACAAATACTCTCCGAACATTCGGAGATGACACTTGGTGACGTAGTACAATAAACATGGAAAACATACTTCACTTGTTTAACAGAAAGATAATGATATGCTAGTACATTCTCAACAGTCATGCATATTCATATTTCGATATACCATATCCATAATGTTAGAAAAGTATCCGGTTATGATAATCATGAAGCAGAGAAGATAATTTTCTTCAATGACCTTTATTCAAGGAAACTCTGAGTGATTCATTCCCAGCTTACAAGTACAATGACCACCAACGGAAAACTGATTACCTCCAAACCGTAGCATACAATCAAAACATAACAAGAATATTCAGAGTGAGACAGTCATAAACTGCAACAGGAATACCATGCTCATGAGAGCCCCGCTCCATATACACGACACATCTCCCCCCCTTTAAAAAAAAAAAAAACACTAATAAAAAAAAAAGTTAATTCATGACAAAGTCCTTGAACCTCCCAGGAGGACGATGATCTCGCATCCTACTGGTAGGTAAACGTTTGTAGATAAAGTGAGGTGAATCATGGTTAACTGGGATATTACTGTGCTCCACATCTAAGAACACATTGCTGTAGGAATGGGTGGCTTTAAAACACCTTTGAACTAAGAAATTTTGTTAAGATTCCATACACTTCCATCCTCGACTCTGACAGCATTTCTGGAAACTTTGATGAATCTTTTTTGGGACTGACCAAACAGGAAAACCCATGGCAACCCCCTCTTCTTTTTTTATGCGAATTAGATCATCAATCACAATTCCTTGTTTACTCGCAGTACCCATTTTTCTTTCCATGACCAGTTTCATTTTTTTCTTGTAAGCTTTAACCTATCCGTGGAACTAATTCATAATCTACATTAGTGAGATTTTATCTTCACCTATTTTTTTTTTTAAACCACCAAGGGGCACCTTTAGTACTTAGTTTGTGTCCTCTTAGAAGTTCAAATGGACTAACTAAAGTAACAGAGTTTGGTGAAGTCCTGTATGCCAACAACATGGATTGCAAAGCATTACACCAGTTAAGACCCCCTTTAATTGATAATTGGATACCTTCTTTCACCACGCGGTTAAAACGCTCAACTTGACCATTGGCCTCAGGATGGAAAGCAACTATTCTCCTATGGGTAATTCCACACTTCTCAGGAAAACATTCCATTTCCTTACTAATAAATTGTGGTCTGTAGTCTGTGACAATTTCATGGGGAATGCCTTCTCTACAAAAAATATCATCATGAAATTCTGACATTTAGTGAAGTGACCTCCTTAACCATCTTGACTTCTAGCCATTTCGAATAGTAGTCAATAAAAACAATGCCAAAACTTTCATGTTTGGGTAAAACATGAAATGGACGAATAATATCCGAACCCAGTTTTCGCAATGGGCCAGGAGAAAAATCCACAGGCTGAGGCTCGGGACGTACAACAGCAGCTGACTTATCACTGTCCGAGCATTTTGCACACATGCACACGAAATGGTCAACTCATACATCTATACCAGGCTACCAAAACATTTCTCTGATCCATCTCCTGGTGAAAGAAATGTCTAAATGTCCTTCATGTGCCATTTCCACAATAGTATTTCTCGGGTAGATAAGAGGAATAATTGTATCACCTCTCATAATTAAACCATTCTCAACTGCCAATTTATCATGAACCTTGAAATAGCTCATCATGTCTCCTGATAGTTTTCTCTGTTCAGGCCATCCTTGTACTTTGTGCTTTTTGACTTTATTTAACTCAACATCTTTTGTCATTTCTAGAAGCCACACATCTTCACAAAATGTAGTTTGTTCACCATGCAAAAAATCGACATCACGCGTGGTGAATGCTTCTTCACAGTCAACCTCATGACTCTCTTCCTCACTAACTATAGTGTAGTGTAGTTCCTATATCCCTAATAGGCTCTGTGCATTGGAAAAATATACACTATAGTTTTGACATAGAACTGAAGTCAGTATGTCTTTATCGAGTACATTAAACTTAATTACTTGTGTGTGCCAGCTAACTCAGAGGCCACTAGAAACTTTCTCAAATGAACAAGAAGGGATTAGTCTCTGACAACCGCATAAAACATGACAACTTTGTTTCCCTTAGAGTCGGAACAATATCTTCAGAGTTGTGGAAACAATAGATTGATAAACCGTTTCACTCAGTCAATCGTGCATGCTTCGTTTCTACAGAGTTTGCACAGAAATAGAGACCGGCGTTTCAAACAAAAAGGGTTTATTGAACAGTCCTCTTTCTCATGCAAGAGATATGAACTGCTACAATTGTAAGACAGAATGCGAAGTATAGTGCGTACAGCATTAACAGTAATATAAAATAATACTGTAATAGCATGGTCTGTAGCTATGACATATATAAAAATACATACATAAATAACAGAGGCTAAAATACTCAACTGGTTCTTCTAAAATAATCCTACTCCAGTGTACCAACCTACGTCTAGTACAAGGGAAGAAGTAGGTGCTGTCTCAGCATAAGTTTAGTTTGGCCAAGGCTTGCCAGTGGTTTCTCTAGGTTCTAATCAGCTCCAAACCTTAGAATGAGAGAGGTTGGTATCTCTTTCCCAGGTCTCGATTTTCTACCACGCCGCAAGGGGAGTCAGAAACACTGGAGCTGGATTCTCGGCAAGGAGGATGACAGCATCTGGTCAGTGCGTGAGTTGGGGACTGGGCTTCCTTCGGGACTTGCTGTGGCGAGCCGCGTGCAAGTAGGTAGTCAAACCGCAACTTGCCTTGCCATAACAAGTGAAGGCATATTTCTACCTTGAAGGTGTTTAGGAATGCCGGTATTGACGTAAAAGTCGGGCATATGAACATCATGAATGAACCCCTAAGGAATAGATGTTCATGCATAATAAATGAGTTCTTGGAGAAATCAATATCCAGGCAAGGGGAAGTCCCTAAAGCTTAAGAGTCTGGTTTTCCAAGAATTTGTTGTGACGTAGGTGAACGGATGCAAGTAGCCATGCCTGTATTTGGTTGGTATGAGCTATGCCTAAATAAGAGCTGGATTTCTATGCCTATATAAGGGCAATATGAACTGTACCTATATAAGGGCATGAATCGGGAAATTCATACGGAATCTAAATCGATACACAATAATGGGTAATCTGGACATGCAATCTGCGTGTATATTAGCCTTCCCCTGTACATAACCTATCTGGAACTGGAAAGATTGCAACCTTGAAGCTAACCTAGCAATGCCTGCAGACATAGAACGTCCTCCGCCTGGAGACATCAGGAAAACAAGAGGTTTATGGTCCATTTTGAAAACAAATTTTATTTGACAAAAGCACATAGAGCGGAGCTCTGTAACCTAGAGGCTTCCGTAGTATCAATATACATTATCATGGCTTTGACACTTTTCTCATATAGAAATTAAAAAAATATTGAAAGGACTTGCAAATTATACAGAACAGAAGAAATAAAAGAACAAACGAAACCCCCCGCCCCCCACCCATCCACACTGTTAGCCAAGCAAAATCAAGTTGTACAGTCAGAGCATCAATCGTACGCCCGCTACAATACCTTACAAAAAGGATTCTATCCCACCTAATGTATATAGAATCATATAAAAATAAATAATAACCCCCAAAACAACAAGCATTGGAAATGCAATAGGTCTCGCAGCATTAGAGTTAGTGCTTTTAGAATTGTTTATGGGTTTTTTGTTGTAAATCTTTAGCATTTTTATTTCTTGTAGCCAATGCTAAAGAATTACAAATCAAAAAAGCCATAAACAATTGTAAAAGCTTTAACTAAAAATCCTCTGAGACCTATTGCACTGTGTGAGGGTGAGGTGTTGAGGGTGAGTGAGGGTGAGGGTGAGTGAGGGGTTGAGGGTGAGTGAGGGGTTGAGGGTGAGTGAGAGTGAGAGTGAGTGAGGGTGAGGGTGAGTGAGGGTGATTGTGAGTTAGGGTGAGGTGTTGAGGGTGGGTGAGGGTGAGGGGTTGAGGGTGAGTGATGATGAGTGAGGGTGAGTGAGGGGTTGAGGGTGAGTGAGGGTGAGTGAGGGTGAGTGAGGGTGAGTGAGGGTGAGTGAGGGTGAGTGAGAGTGAGTGAGGGTGAGTGGTTGAGGGTGAGGTGTTGAGGGTGAGGTGTTGAGGGTGAGGTGTTGAGGGTGAGGTGTTGAGGGTGAGGTGTTGAGGGTGAGGGGTTGAGGGTGAGTGAGTGTGAGTGAGTGAGGGTGAGGTGTTGAGGGTGAGTGAGTGAGGTTGAGGGGTTGAGAGTGAGTGAGGGTGAGGTGTTGAGGGTGAGGGGGTGAGGGGTTGAGGGTGAGGGCGAGTGAGGGTGAGGGGGTGAGGGGTTGAGGGGGTGAGGGTGAGGTGTTGAGGGTGAGTGAGTGAGGGTGAGGCTGAGGTGTAGAGTGTGAGTGAGAGTAAGAGTGAGGGTGATTGAGGGTTTCAGTGTTAGTGAGGGTGAGGGGTTGAGGGTGAGTAAGGGTGAGGGGTTGAGGGTGAGGGGTTGAGGGTGGGTGAGGGTGAGTGAGGGTGAGGGGTTGAGGGTGGGTGAGTGAGGGTGAGGGGTTGAGGGTGAGTGAGGGTGAGTGAGGGTGAGGGTGAGTGAGGGTGAGGGTGAGTGAGGGTGAGGGGGTGAGGGTGAGTGAGGGTGAGTGAGGGAGGGTGAGGGGTTGAGGGGGAGGGGTCGAGGGGGAGGGGTCGAGGGTGAGTGAGGGTGAGGGGTTGAGGGTGAGGGGTTGAGGGTGAGTGAGGTTGAGGGTGAGTGAGGGTGAGGGTGGGTGAGGGTGAGTGAGGGTGAGGGTGGGTGAGGGTGAGTGAGGGTGAGTGAGGGTGAGTGAGGGTGGGTGAGGGGTTGAGGGTGAGTGAGGGTGAGTGAGGGTGAGGGTGAGTGAGGGTGAGGGGTTGAGGGTGAGTGAGGGTGAGGGGTTGAGGGTGGGTGAGGGTGAGTGAGGGTGAGGGGTTGAGGGTGAGTGAGGGTGAGGGTGAGTGAGGGTGAGTGAGGGTGAGGGTGAGTGAGGGTGAGTGAGGGTGAGGGGGTGAGGGTGAGTGAGGGTGAGTGAGGGAGGGTGAGGGGTTGAGGGGGAGGGGTTGAGGGTGAGGGGTTGAGGGTGAGTGAGGGTGAGGGGTTGAGGGTGAGTGAGGGTGAGGGGTTGAGGGTGAGTGAGGGGTTGAGGGTGAGGGGTTGAGGGTGAGTGAGGGTGAGGTGTTGAGGGTGAGTGAGGGTGAGGGTGAGTGAGGGGTTGAGGGTGAGGGTGAGTGAGGGTGAGGGGTTGAGGATGAGGGGTTGAGGATGAGGGGTTGAGGATGAGGGGTTGAGGGTGAGGGGTTGAGGGTGAGTGAGGGTGGGTGAGGGGTTGAGGGTGAGTGAGGGTGAGTGAGGGTGAGGGTGAGTGAGGGTGAGGGGTTGAGGGTGAGTGAGGGTGAGGGGTTGAGGGTGGGTGAGGGTGAGTGAGGGTGAGGGGTTGAGGGTGAGTGAGGGTGAGGGTGAGTGAGGGTGAGGGTGAGTGAGGGTGAGGGTGAGTGAGGGTGAGTGAGGGTGAGGGGGTGAGGGTGAGTGAGGGTGAGTGAGGGAGGGTGAGGGGTTGAGGGGGAGGGGTTGAGGGTGAGGGGTTGAGGGTGAGTGAGGGTGAGGGGTTGAGGGTGAGTGAGGGTGAGGGGTTGAGGGTGAGTGAGGGGTTGAGGGTGAGGGGTTGAGGGTGAGTGAGGGTGAGGTGTTGAGGGTGAGTGAGGGTGAGGGTGAGTGAGGGGTTGAGGGTGAGGGTGAGTGAGGGTGAGGGGTTGAGGATGAGGGGTTGAGGATGAGGGGTTGAGGGTGAGGGGTTGAGGGTGAGTGAGGGGTTGAGGGTCGCTGCATCCCATCTTCCGTATTGGGGAACAAAGGAACGATCCGAGCAAGCTCCCTGTCGGGTCATTCTTAAACGCCCCTTTGAAAGCACGTCAGCGGCAGTGTTGAGCGCCAGAAGGATTCGCTTCAGGGAAGAAGAGCTGGCCGCTTTGTTTCGGCGACTGCAATCCAGGAATGTGAAGTCAGGCGAACTTGAAAAATAAAAGTCTGGAAAAATGAAATCTTTCTGCCCTAATTTCCCCCAAAAGAGCCTCCATTCGCCTTGGTCAGGTTTTACGTTGCACATCTGATAGAAATGCTGGATCGCCATTTACAGGGGCACGTCCTGCCTCTCCGCAGAAAGTACGTTTCTATTTCCAGGAAATAAGTGAGCGGCGCCAGACAGTGATGTCATCCAAGAAGTGCAACAGAGAAGCCACCACCACTGGATGCAGGATGCGTGCCTCGTAAAAGAAGCAACCTAACCCAAATCTGAGAGATCTAATACCGCATTAAAAAACAATGGCAAGTAAAAAAAACAAGCCATAATTGCTGCAAAATACATGTCGGGCGGAACACTATGCTAAGCACAGATTTTTAGCTTAGGTGTGTTTAAGCAACGCACTTAATTACTTTGGCCATGGCCCTCTGTGAGACCACCACCCCTGTGTTTTCATCTCACTTAAAGCCCTGCTGGGGAAACACTTTGAACCTAGCCTGCCTCAGCTTTTAGCGTGTGCTCTGTGGCTGTTTTTCATAAACAATTTCATGTGTCACATCTTTATTGGCGTGTTAATTAAAAAGCATTGCAATTATAGAATAAAAGCAAAAGGGCACTGGCAGTTCAACAGAGCTTTCAGACATATGTATAACCATAGAAGGACATTAAAACGTTTGAGATGAAAAGTGACCATCATCTGCAAGGCTATTTTAGTGCAACTGAGAATGAAAGTGGAATTCGGCACCAGTTTTCAAAGCACCAAACCTTATGGAGATTGCATGCGCCGTGCGACATTCCCAAGAATAAGCATCAGCAGTCCGAAGTAGTAAAACATAAGAGTTCGCTGCACACAGATTCCTACCTTGAGTCGCAACAGCTCCGGCTCAACTAACAATGTAGAGGGGACACTTTGCCAATCAGCGCAGCTCTTCTCATCGGGCCGACCCACAGCGGGAGGCAGACTTGTGCAAACTAGGCACCGTCGAGCCCCTATTTCTCTTGTGAATCACACGTACATGCAAAGCACGCAAAAACTTCTTTGAAGGAACATGGTAGCGACCTATCGACTTTGTCAGTGACTAATTCAAGTTGTTCCGCTGTCTGGCACTTCAGAGCCATTTGGATAGGGCAAGTAGCATAGCGACGGACTTTAACAAAACGGAGGGAAGAGAGGGGAGGGGGGAGGAGAAATGCGACACGGCGGGAAGGGGAGGGGGCGGAGCGGGTCAAATAAACAAACAAGCCGGAGGGAAGAGAGGGGAGGGGGGAGGAGAAATGCGACACGGCGGGAAGGGGAGGGGGCGGAGCGGGTAAACAAAGACGGACGTGCACGCGCTTTTAAGCTCAATGCGCATGCGCATTGAGCTTAAAAGTCACGGGCACTGCAAGGAATCGCCACGATTCCTTGCAGTGTGGATAAAGAGTAGATAAGTCGCAATACTCTCGCCTTGCTCGATGCGCATGCGCATCGACAGGCGAGACCTAAAAAGGGGGTGGGGGAGAAGATCAGAGCCGATCCGATCCCTGTGCTGGAACAGGCTCCAAATCTAGTCCCCGGTAGTATGCCCAGCGCTTCCAGATTTTTCTAGTGTTTATGGGGGCACCCCCTCGCTATAAAGATGGGAGCCTCCAAACCCATATATAAATATAGACCTGTCTTCCAAACCGAGATGGATGGGGCAACCGTTGCCTTCCAGGCTCGAGCAATGTCACGATTGGCAACGGTAAAGCCCAGGAGCATTAGGTGACGTTTGCAGGCATTGCCCCCGATATCATCCATAACGTGCAGGAGATCCAGCGTAGGTGAGTGAGAGAGGTCCCAACCCAAAAATTCTGACAGGCATGTCATTACTCCCCGCCAAAACCGCGCCAGCGCGGAACAATCCCATATGATATGAAGCAGAGTGCCCTTTTAATGGATGCAGCCTAGACACACCGGGGAAGCCACCAAGCCCGCCCTGTACAGCCTGACTCAAAATATACCCTATTAAGGTATTTAAACTGGATAAGCTGAAGGCTCATGGCAATGGCCGCCCCACGAGGGGAGGCAAGGGCCTCCACCCAGTCCTCCTCTTCAAGCAGGCCCACATCACTCTCCCACGCCTCGCAGAGACGCTTCATTGATGGGGAGCTATGTGTGACCAGGGATTGATACATTTTAGAGATCTTATGGTCCTCCAAATCACCCATGAAAACTTTCGCCTCCACTGGGCTGAAATTGGCCAGCTCCTCCAATCCCTCCAAGCTAGGGCAAATAGCATGTCGAAAATGCAGATATTTAAAAATTGGGTACGTGGCATTTGAAAGTCTTTTCGCAGGTCCTGGAACGACTTCAACACGGGCCCCCGCGTATCATCCCCCAAGGTGGAGATCCCAATCGCGTCCCAACCGCGGAATCCAGGCAAGGCTGCCAACTGCGGCAGGCATCCATTCTGCCACAGTGGGGTCTCCCGGGTCAAACGGTTCCACCAACCCATCCTGTAAAAGCCTGTCTCCAGATCCGAAAAATTAGCTGTGTGGCAACCGGCAAAGAGTGCCACCGGGGCGCAGAATATAGGAGTGTGTGCAGCTAGTGATCACCCATGAGCCCACTGCATACTCCGGATCCAACCTATCCCCATACCACCATTCATTAAGGACCAAAAGGTGTGAAGCCCTATAGTACGAAAGAATGTCGGATGTCGCAAGCCACCCATATTATGTGGATTGGAAATAGGTAGGAAGACTACCATGGCCACCCCACCGCCGCATAAAAACTGACACAAGACAGCATTGACATGGCAGAACCATCTTGGGGAGATAGGATGATTTAGTAGCTGATATAAGAGACAAGGAAGAGAGACCATCTTAAAAATGGCTGAGCGACCATATATAGATAAGTGCATGTGGGACCATTTTTTAATATCCTCACGCACCCTGTTCCACACCGGCTCAATTTCTGTCCCATGCAGTCGACTGCGAATCAGAGAGGAACACACCTAGATATTTCATTCCCCCGTGCACCACCTTTACCGCGGAGACCCAGTTGCCAAGATCGCCCCCTCCGCCCAAAACCCAAAGGGTAGATTTTCAGCGAACACCTGCATGATGCACAACAGCCGTGGACCAGTCCTGTCCAAATTAGTGAGAAAAAACAACACGTCGACGATGTATAGGGCTATGCGATCCAACAGCCCATCATCCCATTCAAGACCAGCCACTTGCGGATCGATGCGCACCCAGGCTGCCAGGGTCTCCATAGCCATGGCGAACAGATATGGAGATAGTGGACATCCTTGCCTGGTGCCACGTACAATAGTAAAAAACGATGAAACAGAGCCCACCATGCGTACAGATGCTGTTATGTCAGTATAGAGCAAGGTTAGATAGGAGGCCCTAAATTCAATCTGCAGAGGAGTGCAAATAAATACTCCCAACTCAATGAGTCAAAAGAACGATCCATGTCCCCGAGCAATAGTGCCGCACATACACCCAGGCCCCCAACTGCTGCAATAGCTGTTTGCTCTCTGCGGATATTATGGTGCACGCTGGGACATAAACCCAGCTTGATCCTGATGCACTAGGGAGGAGATATGAGGCCGAAGATGGTTGGCCACAGCCTTGGCCAGGACCTTGACCTCGACGTTGAGGAGGGAGATGGGATGATAAGACGCGTGGTGGTGTCGAAGAGGGGAAGAATGAGATTGGTGTCGTCGGCATAAGAGATGACGTTGATTCCGTAGGATTGGATGATTGTGAGCTGTACAATGTAGAATCTGAACAACGTGGGGCTGAAAGATGATCCTTGGGATACCTCACCGATGAGGCTGTCAGCTTACGAGGTGCAGGAGGCCAGGCTAACTGATTAGTAATTAGCTGATTGAGCTCATTTATTGATGTACAGTTTAAGGCACAGGGTTCAATTGATGATGACGCCCAGGAATTTTACAGTAGGAGGAGAGTTATTGAGAGTTTGTTTAGGTCCAGTTTGCTTTTGGAGAGATGGGTAAAGATTTTGTGTTTTGCCTAGTTAGATGGAGGAAGTTGAGTGACACAGAGAGCTCTACTTTTAAGAGGTAGGCCTTTGTGTTGTGGATGTCTTTCAAGCATGAGGTATTCTCATAAAACTGCTAATCATCAGGATATTGATGTATAGAAATGTTGCACACTTTTGGAACGGCCTGTAAGGGCTAAAAGTAGAGATTGTAGCGTGGCTAGGATAGAATACTGAGGTACTACAATAAATTAGGGATCATGATCCTGAACTGATCCACTTTGTCGAATACTGCCGACATGTCCTGTTTTCCCAAGAGGCAGGAATCACCCTTGTGAATGAGGTAAAGGTCATGAAGTATCTTGACAGCATCTCTCTCAGCATTGAACCCATATCTGAAGTCAGACTGGTGTATGGTGAGGAAGTTATCCACATTGACATAGATGGTTAGCTACATGGGAGACACTGCCTTCTACAGCTTGCCAAGCAAGAGTTGATTAGAGATCAGTCTGTAGTGTGTGAGGTTGTAGGTTTCCAGATTAGGGGCCCGATTTAGAGTTTGGTAGACAGGTAAGCAGCCACTAATGTATGGATATCCTGTCTGCCTTATTAGAAGTGCAATAGGATGTATAATGCATGTGTAATAAGGTAGATGGAATACCGGTCACATTTGTGATGGCACAACTCATCCACCAAACTTGAAAACAGGCCCTAGGTTGTTTCAGGATCAGATTGACATGACCAGAAGCAGAAAAGTTGGGTAAGAGGCCTTGCAATAGGGAACACTTTATCAAGATGAGCCAGGCTTTTTCAAAGAAAAGGAAGTTGTATTTGATGATGATGACTTAGCTTAGTTCTTGAAAGTAGTATGTGGGCTTCAGAATGAAAATGCGGAAATCCTTGACGACTGGGAGAGAGGAGAAGGTCCGAATTGAAGAAGCTTCAAGCAGTGGAAGCAGTTCTTCTTAAGGGAGGATTGCTATTTTATCACTTATCAGTTTCAATTTGTTAATCAAAACAGTCCTGAAATTGGTGCTTCTCGGTGTGGTGTCAGTTGGCTTTGACATCTGTAAAAAATGGCTGTTTGGTTGGGTGAAGAAATGTGGCTTTGGATATAACTGGTTTTAGATGCTATAATGGCTTTTTTGTAGTTTTTCCGAATTGGAGTTCGTAAATAGTTTTGGTGGTGTGCCAACCATTTTTTACACTGTAGAGCATCATCCTGTGGTTCAGTAGTAATTCTGAAAGCCATTGTTAGGAAAACTTGAAGCAAACAGAAGAAAGTTTCAGCGCACCAGCGGTGTCAACAGCTTTCTGAGTGTTATTGTTATAGTCTGAGACAGTGTAATTAATTTTATTTGAATGTTCTACCCAGAATATGTTATCTGTGAGGATGTCATTTAGACTGTCTTTAGTACGCTTCCTTAAGGATCTCAGGATGGGCCCCTTGTTATCTTAATAGATTGGCTACTAATTCTGCCAGATGCAAAATGTGCCTGCCTAATTCTACAGGCTGCTCTCAACTACTCCATGAGCAGTCTTGCACTCTGCTTCCTCTAAGGTTTTGTTCTCTACCACCTTTACTTATCACTTGATAATAAATGTCTTGAACCTTCTGCTTGGTCTGGTTAGGTTTCTGAGATCTTGGAGACTGATCTGACCCTGCTTGCCAATGTGTTTCCTGTCTTAACTCTTTTTGTCACCTCAATGTGGAAAGCAACTTTTGTTAAGGAGAAGGCTGTGCAAGATTTGGACCTGTGTCCTTTAAGGTTTGTGTTGGGTCTTTAATCTTGGTCAGTAACACCACACGTGCAGTACTTTTGTGTCAAGAGACCACTCACGTTAGACTGGATTCAGGGTACCTGATTAGAGGTCAAAAGAGTCCAGTTCTCCTTGAGGATAGTGACTTGCTTACACTTTGTCATTAATACCTTCTGCTGAGTATGGAAGATTTTAAAATAAAATCTGGAAACAAGTTGCGTAGTGGTTTGTGGAAGGATAGGAATGAGGGAAGAGTTTGATTATTTTTCTGTACTTCTGGAGCTTTTCATGTAGAGCATCCCAAACTGGAGGAGATGCTTCTTTCTGTATGACCAGATACAGATGCTCACCTGGGCTTCACTCCGGGTACCAGCTCCTTACTTCTGCAGAAAAAGGTCAAAGAAGCGGTCAGGCTGGTTGATGAACTCCTTTTTAAATTTGTAATGGCTATTTATGAATAGAGGTGCGAGTTGGAATATGACGTATGTTTACTGTGTAGTGGATTTGCATCTTAGAGGCTCTAACTCCAAATTCACTCAAAAGAGGAGTATAGGAAGCTGGCGCTGTATATACTATACCAAAGTGAGGTATAGTGTGCACAGAGTCCAGTGGGACCCCAAAGGTAGGCAGAGGTAAAGTTAGATAGCACCTCACTCAATATTTGTGGTAGTGTGGTCGAGCAGTAAGGCATTATCAGAGGACCGTGTTAAGCCTTTGTTGTACATACCCAGTCAGCAAATGAATTCACTCATTCAAAGACTAAACTTCAGACCAATTGTTTTTGTATAAAAATATTCTTTTAGTTATTTTATTTTCTAGAACCAAGCAAGCCTGGCACAGATAAGTGATACGTACTTTGCAGTTAATACAGTTTGGGTTTGTAATAGTATATGCACTTTGTTTTGACTTACAGTATGGTTTCACAGAAATGCAATAAGTTGTTAATACAGTACGTAGACTTGAATGGGCTTTTCAGTAAAATTACAGGTAAGTTACTTTAGAGATTACTTTTCTTACTCCGAATAGTGTACCTGGATACTACTCTGGGACATTTCCTGTAAACAGGTAAGTAAAATTGTTTTTGTTAGTGCAATTTTAAAGAATTTCTTTAGGTTTTCAAACGGCACATTTGGCTACTTTGAGGTGCCGGGTTTTTAAGAACCCGGTGGTGCCAGGGAATAACACCCGAAGACCTCTGAGTTCCCCCTTGTTTCGGACCACAGAAACACGGAGTCTTCTAGTCGCAGTCAGAGATCAAGTTTTATTGATAGCTACCAAGTAACAGGTGTCCTAGAAGCACGACAAACACGGGTCATGTGTTCTCAGGAGACTGTTCGTTTTTACAGAACCAGCCTTCTCCTTATATACAAAAATAATAGCTGCAGGCAAGAATTCTTGAGTTCATGATATGGCTATACACATATTTCTACAAAAATACAAAGAGCGAAGTCATGTAGGCAAGCCCGTATTTTAGATGTCCAATTCGTGATAGATTACCTAGCCAGGCCCGGAACTCCCATCAGATATCGGTGAAACCTCAATAAAAGAAGGCACCTCCTAGTCATAAAACTGGCCATAAACAGGGAGCGTGGACAGGTGTGTATGTGTGTAGAAAACATGATCTGTAAGTGGTGAATGGTTTGTGGTATGTTGTGCATTGATGCTATCGTGTTTGGCCACTGGGCGAGGAACTGCTCAAACAGGTTTGGCTGGAGGCAAGGGAGTCAGTTGGGACAGGTCAGGGGGAAGTCAGGGAAGGTGGACGTGTCCTTTTAGATCAAGCTCGACCTTTAATTGACTTATCATGAGGGCAAGACAGAAGATGGATACCGTTTACAAAATGGTGTCTGAGGGGTCGGGACGGAAACTACGATTCGGGGGTGTTAGCATGTCTCGATCATGATGCAAATGCATAGGGATGATGTCCTAATCATTATCGGTTCGTCGATACCAAATTCGTCATGGTACGTTGATGTTTCGGGACACGGGTATCGGACCTCGATACCGGGACAACAGTAGGGTCCAGAATTTCAGAACCACAGACCCTCCTTTTGCCCTCATATAAGGCAATAATTCATGTTAATCCGAGTCTAAATCTGTATGAAGGAATTCGTGGAGATGCTGCTGTAGCATCATTCTGTTGCTCAGTTCGTCCCTTGACACAGGCTTCCGTACACATGAGGTAGCACAGAGGCCACATAGTGCAGGAGCGCACTGTACACACAGGCAGAACATAAACAGAAGTGCTAAGATCATCCCAATGAAGATCAGTGTTTTCCATCCCCAGGTAGCGATCAGTCCCCAGAACCACCCTAGTAAGGACCAGTCCCCTTTTTCTACGTGAAGGGAACCAGATATCTCGTGTAACTTAGAGATGGCCTGGTACACTGTCGGTGCGTTATCAGGGACGAAAATGCAACAACTGGATTGGATCACTCTACACACACCACCACGATCGGCGAGTATGATATCTAGGGCAACTCGGTTCTGAAGGGTAATAAGTCGATCCGACTGAAGTTCGGTCGTCAAATTGCCAAGAGCTCCGGCCGTTGTAATCACGGCGGATTCAACTATCCTCGATAACTGGCGAATATTCCTGCTGTTCACCATAGGCCCCCAAAATGGCAGAAAACCCTTTGCGAAGTCAGCGAATTCCTGACCCGCGGTGTCGTCTTTACTCACGACACCTCTAGCTGTCCTTGTCCGATGGTAATCTGCTCTGGCCGTGTAGGTGGGAGGCAGCAGAAATGCGATAAAGCATGTACCTGAGAAGTCAGGGGGCAACCAGGTGTAAGCTTGGTCATGGCAGACGAAATACGTGCCTTTGGCTGCTAATAGTATAGGGGAAGTTCGGGAAGCGAACACATAGGTTTCCGTGCATATACTCTTTCCTAATTGTGCTTTGGGATCCCTGCCGATACCTTGTAAACATAAGTGACCTCGGTTGGGTACTATCCAAACTGGGCGGGATTTCTTTGCTGTCTGGCTCTTACTCAGGTAAACCCCATCTTTAGTTACGTTCCAACGAGTGTACGGAGTGAGTTCATCTTTGGGAATCGTAAGATAGGTGTCGAACTCTCTACTCATATTTCTTATCCCTGCTATTAGTGCCTTGTTACTGGAATCACTTTCAGTAGAACGGGTCGGGTATGGTTCTAGGGCGAATAGGAACATCGTCTGGAAAGCCCACAGAGAACCATAATAACTGAATGGCAGGATGAAGTATGGGATACCCTTATCAGTCGTGTGTGGCATGAGTCCACATATCCAACAGTTCGACGTGTTCATTATGGACTGGTGTTGGTGTAGAAGTTGAATGAATGAGTTATTTACAAATTCGAGTCTTCTGGCAGACTCGTGTTCAGGTAGAGGGTGAAAGTAGTGTGGAGAGATAGTAGGAGGAGGCTGTGGCCGGGTGTCATTTGAAAAAGTAACTTGGAATACGAATAGAGTATAACCAGTTAAAAACATTGTTATGCTACACAACATTAAAATACATGTTATCAAAAACCTTCTTTTGGCCAGTACAGTGCATAATTGTCTTTCAATGTTCGGGAGTCTGGTAGGTCTCTTTACCCTAGGAAACTCCATCCTCTAGTTGCTGCCCGCGGTGGTAGGTTGGTTCTGCCAGGGAGTGCGCTCTGTTCAGTCCGGGGTAACTCCCTTGGACCAACCAGAACCGTTGACCTAGACGTCCCCAGTTGCACTCCCCAGCCTTCAACCGCGACCCTAGCAGCAGAACCGGATGGCGGTTCGAAAATCGAAAATGAGCAAGTTTCCTGAGAGTGAGAGAGAGCTGAAAAATCAAAAATAGTTCTTGGGGGAAGGGAAAATCACATTCGTGTTTTTTTTTTTTTTTTTAGTCTCTTTTTCTTGACCTTAGATTATATTGTTGTTTCCCAGGTACGGTGTGGTCTTCAAACAATGTCTCAGGTTCGGTAGTGTCCAACTGCATAGACGGTGGCACAAGTCCTTGTAAAATATGATCACTCTCCTTTTCGGTACCAGTTTCTTTTAAACGTGCATCGCTGAAAGGGATGAAACGAGGTATGGATTCTGTATGGATTCTGTCTCGGAGTCGGCAATTCCTTCGTTGACCCACCGGTATGGAAGGGGCAGAGGGACCCGTTTACAATGGGTCCCGTGCACCCAGTTCTTTTTGCCTTCCACCCGAACCGCTGATCTCGTGGAAAGAAGTACCAGGTAAGGTCCGGTCCACCTCGGCTGTCCGTTGTTTGTGCGCTGGAAATTCCGCACCAAGACCCACGTGCCGGGTGCGATGGAGTGACCTGGATCGTCAGAGGCTGGTGGAGAGGAACTGTGAACCTGTTGGTGTAAAACACGCAATTTAGTTGTCAATTCGCACAAATAGTCAAGCAGTACGGGGTGCTCTATTTCGCTGAGTTTGTTTGGTCTTGACACGCCCCAGACGTTGGCTGGGCGGCCAAACACTATCTCATGGGGGCTAAGTCCTAACCTGGAATGGACTGTCATTCTGGTTGACAAGAGTGCTAGAGGCAAGGGGTCAGGCCATTTAAGACCTGTACAGGCTTGGATCTTGGCTAATTTGAGCTTTACAGTGCCATTGTAGCACTCTACCAATCCAGCTGATTGGGGGGTGATTCGCAGAGTGGAATTTTTGTTGTATGCCTAAACATTCACACACTCTCTTCATCACGCGTCCTACGAATTCACTTCCATTATCACTCCAGATGATTCTAAGCATGCCGAATCTCGGGAAGAACTCTTTGACAAGAGCTTTGGCAGTTGACAAGGCAGTATTGTCCTTAAGGGGGTACGCTTCCACCCACCTTGAGAAAGCGCAAACAACAACGAGCACATACTTCAGATTGTTGCATCTCTCCATGTGAATGAAATCGAGCTGCAAAACCTCGAACGGATACGTTGGAGGCGCAAAATGACCAGCTGGAGTTGGGGTTCCCCTACCGGGATTGTACTTCAAACATACCATACAGTTTCTGACCACATTCTCTGCATATTTCGGGATATTGCTGTTTTGCCATACTGGGGCCAATACTTTACAGATTCCTTTCGAACTGATGTGCACAAATCCATGAGCCATTGTTACTACTGCAAGTACATATGCGTTAGGTAATAGCCATCGCTGGTGTTCTGACAATTCGACCCAACAACCATTCGCATCTAACCTACCCTTACTTTCTCTCCATTCATTCACCTCTTTCTCAGTTGCCTCGGCTTGTATAGATTTCACGCTTTCGATGGTGTCCTCACACATTCCTACATCAGTAATCCATCTAGCGGGACCTACAACATACATTCGACTCATTGTGTTCCTTGCAGTCTCTTTTGCAACCTCGTCTGCAAATGCATTCCCGCGGCCAACATCATCCTGAATCTTTTTGTGTGCACTGCATTTTACAATGGCAACTTGTAGTGGCAAGGTCAGTGACTGGAGGAGCTCATTAACTAGCTGACCATGTTGTATCTTTGCACCATGTGACGTAAGAAACCCACGTTCACGCCACAATCTCCCAAAACTGTGAGCCACACCAAAGGCGTATTGGCTGTCAGTGTACACATTCACTCGCTTTCCTTTTGCTAACACACATGCTCTGGTAAGCGCAATTAGCTCTGCAGCTTGTGCAGAATTATGGGAAATGCGCGCGGTCTCTATAATGGTGTGTAATGTCGTTACGGCATATGCGGCAGTCGTATCACCATTCGGCAGCTTGAAACATGAACCATCAACCCATAAAGTATCGTTGCATTCAGGAAGGGGAGTGTCCTGTAAGTCTACTCTCCCTTTTGTCTCTTCTTCTGTCCTAAAACAGCAGTCATGGTTATCAATCTTGTCTGTTTCTGTCGGAATGGGTAATAACGTTGCGGGATTCAGTGTATCGCACCTCTTTATGTGGATGTGACTTGCTAGCAGCGTAAGTTCGTAACTGGATAGTCGAGCGCTGGTAAGGTGTTGTGTCTTCGTCCTGTTTAGTAAAATGTCTACTGCATGCGGAACCATAACGATCAGAGTATTATTCATGACTAATCCAGCGGATTGTCGAATGCAGACAGCTGCTGTGGCGGTAGCCCTCAGACAACTTGGTAGGGCTTTAGCCACAGTGTCTAGAGTTGCCGAAAAATACGCGCATGGGCGCTGTCTGTCCCCAAAATGTTGTGTTAAAACTGATAATGCACAACCTTCCTTCTCATGGACATATAATGTAAAAGGCTTACTGTAGTTGGGGTTTCCCAACACAGGAGCCGAACACAATGCATCACGCAACTCGTGGAAACTCGTCTGGCAATCTTCAGACCAAGGCATAGGACTTGGCGTGTCTTTACAGAGTAGTGCCAGCAAGGGTTTAGCTAGTAGTGAGAAATTCGGTATCCATTGTCTACAGTACGATGTAATGCCCAAGAAGGCTCGAACCTCTCTCTGTGTCCTTGGGGCACTCAGTTCTGCAATTGCCTGTATTCTCTCTGGTGTCAGTCTCCTTCCCTCCTTCGACAAGATGTGACCTAAGTAGGTTACTTCTTGTCGGCAAAATTGTAGTTTGGAAAGAGAGACTTTGTGCTTCATGTCACATAAGTGATGCAATAATGATAACGTAGCTTTCTTGCAAATCTCTTCAGTGTCTGCAGCGATCAGCAGACCGTCTACGTACTGAATCAGAGTTGAACCATTCGGTAGAACAATCGTGTCTAGTTGTGTTTTCAGGGCCTGACTGAATATTGATGGGCTTTCGCAGTAGCCTTGAGGAGCGCACTTGAAGCGGAAACTTCGTCCTCCTAAATTAAATCCGAAAATATCTCTACTCTCCTCAGCAATCGGGATGCTGAAGAAAGCGTTCTTCAGGTCAATCACCGAGAACCAATTTGCTGAAGCTGGCACCATCGTCAATAAAGCAGTAATGTCGGGGACAACTGGAAACTGTGGGATAACTATCTTGTTCACTTCTCTGAGGTCGATCACGAACCTATACACAGGGGGCTGTGAAGGATCCGTACGCTTTAAAACCGGTAAGACTGGACTGTTACAAACATTTCCTGTCGTTTCTTCAATGACGTCCTTATCAATCAGGTCATAAACAATCGTCAATAACGCCTTTTCACATTCGCTAGATATTTTGTATTGGGGAATGCGTGGCAACCTAACGTTGGCTTTCAATGTTATGACATACGGTGCTATCTCCAAACGACCTACATCATTAGAGCCATTAGCCCAAAGTATATCAGGAAGTGATGACAATTCAGTTGCAATATTTTCTTTTGACACATACATTGGAGAAATTACTTTCTTACCTAAAGTAAGTTGTACTCCCAATGGTGAACAGTACAAAGTCGCATATAACCTTTTTAGCAAATCCAAGCCTAACAAATTTTCACCGCAACCGGTTGTCAAAATGAGGGGTGCTTCTAATTCGCATGGGCCAATAGAAAGAGATACAGGACTGGAGATCGGGTTTCTAACAGGGGCGCCAGAGAAACCTACTGAAACATTCATTTCGCCAGACAAAGGTGCGCCAGGAAGTTTCGAGTGCATGATAGAAGTTTTTGTAGCACCAGTATCCAGCAGAAATGGCTCTGACACTCCTGACGTAATTACCTCGACATAAGGTCCATTCTGATCTACTGGAACTGAAATAACTCCCTCTCTTTGTCCATGGCTGTCCTAGCAATCGTTACCCTCATTTTCGTGTTCGGTGTAATAGTCGTCAGCATAGTACTGAGCTGACCTGGACGACGCATTATTCTGTTGGTCAAAGCTGTTCATCGAATTCTGAGGCGGAAAAGAAGTTGTATTTTGGGTGAAATTTCCACGGCCCCTACCTCTAGGGGCATGTTGAACACCTCTTCCCCTTACACCTGAAGCACCGCTCAAACGTCGTGCAAGAGCCGGACAATTACCTTTAAAGTGACCCTCTTCCTTGCAATACGCACATTGATTCGGGCCATAAGCAATACGCTGATGGGAAAACTCGTTTCCTTGCGCGTTTCTCGAATACTGCTGTTGTTGTTGATAATTGGGCTGACTAGCCGTACGAGGCGGATAAGCTTGCTGGAGAAGAACTTTAGTTTTTAAACCTTTTGTCTTTTTGTCGACTTTATCTAGCTCGTCTTTGCGCCTATTTTCATAGTACTGGGCTGTAGCTAAAATTTGAGCTGACGTAGAGACAGCCCAAGCACTCTCTGAATCTTTCAGTTTATTACACAGTTCAGGAATTAAATTATGTACGAATTTGTCTACAAACAATCTTTGACCACCCTCGGTAGCCATATCCTGACCACTATGATCGGTGAAAGTCTCCTCAAATCTTGTGAAAAAGTCAGACACATTCTCATCTTTCTTCTGCTTGCACGCAGATAGCTTGTCCCAGTTTACGCGTACTTCAGTCATTATCGTTTTCATGTACGCGATAATTCTACCAGGAAGTTCAGCTATTAACGGCTCAGGTTTAGAACCACCAGTTTGTCTAGCATCTATAGCGGCAATGTTCGCCCATGAGTCACCTAGTTCTTGGTCATGGTTCGTATGACGTATTTTGCTCCATAGAGGATGTGGAACAACGTTCCCAAACAGCATGTCTATATCCGCTAAATTCATTATACATGAGCTTGCAGTTTGCGATAACTCCTTATAATACCCAGTCGGGTTTTTACGAGGATCAGGCAGTGTCTGCTTGAGTGCTAAGACATCGGATCTTTTCCAGGGGACATGTACCCATACACGCTGGAAATGAGGCAGAATTGGCGGATTCGCATTCGCATCACCTTCCCTCCAAACCGGAGGAACCTCTCTCATGGGGTACTGTTTCGCTCTTTTCCCCCCTGGTGCATCCTCTTCGTCACATGATCTAGAGACGTTTCCCTTACTCCTATAAGAGAGCAATAACTCTATTGCTTTCTCAACATCTGCACCTATAATCATACCTTCATAGAACTTAAAGCGTGTACGCCATAGTTCGTTCATTGTGTATGTGGGATCATTTGTCTTCACATCTTCGCCCAGATATACACACATTTCTTCGAATACGTATCTCTGAGTGGGTGCATTCCATTGACGGAAAACTTCCATAACAGACTGAACATCATATCTAACAGTATCCGTAATCCATTTACGGGCTAGTTCATTCAGCACTTTTCTTTCCTCGTAATCAGACAGTTGACTACGTAACTGTCTATGTTCTGTTTTAGGGGTCGTTTTAGGCGACCCGAAGAAAGGTGAAAGCAGACCAGTGACGGTACCTGTCACTCTTTGTCTAATAGAAGGAGAACCTTGCGGAGGAGCAAGTGTATCGGAAAAAACAGGCTGAGGCAAAGAAGAAGTAGAGGCAATAGCAGAGGAAGCTGAAGTAGTAGCAGACGTAGTATCATAGACAATAGCTGGAGCTGTAGGCAAAGTCGTAGAAGTAGATGGAGTATGTAGCAAAGATGGCGGCCCTTGAGAAGGCTGCGCCGCAGAAGTAGAAACCAGCTGAAGAGGAGCTGGCGTTCGTGCAAGAGCTGGGTTACGTGCGCCGGGGCGCGGTATAGTAAAATGCTTTGGTGTTGTAGTAGCGTTTAACGCATACGGTGGAGGTGAGTTTAATAAGTGGGACATCAATGGATCTTTCTCAGATCTCTCCTCTTGACCTTGTCCCTTATTTGGTAACATCGGGTAGCATTTATCTACTGCTAGTTTCTTGCTCCTAAGCATTTGTTCGCTTTCTTGCTCTTCCTCGTTATCCCTGTATGCAATGGCAGCTTGCACCATTGACATACCTCTCTTATTCTTTTTTGCTAATTTTATTTCTTTCTGTTTGGCTTCTTTGCGCCATAAGCGGAAAGAGTCAAACATCGCCGGCCGGGCTTTTCTCTTAAATAATTTGACCTCTCGGTTATCTAATATTTCTGAGTCGAAACTACCATATTGGGGCCATTTTAAAACACCATCCTTGCGGGTGTATTTTATCCACACTTCATTATATGTGATAGGACCTACGCCGTGCTTTACATAGAGCTCGTATGTTGGAGTTCCAATCGGAGGAACCGGACAGGAATCCTCTAATCGGGAGTCCTTACTACAACCAAGACAAAACAAGTTTCCAAGTCTGCTAAAACCAGGCATCTTTGCTCACTAGTCTAGCTTCAAACTTCAAAGGATTATCTGTTACGATATTTCTCGTGAATACACAAGTCCTTCGGCTTTGGGGCTTGCAAGTACCAAATCAAAGCGTATCTCAAGGATACCAAAAACTAAGGACAAACTAAGGACTGGGAGACGCTCCACTTATACTTAACTGAAGTATTTGAAGATCGGTGACGTCGCTAGAAGACTCGTCTATCGTTTTGCTCTACCAAGGATCACTGGGTCCAAAACAAGGCGATAGTCAGGGCAGCAGTCCTTCGTAGCCGTCGGGACGCGGGGAACCTCGCAGCAAAGACCTTCGGAACCACGTCGACATACAGGGGTCGCTGAAGTGGCTGGCCGTCCTCCGGAATTTTCACACGAAGCTCCTCACGAACATCTGGCTTGGACCGTCGCCGCTTGATACAGCCCCGAGTTGGGCGCCAACTGAGGTGCCGGGTTTTTAAGAACCCGGTGGTGTCAGGGAATAACACCCGAAGACCTCTGAGTTCCCCCTTGTTTCGGACCACAGAAACACGGAGTCTTCTAGTCGCAGTCGGAGATCAAGTTTTATTGATAGCTACCAAGTAACAGGTGTCCTAGAAGCACGACAAACACGGGTCATGTGTTCTCAGGAGACTGTTCATTTTTACAGAACCAGCCTTCTCCTTATATACAAAAATAATAGCTGCAGGCAAGAATTCTTGAGTTTATGATCTGGCTATACACATATTTCTACAAAAATACAAAGAGCGAAGTCATGTAGGCAAGCCCGTATTTTAGATGTCCAATTCGTGATAGATTACCTAGCCAGGCCCGGAACTCCCATCAGATATCGGTGAAACCTCAATAAAAGAAGGCACCTCCTAGTCATAAAACTGGCCATAAACAGGGAGCGTGGACAGGTGTGTATGTGTGTAGAAAACATGATCTGTAAGTGGTGAATGGTTTGTGGTATGTTGTGCATTGATGCTATCGTGTTTGGCCACTGGGCGAGGAGCTGCTCAAACAGGTTTGGCTGGAGGCAAGGGAGTCAGTTGGGACAGGTCAGGGGAAGTCAGGGAAGGTGGATGTGTCCTTTTAGATCAAGCTCGACCTTTAATTGACTTATCATGAGGGCAAGACACAAGATGGATACCGTTTACAAAATGGTGTCTGAGGGGTCGGGACGGAAACTACGATTCGGGGGTGTTAGCATGTCTGGATCATGATGCAAATGCATAGGGATGATGTCCTAATCATTATCGGTTCGTCGATACCAAATTCGTCATGGTACGTTGATGTTTCGGGACACGGGTATCGGACCTCGATACCGGGACAACAGTAGGGTCCAGAATTTCAGAACCACAACTTTTCCAAGAAAAACAGTCAATGTTATCCTATGCAGGAAAATAGTGTTATCGGTTTAAAGATAAGTATTTGGTAGTGGAAGGTGAGGTTCTGGGGGTAGACTCAGGTGTCCCCCAGGGTCAAGGATGCACTCTTGGTACACCCTCAGTGGCATTAGGGCAGCCGGGTGCAGAGGGCTGAGTCCCAAAGTTAACCAATGGGGGATAGTGGGCATCCCGTTGGTGGCTGCTGACTAGTAGGCCACTTGGTTGTGGGAGCAAAGCTCCTGGACTTTAGCTCAGTGCAAATGGGGAAACAAAGTACCACCAAAAGTGCACCCTTATCGGCACTAGGGCGGCCGGGTGCAGAGTGCTGTTTTGACGTCTGGCACCCTGTTGTTTTGAATGGGGCACCTCCGGTTTGCAAGGGCACTGAAGGCTTGGGGATGAAGATCTTCTGTGTACGACAACCACTTCGAGAGGTAAGTTGGGAAGTTAAGGGTTGGTTAGGCACCGTCGGTTTGGGCACCCAAGGCCGTGGGGCGTCGGGTGCAGGGCTGCCTTTTTGGGGTCGGATCTTCTTACCAGCTCCTGGTCGCGCTTGGGGAAACCTTCTGGATTTAGGTCATTTTAGAGATGACCCCTGAAAACTAACCTACCACTAGTGTCCACACTGAGTGGCTGCTTTCAGCTGCCACCACCAGACAGGTTTCTGGACCCTTAGGTCAAGAGCCTGCTGCTCTCTGGGGCCTGAAACAATGCACATCCTGGGACGAGGTGCCAAGTCTTCTCCCCTAGGATGGGTAGGGTTCACGAAGGGGAAGCTTCAAAGGCTTGCCGCCTTTGTGAGCTTCCCCAGGCCACTTGCTGCTTTAAGCAACTGGTTCCCAGTGGTTCTGACCTCCACTTTGGGCGGGAAAACGGTGGGGAAAACAATTGATGAAGAGAAGAGTGCCCACCTTGGCCAACTCCATCCCTCAGGTGGGGGAGGCGAGGTGAAGCACAACTCTCAGTCCCCGCCATCTTGCAGATGGGAGGACTCAGCCAACCAGGGACAGGCTCATGCCCCCTCCCACTGGAAGGTGGTATAATAGGGGATGTACCCACCCCCATGTTAGTCTGCTCACAGAGCAGCTCAGTGTTTGGGTGTGGAACTGTACAGGTGTTTGTGTGTAAGCGGGCAAGAGAGTTTTGTGGATCTGGTGAAGTTGGACTTAATTGTTTTGTTTTCCATTTTTCCACTTCATTTTCAGGTTATTCTTCTAACACTGGAAATTGTTGTGTGATAGATAAATATGAGGTTGAAAGGGAAGCTTGGAAATTAAAAAAATGAAATTTGTCTGATGATTTTACACTTGGGTACCCACCTGCTTCATGTTGCTGAAAGTGTAGCTATTGATATCTGTGGGCAGGTGAATATAAATGAATGTGCACAGAGTATTCCTGTAGACTACTAGTCTATGGCCACTTTCTCTTGTCCACCAGCAATGAAATGGCTTCATGCAAATCCTTTTTTTGTTAATTCTGCTCTAATTTAAAGTTAATCACTAGGTGAAAAATAATTTCTTGTTGTGGTTTGTAAGCCTTTGCAAATGTATAATGATTATATCTTTTTATAGAGAATATAATTGTATTCGGTCTCTTTATGAACAGACTGGAGTAATTTCAATATTTTTTGCAAACTAATGATACCATTGTTCAATAGGTCTTGCTGAAAACTACAGCTGGTGATATTGACATTGAACTTTGGTCAAAAGAAGCTCCAAAGGCTTGTAGGAACTACATTCAACTATGTATGGAAGGTAATACATGGATGACTTCACCTTTTATTGGAAATGGCTGCCTTCTGTATGTTTGTTGATATTTATGATTGCCTATGAATGTTTGACCAACAGTCTGTAGTATTCCAATGCTGAGCATTTTCACACTGCCGACGCTGAGGCTTGAGAGACGCGGCAGAGCACTACGATCGGGAGCGGGCCCGCGATGGCGGTGAGTAACTGGGCATAGCGGGGCGGCAGTGATTCCACCCTTCTCCCTGCTTTTGTGGCTTCGGGAGCAGCCACGTCTAGCGCCTCCCTTTTTGCTTACTCGCGCCCCTTGCCATCCAGCTTACAAGCGGGGACAGGGCCCGCTTGAAGACCAAAGCAGAGTGCACCAGGGCAAGCGGGGGCGCGAGGTGGAGTTGAGCAATGTTGGTGGGGGGGGCCTCGCTGCCTGCCGTGCCGAACAGCCTCGCTTAGCAGTGAAGCGCCCACCTGGCTCCCAAGGACATCCTGCAAGGAACACTGGTTTGCTGCTCAATCCTCCCCTGGCTAGACACTGAAATCAGAATTGGCCTTTGTGCTGGTGACCACATACTCTCTTGCCTTGCTGGCCCCCTTCAACATCGAGCTGCACTGGTCAGGAATCCCAGGCCACTAAACTGTTTGCTACACAGCGGATTGCTCTTCAACTCTGAGCACAGACTTGTGTGGGGACGGCTATGAGTGCGGTATCCCTGGGCCAGCCCCCTGACTCTGAGTCCACGGCAGGCTCCTGAGGTGCGCTCTATCTTGACAGTGAGGCCACCGGCACAACACAGGCCCTCTTTGCTGAATAAAGGCGCTGATGATTTAACATTTGCTGCCGCCACACACAAACTTGCGCATCGTTGTCACCCCAGTAATAAGCGTTTCTTCGCTCCATGGAATCCCACAATTTTGCTCGGCTTCATTCGCTGTTTGTTGCCACGACGCCCCTCTCCTACTGCCTGGAAAAAATCTGTTCCAATTCACCCTCTGTGGACCATCTCCATGGCATGGGCCGCAAAGATCCTAAACAAGAGACCCTCCCCTTTGAAAAGCATGTAGTAAGGGCCCCTTCAGAGAGTACCAGCATGGCGGAAAATGCTCAAGGAACGGAACTGCCAGGAGACTCTTCCGCTGTCACCACCTCCATGCTACAGGAAATGAGGGCTGGCTTCAAGGCGCTGGATAGTAGGTTCGATGCGCTTGACAAGAATCTTGCCAGCTTAGGGGCTAAAATTCAAGTCCACGACAGGAGACTCGACGTGGCGGAGGCACGCATCTCGGACATAGAGGACGGGACTGCTCAATCCATTAAAAGATTGGAACGGGTCGAACGTATCCTCAAAGATGTGGCAATCAAAAACGAGGAGTTTGAGGCGCGCAGTCGACGCATCATCATCCGCATCCTGGGGGTTCCGGAGACCACTGCCACTGGTCATATGGACCTGTTTATGGACAAAACTGTTATCTGATATCTTTGGCAAGGAGTCCTTCGCTTCTGGTTTTGTGGTGGAGAGAGCACATAGATCATTGGGCTCACGGCCTAAGCCAGGTCTCCCACCTACACCCATCATCGCACGTCTCTTGAACTTTCGTGATCAAGACTTGGCTTTGCGACTGGCTAGGTAACGTGGGGACATTGTTTGGCAGGGTACTAAGTTGTCCCTCTACCCGGACTTCACTATGATGGTGCAGGACGCCCGTCGTAAGTACAATGGGATGAAAACTGCCCTCCGAAACCTAGGGCTTACCCACTCAATTGCATGTGGATGTGGGAGGCAGGGCTCGCATATTTGACACTCCTACTGAGGTCAAGAAATTCTGCCAAGCATTCTAACAAAATAACAATCAGGCCTCGGCGGGTGGTGGGAGTCCCTCTCCCCCGCATAGTGGCTCTGACGCTAGTACACACCTATTTTCCAGCTCCGGCACCGGCTAACATTCCCTGACTGCTCCTGTCTCCCTGCTGACAGACTTATAAGGAAAACGTTATGCATCCTGGTATGATCCTTCACTTGGCTGTTTGATTGCCATTGCATTGCCACCCCCCTATGGTGTATCCCTTGGGACTGTTCTTGTATACACTGGGGTTCAGTTTTTGGGGACTGTCATTTAAGTATAAAGTCAATTTGCGCTCCATGTTCTATTATTTGTTAGCCATTGGTCTCACTCTGTTCAAAGAGAGGCTGGGTGGGGGATGAGGAGGAGTGTGGATCAGGTTCACATATATGTTATTCGTTGGTTGCTGATATGTTCACTGTCACAAATTCTTTTTCTTTAGCACTGCTGTGCTATGTCTGGTCTGTCACGTCCATCTTATGGCTAGACCGGGTAACATAGAGGACCCCTCCAGTCTGACCCTGGCGTCCTGGAACGTACGAGGGCTCATGACAACCGCAAAAGACGGCAGGTGATACAATACCTTATGAAACACAAGATTGACATCGCATACTTGCAGGAAACTCACCTACCCAAAACAGATGCAGCACACTTCGGTGCCAGCTGGGGAGCACACAGATACTTCTCCAATTTTAGCAATTACGCCAGGGGCACAGTCATTCTCATTCACAAAAGGATCCCCTTTAGTCTTGGCACTATTTTGCGTGATGCAGAGGGTAGGTACATTACTGTCACAGGCTCTCTAGTGGGTCAGAGGACTGCCCTGGTTTGTGTTTATGCCCCAAACACGGACTCCCCTGACTTTTTTCACACTTTGACCACCCAGTTGACTAAGCTATTACTGGTGGGTGGGGACTTTAATTTGCTCCTTAATCTTGGGTTGGACAGTACCTCTGTATCTCCTGACACTAAACCACGGTCTTGACGCGCCCTATTAAAAATGTGTGAGCAGTTCTCGCTTTTAGATATCTGGCGCGAGCATAACCCCACTCCGACAGACTACACACATTACTTCGGCCAGCACAACACCTGGACTACAATAGATTTTTGGCTCATTTCTCCCGCAGTTGCAGGCTGGTTCCGAATGCTTGAGACTCTCCCTCTAGTACTGCAAGTATCCCCCTTTTTAGCATTTTATCTGACATCTTATCTGGCAGCTTTGGAAAACCTGGTCTTAAACAGGTCTTGTTTTTTTCTGTTTCCATGTGTGCTGTGTTGTGCAGCACACATAAAAACAGAAAATTGCCATTGATTATGTGCAGGAAGGTGAGCCTTCCAGCAATTAAACAATCAAAACAAATGCAACTTCAATGTGTGCTGCTTTAAGCAGCACACATAAAAGTAAAAAAAAAAAGTAATTTAAAGATTGTTTATGTGCAGGAGTGAAGATCTTCCTGCGTATAAACAATCTTCCCCTCAACGCAGACGCCCTTGCTCTATGGTGCAGGGGTGCCTGGTTTGGCGCTAGGCTGCTAAGTTTAGTGCCAGCGCAGGAGGAAATGCAGGGCTGCACCATATTGTTAGAGAAAAGTTGAGGCAGCACCAGGGATGAAGTCACACAAGACCCAACATGTTTCGTTCCCTTTGAAGGAACTTCATCAGGGCAAAAAGTTTTTGGGATGGACCACGTTCCATTTGAGGAGTCAAGGCTATAATGAGCCCAATTGGACGAACAACAGTGGAATCCAGTTTCTAGATGACTTCGGCACAGCATTACAGCTAGGTTCTGTTTGTTGCGGTAGATCACTCTGGGTTATAATCATTAAAGCCTTGACTCAGCAAATGGAACGTGGACCAGATATGCTGTCCCTGGCATCATTCCACAACCGCTGTGATCATTGAGCATTATGTAGCTTCCATTGGAAAGCTTCTTAAAAATTGGACCTATCACCGCTGTCTGGGAACCCTGCAGGTGGCATGATAAGTTGTTTGATGAACCCTCACAGGCTCCATGTAAATTAATGCCTTGACACAGAAGTGTACCGCTTAGTGTAGTTTTACAGTTTTTTCCACTAAGAAATACCTCCTTTTCCCTACTCCAACATTTGTGTGTGTATGGTAAATCTCAGGTCGACTTTATGTATTCTTTACCCAAGCTTTCATACAGGCCTACTGGTATATGTTTTAAGCAAAATTGAAACTGGAAAATCGTCACTGGTATCGTGCCATATATCATCCATTCAACTGATGGTTTCTCAGAAACGGTCAATGGTAATCTCTCCAGTTTTTCTATGCTCAGCATCGTATAGTCTGCTCCCCTCTGTGCCCAAGAGATTTGTTTATCTGTAAGGTTAAATACAGTAAACAATGACATAGTGTTGATTAGACGCCAAGGCACATAGCCAGAACGAAGGTTTTGTAACGTCCAGCCTAACAGCATTATAGAACGTAATTGAGACTGACCATGTTGTAACATTAGCAAGTCCTGTTCCATTATGTCTATGGCAGAGGATACAATGCTGTCAAAAGAATAAATTCTGGACGACAGAGTTGTTAACCCATTGTCAACTACAGAGAGCGCTTTTTAATACGATCAATTTCTCGTATTCTTTCAGCTGTTTCCATTTGCGTCACTTTCCATGCTTAATTGTAAGCACCGTATATACCGGCGTATATGAAACAGTTATGACGTGGTTTGCGAGGACCAAGTAAGAATTTTCGTAAATTAACGCCATCTTTAAGTATAGTTAAGTGTTGTTTTATCTCCGGAAGTGTAGAATTTTGTTACCATTCAAGGCACAGTTTTCCTACACTGTAAGTTGTTATTATCCCTGGATGTTGTTTCTGGATATATCTTGGATCTGGCCGTGTTACTGTAAACCATTGTGTCTTGTTCAGGAATCTATCTTGACAGATATTCGTGTCTGTGGGCCAGATTAACCATTTTTTCCATTCAGGATTTGTTCTGTTTTGTAGAAGAATATAATTTACGTCTACCTCCTCATCTGAAGTTAAATTACTGTCCGGTGTGGGCTTAGGTATGGACGGTTTGTTTAAATCTTTTATCTTAGCCAGGCCAAGACAAGATGTCTGTTGAACAGTTTCAGTTAAGAACATTATTTTCTCTGGGATGATGCAGATTCTGAATAATGCTTCTAAACCTTCTACCTGCCAGTCTTTTGTGCCCCAAACAGTTTTTATCTCAATGTTTTCTTTCCAAAAGTTAACGCCTTAACCGCGGCGGTTTTTCCGCCGCGGTGCAGGCGTTCTATTAGGTGGGCGGGGCTCCGTCAGCCGTTGGCAGCACTAGGGAGGTAGTGCTCCCGTCGGCCAACGGGAGCACGCAAGGGGTTAAAGCCTAATGTGGATAATTGAGCATAAAAGGCCGCAGAATAAATTGGTTTAGTGTTTGACAACATACTTTTCATGCGTGTCTTATTAACATTTTTGAAGTAAAAACTCTGCGTTTATGACAATAAAACCTGTAAAATATAAAAAAAAAAATCTATATTATGTTTTAGAGCTACCTTTTGGAGGTGTTGTACAATGTTCCCATTGATTATAAGTTAAAACATTTCTAGGGTTTGCAGATTTGTGCAAATAATGATGACCAAAATGTTTAAAACAATACATTTCTTCGTTATTTGATGAATCTTCTAAGTATTCATGTTTTGCAAATTTCGATGACATTTCTAAATCTGCCATCATGTTATTAACAGTTTCAAAGTCCCAATCATCAGAAAATGTACTAGGTGAAACGAAACCACTCAAGGAAACCTTAAATTGGTGTGGAATTTCAGCAGCTCGACAGGGCCATAAATGTCATAATCAGTACTATCCCATGCTATTCCACCAGGTAGTGGGACCGCTGTGATGTTCACTAATGACAGGTCTCGTTGTTCACGATGAGATGATTTGTGTGGTTTCAGGAGCAAGTTGATGTTCTTACTTGCTGTGTCCATTTTAATGCATTTTCCATCTATCAGCTTTCCCAAACCTAAAACAAGAATGAGCCATAGCAGGAGATAAAATACACCTAACCCAATCCAAAATTCAACCCATGGTGAAACCAGATATGTATTTGCAAGCTCTTGACCAAGTTCCGTTAATTGTTCCTTGAAAGTTTTGTTTGTCTGTGCTGTTTCAGGTTCATTGGGATCCTCAGAAAAGGTATCGAAGTTGATGAAATAGCCAGAGGCAGTTCTGTCAATTGTTGTTATTGCATCCGGATTATTTGAAATCGCTGGAGCTGCTTGTTCCCTTGACATGTTTGTATAGTCAGATGCTACTTCATTGTAGACAGGAGTTTCTTCACAAACTGTAATTTGGGTTTCAAGAGGCACAAGTTCCATGGCTTTATTGCATAGTCCTTCTTTTCTCACTTTAGAATCTTCAAACGTGATGAGTCTTTCAGTTTGAACCTCTCGCATAGTAGCAAGATTTGGTCGTCTGCTACATCTTGGTAGTCCACTGGGCCTACTACTTATTATCGGCCACGTGATGTGGTTTTAGCAGGTCAATTGATACAGACCGGTTCTCCTTTCTTCCAGCAAGGGGCGGCAGTAACACTGTTCTTGACCTATGGACTGCTAGTACAGGTACTGGTTTTCTGTAAGAAGGCCCAAATTCCTTCTTGTCCGCAATTTTTTCTCTGACCAGATCCCCAATCTTTGGAATTCAGACAGGTCTTGCTGGGACAGGGTTTTTTTTCTTCAGTGGTCGTTGGCTTTTCGCTGTGGTTGCTTAGACTTCTTCTTGTTTCATTTGAGTCCTGTAAAACAGCCAAACGATCTTTGATATCAAAGGGTTTTTGTTCCACCTCTGAAGTATGACGATCGAGGTCTTGAACCAACATTCTAGTACCAAAAAGGATTTCATATGGAGTGATTCCACCCAGAGAATTTCTTGGCAGGTTATTAAGACTACGTTGGACACTTATTAGATTTTTGACCCACCCATCACCCGAACCTAATACTCTAGCTGTTATAGATTGCTTTATGTCACGTTTTTTTCTCTCCACAACCGAATTTCCCTCAGGATGGAATGGACTCGAAAACGGCAATGCAACGCCCAAACTGGCCCTGGCCTCCTTGTAAGCCCTAGAGCTAAACGCAGGACCCTGGACAGAATGTAGCGTGCCGATTGCGTATGTACCGATAAAGACTCGCAAATCTTTTATAACCGTTCGGGCATCAGCCGAGCGCTGAGGCCACATCAAAATGAATCTTGTGCAAGAATCCACTGCGACCATGATGTATTTATAGTTACCGTCCCTCTGAAGGGGACCGTAGTGGTCCTGGTAAACACATACTAATGGTTTATCTGAAATTAGAAGGGACGTCAGCGCTGGGCGTTTCACTGTTGAAACTTTCATTTTCTGACAGATTTCACATTCCAAAACATAGTTTCTGGTCTGTTTCCTCATGCGCGGCCACCAGTATTGCTGTTTTAATAATGAAACTGTGGCAGAAACACCTGCGTGTGCAGAGGCAAGCCGTTCATGTGCTGCTAAAATTAGTCCTAATCTATATTCCATGTGTGGGATTACTCTATCCTCCACTCCAGGGATTCGAGCAAATGGAACATTATTCGCATCAGTTATATATGAGTACTTGAGTGGAAAGCCTTTTGGTAATGTTTTACCACTGTCATTTATTGAAGCAGTGACAGCTTGCATTATTTCGCTGTCTATTTTAGTTTTTGAACGAGTGATTGCAGCTATGGAAGCCGTTTGCACAGCTGCCTTTGCGGCTTTATCACCCAACGAATTCCCTTCAACGTGAACGCCATCACGCTGATGACTCAGTGTATGGATCATGTGAGTCTTTTGTAGTTCTTTCTGCAAAAGAACTACTCATACCCAAAGCATTTTATGCTTGATTGTGCCACCTTTTGCGTCATTAAAACCACTATGAACCCAGTTCTGCAGATATTCATTGTAAGACTGGACGCAGTAATACGAATCGCACACTATGAGTGTGGGGAATTCGCGATCGGTATTTTCCAGCGCCATTTTGAAAGCTTGGAGTTCAGTTCGCTGAGCTGTACAGTCTCCTAGTGATTGAGTTTTGAATTTACCATTGCGCCAGCGACCTTTAACAATCACGCACGCTGCACTATAAGCTTGTTTTCCCCCAATTGCGGGCTGTGCTAATCCGTCTGTATATATTATACAGCCGTAATGTTCTAGAGGCAGAATTTCAGTGAGCAGAGGACATTCTTGTTTGTATTGGAGACATTCTTGTGTCTTCAAGTAAGGATCAAAAACGTATTCTACGTCTATCGCAGCAAGAGAATTAACCCATTGTATCCATCTTGGATGTAAAGCTTTTGCATTCGGAATGCTTGCCTTTGTCACTGCCTCTAAGGCAGGTACAGGAGTAATGATTTTTATGCGTTTTCCCTGCGCGAGTGCTCTTTCTCTTGCCACTGCAGTCTGAACCACTGTCAGAATTTTTTCTGTTGAAGTGAATTTCATTTCAGCTTGTGTGTACAAGTGTGATTTGTAAGGTATTGGTACCTTTTCACCTTCATTGAAGGTTAGGTATGTGAATCCGCATCTTCCTGGGATGATTCGGATTACAAGGTTGCGTACGTTGTCGCGTGTTTGTAAATGTTTTGTTGCTAACATGTCTGTATGCACTGAACGCATAATTTCTGTGTGTTTTTGTGTCCAATTAGTTTGTTTGAAATCAGGTTTGATTAATTCGTAGAGAGGTTTAACCCTCTCTGCGTAGTTTAGAATGTAAGTTCTTCCGAAATTCATGAATCCTAGAACTGACTGTAAGTTTTTCAGCATTTTTGGAGGTTGGAGCAGCGCACATTTTTCTAAAAAGTTTTCAGCCAAGCTCTTGCCTTCACTTGAAAGTTCGTATCCTAAGAATAGGACGTTGATGTGGGCAAAATTTAGATTTTTTTAAGTTGAATTTATACCCTTCAGAGACGAATCCAATTATTATGGTGTTCACCCTGGTCAAGTGCCTGTCCAAATCATCATCTGTAAGATAGATGTCATCGACCTAATATAATGCCTCATCATCATACGTTTGTAGTAGCTTTGTTACTCTGGCTGAAAATAATCCAGGACTGTTCTTGAATCCCTGGGGGAGACGACAAAAGTGTTGTTGTGTCCCCATTATTGAGAAAGTGGTCAAGTACCTGCTTTCAGGAGCAATGTTTTGACAGAAGAAACCGTTTGAAATATCTAATGTCATTTTGTATTTTTTGCGAACAATGTTATTCATCAGTGCTGTACTGTGTGAGTTTTGTACTGCTAACGTTTTGCAGCAGGAGTTTAAATATCTGTAATCCAAGACTAGACGATATGTATTGTCTGGTTTGGAGACAGGAAACAAAGGATTGTTCATGGATGAGGTGCATATTTCAATCACCCCTTGGTATTCAAGTTGACCCAAGATCTCCCTGACCTGTTTTTTAGCTTCCTGCTTAACTGGATACTGCCTCTGAGCAGTCGGTTGATTTTTTTTAACTTTATCTTATGATGAGGAGAGTCCTCATCCCATCCCACATGATTTTTATATAATGCTGGAGCCTGAGCCACAGCCCATTTTCTGGCATAGGTGTATTTTTTATGAATAGGAATATGATTTGAGAAGGCTGGCATAATGATCTCTTCGCCATGTGGGCACTCCCTGATAAATTCAGGTGGCCAGTCTTTTTCAGCCAGAAGAATGTCATAACCCTTTGATAGTTTTTCCCAAAAGAGTGCTTTTATTTTCCTAGTAATGTCCCCCTCTATTCGAAGTGTGACTTCATATAACTTGTGTGGTACACTAACCCTGGTATCTGCAGTTTCAACTTGAATGCATTCATTCAGATCCACTGTCTCCAGATGATCCTTCAGGATCCTGCGAGCTTGGGTGACCTCTGCTGCACTGTCCAGCATTGTCTGGGCCCACTCCCCGTTCTTGAGTTGTGTCCTCAAGATCCTCAGCATGTCTGATTTTAATACTTGCTACCTTCTTTTTGGTGACTTGAGTTTTCTTATTTTTTGGAACGTGTTGATAGTGTTTGGACTTCACGCGTTCTTCTTTGTGTTCTGATCGTCCTCTTCTTTCGGATTTCTGCGAGGAAGTCTGAAAGTTGCGAGAGGAGCGTATATCAGTATCGAGAAGCAGTCGAGAGCAGTTGTGAATCGAGTAGCAGAGCCGAGCCAAGTGAGCCGCTTCTGCTCCAACCGCTCCCGCCAAGAGTCGCCGTGGGGTGCGGAGCTGAGTGAGTGGGCAAAGAAAGCGGGCAAAGAAAGCAGCAGAGCGCGGCTGCGGAATCGAGGCGGCCGGAATACCGGGAGCTGTGTGCCGGCATTACCGCCATTACCGCAAGCAGCGAGTAGTGAGACACCGCTGAGAGCCAAGACCAGCGAGACCAGCGAGCGAGCCGGCATCAGCGTTAGTCAATCCCGCTGTCTGCTGTTGCTGGTGGGCGGCAGTCTTGCGGGTGGGACACACGTGGGGCACTATTGTACTATTGCCCACGGTCTTTGCCGCTGGCAAAGGCGCCCCGCCTAGATTGTTGGTTGGTTTGGCTGGCATTTTGCGGGTCCTGAGGAACCTGTGGGACCTGAGGGATTTGAGAAAGAGAGAGGTACGCGTTGGGGGCAGCCTGTAGCTTTCCCCCCGCCCCCGCTGTTGCTGGACCCTGTCCTTTCCACCGCCGGTGTTGTGGGCATTGAGCTCATTTCAATTTTAAAAGAGGCATTTCTGGTGCACTTGCGCGTACAGATTGCGCTTTTAATCACGCTTGTGTAAATTTTAATTTTCGGCATTTAGAGCCGTTTGCTGCTGCTTCTACCTGTTTAATCGGGGAATTGTGCTAGGACATACTTGCACTCTAATAGTTACCTGCACCGCTGTTATAGCGGGTCGTTAGCTGCTTTCTTTCGGGCGGGAACCATCTTGGGGGAGGAAGTGCCGGCTGTGGGCGACATCTTTGTCAGCAGGCTAGTTGCTGGCTGACGCGCTAGGCCGATAGGACGCTATTTAAGACAGTCCTTGGGGGGTGTTCTCCCTGTAAGGTAGGCGCTGCGAGTTTGAAAGGCTCATTTCAATTTTAAAAGAGGCATTTCTGGTGCACTTGCGCGTACACATTGCGCTTTTAATCACGCTTGTGTAAATTTTAATTTTCGGCATTTAGAGCCGTTTGCTGCTGCTTCTACCTGTTTTATCGGGGAATGGTGCTAGGACATACTTGCACTCTAATAGTTACCTGCACCGCTGTTATAGCGGGTCGTTAGCTACTTTCTTTCGGGCGGGAACCATCTTGGGGGAGGAAGTGCCGGCTGTGGGCGATATCTTGGTCAGCAGGCTAGTTGCTGGCTGACGCGCTAGGCCGATAGGACGCTATTTAAACCTGCCACATGCAAGCGCGCACGCGCGCAGCGAGCGCGCCATGGGCGCGCCGGAGGCTCGCCAGAGGCGAGCCCATTTGTGCTCATCCGGGACCAACCGGGACCCGGGGCCACGACCCCTGGTCCACGTACCATCTATAGTAGAGGTGAGTTGTTGGAGGCCAACCTGGGCAATATACTACCCAGTGAGGGGTGCATGGCCTCACTTCACCGGGAAGGGTTGCTGAGGGCTCCTGTAGTAAGGGCAAGCCGGAACCCGGCGCATAAAGCCAGTGTCCTGCATTATGGCCTCCTAAATACCCGTTCCCTCCAGAAACATAATTTGGAGGTGTTCTCACTACTGGAGGTCGGGGACTTGGATGTGCTGGGAGTAACAGAGACGTGGCTTGAGGACTCCTCGCAGCCTGATCTAGTAGCCGCATTACCGGCTAACTTTTCAGTTTTATACCATAATAGATCAGATGATAAGAGAGGGGGTGGGGTGGCCCTATTTTCTGCAAATTACATGCAGAGCGAAAGATTTTTGGCCGAAAGTATGGGCGGCGCCGATGTGTTGGGTGTCAAGCTGAGATTGAGGACAGTTTGTATAATCATTTTGGTAGTGTACCGTCCTCCGTGGGCGTCGCCAGACTTCTCGGAAGCATTTCTGAGGCTAGCCCAGGATGTACGTTCAAGGTACAATAATGTGGTCATCATGGGGGATTTTAATTTCCATTGGGAAAAAGTCCCGAAAGAAGGGCAGGCCCACCAGATAGACGAGGCCTTGTCGTCACTGGGGTTAGCTCAACAAGTGAAGGGCCCGACACATGTTAAAGGTCATACTCTTGACCTGGTTTGGACCTCAATTCCGGTGCAGGGACATACAGTTGGTCAGCCATGCGCATGGTCGGACCATCATTTAGTGAGAGGTGACATCTTGTTGGACATACAGAAAGTGAAGCCCGCAGAAGGATGGAGGGAGGTAAGAAAGTGGAAAAATATCGATGGAAGCAAAATGGTAGCTCATCTCTTAGCCAATCCGCCTTTTAATTTTCCGGAAGATAATCCGGATGCCATTCTTGAGGCACTTACCGATAGACTTAGAAAGGCCACCGACCATGTGGCGCCAGCTCGAAGGATGAATCTAGTGGATAGAGGATCCGGGGCCCCCTGGTATAATGAATCTCTTAGGGAGAAGAAGAGGGCCTTACGTAAAGTAGAGAGAGCTTGGCGCAAAACCTACGACCTAAATGCCCGGAGTTCTTATATACAGGAACTAGCGAGCTATAAAAAGGCGATTACAGCTAGGAAGGCTGAATTTTTTGAGGAGAGGATTGCTACAGCTAAGGATCCTCAAAAAGAAATCTTTAGAGTCATAACGGAACTCAGGAAAACTAAGGAGCAGAGTCCGGAGTTCACGCAAGTGGACTGTCAAAAATTTCAAGATTTCTTTTCCAGTAAGATCACAGACCTCATATCGGAAATCGCTCTCACCCCCACGGTTGATTGCCCCCCACAGCCTACCCCAGCTAAGAAGCCAGTGGATATTCCACTCACTACCCTACCCTTGATTACGAAGGACAGGTTGACATTGCTTATGGGGCGGGTTAAGTCGGGCTCCCAGGCTGACCCATGTCCACCAGAAGTGTTCAAACTGGCAATGCCGGGTATAGAGGAAGAGGTCTTGACTCTCCTTAACGTATCGCTACAACTAGGGCAAGTTCCGATGGCCTTTAAGGAAGCTCGGTTGATTCCATTATTAAAAAAAACGGGGGCCGATGTGAATTGCCTGAAAAATTTTAGGCCAATTTCTCAAATACCATTCCTGGCCAAAATAGCTGAGCAACATGTACTATCTGATCTTGTGGACCATCTGGAGAGGAATGCCTTATTGGAACCGAACCAGACGGGGTTTCGTGCTAATCATAGCACGGAGCTAGTGATGCTCTCCTTTTTGGATGAGCTGAGGAACAGAGCAGACAGAAAAATCCCTGGTGCCCTGGTGCTGTTAGACCTCTCCGCGGCATTTGATACCGTTTGTCATAAGCAACTTCTGTCGCGGTTGAGGGATTTCGGCATACAGGGCACAGCGCATGCCTGGCTTGCTTCCTTTTTGCAAGGGAGGACGCAGAGAGTACAGCTAGGTGGCTTGGTCTCCACTACAACCCCGATTACCTGTGGAGTGCCGCAGGGGTCCGCCCTTTCACCCCTTTTATTTAACATTTATTTACAGCCTCTGATTTCACTGCTCAATCAGATGGACTGCCAGGTTTATAACTATGCTGACGACACTCAAATTGTTATCCAAATGGAAGACGAGCCAGAGGCGTTTGCGAGATTACAAAATATCCTTAGACACATAGCTAATTGGATGTCTAAGAGTTCGCTAAAAATCAACCCTGACCGAGGTGCTGCCAATCACTATTGCTGGCAACCCTTGGAATGATGGCTTCTGGCCAAGAGAATTAGGGACTCCCCCAAAACGAGCGGCGGTAGTAAAAAGCCTGGGCATCCATGTGGATGGCAAGCTATCCATGCAGAGACAAGTTACGGTGGTGGTGGGAACTTGTGTTGGCCTTCTCCGACAGCTAAGAAAAATTTCCTCACTATTGTCCTTCTCAACCTTGAAGCGCGTGGTCTCAGCTATGATCTTAGCGAGGCTAGATTATGGCAACTCGCTATATATTGGCCTGCCTCAAAAACTTCTGGATAAGTTACAAGTTGTAATGAATGACGCTGCAAGGCTCATTTTCAAGAAACCGAGGAACACGCATGCATCTCCTCTTATGCGGGAGCTGCACTGGCTGCCAGTGAAGCAGAGGGTTCTGTTTAAAGGGCTCTGTATTGCACACAAGTCCCTATACGGAAAGGCACCAGGATATCTGAAGGCCCGCCTGACTTCCTATAGGCCGGGCAGGAGGTTAAGATCGTCGGAAGCTACTCTCCTCACCCAATCACGTTTTAGGCTGGCCACTGTTGGCGGCCGCGCTATCTCTAGTACCCTTCCAACAGCCTGGAACAAGCTACCGGTGGAATTACGGAAAGAAACTAATCTGCTGTGCTTCCGGAACAAATTAAAAACTGTGCTCTTCCAACAAGCCTGGATGGGGCTGTAAACTTTCGGATGGCCCTGTTGAATGTCTGCTGTGCGTATCTGACAAAGCGCTTAGAGACCCCCGGGTTATAACGCGCTATATTAAATCGAAATAAATAAATAAATAAATATCTATCAGGTTTTCTTAAATTATCCCTATTTCTAAGGTTATACCTCTTTTCAGAGTGCTCCTTTTGAGGAAATCTACTTCTGGATTGAAAACGCTTCTCTTTAGGAAGTGACTGTCTACTATTTTCCCACTTCTTTTTAGGTGTAGTGAGATTGTTTTTGATTTAAAAAAAAATGTCAGGATTTTCTGTCCGTTCAGGTTTTACTGGTTTCCCACCCAAACTATCTCTTCTTTGTTCTTCATAGGATATTTCAAATATTCTAGCCAGTTCATACAGTTGCTCAGTAATATCAAGTTCTTTTAATTTTGGGCGGATTGCCACGGATGCTGCTAATAAGATAGCTGAGACCTGTTTGTAATCTTTTAGTAATTTCATACCAAGATTCAAGGCAGGTTCTGGTCCGTATTCATTTTGAATCTGTTTCAGGACGTCGGGTATTACCGCCATGTGTTTTTGTGTAGATTGAAGCAAAGACTGTACCCCAAGTGTCACAGTCCTCCACGTGTGGTACGATCCCCATTGGTAAACAGATTGTTAAAATCCTGTGTTTCTCATGAGGTGTACTATCCGGAAATACTGCCTCTATTTGAGTAATTTTTTGAGCTAACCAGAATGAAATTTTTTCCCTTTTTGCGGGCAATTTACCAATGACTGATTGTATAGTTTGTGGTGTAATTTTGTTTGTGTTCCCCTGTTGAGGGGTGTGCTGTGGAATTCTTATAGCAGGTTGGACTGTTAAAGTCCGCATGACATATTGTACCAATTGTCTATGTATTTTGATTAATTGTTTTAGTTGAGCTAACAGTTCTGGACCTGTCATTTGTTCTATGGCAGGATGTGGTGTATAGCTAGCTAGTACCAGCCATGTTGCTCCTAGTCTACCTAGTGGACCGAGCATGGTAATGTGATTTTGATGTTGTAGGGCACCTTTAAACCAGAGCTGAAGCTCTTGGTAAGTTAGTGGAATCTCAATGTCCTCGAAAGGAGCGTATTCCGCTGGAGGTTCCTCCATCTTGTAGAAGTGGAACACATGTGTTGTTGGATTTGCTTGTGGAAAGATAATCCATAAATAGAATACCTCTGTCTGCCGATATTCATGTGCCCCTATGACAAATATGACTCTACCATCTCTTGGTGATAGGCCATTTTCTATAAGCTTTATAGCTATGACTTTCCGCACATTTTCCGTTATGATTATAGCATCCGCGGCATCTTCATTAAACCCTGTGGTGTCTAAACCTGGTCGGACTGCAGTTCCTGCAGCTCCACCGTTCTCGGTGTCGCTAATCGACATTTTGTTGAAAGTTTTGCAGAGCAAGTTTCAAGGAAATAAAGATAAGGTGCACATATTTTGGAACACTGTATCCTTCAACGTTGAACAAAACCAAAAACTAATACATAGGATTTTTCGTCCTACTTAGTTATGGCGGATATTTTATCATTTAACCCACTCCAGGAGTCTATTGGAGTTTTTACGGGATAAAGGGGTCTCTGTGAAAAGCACAACTGAGTTACTTTAGTATCTAACGTTAAATTAGTGCCTTACCAAACGTTGTAAAAGTAGTGTGGTTCCTATATTCCCAATAGGCTCTGCGCATTGGAATAATATATCCTATAGATGTGACGTAGGACTTATGTCGACTAGGTCTCTATCGAATATATTAAACTTAATTGTGAGTGCGAGCTAGCTCAGAGGTCACTAGAAACTTTCTCGAGTTCACAAGAAGGGATTAGTTTCTGACAACCTCATAAACATGACAACTTTGTTTCCCCAAGAATAAACTGATCTTCAGAGTTGTGGAAACAATAGATAGATATTTCACTCAGTCAATTGTGCATGCTTCGTTTCACCAGAGGTGCAGAGAAATAGATAGACAGGCGTTTTCAATAAAAGGTTTTATTGAACAGTCTTCTTTCTCAAGCATAAGAAATGAACTGCTACAATCGTAATACTGGTTGCAAAATATAATGCATACAGTAAAAAGAGTAGAATAAAATAATACTGTAAGAGCATTGTATGGTTCCTAAACGATGTATAAATACATACATAAATAAAACAGAGGCTAAAAGTACTCAACTGGTGCTTCTAAAATACGCCTACCCCGATGTACCTAACCTAAGCTTAGTATGAGGGAAGGAGTAAGTGAGGTGTAGCATAAATGTAGTATTCTTTTGCCAAGAATCTGTCCAAGATTTCTCTTAGTGTCTAATCAGCTCCGTACCTTGATTTGGAATGAAGAATGTCAGGCTCAGGACTCGATTTCCCAACAACCCGCAAGGGTAGCTTGGAAACACTGGAGCTGGATTTCTCGGCAGGAGAAAAGACAGCGTCTCTCTCAGTGCGTCTGCTGGAGGGTCGGCTTCCTTCGGCACTTGCAGTAGCAGGGTGTGTCGGGCAGGTAGATAGTCGAACTGCTCCAAACCACTGTGTGTTTGCTATGGCAAGTGTGGGCATATTTATACCTTGAAGGTGCCGAGATTGACGTAAAGGTGGACATAATAACGTCATCAAAGAGTCTCAGTTCTTTGAAAACTCCATGAGATCTTGGACAAGTCAGTATTCAAGCAAGGGGAAGTCCCTAGCTGCTGAAGCTGAGTTTTCCAAGAAATCGTTGTAGATTTTCGGAACTAGTGGAAGTAGCCCTGCCGTATTTGGACTGCATGTGCTATGTCTAATTATGGTAATGATTCTTATGCCTATATAAGGATATGGTGATTTATACCTATATAAGGGCATGAATCGGGAAAATTACAATAGGGTCCTAAAATGTTACACAACAGGGGGATTGGCCTGCAGTGGTTGCCGGACTGCAAAAGGAAGGAGAAAGAACTTTGTGTACTTTATTTTCAACTTGTGAAAGGTCTCCAAGGGCTTGAAGAGAGCTTGCCCCCTGACCGAAGTCTCAGGACCAGTAGACTTCACCAGCCTTTGTGGATTGCTGCTGGAAACGCTGTTTCAGTGGCTACAGAGGCAGGGAGCTGTGACCGTCTCTCACGACCGGTCCGGTGTTCTGTAGGCACCGCATCGAACAACGTCCGCCTCGAACAACGCAAGCTCTGAGCTCACCGACTCCGTCCTTACGCCGTCACCGAGCCGTTGCCTGCAAAGGGACTGGTGGACACCGCGACGTGCAACGCCTCGCTACACCGACACGTACTGGTCTGACCGATGCGGTCACTGCTGCTGACTTTGAGTCCTGTGAACGCACTGGAGTTGGGCACCGCCTCGCACACTTCGCGACGCACTGCCCGACTCGCACCGCTATCTGGACTGATCAACGCCAGCTCCCGAACTCTGGGTCTGTCGCTGCACCGCAAGCTGGGAGCACCTCAACGAAGCACCGTCTCACCCTGCAACGCACGCCTTGGATCTACCGACTCTGTCAATGGGCCGCTACCTGCACCGCATCCAGGGACACCGTGCCCTGCAACGCTTTCTTTTCTGCACCGTGCCGAACACCGGAACCGGCTCGCACGTCCGTGCCTGCGCATCAAGTAAAAGGTACTGTGACTGAGTCTATTGACATTTGAGTGGGCCCGGACCGACGCAGTCCGCTGGAGTTGTAAGACCCTGTGTTACTCCAACAACACTGTAGCCGGACAGGGCTACTGACTCGCACAGCACTTTGATTTAAGCCTTTTTAACCAGATCTCTTGAATTCTAATAGAATTGTGGATTAATTTTGTCGTTTGTTGGTCTTGTGGTAACTCTATATAAAGTATACTTATTTTTTATATAAATCCTTGTGTGGTGCCCATTTGTAGTGTTGTCACTGGGTTACTGTATGTGTTCACAAATGCTTTACACTCTGCTTCTGAGATAAGCCTGTCTGCTCGTGCCAAGCTACCAAGGAGGTGAGCAGGGGTTATTTTAGGAGTGTTCTCCCTTACCCTGACTAGAGGAGAGGGTCCCTATTTGTCACAAGTACCTACCTGTGACAACTAGAGACCCCCAATTCTAACAATGCCCCTAAGTTTAAGTTTTTTACTGAATGGAATGCAAATTAAATCTACTAACGGAATTAAAATGTTTTGGTGTTTTTTATTAATTCCGACATATGAATATATCGGCAGGGATATATAAGAACCCTGAAAAAGACTGTGGACCCGTGTAAAGCCGTAAACCCGGACAAAACATGTTGGCTTAACCCTTTGTGGGGTAACTGAACCATAACAGTTCTCTATCTTTACACCTAAATTGTAATTTGTAATAATATTGAAGGTTACCAAACTAATAGAGGAAATATCCTTCAGGTAAACCTTGAGATCTTTTTTTCTGGACCCCAGCACTATTCCAAGAAGATGCTTATGTAAGAACCTCTTCATAGTCCGAGTCTGCCAGAGTGATATTTACCTACTTGTTTGTGGTATGGTTGCCGGTGATGAAGCATGCAATGGTAAGTTGTGGGTGAGGCTGTCTTTCTAAAATCTTTAAAGAGCCTGCGGATAGCTTCTTACCCGCATGTTTCACTCCTTTATAAGCCGTGGGGTACTAAAATGCAATGTGTCAGGGCATTTTTAGGATGGTGAAAGTTGTTGGCCTTACTAAACTTTGGCTCGGAGAGCTAGGGTGTGTAGTCACTGTGCTATGGTACTCCTATTTTCCCCCCTCTAAAACTAAAATCCAGTTTGGAGCAGGTACTGCACCCATAACAAACCCAGAGAAAGAATTCTGGTAGGTGAAAAGCAGGGTACTCCAGGAACCAGGCTGTCGATACAAGAATTGTCTTCGCACCTTGTTCTCTCCCTTTCATGTGCGCCTCAAGTGTTATATGTGAACACAGTAGACCTGTCAACTAGGATTTGACAGTGTAGGGTCAAAAAGTATGACCACAGCCCTCAGCCTTGCATATTCTGTGTGTTTCATAAGAGCCATCTCTGCTTATTCAAGTCAGACTATTGTTTGCTCCTGGGAGACATTTCACTCTTTTGTCACACCTGTTCAAGGCTCATCACTGGTTGGGAAAAGCTGGAGAGCCAGTGGAAATTAGCCTCTAGGAATTTTAGGCAGGGAAAAGGTAACTTTCTAAAAGTCTAAAAAATTATTTTCCTTTGTATTTATTAAAAACCTAACTTCACTATTGAACTTGATTTTTTTATAACTATTAAAAATAGTTTAATTATTTTTCTGGCAGACCCCATTCCCTAGATTCAGTATTCATTTTTAGGTCGAAGCCTGCGTTGCAGCGCACGCACTGCTGCAGGCAAGAGATATTGTGAGGAGGGGATTTCAGTATGGCGTGAAGCCACGCCCCCTTTTTCCATTGGCAGGCCCCTCGAAACGGAGGCCTGCCATTGGAAAAAGCTCCTGTTTAGCAGATGTGTCTGCTCTGGATACCGCCTCTCGAGGACTCCATGACCTGCCTTACAGTAGCACGACAATATTTTTAGAAATATTGCCTTGGCAACCATGAGGAAGGTCAGGGAGTCCTGGAGGGGCGGGATTCAGTATCCTGTTTCCGCCCCGTTTTATTTATTTATTTATTTTTTTCGTTTTTGCCGTCATTCCTGTGCGTCCCTGGGCGGTGGAGGAGGAAGGGGAGAGGCGGTGCTGGTTATGTTTGTTGCAGGATGCCTTTAAACATTATGGTGTTCCTAAAAATACGTGGTGGTGCAGCACACAATCTGTGAATGTTTTCCTTACTGCATATAATGTGCAACGAAATGCTTTTCCTTTTAACCCAACTCCCCCAATATTTAGTCCGCCGTTGTCAAGGGAAGTGACGTCACAGAGTATGGCTGACCGTAGTCCGGGTAGAAAGAACTGATCGGGCGCAGGGGCAGCCGGCATCCAACGTAATCCGGGGCTGTCTGAGGGCTCCTCAGTGCAAGTGGTGGCTGAGCAAGAGCCCCGGAGCCCGGGCAAGTCATACATCGGGCCATTGAGAGTCCACCGCTACCGGGGCCGAGTGAGCTATGGGGACAGTGACGCCCGGGGTCTGACCGGGGGGGGGGGAGCCGGAGGAGGCGAGAGTTGAAACTCGGGAACAGGAGGCAGGCCATCCGGGAGAAGACAATCAGCTGTTGCTGGGTCCAAAAGGCGGAACCGGGGACTAAAAACCGCATATTCGGGAAGGTGCCAGAAGAAGTAAAACTGTATTTGCGGTGACAAGGAGTCTCTGGACCGGGGAGATCCAACAGGCCGGGGAGCCGCCTCAGGGTCCCCGGGAGCCGATCAGAACGATGGAGCCATGGAGCTTCGGGTCGGGAACAGATACCGACTGGGTCGGAAGATCGGCAGCGGCTCTTTCGGGGACATTTATTTGGGTGAGGAAGTTAGGGCGAATGTGGAAATACAACCGTGGTGATATCGTATTGAGAGGGTACAAATGGGGGGGGGGGGGGGCTGGGATTTATAGTCTTGTTAGTTCCGGGTGGTGGAAAAAGTGTGAGAAATACAGAGCTTAGGGGTGTCAGTGACTAAAACATAGAGCCCTTGTTTTGGAGGACTTTCAGTGGTTGGTGTCTGCCACGAGGAGCAGAACAGATTGTGCAAGTTTACGTTTCTGTGTAAGCTTATGGGGGAGTACATTACGTGTACTGAAGGGTGTGGTGGGCATTACAGATCCCGTGAGTTACTTTGAGGGTCACACACCCTTGTATGTTTAGGTACTGCAAATGTGAAGAGTACGGAGTTTGTACGTCGGGGAGCGTATTTGGGGTGTGGTGAGCAGTACATATTTTTGGGAGGTTGAGGGGGGGTCAGTGACTGGTATAGAGGTTACAATGGATCGTGTTCTTTTATCGAGAGTCTGAGAATATGGTGAGGCAGAGGAGTCTTATAGGTTGGGGGCGGAAGGGTTGAGCACCACTCTTCGTTTTAAGGGCCTCGAGCTAAGGAAACGTCAGGTTTTAATTAACAAGCATTTGCAATGCAATAGGTCTCGCATTTGCAAGAGTTTAACCTATTGGCATTGTAAATGACAATGCCTTTTATTTATGTTTTAAAAACTAACATGTAAATAAAAGGCATTGCCATTTACAATACCAGTAGCTCCAAAACTCGCAGTTGCGAGACCTATTGCACTGCACTTGCTTGTTAATGTTTCTTACCAGTATTTCTTTATGGACCAGCCAGCCTTCCTACAGTTAAAGTAGCATTTGAGTGCTAGTTACTGTAAGAAACTTTTTTTGTAACATTACTTTACTACATGGCCTACTTTTACATATCATGTCCCCTGCATTCTGGGTGACATTGCATACATAGGGGTGACGTATTAATATTTAACAGGAAGGTTTTTAAATGTCAAAAAGGGTTTATTTTGACAGGTTACTTCAGTGGTAGTCATGTTTGCTCTGCCACTATATCGGCTGGTACCATAAATGTTGCAGTCCACTATTGGCATTTAATGTACAGGCCATATGTACATTTTGTACCTTACACTGGGGACATATAAGAAAGCTAATTATACCTATTGGGGGGGGGGGGGATATGCCAATTTGACCATGCTTAAAGGGGGAGCACTGGCACTTTACTACTAGTTAGCAGGAGTAACGTGCACAGAGTTCTAAGGCCTGCAAAAACATAGAGTGTAGCAAAAGGTGAAAAATCCAGGTTGTCCAAACAGAAAAGGTTGATTATTCTGCAGGGCTTTTGCAGAGTCTGAAAGACATGCTTTGGTATTCTAACAGCCCAAACTTACATTTGGTACTCTCTCAGACTCTGACAAGATGGTAAGCTCCTTTGAGATTTAGTTTTGTAAATATTTTCGCATCTGATCCAACAAGACAATTAACAATGGTAATTGGTAGTGATTTTCACAGTGATTCCATTGATTTCTATTTACGTTCTTAACCCACCCCATTTGCTTCTGAACTACAATGGTGGACCAAAAACTGGTAAGAGTGAATGTCTAATGAACCATTAGCCAAGTTTTCCTCTTAATACAGCTTAGGATATTCGGTTTCTAGTTCAGTGAGTGCATAAACTCAAGGTATTAAAACACCTGGTTCCAAATCAATTTTTCAGTCATACCTACTATGTGGAAGTAACCAATTTCCTTTTTAGGTTTCTACTGCACAGCTTTTGCGCTCTGCTTGCAAAATCTCTTGTAAATAAAAGAAAAATCTTAAAAGGGATCTAGAGCCCGTCCATTACTTTGGTCGCCTCCAACGTCCCTCTCGTTTCCTTGCCTCCTATTGCTCAGCCTCTCATATTTGCCTTTGGCCTCCTTCTGGCTCTTCGTCTGCGCCCCTGTTGTGGAGCATCAACCAATTACAGATTTCTGCCAGTGTTCATCCACTAGCTGGGGGCTTGCCGAGGTACTTTATAGTATTTTCATACTAGCAGTCCATCCAATTGCATGTGTTTGCCTCCTCTCTTCGGCATTGCTTGCCTCCGTCCCTCCCACGTCGTTTTTTTCTTCTTTTAGCTGTGACCTCGTTCTTGTGTGCTACCGTAACCTGTTGATGAGTCTTCGGTGCAAAGCGGTATGCTCATGTAATTTAACAATTGGCTTGCTCTCATGTGCCACAAATAATGAAAATACTGCAAAACACCGCATTTGAAACAAGGAACAGAGTGGCCATTGACTTCACCGCGTGATGACCTTTTGAACGGCTACTTTAAAAGCCAGGCTTAGGGGGTGATTGCTGTTCTTATTATAAGCATGACTAAAGATAAATGTGCTATTACTGTGGTCATGTGAATAACAGTCTCAACTGCAACAAGGTTACTGGATGAGAAGGTGTTGAAGGCATGCTCAAGCAGGAACCCCAATCTCTTTCAGGGTGAAGCACAAGCGAACCATAAAAAATAACATGTGCTTAACCCCTTGGTAGCTTTGCACAAAGGTAGTTAGGCTTAACTTAGAAGCAATGTGTACAGTATGTATGCATCACTTAAAACAGTAATAGAGTGAAAACACAATACAGGAAAAATCTCGCCCCAAGTTGAAAAAAAAGGTAACGTTTAATAAATTATTTGACACCAAAACAACAAGAACCCAATCAGTGGAACTGGAGATATGCAGTTTCAGTGTTTTCGATAAAAATAGTGCCGAGACTCACAAAGTGCTAACTGTGATCAACTGGTTGGGCAGGACTGGGACAAAATCACAAATTCAGGCCGACCTCGAAGGAGCTGGGCCAGATGCAGGCACCCAGATAGAACAAAGGTACCTTTAATTCTAGTTGTGAAGCGTTGATGCGTCGACGAACACTGTCCCGAAGAGCTGCTGCAGCTATGCAAAGCCTTGCAACAGGGATGCATGGAGCAGTTGCAAATCTGATGCAAGGTCTTGCATCTGGGATGCATCACAAAGTGGTAGTTCCAACTATGATGCATAGTCCTGCGTTGAAGTTGCATCGTGCAGAGGCTGGGACAGCCAGACACCCAACAAAGTGAAACACTACACAATTCCTTTGAAAGACTGGTACGATGCAAAGCTCTGTGTCAGGGCTGCATCACGTAGCTGTGGTTCCAATAGGCTGCGGCTGTGATGTGAAGTCCTGCGTCGAGGATGCATTCTTCAGTGGCGATTCCGATGAGTGGCGGCTGCGATGTGAAGCTCTGCAACAGGGATGCGTCACACAGCAGCGGTTCTGATGACCTTGTGGGGAGATTCGTCACACAATGATGCCTGTGGTGTCCCTGTGAATTCAGAACAGGCGGTCAGCCGACTGACCCTTGGAGATTCTTCTTGGAGTCCTGGGACACACAGGCAGGCTGGAGTCAGAAGGTCAGCAGCACCAGCCCTGGTACAGCAGATCATGTCTTGGGCAGAAAGCAATCCATGGTGAGCAAAGCAGTCTTGGACAGCCTTCACACAGCTGGGCAGTCCTCCTACTTGTAGGGTCCACATATACAGGCATGATCAAAAGAGTTAGGCCTGAGGGTCCGTTATTTATACATGGTGCCCACTTTGATGTAGGAGGGTTCTACCCCCAGAGGTGCTTGGAATTGCCAACCTCCCTGCCATGTCCCGGATTGTCTGGGGTCACATTAGAGTAGTGCCAAACCCTTTGTGAGTGTCCTCAGGCAGGGCCTTTGTGATGTGCAAGCGCGGCAGCACATCCTACCAACAGCTATGGCCCTATGTCTTGCTGTCAAGGAGCAATACAGAAAGACAAGCTGCCAGATACACCTAGTCAGTTGACCCAAGCTACAGGCAGTATACACCAAATGGTTGGGGCAAGAAAATACCATCTTTCTAAAATTTGTATTTTCAGACACTAAACTCGATATTCCTACCTGCTCTCAATTGAAAGTTATAACTTATTAAATATAATAACTTAACCCAATGTTATTTTGCTGGATAGGTAGGCCTCACTTTAGTGAAAAGCGAATTTAGGATTTTTTCGCAACCAGGACATGTAAAACTTAAAGTACGTGTACAACTTTTAAAATATATTGCACCCTGTCCTCTGGGCTGTTTAGTGTCTACACTAGGGCTGACATATGTAATAGAAAGGGAGGTTTGGGCCTGGCATTTTATCTTGCCACGTCGAAATGGCAGTTTAAAAATGCACAGACAAGCTGCGGTGGCAGGACTGAAACATATTTAACCGCATGCGTGCGGACGGAATTCCGCTCGTACGCTGACTTTTGCGAAACTGCAAGTTACGTGACGAGCTGGGCTCGTCATCAGCGTAGCAGGAGGCTACCTCATGACGAGCCCAGCTCGTCATCAGCGTGCAAGGGGTTAAAGGGCTACTTAAGTGGGTGGCACAAGGAGTTCTGTTGGCCACTAGTGGCATTTAATTTACAGGTGTGGGGGAGACAACTAGTACCACTTTACTAGGGACTTGCAAGTAAATTAAAAGTGCCAATTTGGTGTAAGCCAATATTACCATGTTTAAAGGAGAGAGGGCAAGCACTTTAGCGCTGGTTAGCAGTGTTAAAGTGTGCAGAGTTTTAAAGCCAGCAAAAACGAAGTCAGCAAAAAGTTGGAGGGAATACCATGCCAAAGATGCCCGATCCAAAACAAACAATGGCTTTTGCCCGCACATCTCATGTTCACGGTACCCAAGAGTGCATGGTGTTGTGACTTTTTTAAATTGAGCTGTAGCCGCGTCCTGACTGGGTTTCTCAATGCATTCTAGTCAGCTCCCAATTGCAAACCATGCACAAAAATGCAAAGGCTGCTTTCTTGACATGTTCTTTTAGACTTGCCGGCTTCAGTTTTGAAGCAAATGTCCACATGTGGCACTTACAAAAAAATCTGTAGATATTTTGCACAAAACCCATCTCGCAAAACTTCAACTTTACAACAAGATACATTTATGGAAGAGGAACACACCATAAACATGCTTTTGTTTTGAGACAGAGGAATGCAGAGAGTGTAATGGTCAGAAAAGCATGGCTAAAATAATGGGCAGTTTGTGTTTACCTGTCAACGCAAAATGCAATCTATACCAAACCTCCCGCATAAGCCATAGGGGGAATGTTTCCCAAAGTGAACCTTACCTCACTCCTCCTGACCGAAGATCTTAACAAGCATAGGCAAAGCCAATAGGTTGCACCGATACGAGATCTATTGGCTTTGTCAATGTTTTTTAGATATGTTTCACAGCAGCACGGGCTGCTGAGCAACATGGCTTAAGCCAAGAAAAAAATAGCAGCATTATGTGGCCACAGTTAACCGCATCATAGTGCTATTTTCTTTGCTTTCAGCCATGTTGTAGCATGTCTAAAACATTGACAAGCCCAAAAACATCTTGCATAGGTGAAACCTTTTGGCTTTGTTAATACTTGTTTCTTAAGGATTACCTTCTTAAATTTCCCATAATAAGAGGTTATGGAAATAATACAACATATTATGGGAGGAATAGCAATCCCCGCTAAAGTTTTAGGACTGTTTTTAGGATTTTCACAAATAGTCAAATAACGACTTGGCAATAATCAGAATTCGCTTGAACTGTTTTTGCTGTCCATTCAGTATGATGCTTATGTAAACCAAGGCATACCCAAAATTACCTTGAACTAAGCGGAACCTGTCAAATTAAACGATACCTTTTTGTGATGATTGCCAGAACAAATGAAAGGAATCATGTGCATATGATAGTGAATCATGTGCATATGGTAGTGGACTGAATGTGAGGATAATGTAGAACCATCAACTGCTTTCACCTCTTAAGGAACCTTTTTCTTAATGACAGCAATTTGTAAAGATTGTGCAAACAGTATATCCATGAATTCACTTAGGCAGCAGAGTTCAAAAAGTCCTATAATTGCCTTTTCATGTTCATTTGTCAAAACCATTTCCAGAACGACGCATATGTGCAAGCTTGACCCACCACCTTAACCCTTTTTTTTTTTTAACTCCCCACCATATTCATGTTACCTCATGTCTCCTTTGCCATCTCCTTTACCACTGCGCCTCTGGCCTGGTCGCCCCCTCTGCCTACCTGCTGCCCGCTGCCTTCCTGGTTTCTCTGCCGCTGCCCCAGACGCCGCAGGGCCGCCCTCCAAGCCTCTGCCTCCTGGTTTTCCCGCCGCTGCCCCAGTCGCCGCAGGGCCGCCCACCAAGCCCAACTTCATTTTCCCGCCGCTGCCAGCCCGCGGCCCCGCCCCCCCGCCACCCGATTGGTCGGCCCGCTCCCGCCTCCCCGCAGACCCTCCCTACCGGCTCCCTTCTTATGACGCCCCCGGAGCGACCGCGCAGCGGACGCGCGCAGCGGGAGCACCGAATGAGCGCCGAAGGTGCGCCAAAGGTAAGCCCGTCTGCGCCCGTCCGCGCCTGGACCGCGCCCAGTGCCAGGACCCCTGGGTCCCGCAGACACCAGCCCACCCGCCGGACCTACGACGCCGCCACCCTCAACGCACTCAACACCGACGAATCCCGGGATGCTACCGAGCCACCCCGAGACGAACCCACGGACCCTTCAGCTGCCACGCCTGCAAGTTCACCTGCATCCGGACCTGGCCCGCACCAACACCCACCAAGCCGAACACCAGCAGCAACCACCTGAAGTGCATCCTCCTCAACACCCGCTCCGTCCACAGACACGCCATCGAACTCTGGAACCTCCTCGACACCACAGCCCCTGACGTCGCCTTCCTCACGGAAACCTGGATGAACGACTCCTCAGCGCCCGACATCGCCATCGCCATCCCAGAGGGCTACAAGATCACCCGAAGAGACCGCGACAACCAGACTGGAGGAGGCCTCGCCATCATCTACAGGGACACCATCCGCATCAAGACCAACACCGACGACACCCTGACAACCGCCGAACACCTGCACTTCCAGATCCACACGGACCCCAAAACCACCCTCAGAGGCACCCTGATCTACCGACCCCCGGGACCACGCACGCAATTCAGCGAGGACATCGCCGACTTCATCAGCCCGCATGCCCTCCCCTCCGCCGACTACATCCTCCTGGGGGACATCAACTTCCACCTGGAGAACAACAACGACCGCAACACCATCACCCTGCTCGACAACCTCGCCATCCTCGGTCTCAAGCAGCTGGTGTCCACCCCCACCCACCTCGCCGGACACACACTCGACGCCGTCTTCTCATCCAGCAAAGACATCACCTTCAGCCACACCACCGGACTCCACTGGACGGACCACAGCTGCGTCCACTTCACCTTCAAAAGAACGACGATCCACCACCAGCAACAGGTTGCTCGAAGAAGCTGGAACAAGATCACAGCCGACCAGCTCGCCGCTTCCCTGAGCCAGCACCCTCCCGCAAGCTCAGCGAACCCCAGCCAGGCCGCCGACAACCTCACGAAGTGGATCAGCAACTGCGCGGACGAACTCGCCCCACTGAGGACCCCGCCCAACAGACCCGGCAGCAAGAAGGCCCCATGGTTCACCGACGAACTCATGAGCTCCAAGAAGAACTGCCGAGCCCTAGCGAAAGCTTGGAGAAGGGAACCAACTCCGGACAACTTGATCACCCTCAAGCTTGCCACCCGGAAGCACCACCAACTGATCCGCGCCACCAAGAAAACTGCATTCAAGGACCGGCTGGACAACAACGCACACAACTGCAAGGAACTCTTCAACATCGTGAAAGAGCTCTCCAACCCCAACGCCGGAAACAATGACATCACCCCTTCGCAAGACCTCTGCAACTCCCTCGCCTCCTACTTCCACAACAAGATCGCGGACATACACAACAGCTTCAGCACTCAACCGATGCACGCCACGACCGAACCACCGCCCCCCACCACCACCCTCCGCGCCTGGACCCTGATCAGCACCGAAGACACCATCCGCACGATGAACTCCATCCACTCCGGATCTCCGACAGACCCCTGCCCTCACCACGTCTTCAACAAGGCCGACACTGTCATCGCACCCCACCTGCGGGACATCATCAACACCTCCTTCGACACCGCCACCTTCCCGGAGAGCTGGAAGCACGCCGAACTCAGCGCCCTACTCAAGAAACCTACAGCGGACCCCACCGAACTCAAGAATTACCGCCCCATCTCGCTCCTCCCGTTTCCAGCCAAAGTCATCGAGAAGAACGTCAACAAACAGCTGGCCGCCTTCCTCGAGACGAATGGCTCCCTCGACCCCTCACAGTCTGGCTTCCGAGCCAACCACAGCACCGAGACCGCCCTCATCGCTGCCACCGATGACATCCGAACCCTGATGGACAACAGAGAAACAGCGGCCCTCATCCTCCTAGACCTCTCCGCGGCATTCGACACTGTCTGCCACCGCACCCTAGTGCAGCGCCTCAGCAACGTCGGAATCCAGGAGAAGGCACTGGAATGGATCATCTCCTTCCTCGACGGAAGAAAACAGAGAGTCCGTCTACCACCGTACAAGTCAGAGGCCACCGGAGTCATCTGCGGCGTCCCTCAAGGATCCTCGCTGAGCCCCACCCTCTTCAACGTCTACATGAGCCCCCTCGCGGCCATCGCTCGCCAACACAACCTCAACATCATCTCCTACGCTGACGACACCCAGCTGATTCTCTCCCTCACCAACGACCCCGCCACCGCCAGAGCCAACCTTCACGAAGGGATGAAAGACGTAGCCGAGTGGATGACAACCAGCCGCCTGAAACTGAACTCAGACAAGACGGAAGTCCTCATCCTGGGCTCCTCGCCCTCCGCCTGGGACGACTCCTGGTGGTCCCCCGCCCTGGGCACCGCACCCAAACCGACGGACCACGCACGCAACCTGGGCTTCATCCTGGACTCCTCCCTCTCCATGACCAGACAAGTCAACGCCGTCTCCGCATCCTGTTTTCACATCCTGCGCATGCTACGGAAGATCTTCCGGTGGATCCCCACTGAGACCAGGAAGACGGTCACCCAGGCCCTCGTTACCAGCCGACTGGACTACGGCAACGCCCTCTACGCCGGAACCACCGCCAAGCTCCAGAAGAGACTCCAGCGGATCCAGAACGCCTCAGCCAGACTCATCCTCGACATCCCCCGTCGCAGCCACATCTCCGGACATCTAAGAGACCTGCACTGGCTCCCCGTCAACAAGAGAATCACCTTCCGTCTCCTCACCCACGCACACAAAGCCCTACACGACCAAGGCCCGAGCTACCTCAACAACCGCCTCAACTTCTACGCTCCCAAACGCCACCTCCGATCGACCAACCACGCCCTCGCCGCCGTCCGCCGCATCCGAAGAGCGACAACAGGAGGAAGGTCCTTCTCCCACCTGGCCGCCAAGACCTGGAACTCCCTCCCGTCCGACCTGCGCCTGACCCAAGACCTTCAGGAAGAAGCTCAAGACCTGGCTGTTCGAGCAGTAGCAGCACCCCCCCCCCCCCCCAAGCGCCTTGAGACCCTCCGGGTAAGTAGTGCGCTCTATAAATGTCTTTGATTGATTGATTGATCTAAGTCACCGCTGCCTGCCTATCATTCCCAAAGGCTTCCTCACCTCTCTCCTAATCTTACCTTCGTCTTAAACCTCACGTTCCAGCCTTTTTCACATTTGCCTCTCTATGGTGACATAATAGAGAACTTTCAATTGTTGTGCGACTCAAGCAGGTATTGGGACAGGAAAATGTCTATACTGACACTTCCTGTGGCAGTTCTCACAGTGCAATTAAATATGTTATTAAAAGCATTTTCTTTGCACCACTCACAGCATTTGAACAATTATAGCTACACATCTCAAAACTAATAGTCTATTTATCAACTGTTGGTTTCAGTGTAACCTAACCACATTGGATGCCGACCAATGTACATCAGTACTTCTTATTTCTTTTGAATACGTTTTATTAAATCATAAACGGGTACCAGGAACACAGTCAAAATTAGGAATGAAGGAACATGGCAAAATATACAATAAATGGAAGCAATAATACAAAATATAGAAATGATAAAATACAACCCTATGCAACGGTTTAAAGGGAAAGTAAGATTATGGTACCTTACAAACCAATAATCATCTGGATAATTTTTTAGAGTAATAATGAGAAAAGTGAGAGCGGTAAGAAGAGGGAAGAAAGAAGACAGAGGAATAGAAAGGAAAGAGGGAAGGAAGGGAGAAAAAATGAACAGGTAAGAATTAGTGTAAGTAAGAGTCTGTAGATAGAAAAGTAGTAAAAGGTAACCCAAGTAAGTCATACTTAATTCTCTGAGCTGAAGATGAAACAGTGGAAATTCTCAGTTCATCACAAATAAGATTCCACCATGTTAACATGCATATTTTGGAATTGTCTTTCCAACAAGTAACAATAACTTTAAATGCAAGAGCAATAAAAAGATCAAACAATTTTGGTTTTAGCACTGTATCATGAGAATCAAACAACATGGAACCAAGAAAAATATTTTGAAATGATAAGGGAATATCGAGATGGAAAATCTTGGAACATTTGGCCCAGATGGATTTTCAGAATTTTATGATATTGGGACAATAGAAAATCAAAAGAGATAATGTATCATTGGTGGAAAGGCATTACCAGCAAAGGGGAGAAGAAGATGGGTTAATTTTGTGCAAAAATACCGGTGTTCTAATAGCTCTATTGTAAAGAAAAAAACAAAGATTGAGTGATATTAGCAGCTATGGAGGTGGAAAAAAGTTAATACCGCACTTTTGAGGAGAAAGGGCGATGGACAGATCAAGTTCCCAAGCTAGTTCAATGGGGGATTTTGGTCTTTCAGAGATAGGAGTAGATAAAAGTTTATATATCGATGAGGCTTTGGGATTAGAGTCAGAGGAGATGTTGTGTAGAGGGGTTAAAGGAATAAATGAGTGTCATTAATAGGAAAGGTTTTAGATGAAAGAAATTATTAAAGTGACTGTGATAATTGAGAGTATTGAGATAAGCAGGAAGATGGTAAGCCATAAAGGTCTTGTAATTTATTGAAAGGAAAAACAGAGTTATGGGATACAAGTTGGTGAACATATAAAATATTCTTCTCTTTCCAGTGTTTGAAGTAGAATGATTTATGGCGAAACCTAATGAATTTATTGTTCCAAATAGAGGAGGCAAGGAAGGCCTGGTGAAAGTTAGATCCATCCATAAACAGTGAGTGCAATAAGTATTCGGAATGTTTTAAAGTAGGATATTTAGATATGCAGGTACAATTGGACATAAAACAGATGTCCTAGAAAGAAAAATCATGTAATCGAGAACGTTCAAAATGAATCCAACTAGGTATTGGAGCATCATGGTAGTGTCTGTTTAGTGCATATATTTGTCTGATTAGAAAAGCCGTGTGATCTAACTTAAAATTTGGAAATCGAACACTCCCTTCATTATTTGGTTTGATTAATTTAGTTAAAGCAATACTGGCAGGTTTATTGTTCCAGAGAAATTTAGTACTGATGGAATAAATTTAATTAAAATAATAATTGTGAATTTTAAAGGGTAACATAGATAGCAGAAATAGAATAGGCGGTGCAATCATCATTTTAATGGTATCTAACCTGCCCCACCAGGACAGATGTAGGGGGGCCATGAGGAGAGTAAATTCTGAAGGGGCGTGGCTTAGGCGCTGATGTAGGCAGAGGCGAGCTCCGGAGCTCCTCCGCGGCCACCCTCCATAACCATCGATCCTGGCCAGCAATCCTGGGACCCGGCGCCACTAACTGCTCATGAAAGATCGGTGCCCTGTTTGAGCACTGTTCCCTGGGGCGGCGGAGGAGTGGGGGCCAAATAACGGAGTTCATACCTCTCTCCCTGCTCCTGGTGCCTGCTGGCGGCAAGATGTCGTCCGAGACTGGCGAGACTGGCGTCAGGCGCTAGGAAAACCCACCGAGGCTGGCGACTGCACCGGGGACGCTGGACCCCTGCTGATGCGACCGGAAGATAGCCTGCTGCTCCCGTTCACGATCCCGGTGAGGAGACGTCGCATGCCGGCGGGCGGGGGCCGTCCAACACCATCTGTTTACCCCCAGCTGCCTGACCCTAAGATGGCGGCGCCCGGGACACGATGGGCGCCATTTGGCATCTAGTGAACTTTGAGAGCTGTGGGCCCTACGAGATCCCCAGCGTGGACGGCGGAGCCCCTACATTGCCCTGGGCCCAAGAAGTGTGCTGCGGAGCGGCTTGCTCAGTTGGGAGAGACCCGGGACGCACGGCGCACCTGACGGCTGGCTCCACGCGGCACCTGCTGATCTGGGACTAGAAGGAGAGCTTTCCTGGATGGTGCTCTGGGTCTTTCACTGCAGCGGATTACGTCAAGGTTCGTAGGCCCCTGGTAGATGCCCAGTCCCGACTTGCCTGCGCGCCCCGTACACCGCGCCTTTTCGCCCCTGTGCCCTGAGAGACTGCAGATCCCCCCTGGAGCCCCCAGGGGCCCACCACTGGTGATGACCAAGTGGTGGATGTGGGCGAGGAGTGAATGGTTGGACGACTGAAGGGTGACACCACCCGGACATTACTTGCTGCGGATCCGACGGTTTGGCATTACGAGGGGTGATAGCAGAGGGCATTCGCGCAACGCGGACCCTATACAGACTCTGAGGGCCATCCGAGACTGATTGGTGGTGGTGCTTCACTGTAGTGGGGCGCGTCTGAGGCTTCCCCCAGAGCTGCTACTGTTTAAAACCTATCCCCACAACGATGGGCCGCGTGTCCAGAACAAAAAAGGGCTTTGAGGTACTGCGCCTGGAAGACCCGGGGCACAACACGGAGGATGACGCTGGAGATGCGAGGAGACATGGGCCGAACATGCCTGGAGACCCTACCCTGGGCGACATAATGCAGGCCATCATGGCATCGCGGGATGCACTGGAGAAAAGGATGGACGCCATTGGAACAGACCTCACGGTATTGAAGGACGACCACAGGAAGCTCAAGGAGAGAGTCACGACGCAGGAGATCAACATGTAACCCATCCCTGATGAGGTGGCCGCCCTGCGACGTTCCCTGAGCGAAGTGACACACAGAGTCAAAACCCTTGCGGTCTGGGCGGAGGACAGTGAAAGCCGCTCACGGCGCAATAACCTTCGCATAGTGGGTGTGCCAGAACGCGAGGAGGGCCCGGATGCGGTCCAATTTCTGGAGAACTGGCTGAGGACGGAGGTAACCCCTGAGGGCCTTTCCCCATTTTATACTCTGGAGCGAGCCCACAGGGTCCCTGCTCGCCCACCCAAGCCTGGCGCTCCGCCCCGGCCGATGGTGGCACGTTTATTGCACTATCGCGACCGAAACTTCATCCTACAGAGAGCCCGAGAACACCGGAACCTGCAAATAGGGAATAGCCGAGTGATGATCTTCCCGGACTACACCAGGGAAGTGCAACGACAACGGTCCTCTTTTCTGACCGTCAAGAAGAGGCTGCAACAGCTCACCATCCCCTACGCCATGCTCTTCCCGGCACGCCTGCGGGTGACGGCAGATGAGAAGACCCACTTTTTCCTTATCCCGCAGGCGGCATGGGACTGGCTGGAGAGTCGGGGTGGTGCGACAGGGGGTTCATCGCGGCCAGCCTCACCCCGACAACAACAAGACTCTGCCTCATTGCGGGGGAGCCCCGCTTCCTGGACGGCACAGGAACGAGACAAAGCAATCCAAGCTGTGGCGGCCATCGGTCTAGGGGCGACTAACCCGTCCAGTGTTGTCACTGAAGCAACGAAGAGTGGAGCGGTGAGCCCGGGCTCCGGCAGCTCCCAGAGCCTCTCTGATACGGAACTACCGAATGTCATACCGCAGATGGCAGACCGAATGTTCGGGTGATGGGCCTGCAGAAGCCATGGGACCTACATGATGCAGGACTTGTCATGCTACCTACTTTCGGGGAGCACTTGGAGTTGGGGCAACGAAACTGCTGATGATCTAATGAATACCGGGGGCTTAGCTGGCCACACAGATTTCTTTCCAGGGAGGGGGGTTGCTGGGGGGGGGCTCTGGGGGCATCAAGCGCGAGCTGAGAGTTTTCCCCTAGTTGCAGCTATGCTTTTGAGCAGTTTGGTTTGGATGGGAACCTGTTTGTGTCTACCTGTCCTGGGGAGTGGAAGTCGGGGGCAGTTTAAGTGTTGGGGAGGATGGGGTGGATCAGACATGCCACTAGGAGAGGGGGCAGTACATGCCCACACACGCCAGATCCATGGCTACCCCCATAGGCCTTAAAATCATGACCTGGAATGTCCGGGGGATGCATACCATGTGCAGGAGACACAAAATACACGCTTATTTGAAACGGAGGGGAGTGCAGGTCACTCTACTCCAGGAAACGCACTAGACGGAGTCAGAGGGTAAAGCACTTCACCATAGCTGGAAAGGTCAGGTCTATAATACCACTTACTCGGCATATGCCAGGGGGACACTGATCTGGATAAGGGCAGGAGTACCGTTTCAGTGTCTGAGGCAGGTGATTGACCCCGAGGGTAGATTCACAGTGGTCACAGGGCGACTGGATGGACGGGACATAACACTGGGAAGCATATATGGGCCCAATATAGACCAACCCACCTTCCTTGCACACCTCTCACAGAAACTGGCGGGGGTGCTCACGGGTCCTGTGCTACTAGGGGGGATTTTAACTGTGTAACGGATGTGGACTTGGACCGTTCCCACCCTCCACTACATGAGGCCCCTACCCGTAGGATAGCAGACGGCTGGCGGGAATGGCAGAGGAGTTGGGGGCTTACTGACACCTGGAGGGCCCATCATCCCGGAGAGCACGACTACTCCTACTTTTCTGCTGTACATGAATTACATGTCAGACTAGATGCGGTCTTGTACTCCCCGGACGTTCATATGCAGGCTACGACGAGTGAATACCTGGCCAGAACGACCTCTGATCACAACCCCCTACTGGTGACCTTGACTTGGGTTCAGGTTAGGCCGGCGATTTCAACCTGGCGGCTCCGACCGGAGGCCCTGGAGGATCAGGTCTTCCGGACCACTACAGGCACAGCGATAGAGGAGTATTTCCAACACAATGCGGGCACCTCCTCCAGTCTGCATACTGAATGGGACGCGTTTAAGACGGTGATCCGTGGACGGTGCATCGGAGAGGCGGTGGGTGTCCGTAGAACTCTCTTGAGTGAGATACAAGGGGCGGAACAACAACTTCGGGACAAGGAACGAGATAGACCGGGGCCGGTAGAGGTCCAAGAGGGGCTCTTAAGGGCTAAAGAGGAGCTGGCCACGCAAGTGGAGAGGCTCAGGTGCTTTGATTATAAGGCTTACAGGGTGAGAGCGCATGCGGAACGTGATAAATCGGGGGCGCTCCTGGCCTGGTTAGCGAACCCAGCTCGCAGGGGCACGCCGATCCTTGAGATAAGGGACGAGCAAATCAACACGCACTTTTTGGATTACTATTCCACCCTGTATCATAGTGCGCTGGACCCCGGGGAGCCGGGAAACGAGGATTTCCTAACTATAGACTTACCGCAGATTGAGGCGGAGGAGACTGAGGAGTTGGGTCGCCCGGTGGAAGTGGGCGAGGTCCGGAGAGCCCTTAAACGCATGGCTAAGAACAAGACCCCGGGCACTGATGGATTCCCGTCGGAGTTTTATGTCACTTTCATGGATGCACTGGCCCAGCAACTGGTGTCCCTATATAATCATTCCAAGCAGGTTGGTTATTTGCCTGCCTCGACGAGAGAGGCGGTGATTGTCCCGATCCTTAAACCAGGGAAGCCTGAGTGGGATCGCACAGCGTATCGCCCTCTCGCGATGTTGAATATTGATTATAAAGTGCTGAGTGGCATACTGGCGCATCGCCTGATGGTACACATGACGAGCCTGGTCCATGAGGACCAATCTGGTTTTATCCCTACTCGGAACACGGCGGTGAATATCAGGAGACTGTGCCAGTTGCTGCAAGCGGCGGAGGCCGGAGGCGAGGAGGCATGTGTGCTCTCCATTGACATCGCAAAGGCTTTTGATAGCCTGGAATGGCCGTACTTATTTCGGGTTCTGAGGGCCTTTGGTCTAGGAGAGGGATTTGTGGAATGGACGCGGATCCTATACTCTAATTCGACGGACAATGTCCGGACAGGAGGGGTAATCTCGGAGGCATGTGCGGTGGGTAGAGGGACGAGACAGGGATGCCCCCTGTCTCCCCTCCTGTTCGCCCTAGCTATGGAACCCCTTGCGGTGCATACACGGAAGGGGGAACACTACAGGGGACTGGAAGTGCAAGGCCGAACACACCACATTGCCCTATATGCTGATGAGTTACTGATGTTCCTTGCTGATAACACTGATGCACTCCGTGGGGCTAGGGAACTGCTGGAGCGGCTGGGGGAGGTGGCGGGACTCCAGGTTAATTGGACCAAGACCTGCCTGTTTCCAATGCGAGGAGGCAGGGGTGCTCCCCCTGAAGGCCTGGATGTGAGATGGGAAAGGGACTGCTTACCGTACTTGGGGGTGCGGATTTACCATGGTGCAGCCGAGTTATTTGAAGGTAATATAGGCCGGGCCCTGCGAAACACCAAGAATGACCTGGAATTCTGGGGGTCGTTACCCCTGTCGGTCGCGGGGCGAGTGGCACTTCTGAAAATGATCACCCTCCCCCGGTTGTTCTACTACTTTGGGACACTGCCTCTCTGGATACCGGGGAGATACTTCGCCCAGCTCAACTCCATGATCTCGGGCTTTCTATGGGGTTTGGGGAGACGCAGGGTGGCTCTGCCTACCCCGATGCGCCCAAGACGGGAGGGGGGTCTTGCAGCGCCTGATTTTGAGGCCTACTACCATGCTGCCCAATTCCAATGGTTTACCCAAAGATTAGCGAGGCGATTGGGCTTGGAAATAGCTCAGAGAGACTGGGACGCAGAGATGCACCATCTGGCACGGATCCTTCTGCGCCTCCCACTGCGGATGGGAGAGGTCCCTGGGGACCTCTGGGTCCTGAGACTCTGCTGGAATAGGGCCCTACATCGCCAGAAAGGTGGCTTGGCATACTCGCCTGAGATTCCAATATGGCTCTGCATGGAACTCCCCCATGGGGGGAATTGGCAGCGGCTGCATGAGTGGGAAGAGTTCAGAATCTCCACCCTCGGGGATCTGTATGCAGATGGTGCACTCCTGCCGTTCCAAGAACTGGTGGACAGGCATGAATTGCCGGCGCAGGACTTCCTTCTTCACGCGGCCTTGACGACTGCGGTGCGCAAACACTGGAAGGGAGGACTAGAGGAGCCGTGGATTTTCCTTCCTTGCCAATATGTAGTCACCTCTGCGGGGAGGGTTAAGGCGGTCACGTGTCTGTACCGCAGATTGACACAGGTCTTGAGAACCCCACTGGAGAGATTGCGCACTAAATGGGAGATAGACTTGGGAATTCTCATCGAGCCTAAGCCTTGGGAAATGCTGATGGCAAGAGCGGGGAAATGCTCCCGAAACGCCAGATTCCAACTCATCCAATTTTACGTGTTTCATCGGGCGTATCTCACTCCTTCTAAACTCAATGAGTTCTTCGACTCCCACGCCACCTGTCCACGATGCAGACTGGAGGATGCAGGGTACATGCACATGATCTGGGATTGCCCTATCCTTCGAGGTAACTGGGGAGGGATACTGGCCAAATTGACTGAGGTAACAGAGAGGGACCTGCAAAGTACCCCGGCTGTGTGTCTACTGCACTGGTTCCCCCACACTGCCCGCAACAAAACTACCAGCAGGTTTTTGGATCTGGGGCTGGTCCTAGCCAAGCGTGAAATCACCAGCCATTGGAAAGCGGCTGCAGGTCCTAACGCAGGGCGTTGGCTCAGAGAGTTTCTTAAATGGGCAGACTACGAGGGGACGCTCCAGCTCCAACTAGCTCGTAGAGCTGACAATGACAAGCTGTGGGACACAGCCAGAGCCTGGGTAGCACTGACAGGACTACTCAAAGATCCAACTGACGACGAGGACGGATCCCCCTGATATCACCTACCATTCCGATTGTACAGGGCCTACGACGAGGGCAGTGGGATGAGCAAGTAGATGGGCAGAGGGGTCCCCTGATCGAGCGTCACCTCCCGGGCGATGCTTAGGCCACTGGCACAGGGTTCACTAGGAGTGGGCGGAACACGATGTGAGCGACACACATAGTGCTGGAGGAGCGGCATGTCTGCGGGGAGGGGGGAGTGCAGGGGGGGGAGGGTAGAGAGGGGTTGAGTTTGCCTATGCTTGGAGGGGGGATGGGGAAGGTGGAGAGTTGGATGTTCGGCTACCTGACCTATTGCAGAGTAAGAAGTCTATGATTATCAAGCTCGAGTGCTAAACCGCGGCAGTCCCGAGGGCTTTTGTTGCTAGGTGGTGACGGTGTGACACCTGTCACCGGTACGTATGGGCACTGCACGCTGAGTTTGCAGGGAATGTAACTGACTTGCAGAAGGGTGAAGCAATATACTATTAGACCTGCATTGACACCTAAGGCATGAGGAGCGCAGTTGACATGCCATGATACTTTACAAAAAATGTATGTTCTTAATATATGAAAACGCAATAAAATATGTTTAAAAAAAAAAATGAGGAGAGTAAATTTTGAATTTTGATTTTCAAAGCAGTAAAATTATGGGTAAGAGTTTAGGGAATGGTAGGGTAAAACCTTACACCTAGATATTTAATTTTTGATGGACACCATTTAAAGTTGGTGTCAGAAAACAAGAAGTGATAACAGGGAGAATTTAAAGGTAAAATTTCAGTTTAAGAGAAGTTTAATTTGTATCCAGATACTGTAGAATATAAATCAATCTCCTGTAAAAAAAAAAAAGGGGATAAGGAGGTTACGGGTTTCAAAAGGTAAATTAAGATATCATCTGTATAAGCAGACAATTAATTTTCATGGGAATTATAAAGAAAACCAGTTATCAAAGGATTTTGGCGAAAGCGCTCAAGGAAGGGTTCAAGACATAAAAAAATAAAAGAGGAGGGAGGGGACAGCCTTCCCGTGTGCCTCTGTGCAAATTAAAATAAGGAGATAAAAGTCTGTTAACAGATACACATGCACAGAGATTGGAATAATATCTGAATAATATAATAATTTGATAAATGAAATAAATTGGGGGCCAAAACCGAACCTTTTTGAACATGAATTGCCAATTTATGCGATTAAAAGCTTTTTCGGCATCAAGAGATAATGCGGCTAGAGGATCAAAATAATTAAATCCCAGGATGAGAATATTTGAGAGCATTCTAGCATTGTCTGAGGAGAGCCTACCCTTAAAAAACAGATTGGTCAGGGTTAATAAGTAGGGGAATTACCCCTTCCAATCTAGAGGCAAGAATGTTTGCAAAATGTTTGCAGTCATAATTGATTAAGGAGATTGGGCGATAATTTTGTCAAAGGGAGAGGTCTTTATCGGGTTTAGGGAGAATTACAATAAGGGCGTCAAGAAAGGAGCCTTCAGGTTAAGAGTGCAGTATAAAAGAGGTAAAAAGCAGAGCAAATATAGATGAAAAAGAGGAAATCTGTTCAATAGAGAAGCCATCAGGACCAGGGGCATTAGGTCTTTTTAAGGATTTAATTGCATCTAATATCTCCTGAAGAGCTATAACTTTTTCCAAGAGAGCCATATCATCCGGAACCGAGTTAGGAGAGGGGAAGTCATCAAACAAATAACTGCGTGTCATTTGTGGTGGGAGGGGTGTCGTCCATCTATAATGAGTGATAATAGGTCTGAAATGCTTTAACAATATCTAAATCAGAGTGCAATAGAGTGTTATTATGGGTATTACGAATAGGGCAATGGCTTTCTTTTCTGATTTAACTTTGAAATAATTAGCTAACATTTTACCCGCTTTGTTTTGACCCCCATGATATTTGGATTTTATCTTAAGTAGGATATTACAAGCATCGGTTGTGGCCAATTTATTTAGGTCAGATTTAGCCTTAGTTAGATCCCTAAGGTGAGCAGGGGATTTGGAAGTATAATAAGAGTGTTCAAGGGTCTTAATATGATTGAGGTTGAGGGAGGAAATATATTGGGAGTTTAATGACATTTTCTTTCTAGCAGTTTAGGCAATGGTAAAAGCTCTTAACGAGGCTTTAAATGTATCACAATTGTTATGAATAGAAGTATCACTTGACTTGTTAAATTGAAAAAAATTCTTGAATGAAGGAAGTAGCATTTAGAATAAAGGTTTGATCAGATAATAAAGAATTGTTAAATCTCCATCGAGCCTGTTTGGGAATGGCAAGGGACAGATCAAGTGAAACTGAGACTGGAGCGTGATCTGAGATAAAAATAGAACCAATCTCAGAGGATTGGACCAAGGGTAATAAAGATTTTGAAATTAAAACATAATCAATGCGAGACATAGTATCATGAACATTAGAAAAGAACGTGAATTCATAACAGTCAGGGTTACTAGTTCTGCAGGCATCATAGAGTGGACGAGAAGCAACAGCAGATTTAAATGCTTTTTGGGATTTATCAGGTTTAAATTTACAATCTGATTTTTTTCAGAAAGGGGTCAAGCCAATTATTAAAATTTCCAGCAACAATAATATTGGGGTTAGTAATTGAGGATAATTTTAGTTTAATATTGTGCCAAAAATCTGGGCCAGGCTTAACCGGTCCATAAATATTTAAGGAGGTGACAAGTTTATTATGGACTGTGGCATGTAGTATTACCCATCGTCCACTCGCATCATTTTCAGTTGATATCATTTGTAGTTTTAAAGATTTATGACAAAGGATGGCAACGCCACCTTTACGATTGATAGCTGGCGAGAAAACAACTTGACACACCCATTGACGCTTGAGTTGAAGAGATTCAACCTAATTACACTGGGTTTCCTGCAAAAAAGCAATCAAACAATCACATTTTGATAAATGAGAAAGTAGCTTTTGACACTTGATGGGATGACCCAGACCACAGACGTTCCACGATACAATATTAAACATAGTAATGTTTGGGGAATAGGGGAATAATCACAGTGATGACGAACTGCAAGATACAACAAAGAAGATGAAAGACACTGGTCATAAAAATCAGGAAACATACTAAAAATAATAAGAACATAAGGGAACAAATACAACGATTATTTATAGAGAATGAAATAGGGGAAGGGTGACAGGTGAAGGAGATGGAAAAGAGATAGAAACAACAGAAAAAGTAAAGATGGGAAAGAAGTGAAAGAAATAAAGAAATATAGGGACAAGTCAAGGACAAAAAGCCATATCTGAAATATAAAGACAAAGAAATAAGAATTGGGCATGTCAGCACTCGAGAACAAGAAAAACAAAGGTTGAAGATCGAGCTGCAGCAGATCAGGAAGTAGTGAACGCATAAAGGACAAGGACCACAGCAAAAAGACAATGAAATGAGAAGCATTAACAAGTTAAATGAATTAAGAGCATTGAGCAATGGTGTCCATAGGCATTCTAGTAACGGAATGCAGAAACTGTCTTAATTTAGATGGATCCTCAAATGAACAAGAGACACCTTCATGGGTAATCTTGCAAAGACAGGGATGTAGGATGCATACCGAATGTTCATAGATCTCAATTGTGGACGAAGAGCTAAGAATTCTTTGCATCTAGCATTGGTAGCGTTGGAAAGATCATGCGATATGAAGATGTTCTGACCAGACAAGATGGTGTTTTTCTCTGGTGACTTTTAATACGTGCACCAGGTCAGTGAATTCGAGGAAAAGCATAATATTACCACGTGGTTTGTTGGAATGAGGTGTAGGACGACCAAGACGATGTGCCTGCTGGATATTGAGGGGAGTCGAAGACTTAAGGTTGAGAAGATCAGAAAAACATTTATTTAAAAAAGATAGAAGATCCGGACCCTCAACATTTTCAGGTAGTTCATACAGCTGAGGTTGTTCCTTCTGTTACGATTTTCTAAACCCTCGATATGAAGTTTAAGCTTTTAAATTTCTTGTTCCAATTAGGGTATTTTAGTAGCTTCGTCTTGAAGATTATTATGCGTTGTTCCATTTCGGGCATTTTACCTTCCATGCTTAGATTGTAGTTGGTCATTGGTGGTATTCAAGAATGATTTTAGTGCACGTAGTTCATCTAAAATTAAATCCAAGACCGGATTAGAAAGAAGACTACACCGGAGCTGGAGGATCATTTTTGACTTTTTCCGGTTTAGCGCCATATGAAGGTGTCTTCGTGAGGGAGACTGAGTCACTCGCCATTTTGACAAAATGAACTTGTCCCAGAAGGGATATGGAGATTAAAGAGTCACAATGTTGATGAATGACATAGCCAAATCCCAGATGACGGGATTATAACATGTAGTAAATTGTAAAGTAGAAACTAATGGAGGAGCTCACAAGCTTGTACAGAAGCAGGAGATAAGATGTGAAGTGATTACAAAGGAAATACCACACAACCTATGAATACCTATTCACATCCTCTCAAGCTCGAATCATTTGTGAGAGACCCACGGTTAGATTGGCACAATAGAAAGCAGAAGAGTAACAATGGACTCCATCCATGAGGAATTAGTACAATTCAAGCAACATGCTAATCAAAGGAAGGACAGGGATGATGTTATTCCCTATTCCTTCGCACCAATCACTTCTAACATCCAAGAGGGAGCTTACTAGAGCCCGCCAACACAGACGTGTGCTGTCATACAGCAGGAGGTGCATTCATTATGAGAGATGCGTGACAAGGTCGTTAAGTGGCCAAAAAACTCCTTCGTAAGCTCCTTGAGATGATGTACAACTATCAGTTGCAATCCTGTCAAGCGTTCAGGACACACTCATAAAAATATCTTCTGAAAGTTGTTTATGTTGCCAGTTACTGTGAGCCTCAAATACTGAAACAATTAAGCTTGCAGGGGGTCTTCACAGACAAACTGCTCATTAAGACATTTAGGCTCATTAAGAAAATGGGCAGGATGTAAAGAACCCCCAAGAAGCAGGTGACAGAAGGAAGCATCAAGTGCAGCTGGAGACATAGATAATTGGTTCTGCTGGGAGCAAGAGGTCAGTGAATATCCACAGGAAAGGTAATGTACACGGCTGCAGTGTGGTACATGCAGAAAATATGCGCAGCCTGTGCCTGCCCTGTGGTGACTCTCCTGTCTCTTGTGACTGAGTTATTACTCCGTTAGTATAGCAGTGTTTCTAAAAACCCACCGTTGGGAAGCCGTTCTACCCTCAGGTAACCCTCGTTCTTTTTCCTCAAATGACGCAGGCGCCGCGCATATAAAATGGTGGCCACTCGCATCAGGAAGATGCAGTCATGTTAGATACTGGCGTATTGTGAGAATTAGACTCACCCACTACCGCAAACATGAGACGCCATATATTGGGAGGTTTATGCAGCGTTGAAGGTGTGGTAAGAGGTCATTAGACGGCCGGAATCACCTTCATGAGCCCCGTGAGGAGACTGAGCTCAGCTAAACACAGCCATCTTGTCGAGCGAGTAAGCCACGCCCCTATATCAGTACTTTTAAAAAGGAATGTTATGGAAGCATGACATATACATTGGTAAATACAGAAAATTAAGACTGTTTGAGGGACGCAACATTCATGCGGAAACGTAAAACCCAAATATGGCCCATAATATTTTTATATTCTTAAACTTGTAATCTAAATGCATGAATATATACAGATGACACTTTATTTTAATTGCTTTGCTTCCATGTCCTTTTTTTTTCCAATCAAAATATACTTACGAATTTACCTTGCTCAAATACCTTAAGTTCTGTATCCTTTACCATTTTTTAAAAAGTCGAGTTCCTATCCCATATTATTTTGCCAAAAATTGCAGTACTCTGGCTTTGGAAAATACTAGATCTGTCTCAAAGTTCATTATGTTTTCCATATTAAAAAACAGGTAGAGATCATCCCTAAGCCCCTTCTTTATTAGACTAATCCTTTAATGTTCTGCTAGTCTTACAGCAGACACTCTCTCCCTAACTCTAGCTCTAACTCTGAACCCAGCACTAACCATTTACCTGAACACTCCGCAGAGGTGTTGGCTCCAATATTTATGTATCCAAGATTCCTAACTCCTGCGATTAAAAACCAGATAAAAAGATATGCCATTCTTCAGTAATGTACACTTTTGAAAACACCCCGGTATACACAGAGCTAGACATTTTATGGTAATTTGATTAATTGATTTGGAATTAAGTGGCTAATGGAATTCTTACTGTAATGTTTCATGTTTGTTTTATCTGTTAAAGGGTATTACGACAATACAATATTTCACCGGGTTGTGCCAGACTTCATAATACAGGGAGGTGATCCTACCGGTACCGGATTAGGTGGGGAATCTATATATGGTAAACCTTTCAAGGTATGTGAGTTTTTCCTTCTTTGGCTTCTCTGATTTTAATTGGCACATTGGGTAACCTGGGGAAATGTGACTTCAAAACTGTTATAATTGTCAAGTTTGGTGAGACTGGAAAAATATATTTTTTTAATGTAGAACCATCATTTGCAATGCACTATAATTAAAAATGGGACAGTAAATGAGCTTGTTAAATAACATTGTCATATATTAAACAAATTAATCTAGATAGATCTTCACTGTCTTTGACACAGTTTGTTACTACATATGCTTCTCAATGTTCCCTTGGACATTAGATTGGGCCTTTTATTTTCCAAGTAGACCACAGTTATCCACTAGATAGAGGACTGTGTACTGTATTATTATGTAGGTTATTGTTCCCCCTCATTGTGGACAAGACTGCAATGACACCCCTTCGCTGTCATGTGCAACAGATGTATCTTCTCTGACCCTGCATAGCAATTTCCTGTAGAAACCTTCCATATCCTATGGGTTCTTTGGTTTGACCACTGTGTATTGTCATTTGCTTTTTGCTTACAGATTTCTCAATTTTTTAGTGACTGCTATACTTGTTACAGGACTATTGGTAAGATTACCCTCAACATAGAATTTATGCACTGTTTTCTCTCCAGAAATCCTCTATCTGTTGTCAGCTCTATAGCAAATGAAGGTGAGTGGCACCGTAGGGACTTGTCTATATTTTCTCCTATCCATCTTGTGTAGGAGATGCAGCGTTACATAGCTCCTTGCAAATTTATATAATAAATGTTCCAGCATTGTATCCTACAGAGTCGCATGCTTGAATCATTCTCCCTTGTCTTGTCCAGAAGCCCTAGTACACGTCTATAAATAGTATTAATACGCACATATATATAAGCAGTAATGCCAGTATCCCATGTACATCATAGGCTTAATTTACTCTGAATTCCAGCTAATGGATACATTTTAAAAAATCGGTTCCCCATAGAGGTCACCATAATTCAGATTTCTTACTGCAAGGTTTGTGTGAGGAACTCTCTGACAACAAATCTGCTATATTGTAATATTTCTACAGAGAAAATGCCATTTTGAGAAAACAAATCAACTTAATCTGCTGCTAGCTGTGCATTAGCCAGATATAGTTTTTATATGTTGCATTTTCTCGATCAAGGATTTCAATCCATTCTTGACTAGCAGCACTGCAGCTTTTCCTTGGGCCTGTTGCTGAGTTCGTGGAGCATCAAAATATTATCCCTTTAAAAGATTGCTGAAACACCTGCCAAAAATAAGACTAGCCATGTAGCCTAAAGAATACAGATTATCTGCTCCCTTCATCTGAAGCATGTGCCTTCACATTGCCAAATTTGCTCTTGCCTTCTGGTGTACCTGTTGCTCATTGTCTTCTATAAGGTCAGAGAAATGGCTCTTTTATCGACAACATTTTAATCTGTGATGCACCAAGGCTCTTTTTTTGTCATCCACGCTGGCAAATTAATGAGATCCCCTTAATCTCTTCTGCATCAGTTCCTCCCTCAACAAAAACTCACTGATTCGACATAAATATCATCAACTACATTCTTGTTGACAAACCACTTGTCAGCCAAGTCTACAGCACCAAGACAGTGTCTGGTTTTTAGCCTGAATGTCTCTTACAACAGGGACCTGGATTATGCCCTCTTAGCTTCTAGTGAAAATATTCCAGAGGCTGAGGGTGAAGAAGCGTTGTTGACGCTTCATACGCTGGTTCTGCCCATCGGTGCTACAGATTTAAGCAGACTTCCTTTACTTTAGACTTTTATGAATATATTGTTCAAAATATTTATCAGACATCGAGGTCTGCTTGATAATGCAATCGTCTCCACATTTTGTGCCATTGTACACATGTAACTGATAGTGGTTTCTTCCACATTGGACACTCAAACAGATTAACTTATGCACACTTTTCTTTTTCAAACATAAAATGATGATGAGGATTGAACCGATGCGGAAGATGGCAGAAAGTTGAAACTCACAGGACCACATGAACTGTTCAGTTGTGAATGAGAGATTTATGTGGCATCCAAAAAAGGCTCATTTGATGTTCCCACAGCCAGATAAAATCTGCTCTCTAGTAGAGTGTGCCTGCATTAAATTAGAGCTCCTAATAAGACAGAAAGAGGAAAAATATTTAGTGCAAGATTTTAAGGAACGAACAGCCATAAAAATAGATAGAGGTGACTAACTTTAAAAGAAAAAACTTCATCTTAGTAGGTAGTACCTAGAATGAACAATGGATACAAGCCATCAGATTTTGCACCTACACCTCCAATTGTGCTACCTAAAACATATACTTTAATTGATTTGTTAGTCATGTTGCTCAGTACCACCTGGTAGAAAAGGTTGATTCCTTTCTCCCTTCAGCAAGACAATCAACTTGGTGGCAAAACCCACTGTCAGAGCATTAAATACTCTGTTTATATTAGACAATTATGATTGCTAGATGTTCTGCAGTGAAGCTACGTTCCTCCTACTGATCCAGGTAGATTAGGAAGCGGAGCCAAGTATCATACTTTGTGAATGATGGCCAATGTCTACTTTGTTCATCGATATGCCAATGGACAGTGGAGTGTCTGCTTTCAGACAAGTTGTCTTCTTAAGGCAACAATGGCTGTGCCCTACTCTGTTCCATCTAAGTTTACATCTGCGACTGTCTGCACGAAGCATGTAGAAGATGCTCTTCAAATAAAGAAACGGAGAAGGATTCAGATTGTCCATATCATACTTGCAAGGGTTGTTACTTACGAGGCAACAGAAGTTGGTTGCAACCAACGAGAGGAGGATACCAGTGCCAGCTTTATCATCCATCTCACAAGCCCCCATAAAAACGTTGACTGCAGTATGCACCCAAGCGACTGACAAAGCCAGGGGTTAAATGGCAACGGTATGGGAGTTTACACTACTGCAAAATATCCCAGTCACCCTCTCCAGCTTTCACAGGCCTCAGAAGCATGCATTACAATCACTCACACATCATAAAGCAGTTCTGTTAACTGTGTGCTATACATTATGTGCCCCCTCAGAAAATCAAAGCAGTTACATCATGAGAAAAGAAAAAAGGCCCTGATTAAATGACCATGTCTTACGCCGATTGGTGGAGCCACAGGGCAAGCAGGGATAACTGAGTCTCAGGCGTGGGGCCTGTGGTTGCATGCCTAAGATATCTTAAAGCTAGTCCTACTGTGGTTCTGCAAACTGGGCCAAGTACAACGCTTTCAGCACTTAATTGTCCCTGGTAGTGATGGCAAGCTGTCACATGCTTTTCAGGGAGGTAGAGTGGGGGGTGCTCTAAGCTCAGAACTCGCCCAGCAGCGCAGTAGTAGATTGTCCAACTCAGTACTTATCTTTATTAAAATGCAATTACTTTGGCAATCCCAGAAAACTCAATATTACACCCTATAAATCATAGATATGGATTCTTCACTCGTGCGGGTGGCTGTATTTGGGGTTGATAATCCCCTCCGTCCCTCCTACCCTCACCCCATCCCCTCGCTCGAGTTTGAGCTCGATCTTGGCCAGGAATCAGACAAATGTGCAGTGTTATGCCAGCTACTGATTTTATGTGCTCAGTTACTTTTTGTTAGTCAAGGTTTTTTGTCACACTACTGTGGAAATCCATCTGCTTTTTGGCTGTGGCAGTGACTGACAGCATATGTCTGGCTTTCTCTGCCTCTTCCTGCAGTAGATGTGCTGACTGCAAGTGCTCTGGCACTCTGGTCAAGTCCGCAGAAGGCAGCAGCAGGGGCTACCACCTAGAGTCTATGCAGGAGTCAAGGCCCCTGTGTTTTCTCAGGTTTTCGGCTGTTTGTAAGGCTCCTTCTGGCTTCAAGTGAGTTGTGTGGTGGCCTGTGGGGTTAAAGGTCACAGGTCCGCTTAGAGGCACTCTTCGTCCAGCAGTTCAAAGTCACCTATGTCATTTTGGCACAGCTTCATGATATTATAGTGACACAGTCACTTTAGTGTCCGCTGCCATGGGGAAGACCATAATTTGTAAGCCAGAGAAGTTATTCTAGCTTAAGCAATACCCTTTGACTTGAAAAAAGTTACTTTCTAGGGCCGGGTAAACCATGTTCTATCATGGCTAGAAGTGTTCTGTGTGGCCTACCTGGCTGAAATTGTGATGTTTAGCAATTCATTGAAGGACTACCTAAAACACATCTAAATAACTTCGAGGCAACCAAGTGCCAGGATGAGCAGTCCAGTGTCGTGTACTTTGAGCATCAGGTGGATAGTGGGAAGATTTACCTGTTGGATGCCAAAATTCAGTCAATGTTGTAGTGGGAGGTATCCACTACCCTGATGCATGTTCTCATCATTTTAAGACTCAGTGGGTGCTTCCGGAACTTTGTAGCTAACTATGGGGCCACAGTGCCCTTTTGACAGCTTTGACGTCCAAGAAGCAGGCCAAGAAAGTTATCTGGACTGAGGAGTGTTAAAAAACTTTTGAGTAACAGAAGAGAGCACTGTGGAATGACCCTGTTATGAAGGCACGGACAACAGTTCAACAGTTCATTGTAAAGTTCAAGGCCTCACACAGTGAAGTTGGAGCATTACTCGATCAACCCAGTGACCTGGATAGAGCGCATCCGGTGGCCTTAATTAGTCACAGGCTACTACCCAAGGCGCAACTTCAGTGTCATAATGGCACAGTCTGCTCAGGCATAACTTCACAATGTCACAGTGCCATTTTCCGCTCAGACACAACTTCACGATGTCACAGTGGCAATGTTCGCTATGGCACAACTTCACGGTGTCATTGCCAAGCTGATCGCTCATCGGGAAAAATACATTCTGGTTCCTGAAGCATGCAAATAACTTCCCTTCATCTTCCTGGGTGGGTGGATCTTTAAGCTCTGATGCCAGTTGCTTCTATCTTGCTCTGGACAATCACACCTTCTACAGGGTTTGCTAGCCCCTTCCCTCCTTCAACAGGCAGGTTGGCACCCAGGCACTTCAGGACAGTGGAACATCTCCCTTTCAATTCAGATTCCATGTGATTACCCCTCACCTCTTGGAAGCTGACTTCCAGGCAGACAAAAGCATTGGTTGCACAGGAGTCCTCCAAGTACGCTCTGGAGCACTGCTTTCCTTGGTCAAAGAGAACTTGTAACTGGAAGAGCAAGTGGGTCAGTGGCTCTCACTTTTATAAAGTCTCAGCAGACAGGAGTGGGGGCTGTCTCTCTGCACTTCTTGATCTGGTTTGGGACCGGTGTTCTTTCATCCGGCCTCTTCAGACTGTTCTCGAGACAGACTTTGTGAATAGTGATGCTCCTCAAAGCAGAATAATCTCCAGCCTAACATACCTACAACAGAGGCACATACAGGTGTGAGCTTTCTGCACCTGGCTATCAACAGCCACACTGAACAGTGATCAGGAAAGGGACAAAAGCTGATCTCACCTAATGTACCCTTCACACTCTCATCAACAAAAACTGCAGTCTCACTGTGAACTCCCACCATCTACCAAATGGCAGTGCTTCAGGAAAACTAACCAGCAGCCCTCCTCAGCTAAAGGACCAACTCGAATTTCTAAAACAGCCCTTTCTCCTCTTTGCCCACCTCAGCGTCTAGGTCTCTCCCTCCAGCTTCAGGAATGTCAGCAATACACGTCCAGTGTCAGGGAAAACAACCTCACCTGCATACATTTGAAATCGAATCTGATTAGTCTGAGACTAGAAACAGTTTCCTGGCTTCTCATTCTCCCTCAAATCAGTTGTTTCCTCAAAGCGTGAACACAGAGTCTGGATTTTGTTTTGAGGATTTTGAAAAACACACTGTTATTGTTATCTTATAAATGTTATACAGCGCACGAATACCAAACGGTGTCTTGGCGCTAACAATCTAGAAGCGAGCTGGAGCACTATTCATCGAACAGCCAGGCCTTAATGGCTTTCCTGAAAGATATCAAGGAGGGAAGGTTTCTGATGGTAATGGGGAGGGTGTTCCAGAGCTTCGTAGCCCCCACTATAAAACTTCTACCGCCCCAGTTTGATTTAAGAAAATCTCTGAGAAAGTATCAATTGTGCCCCTTCTGACCAAAGGCATCTGTTTGGACAACTACCAGTACAGTGATTGCCTCAGGAACTGAGGACCGGTACTGTGTAGTGCCTTCATTCTTTGGAGCTTCTTGGTGCTCAGTCAATGAAATATATTATAGTCCCAAAAGACATCAGTACATAAGAAAACTGGACCTATTCAGGCTTTTACTCATTCCCAAAACTTGGTGGACAGATCTACTTTTGAAGACTTGAGGAACTCTGTTTCAAAACCTGTGGACCAGGGTAGGAGCTCTACCTCCAGCTCTGACCCTACTTCTTCTGGAAATCCTGATCTCAGTAAATCCTGGGAAAATATTGTACGAGTTCGAAGGTTAGGGTTGATGAAAACGTTTTGAAATTGAATATCCGCTACGTATTTATGAAAGGTAAAGCCACGTTGTCTTATAAAATAGGCATATGTTATCACATACATGCTGAAGAGAAATAACGTGATCATTTAGCTCTCAGTAACGTCACACATCTATGTATGCTGCGGCGGTGCAAAAGTGCACAAAGAGTATCGTCCAGTAGCGACTCACAGCCTGTTAGTGAACAAAGCAATGTTATGGCTCCCCAAAAAGTGAATAGATTTCACTATGTTTCTCCGTTCCCTTAGCAGGAGTAGTTAAGAAGGGGGTATTGTCATAACTTAATGATGTGCTGGGATCCAAGTAAGGTTCCTTCAATGTATGCCTAACAGTTCAAGTACCTTGTTGATGTTAGTGCAATGACCCTGTATACTTTTGAACGCTAGTACACCTGCAACAGTTGTGCCCCTGTTTCTAGCATTGGCTTCACTCTTATCTGTTTTTGAGTTAGGAGTTTTCACACCGCCTTCCCCCCACCAAGACCTTGTGTTCACTTCCAGTGCAGTCCTGAATTAAGTACCTTAAGAAGCACGGCTGTAGCCATCCTCTGTGCTTCATTACTGGCTGCTATTCTGCCACAGTGGATCAGTTGTGTGATGGTCAAGAGGCAGCTTACTCACTAGCCCTCAACAATTTTCTTTCTTGTGCAAGATACCTAAAGTACGAGTACGAGTATGCCCACACTTATCACATCAACTTTTGTAAACAGTGAAATTAAAAGAAGATCAAAATTGGTTTCTCCCGAGAGCTATCACAAGCTGCACTATTCAATTAGTTTGTCTGCTTCACGCACTAAATTCACAGGCAGAACGGGCATTACAGTAAGTAACACGTGTGCAGACCCAAATAGATAATTTCCCATGATCCTTGGGCTCAATTGCATTTCCATCCCTTTTCTAATCCCTGGATCGTTGATCTGCAAAAGGCAGAGGTCCCTTATTCCTGTGCAGTTGAACCACTAATGTTTTAATCAAGATGCAAGTGCGCAAAATGGCACTGCAAATATGTTCTATTTGATAGTCTCTGGATGTTAGTCACTTAAACCCCGGTCTTCTAGAAGGAAGAGCATGTAATTCATTCTGTTTTCGTTAATGGTGCTCTCTCTATCCATTAGATTTGAGATTCGCGTTTTCCTTCCCCTGGCAGGACCTTTCTCATTGCTGTCCTAAGCTCTGAGAACAAACGTGTGATTCACTTCCACTCACTTGCTGCCATCACTCAGCAACACAACTAGCGCTTCTGTGCTGCTACAAGTGCTTCTTGAGAGGCCCTTGCGAGGTTTGGGGAGTGCAGCTGAGACAAGTGTTTGTTTCTCCTGCCCGCAGTACATATTCTAAGCTAATGTTGACGTGCCTGCTCCTGATTACAAAGTGGAAATACGTGTAGGATATTGAAAAAGAGCGTGACTTGTTGCATGATTTTGTTTTGTATTCGACAGGATGAGTTCCACTCAAGACTTCGTTTTATCCGAAGAGGGCTGGTTGCCATGGCGAATGCTGGCCCCCACGACAATGGAAGCCAGTTTTTCTTTACATTGGGTCGTGCGGATGAGCTCAACAACAAGCACACCATCTTTGGAAAGGTTAGAGAATGCCAGCTAAGCAATGGGTGTCGGATAAGATAAATTCACTGGGCACTCACAGCGTATCTACATGTTAATGTCATTGTATGATTTATTTTGTTCTCCTCTTCTTACGAGGTAATGCCTTCTAAGAGTTTCTGATAGTTTGCTTTCTTCTCCGAATTTTTGCCTTGCGCGGATGCATCACGCGTGCTTTGCTGTGGTTGGCCTGTTGTGTCATAACTTACAGCTGGGGCTGCCCACACGTGGCTTCTCAAAGGCGCTGTGTGGGAGGCAGCATCTTCAGGCAGCACAGCTGTCAGTGCGTGTTGTGTACCACTCTCTGCCCCCTGCCAGGAGCTCCCGCTGGGGGATTACGAGGCTGTTCTTTGTGCGTTCATTTGACTCCAGAGCGCCCCCTGCCATGAGCTCATGCTGGGGGATCATGAGCCTGGTGTTTATGCGTTCATTTGACTCCAGAGCGCCCCCTGTCAGTAGCTGCTGATGGGGGAGCACAAGCCTGGTGTTTATGCGTTCATTTGACTCCAAAGCGCCCTCTGCCAGGAACTGCTGCTGGGGGATCTCAAGCCTGGTGTTTGTGCGTTCATTTGACTCCAGAGCGCCCCATGCCAGGAGCTGCTGCTGGGGGAACACGAGCCTGGTGTTTGTGCGTTCATTTGACTCCAGAGCGCCCTCTGCCAGGAGCTGCTGCTGGGGGATCTCAAGCCTGGTGTTTGTGCGTTCATTTGACTCCAGAGCTCCCCCTGTCAAGAGCTCCCGCTGGGGGATCACGAGGCTGGTGTTTGTGCTTTCATTTGACTCCAGAGCGCCCTCTGCCAGGAGCTGCTGTTGGGGGATCACAAGCCTGGTTTTTGTGCGTTCATTTGACTCCAGAGCGCCCCCTGGCAGGAGCTGCAGCTGGGGGATCACGAGCCTGGTGTTTGTGCATCATTTGACTCCAGAGCGCCCCCTGCCAGGAGCTCCCGCTGGGGGATCACGAGGCTGGTGTTTGTGCGTTCATTTGAGCGACATACATTAGAGTGGTGTGGAGTGGAGTGGAGTACAGTTGAGCGACATACATTAGAGTGGTGTGGAGTGGAGTGGAGTACAGTTGAGCGACATACATTAGAGTGGTGTGGAGTGGAGTGGAGTACAGTTGAGCGACATACATTAGAGTGGTGTGGATTGGAGTGGAGTACAGTTGAGCGACATACATTAGAGTGGAGTGGAGTACAGTTGAGCGACATACATTAGAGTGGTGTGGATTGGTGTGGAGTGGAGTAGAATTGAGCGACATACATTAGAGTGGAGTGGAGTGGAGTACAGTTGAGCGACATACATTAGAGTGGTGTGGAGTGGAGTACAGTTGAGCGAAATACATTAGAGTGGAGTGGAGTACAGTTGAGCGAAATACATTAGAGTGGAGTGGAGTACAGTTGAGCGACATACATTAGAGTGGTGTGGAGTGTTCAAATCAAATCAAGCTTTATTCGGTTGTACGTAGTACATCCATAAAAGCACAGAATATATTACATCTAAAAAAGTACAATTAAAAACTGTTATATTAAAAAAAGGTACAATATCATCAATGTGACAGTTTTCCAGAGTTCCATTCATCCCATAAATAGACACTTTTTACTCTTTATATGGAAGCTACGACCATTAGAGTATAAGCTGCTAAAGCGTATATACGGAATGAGCCAATACAATCGAAGTAAAAAAGGTTACAGGTTAAGAAAAGTGACAAACAGTACGTCATAAATTGATATAAAAATACAGTAAAATCTAAGAGAAAGATAAAACTAATCTATTTTACAGATACGCAAAATACGAGCCACTGTTACTCTAAATTCTGCCTGTGCTTGATAGTCAATTTCAAGAAGTTTACTATTGATTTAGCAAAGGTCTCAACTTCTAGGAATTGAAGCACAAGGAATGCCGGGCGGCACCTGCGTAAGCCCATAATTTTAAAAATAGGAGTGAGCCATTGTTTCCTCAGATCCTGGTAAAACTTACAGAAAAGTAACGTGTGGATCGTAGTTTGGGGGGAGCAATCATCACCGGGGCATGGTTGAGGGTCTTTTTCCCAGTTATAAATCTTAGGGAAAGTGACTAGGTGGTGAAAAATGTTAAGTCTTAACCTTGTTAGCAAAAGTGTCTCATATCCTGAAACTCAAAGGTTAAATAAGGCTGGAACATCATTGTAGTCTGAATCTGTAGTGAGTTTTGCACAGTAGATTTAGAAACCTCACTGGATAACCGTAAAGATTCTAGATGAGTCAAACACGCCTTTTTGAACCGTTTCCTTGGTATTGCTGCAATTGTAGAGGGCAAGTTGAAAAACTGTTGCATACCAAGGTTGAACAGGGATTTCCTGACATATTCTAACCAGGTGATGTGGTGGCCCTTATCTAGGGAAATACAGTCCTCAATGAACTCCCTACAAAGAGAGGTTTCACTGGTGGACCATATGCGGTGCCACAGAAGAAGGGGTTGGATCCTTATCAGATCTGTTATGAAAGTCAAGCCCAACTCCATGTGGCAGACATAGTTGGAAGTTCCCTTTGGGACAGCCAAAATAAATTTTAAAAAGTTGTTTTCCACCCTTTGGATCTCCTCAAGCTTGGCAAAGCCCCTGATCCCGGCACCATATATTGCGCTCGAGATACATTTGGCCTTATAGATTTCAAGAAGTTCGACCGGGGGGCGCCTGCCTAATTTATTAGCAAAATTAACCAAGGCCGCTGTTGTCCTTTTAAAAGTAAGCTTCCTTGATTCAATGGCAGGCTTCCAGGTGCATTTGTTGTCAAATACTACTCCCAGATAGGGATAGGTGGCTGTGGAGTCCAATTTTTGATTTTCTATATAGATGGACTTGATATTCTTCAGCCTTGGGCCTGCGGACATAACAAACGTCTTTTTGATGTTTATCTTTAGGTCCAGGTTAGCCATGAAGTCGTGGTACTTTACAAGGGCACGCTGAAGCTCTAAGGGGGTACGCGCTAATATGAAAGCGTCGTCCGCATAGAGTAGGATCGGTATAGGGCGCTTATTTATAGTGGGGAGGTCCTTGGAACCCGCAACCATGGCTTTTTCCAGGCCATTGGTATAAAGATTAAATAAAAACGGGGCTAAGACACAGCCCTGCCTTATGCCGCGCTCTACTCTAAATGAATTTGTTAATTCACCCCCAACTCCAAATCTGACTCTAGCAGTAGCATTTGAATACAGTTCTCGCAAGAATGTTAACAGGGACTTGTCCACTCCCATGTCGGCTAAGATGGTCCACAACTTGTTGTGAATGACGCAGTCAAATGCTGCAGAAAGATCCACGTATGCCCAATAAATGCCCCCCCCCCCTTCACCTTCACATGTTTGTCAATTAATAGGGATAAATTAAGGGCTTGCTCTATTGTGCCTAGTCCCTCGCGGAACCCAAACTAGAGATCGGACAGAACCTTATTATCTGAGGCCCACTGCTGTAAACGTTCTAAAATGATGCGACCGGCCACTTTCCCCAGGGAATCCAACAGCGATATAGGCCGGTAGCACCATGGTAATTGGCGATCCCCCTTCTTAAATATGGGCACAAGGATGGATTGGGACCATGAGTCGATAAGGCCCACCTCACAAGTTGCCTGGAGGACCCTAGTTAAAATGGGCGACCAGAGTTCCATATTAAATTTAAAAAGGTCGATGGGGAAGCCATCAGGGACTGGGGCTTTGCCATTTTTGCTAGCCATCAGGGCTGTCTCCACCTCCTCATGAGTTATATTAATGGGCAACGGGAAAGAAGTTAAATTTATCCCAGAAGAAAAGAATCGAGTTGCGGATGAGGGTGAGCTGAATATCCGCTCAAAATATTCAACCCACGTCTGCTCCTCAATGGCAACGTCAAGGCTGGGTTCACCGTTGTACTAGCTAGGAAGGGGGACTTCAAGATCTTCCAGAACACGGCACTATCTCTTATGGCAGAAGAGGAATGTAATTGGATCCAAAGCTCTTTTTTCAGCGTGTTCTTCCTGCTTCTTAGGGCCTGTTTATAAATTTTTCGGTAAGCGGCTATTTCCTTAGAGGATCTATCCTTTTTATGTAGCACTATTTTTAAATCATGATAGGCTTTCGTACAAGCACTGTCAAACCAGCCCTTGTTGGTCGATTTCCCTGTGTTCTTTTTAACGAAAAGGGATTCTCTAATTGTAGTTGTTGTTGTTAAAAAACTGACCTTAAATCTCCTCACTGGTAGTGGCTAGATCAAAAAATTTCTCAAGAACTGGTCTTAGCTTAGAGACCAGTTTGGTGGTAATAACCTGAGGATCTGCCATTCCCCACTTGAGGGAGTATCCGTTAAGTCTATCTAGGGAGAGGTTGTTTTGGATTAGGGTCGACTTGATGTTAAGCCCTTCCGTTTTCTTAGGCAGTTTTAGTGTGATGCTATTTGGGAAATGGTCACTAAGAATTGTATCATGAGCTTTACAATTAATCAGGTCCCTTGATGCGTTTGCTGAAATGAAGATAAAATCAATTGTACTTAAACACCCTCTACCGTTGAACGTAGGTAAAACGGGGATAGGGGGGTTCACCAGATCATTTACCAGGTTCATTTCTAAGCCACAAATAATTTCATTCAGACACTGGCCAACAGCGGTGTGGGGAAAATGAGTTACAGGGTTCCCACTTTCATCCTCAACCCCACATACTATTCTCGCACTCTGTTTGCAAAGGGTCTGGTTGAAGCCCCCGCCCCAAATTATAGTCAATTCCTTTCGGGCCTTAGCTAGCAATTCATAGAGGAGTGCATTTATCTCCTTTAGGGTTTTTATTAGGTCAGCTGTGTGGAGGTTATTGTAGAAATTCGCAATAACAAGGGCTTTAGAGTAGCTAAGGTGTAAGACAAGAATTTGGAAGTTTGACTCCAGTTTTAATGGGGCAATGTTTGTAAAATGGAGGAGGTTTGAAACAAAGGTGGTCAGTCCACCCTTAGCTCTACCAGAAGGAGAGGGTAATGCTGGGGAGAAGTATGTTCTGTATCCCTCCAGGTGTATCTCTGAGGGGGCCCAGGTTTCCTGTAAGCATAAGATACTGAATCTGATAGTGAAATTTAACCAGACGCCATTCCCAATCTTTGCACGGAGCCCTGCGACGTTCCAAAATAGGATCCCCATAGTTGAAATGTCTTTGTGTGCTACCGGTTCCGTGACTATTCCTGTGTGTTCCTCATGGTGGAAGGGATTGCTAATGTTTAAAGCTGGTTCAAAAATTGTATCAACACTCTGCTCCGTAATACCTTCATTATTCCTATTCATGGTAGGTATATTGGCTATATTATTTGAAATAGGTACTACAGGGTCAAGCGCTAGTTGGAAATAGCCACTGTTTCCACCTGGTTGTGCCTTTTCTTTTTGTAGAGAAGGAAATCCACCCTCATTAATTTTAAAATTGTTGTCGTCTACTAGATATGTTCCCTTGCTCTTTCCTTTTTGACCTACTCTTGGACTGCACATACCCATGCATTGTAGTGGGATACCGGTGTTTTCAATAGTTTGGGGTTCTATAAATACACAATGGTTACGAACTGGAGAGTCCCCCAGGACCCGGCTGCAGAGTCAATCCACTCATTCCAACCCCGCAAGCATAGAATAGTGATTAAATGTGGGGTTTTTAAAGCCGGGGTGTGGAGTGGAGTGGCGTGGAGTACAGTTGAGCGACATACATTAGAGTGGTGTGGAGTGGAGTGGCGTGGAGTACAGTTGAGCGACATACATTAGAGTGGTGTGGCATTGAGTGGAGTGGAGTATAGTTGAGCGGCATACATTAGAGTGGCGTGGCATTGAGTGGAGTGGAGTGGAGTGGCGTGGAGTACAGTTGAGCGATATACATTAGAGTGGTGTGGCATTGAGTGGAGTGGAGTGGAGTGGAGTACAGTTGAGGGACATACATTAGAGTGGTGTGGCATTGAGTGGAGTGGAGTACAGTTGAGCGACATACATTAGAGTAGTGTGGAGTGGAGTGAAATGGAGTACAGTTGAGCGACATACATTAGAGTGGAGTGGAGTGGAGTACAGTTGAGCGGCATACATTAGAGTGGTGTGGCATTGAGTGGAGTGGAGTACAGTTGAGCGACATACATTAGAGTGGTGTGGTGTGGAGTGGAGTACAGTTGAGCGACATACATTAGAGTGGAGTGGAGTACAGTTGAGCGACATACATTAGAGTGGAGTGGAGTACAGTTGAGCGACATACATTAGAGTGGTGTGGAGTGGAGTACAGTTGAGCGACATACATTAGAGTGGTGTGGAGTGGAGTGGAGTACAGTTGAGCGACATAAATTAGAGTGGTGTGGCATTGAGTGCAGTGGAGTTAAAGTTGAGGGACATACATTAGAGTGGTGTGGCATTGAGTGCAGTGGAGTATAGTTGAGCGACATACATTAGCGTGGTGTGGAGTGGAGTGGCGTGGAGTACAGTTGAGCGACATACATTAGAGCGGTGTGGCGTGGAGTGGAGTACGGTTGAGCGACATACATTAGAGTGGTGTGGCGTGGAGTGGCGTGGAGTGGAGTACAGTTGAGCGGCATACAATAGAGTGGTGTGGCATGGAGTGGAGTGGAGTACAGTTGAGCGACATACATTAGAGTGGTGTGGAGTGGAGTGGAGTACAGTTGAGCGACATACATTAGAGTGGTGTGGCGTGGAGTGGAGTACAGTTGAGCGACACAGAGTGGTGTGGAGTGGAGTGGTGTGGAGTACAGTTGAGCGACATACATTAGAGTGGTGTGGCATTGAGTGGAGTAGAGTGCAGTACAGTTGAGCGACATACATTAGAGTGGTGTGGCGTGGAGTGGAGTACAGTTGAGCGACACAGAGTGGTGTGGAGTGGAGTGGTGTGGAGTACAGTTGAGCGACATACATTAGAGTGGTGTGGCATTGAGTGGAGTGGAGTACAGTTGAGCGACATACGTTAGAGTGGTGTGGCATTGAGTGGAGTGGAGTACAGTTGAGCGACATACATTAGAGTGGTGTGGCATTGAGTGGAGTGGAGTACAGTTGAGCAACATACATTAGAGTGGTGTGGCATTGAGTGGAGTGGAGTGGAATGGAGTACAGTTGAGCGACATACATTAGAGTGGTGTGGCATAGATTGCATTAATGCAGAGTAGGGCTGCATAAAGTGCAGTGGAATGGAGTGGTGCAGGGTAGAGTGGCATAGAGTGCAGTGGTGCAGACTAGTGAGACGTAGAGAGCAGTGGCATTAAGTGATGCAGAGTAGAGTAGAGTGGAGTGGCGTAGAGTACAGTAAAGTGGTGCAAAGTGTAGTGGCATTGCGCGAGAATGGTGGAGTGCCACAGAGTGTAATGGTGCAGGGTAGAGTTCAGCGGTGCAGAGTGTAGTGGAGTGGCACAGACTTTAGTGGTGTAGAGTAGAGTAGAGTGCAGTGGTGCAGAGTATAGTGGTGCAGAGTAGAGAGGAGTGGCATTGCATAGTGTGTAAAGTTGAGTGGCATACAGTCAAGTGGTATGGCATTGAATGGAGTGCAGTGGTGTAGAGTACAGTGGAGTGGCTTAGAGGAGCGCATAGTGTAGTGGCCTGGATTGTTGTAATGCAGAGTAAAGTGGCATAAAGTGCAGTGGCATGGAGTGGTGCATAGTACAGTGGCATTGAGTTCAGTGGAATAGAGTGATGTAGAATAGAGTGGCATACAGTTCAGTGGCATATAGTAGAATGGCATATAGTAGAGTGGCAAAGAGTAGAGTGGCGTAAAGTGCAGTGGCTGTACAATCCAGTTGAGTAGAGTGTAGTGGTGCAGAGTAGAGTGGCGTAGAGTGGAGTAATACAGTGGCGTAGAGTGGTGTAGAGTAGCATAGAGTACAGTGACACAGAGTAGTGATGTAGACTAGAATGGCATAGAGTGCAGTGGAAGTAGCATGCAGTTGCGTAGAGTGCAGGGGTGTAGAACAGAGTAAAGTGATGTAGTGCGCAGTGGCGTAGAGTGGAGTGGCGCAGAGTACAATGGAGTGGTGCAAAGTGCAGTGGAGTGGTGCAGAGAAGGGTGGATTGGCACAGACTGTAGTGGTGCCGAGTAGAGTAAAGTTCAGTGGTGCAGAGCATAGTGGTGCGGAGTAGAGAGGAGTGGCATTGCTTAGGGTGGAGTAAATAGAGTGGCTTGGAGTGGCATAGAGTTGAGTTGCATTTGGTAGAGTGGTGTGGCATTGAATGGAGTGCAGTGGTGTGAAGTGCAGTGGCGTAGAGTGGTGCGGAGTGTAATGGCATAGAGTGCATTGGTGTAGAGTAAAATGTAAAATGTAAATGTACCGGTATTTATAGAGCGCACAGCTACTTCCCTGAGGTAGTGTCCCGGCGCTGTCGGTGTACCGCTTAGGAACCCTTCCTGGTTTTCCCTGTGAGTGTCCACTCCTGGGCATCCTCAGGGTGAAGCCAGGCATCCCAGCGCTTTTGGGGCCGTTGTGGAGATTAAGCAAGCTATTGCCCAGAGTCGCAGAGTGGGACCCATGATTAGAATAGGCACCGAAGCGAGAATGATCAGGTCCGAGGAAATTGAGCCCAAGACCCGCCAAGGCGGGTATTGAACCCTGGTCCCGGGCCAGACCTCTGCATCAGGGTCTGCCGCTCTAACCATTTGAGCCACACTTCCTCTAGAGTGGCATGAAGTGGTGCAGAGTAGAGAGGCTTAGAATAGAGTGGTGTAGTGTACAGTGGCATAGAGTCGAGTAGAATAGAGTTGTGTGGCATGGTATAGCGTGGCGTAGAGTGGACTGGTGCGAAGTACAGTGCAGTGGCATAGATTGGAGTTGTGCTGAGTGTTGTGGAGTGGCACAGAGAAGAGTGGAGTAGCCTAGAGTGGCATGGTGCAGAGTAGAGTGTAGTGGCTTAAAGTGGAATGGAGTGGGATGGCATAGAGTGGAAGTGTTGCAGAATGTAGTAGAGTGATGTAGATTATAGTGGTGCAGAGTAGACTGCAGTGGAGTAGTGCAGAGTAGAGTAGAGTGGAGTAGTGTAGAGTACAGTGTCATAGAATAGAATGCAGTGGTGTAGAGTAGAGTAGTGTAGTGTAGAGTAGAGTGGCGTAGAGTGCAGTGGATAAAAGTAGAATGCAGTGGCTTAGAGTGGAGTGTTGCAGAGTATAGTAAAGTGCAGTGGTGCGGAGTAAAGTGGTGCAGAGTAGAGTGGCGTAAACTGGTGCAGAGTAGAATGCAGTGGCGTACAGTGCAGTGGCAAAGACTGCAGTGTAATGGAGTGGATGGGGCACAGTATAGTGGAGTGGTGCACAGTTTAGTGGAGTGGTGTAGAGTAGAGTGGTGTAGAGTGGGGTAGAGTGAAGTGGCATAGAGTAGAGTGCAGAGGAATGCAGTCAAAGGCCTACGTCAGAGCCTCAGGTCAAGTTCTACGGGGTCCTTAATCTCTGAAAAGAAGCTACTCCTGTTTTGTTTTAAATGTTTATCAGAAGCCCTGCACTGGTAAGCATTGTATTTTGGACGAAGTAGAAGAACTCTGCAGAAATAATGTTTTACACTGTAATGATATTTTGGGGGACATGAACTATTTCAGCATTCTTTATTTAGAAGGGATGTAGAATTAGTCGTACTTTACCGCACATTGATATGCATATTCGGTTAAGTAAGAGGTATGCAGTTCCTATGGAGAGAAGTGGGAGGTATTCACCAGGTAGACACTAAAGGGGAATGCTCCTTATAGGAACAAGGGCCCTCACTCACCCTGGAGGGTTTCATGCTTCATCATCGGGCAGCTCCTCGTTGAGCTGGCGCTGCAATGCCCAACAGGCCCCACAGGGGGGCTCTTTGCCAGAGTTATTTTTGTCGATGATGAATATGGCGTGTGATGAGTGGAGTGGAGTGGAGTGGAGTGGAGTGGAGTGGAGTGGAGTGTGTAGAGAAAGTGCTAAATAAAACTAACTATAAGAGCCTAATAGACCTGATTTAATTTCTCGGTTCTTATGGCATGATTAAAAACCTTCAGTATCACAATAAGTGGATATAATGGTCCTTTCTGGCTTTTCCTTAGTAAGGATGTGGATCTACATGTTTCATGCCTCTTATCGTCTGAGTGATCTTGGCATTTCTTCAAGATCTGTAAACCTTATCTACTCACAGAGGGGTGGTTGGTGCAAGTATGTGAAACCATACATTCTCTCAAATTCACATTGAGATCTTTAGTGTACCTTCAGGGTACAAACCTGTGGAGAGGGGGAGAAAAATTACATAGAAAGCTAATAAGCTGAATTAAAAACAAGTTAAAAACCATCATCATACTGTGCTGAGAGGTAGGCATACACAGTGGGGTGTTTTTCTTAGTAGTGTTCGCCTGATACAAGCCATAAATTCACTGTGAGGAATGAGGTGGAGAAATGAGGGACCATAGGATACAGGGCGGTAGATGCTACCGTTGTTTTTAATGCGGTTTGTATACAGGGCAAGGTTCACAGGGTATAACAGTCTCTAATCGCCAAACAGCTGGAAGATGGTCCCTGGAGCCGTCGGCCTCCTTCTCTAGACGTCCCGTCTTGCCTGCTACCGTCGGCTTCTCTCAGGGTCGGAAGGCTCTCGAAGGAAGCAGAGATGGAACAGGGCAGTTAGAGGGATGTATCGGGAAAATCAATGAGGAGGAAGGGGAGTGCGGGATCACCAGGGTTCCACCACCGTATACCGTATCACTATAAGCACTCTGTGATGGTGACAGGGAAAGAACGAAACGTACAGTGACCACCCCGCAGCCTACCCCGTCCCACCCGTGTAACAAACAGACCCCTGAGGCGCAGTCGTACCTTGTCCAGCCACACTTCTCCCCCGGAAGTGTGGCAGGGCGGCTCGCGTCTCCGTAGGCCTCCTGGCTTGACGAGTCTCTGGGTCTGCGCTCCGGGTCGATCCTCTTCAGTCACGTCCCCCTCCTGGGCTTTCTCCTCGATATTCTCCTTGGCGTTCCTCTCGGCGTTCTCCTCGGCGTTCTCCTCGGCAAGGGATTCCGCACCAACCAGGAAGAGCGGGGCTTCCTTAAACGCCCCCGAAGCAGTGGATTGGTTCCCGGCCAAACATGAGGTGACCCTTGATTGGTTGCCTTCAGGGGAAGTCCCTGACGTCAGAGAAGGCGGGTCGAATGATGAAGGCAGTTCCAGTGTCCCCGGTAGGGCAGGGGAAACCCAGGAAACAGGCAACGGATCCTGCGGACGGGGTGGAAAGGAACAGTGGTTAAAAGAAACACCCCGTCCGTCGGTGTCATAGTCCGAGTCCGGGACCAAGTCCGGGACCCCGTGACATTCACATATGTATTTTATCATGGCTGTAGCGGCGTGCCCTCTGTGTGATTTAAGAATGCCTCCATTGCATTAGCCCATAAATAATGTTTTTGCATAAATAATGTTAGTCATCCAACACAGGCCATCATACACAAGTGCTTTAACATAGTTAACTATCCCAATGTTTTTTTTGTTGTTGTTTTTTCAGCAGCTTTTATCAGTGGGTTAGGCAAAGTGAGGATTCATACAAAATGGGGGAGATGTCCCTTATCCATTGTGGCATGTACAAAGGTACGGATGCCATGGGGGTATATGGACCCATAATGTCAGTGGGGGGCTAAACCCCTGTATGGAAGCAGGTGCCACAGGTCGCCATAGATCGGATGGTTATAGTGAAGGTACTGGTCGCGGTGTACGAAAGTATATAATAGTTTTACCTTTCTCCAGGGTATTTCGTCATTAAGACCTGTCAGATTTGTAGAAAAGCAAAAGATCCATCGTTGTTCGTTGCGGAACAGGATGTCTTTGTGCATGTGTGCATGATCCTCCAGGATGGCCCAGTAGGTCTCATCTGGGGAGTGGCCCTTTTCCCCTGTAGTGAGTGCTCATCTTAGTTGTGATCTTCTTGCACCTGACGTTACTACGGTGCTCAGGTATCCTTGTTTTTACGGCCCTGGTTGTCATGTCTATGTAGTGTTTCTGGCATGGGCAGGTGATCATATAGATGCAGTTCTTCATATTGCAGTTGGTTTGGGTTGTCTGGGCCCATGTACTTGTGGTGCTCAAATGGATCTCTTTTTAAGGTTTTGTCATGTGGCAGACACTGCATGAACCACACTGGAAATGTCCCTTAACTGGGGAGAGACACCAGAATGGATTCTGGGGTGTCGTGTTGTTGCCTCTGGGCCTGGTGTGCACTATCATGTTTTTTAAATTGGAAGTGCGCATAAAGGCAATGCGTTGTTCTGCCGGTGGTAGGGTATGCAGTATGGGCCAATGTTTTTTGATGATTCTTTGAATCTGGTTGGAGTTAGAAGTTAACCCCTTCTACGCTCATGACGAGCTCAGCTCGTCATGAGCGTAACCTGCGCTACGCGGACGACGAGCTGAGCTCATCATGTAACGCGGGTTTTTTAAAATCGCAGCGGGAAAACCGCTAGCGCGCATGCGGTTAAAGAAGTGACACATGTCAAGACTTCATTTTCAGGTTGAGTATGGGTCTGTAGTAGGCCTGCTCTGTTGTTGTTTCTAGTCCTCTTGCATGCCGATTGTACCACCCAAGGAGGGTCTCTCCGATTTATCAGATTGGTAGTCAGAGTTGCTGCCTGCCTTTGTAGTCATTAATGGAACTACAATTGCGGCGTAGTCACAAGAATTGTCAGAAAGGCGAATTATCCCTAAGGTGTCTAGGGTGGTGGCTAAAGTACCTCAGTAGACTGTTGCAGTCTGTCGGTTTTCTGTATGTTGTAGTATGTGGTCTGCCATCACTTAAGATCTAAGTAGGTCTAGGAATGGTAGTTGGGTGCCTGAAATGGTATTCGTGAAATTCAAATATGGGTTAAATGTATTTACACAATCACAGAATCTGTGACACATCTTCATAGCGCCTTCCCACAAGATGAGTATGTCATCTATGTAGCGCTGCTAGATAATGATTTTGGTGTGAAAGGGATTATCCTCTAATAGGATGTGTAGTTTTTCAAAGTGTTCCATGTGTAACCATACTAGGTTAAGAGTGAAGATGCTGCCCATCGAAGTACCTTGTTTCTGATAGCATAGTTGCTCTTGGAATTGGAAAAAGTTTTCCTTTATGCTAAAGTAGCACATTCGATGATGAAACTAGGGGTAGGGAAAATAATTAGATATTTAGATATCAACTGATATTAATCAAACCGCCTAATTTGCCGCAGAGGCTAGTATTTTTTTTGCCCATATTCATTAATCCTAATTATCAGTATCGACACAAACCCGGGTGTACCTTCAACATGGCTCCGTGGTCGGATTGGCTGTGCACACACCCTTGCACCAGCAGTTGTGTGACGTATCCCCCAGAAAATTTGAGATCGCAGCCCAGATACAAATACATGCATGCAGCACAGAGAAGCTTACCCTCTACGGCATGAGCGAAGGGTAAGTCGGCTGCAATTTGCTCGCATTGACTCAAGTAAGTACGACAACCCCTCTCTCCCATTACACTGTCTGTGAATAGGTAGTACAGACTGAATCAACAATATAGTGACCTCGTCTCCCGTTTGGTACATCCTTGTGAAGGGTCAAAGCCTACCTCCGGGTTGCAGCGACCTCGTACGAACGCCCATAGGGGCGACCACACTAACCTGCCGCCCAAACCGGCTACACCTCTCTCTGTCTCCCTGCAGGTACCGACAGCATCGCCGGCGCCCAGCGGACCGGAAACGACCTGGAATGACCCCGGAAGTGCAACGGCCACTAAAAGACCGGAAGTGACCCTGCGTGACCCCGGAAGCCTTTCCTCAGCGACCCAAGGGGATCGTATAAAGACCGACAACACTGAGGAAGATGGATCCCTAGCGGTGGACTCGTGGCAGGAGTTGGCGAGAGGCGAAGGATCAGCGACGGAGGTTGTAGGAGAGCGGAGGCGAGGAGAGAGCGAAGAAGAGGAAGAACTGTGGTGCGAGGATTGGTGGCATCCTCAGGAGGAGGCTGGAAAGCGGCCGTAACTCGGATGAGAGTTACGGCGGGGCACGTGAGTAATCCGTTATCATTCTCCGTGTTTACCCCTCCTTGTGTAAATAGAGTATATAGTGTAAATCTTGTACAGACATCACGCGCACTTGCACTGTATAAAATAGTCACCCCCACACTGTATGATACATATCCACCCCCCCCTTCCTTCACGACAATCCACTCTATCCCGACCCCTCCCTTTTCTTTCCCATCTTACCCTACCCTGTTCTTCTCCCACACCGTCTATTTCCGTCCCTACACTCCTGGTGTCGGTAACGGTCTTCTAAGTTCCGTGTGCTTTGGAACTAACTGCCCTGTGTCTTTCTTACTTACCTCCGAGGATCACCCCAACACCCGCCATCAGGAAGGAGATCCCCAGCCCGGTGGAGGAAGACCTGCCTGTGTTCCCCTCTTCGGACCCCCTCTCGAGGACCCGGAACAGGACCAGCAAAGCGTATACCCGGACACTATTCCCAAGGATTTGATTTCTTCTGTATACAATAAATACTTGCTAACCATAGCACACTACATTCGGCCTCCACGCCTGTTATTCCGGCCCGCACACCCCCACACCCCACAATCCTACAGAATACCGCGATGCCAGTGAGCGTTTTTTGTTTCCTTCGGGGCGACTGGCCCCTGTCGATCTTGGTGCCTGGGTAAGTCCAATACGTGGCTTTTTCACCGTAACCTGTGGCCCCTGTTATGGAAGCAAGCGATACATATGCTACATGAGGATATGACACTCATGGGCCGTTTAAATGTGGATACAAATTATCCTTTTTTTTAAATAAAACAAAAAACACATTGAGACAGTTAGCAATGTTAATGCACATGTGTGTATGATGGCCTGTGTTGGGTGAACAACATTACGTATGCGCTAATGCAATCGGGGCATTATCGAATCACACATAGGGAACGCTGCTACAGCCATGATAAGATACATGTGTGAATTTATGGCTTGTATCGAGCAACCACAACTAAGAAAAAGACCCCACTGTGCTCGTCTACCTGGTGGGCTACAAATGCTGAGTGCAATGATTTCACCCATAGCACTCTCAGCATAGAATGATGATGTTTTTAATGTGTTTTTAATTCAGTTTACTAGTTTTCTATATCATTTGTCTCCTCCTCTCTACAGGTGTTTACCCTGAAGGTACACTACAGATCTCTGTGTGACTTTGAGAGGGTATGGTTTCACATGCTTGCATCACCCAGCCCTCTGTGAGGAGATATGATTTACTGGTCCTGAAGAAATGCCATGATCACTCAGATGAAAGGAGGCATGAAACATGTAGACCCACATCCTTACTAAGCAAACGCCAGAAAGGACCATTATATTCACTTCATGCGATACTGAAGGTTTTTAATCATAACATAAGAACCCAGCACTTAAATTGGGTTTATTGGGCTCCAATTGTTATTTTTATATTGCACTTTCCCTACACTCTACTCACCACTCACACACACTCCAATCATCACACCCCATATTCATCATCTACAAAAAGAAAAGGACTCCTGCAAAGAGCCCTCTGCGGGGCACGTTGGGCTTTGCAGCCTCGGCCCAATGAGGAGCTGCCCGATGATAAAGCATGACACGTTCCGGGGTGTGTGAGAGGCTTTGCTCCTATAAGGAGCGCTCCCCTCTAGTGTCTACCTGATAAATACCTCCCTCTTCTCTCCATTGGAACTGCATACCTCTTGCTTAATAGTTATCAATTGGGGCACGTATATAGTACCTTTTTTGCCCCATGGTCCCCCCTCATTTGGTTTAATTTTATGCATATTCAGTCCCACAATGACAGACCTATTCGCTGTCATAGATAAGGTGATTTGCTTACATTACTGGGTAAGAGGTGGGAACGAAAGAAGCCGCATGAAAGTGGGGGGCAGGATGTAAGAGCTTAGAAGCGACATGGACAGGGATAAGGGAGATGGAGTGAAAACACAAGCCCTCATATAGAGTGCTTGAACCCATAAATAACTAGCTCCATAAACGTGAACAATGAAATGACACAATAGTTAGTCCATGATCCAGGGGTGAGCCAGACGTAAGAAGAGGACATGACACAAGCATTCCAAGACAAATGGGAACGAAGGAAAGGAGAGGGATGCTAAAGCTAAAAATTAGTAATGGTAAGCTATGGGCAGGCTGTTAGCCCACTGTAAGTAAACAGAATGTTCCTCATAGACAACGGCGAAATCTAAAAACAGGAAAAGGTGAGAGCTGGAGTCAGTAGATTTGTTGATATATAAAAAGAAATCAACATATGAGTGGAATAGCAAAAGTTATGGGGCAAATGTATGAAAACACCGTAAGGCTACTGGCTCTGATTCCGTACAACAGATCAAGCTTCATTACATATGTCACCTCATCTCATTGTGCCAATTCTTGATTCACATTCAGTAATCGTGTGAGGGATCTTACCTTTCCAACAGTACTCATTTTAAAGAACTGCATGGAGCTGTAGATCCAAATAGATGTGGCAGCTTACTAGACTGTTCTTGATGAAGTACAGGTGTTATAGCTGTTAATACCCAGCTCTGACAGTGGAAGTGCTTCTGCGGCCAGCTGCGCTGGGTAGAGCTATTATGGGAAGCTCTCTGGTGCGATCAGCAAGGGCAACAAAGCAGTGGGTGCGTGTATGTGCTGGACATGTCCTTAGCAATGTGGTGGCAGTACTGAGCATGTCTGACATATCTTTAGCATGAAAGTAGTTAATAAAAACGGAGGCAAAAATCAAGACAAGTTAAGTAAAAACATTGCACAAGTGTAGCCAAAATGTTTTCCATTTGTAAATATTTTATACAAATATATAAAGTAAATGTAAAGAATAACCATATTTGCAACAATTTAAATGGGTTTAAAGTACATACAGCAACTTGGCTTAAACTCAACTCCGAAAAGACGGAGGTGCTCATCTTTGGACCCCTTTTACCAGACTGGTCAGCAACCTGGTTGCCATCAGCCTTTGGAGCCCCTCCTAGTCCAGCCCTCAAGGTCAGAAACCTGGGAGTAACTTTTGATGCGGATCTTAACTTTGTGGCACATGCGAACAGAGTAGCGGTAACAGCCCATCACAAATTAAGACTGATCAGAAAAATCATCCAGTTTCTGCCAGATGCAGCTGCTAAAACATTGGTCAGCTCTTTAGTGTTATCGTCCCTTGACTATTGTAATGGCCTATTCTTAAATGCCCAGGTCAGGGTAACCAATAAGCTTCAGACAATACAGAATGCAGCAGTACGTCTGCTCTCTGGAACACCCTAGTTTTCGGCTATATCAGACACCATCAAGAAATATCATTGGCTGACGATCTGTAAATGGATCAAATTTAAATCACTTTGCATAGTATACAAGACACTTCATGACCAAGGACCACATTATTTTAAGGATCAGCTGATACCCTATAAACCTGCCAGACAGCTTGGATCTGCTACTCTTAACCAACTAGTGGTTCCACGTTCAAAAACAGTTTCATGGGGTGATCGCCGCTTTTTATTCGCGGCACCCAAATTATGGAACACCCTGCCGCAGCACATCAGGACAAGCCCCTCACTTTTGCAGTTTCGTTAAAGATTGAAGACCTGGCTTTTTAATCAGTAATATTGACCACTAACTTTCAGGAGCCTTTTTCATCTTGGGAAAATTAGGTGAATAATCTAGCGCCGAGACGCCTACGGGTATTCGTTCGCGCTTAATAAACTGCAAAAATAAATAAATAAATAAACCGAGTTTTATGTTCTCCCTTATTAAAGAAGATAATCAAAACGAAATTGCTTTCATAGGCAGAAAGCCTCATGTAAAGGACGAAAAAGCTGTCACTTTGAGCAGCTAAGGGCCGCTACGACCCCAGAGTGCATTTAGACCTTCAGACATTTTTTTTATCTTGCTATGTGAGAAGAATCCTAGAATCTGGGCTTCTGTTCTCCTATCTGTTTTTTTTGCAATATTTAACTTTTTGTACCATCTTGTTTATATTTGACTCTACATTCTTATACTTCCCTGGGTACTTAAATAATTTTGTGATGCATAACTGTTGGAATCGGACTCTTTTTTTCCCCCCTCATTAGGTCTGGCTCAGCGTAGCTGTCCCTACAATAGTTATTTTCACCAATTTTTTAAATGTACAATGAGAGCTGGTCTATAGCCCCACCCCTTGCCTGAGGGACTATTTTACATCTGAACAAATCACTCCGTTATTACACATTGACTTTTTTAAGAGCTTATTATTGATTTTTGCATGGTTTACACATATATTGTAAAACGGAAAGCAATAAAATGATCTCGAATTATGTGATGAGTCTGATAATTTTTATAAAAAATACGAGATTCTCTGCACCATTTTAAATACATAGGGCCTGGCCCCTGCATTAGATCTTGGCGGACGGGTTGCAGACGGGTTACTCCGTCACAACGCTGAAGTATATCCCGTCCACCAAAATATAAATCCCATTATATCCCATGGGATTTATATTTCGGCGGACGGAATATCTGTCACTGTTGTGACGCAGTAACCCGTCCACCAAGATCTAAATCAGCCCCATTGTCTTTCAAACCAACTCAGAATAATTTTGGTATGCTGTTACTGTTGCACAAACATAGGGAAGGGGTGGAGGAAAGAAGGATCACTGCCATATGCCAACATAATTCATCTTGCAAATGTATATAAATGTTTGAGTTTCCAGTGCGAGATTCCAGTGCTGAACTTTTGATTTCAAGTAATATCCAGCTTTCTGCATTTCCCTATACATAGGTATCCCTCCTGCAATTGCACATGAGCAAGTGTCCATTGAAAAGTGTTCTCTGCATACCAATTTCTCTTACGAGACAATGAGGAATAGTTCAGTTAGCCATTCACCGTGGTTAAGGGATGTTTGGAATTTCCAGTGCTGTTGGCTTGGATGTGGGTAGTAGCTGCATTTAATATCAAGAACCGTATTTAGGAACACCAAATGCATTGTTCAAATCTTTTGAGTCTTTAATGTTACATTTTGATTTCTTGACAGGTTACTGGCGATACGGTCTACAACATGCTGCGATTGACAGAAGTAGATATTGATGCAAATGAGAGACCTGTTAACCCACACAAAATAAAAACCTGTGAGGTTCGTTTTTTAAAATTTATGTTTATGTTAATGACCATTGTTTTGATTGATGTGTGTACTATTATTATTATATTACTATAAATAGGCACGAAAACTTGTATTCCTTTCTTTAATCACATTTACACATTTTCCATACATACACTACAGTTTTTTAACAAAAAATATTCACATTGGTCATATGCTTAAAGTAAAATCGGATGAAAATATCTGGGGGAAGAAAATAAAGGAAGATGGTAATAAGGAATAAACATTTACATACTCATGCGAGCAGTACAACCCCTTAATTTTTTTAAACAGATTTTATTGAGATTTGTCCTATCAACAACCTGCACTCCTATTGCACTGTCATGCTGAACTGTACATCTAGATCTTCCGGCTAGCTCCTAAAACATTCAAGTAGCTAACAGCCCCAACCTCCCACCTTCCCTCCCCCTCATAGGCCGCTCTCCGCATTAATTCCAGCAGCAGTGTAGAAATCGTTGTTAATAGTACTCCCCAGTTCATAACTGCAGTCAACCTGCTGTTGCCATGGGAGCTTAGAAGGAGCCGCAGGAGGGGACCCAGTGGTGTTCGCGACCCTTGAGCTGGGTGCCTGGTGGTGTTCCCGGTGGTGACCCTTAAGCTGGGTCCCTCAGGCAGTCACTCTATCAGAGCCTCACACGCCTGTGCTGTGTCCACTGACCCCAGTCCCGGTCCAGCCTCTCGCAGCGGTACTTCTCCCTCATACCCTGCACATATCTGGAGCTCTTTGCTCCAGTGAGGGATGGGGGGGGGCGCAGGGGCTTTCCAGTTCCTAGTACTTTCTCTCTGCGAGGTCCTGGATCCTGCTCGTCGTTTTAGTTTTGGAGGTGAGTGGTAACCAGGGCACAAGGTAGTGACCGGGGGGACAGGGGACCTCTCTCGATATGACTTTTGCAAACACCGTTGTTACCTCCTCCCAGTAAGCAGGTAGTGAAGGGCAAGTCTAAAGCATATGCCTGAGCCCAGCTCCCCTGTACAGTAACCTCATGTGTTGATTTACCATAATATTAGAAAGCTTGACCATACTTCATGAGAACGAGGTAATGCATTCTCCGTTCTTAACTAAATCTATTACAACACCACTAAGACAGTCATTAACCTTTCAATTGTGGAAATTGGATTCTTTTTCATATTGAAAGAACAACTTTTTTTAAATTAGGAGTGATCCTAAAAGAAACTCATGTCAAGATGACAAATAGATGTGCCCCGATTAAACATTATTGCACTATTACAGCAGATCTGAAACTGGGCTTCTCATGTGTCTATACTTACATGTCTCTGTTAATCATGTCAACTATTGTAGTACTTTCATTTTCTAGTTTACTTAATATTACTCTATTCTTTAAAATACTTTCACCATAGAAAAAATATTTGCCCCATGAAAACACATTCAACTATGTTTTTTCTTTCCTCCAAGCCTAATTTCGATAGCTGTCATGAAATGTAACAGTTCAGGGGTGTGAGGTTTACGATAGTGTTACGCATCTTCCTCCAAGTACCGTACTCAGTGGGTCATTTAGGTTGGTCTCTGCTAACTGTGCAATACCTTCATCAGGAAACGGATCACTTCCTAGTGAGCCAGAACATTTCCCAACACTTTAAAATACCTTTGTGAATAGATCGGACAGCTTTCTAAGGCTGGACCTCTAGTTTCTATTGGCTCTCTTCGTTTTTGAAAATGAGGAATCTGACAGTAACCAACGTGTTCCTTTTAGCTATTCAATGAGGTTGCCCTAAGAGGCAACAGAGTATGGAACCAAGAATCCCAGTAAAATACAGAGTGTCTACCATTAAAGTGGTCACCGTGGATGATTAAAGACATATTATGTCTAAATACTCATACAGTGGTGAGAACATTATTGTCCTTGATGAAGAGAATTCAGGACCTTTCCCTTACAGATGTCAGGACACCCTACATGTAGTTGGAGTAGATGTTACAGAAGGCTTATGGCAGATAGGATTTCCATTTGTTAGCGTTAATAGTTATAGAAACTGTACAAAGTGCCATAGACTTAAAATGATATTTGATATGGGAAATAGAACCAGAAAATAGTAGTTCTTCTTGGGGTATTCATGAATTTTTTTCTAATTTCTAAAGTCTATGATTTATATCCAGATTCTGACTCTTATTTGCCAAAATGACCTAGCACCATTGTTATTTTTGTCAGCCTCACAGATTCGACTCCGTTCAAAAACCGTATTTGCATACCATAAGTATGCATAAAAGCAGAATAAAGTACAACATAGTAAAAAATAGTGTGTAAAATTGTCAAATAAACAAATTTCAGAAGTATGCACATAAAGCAAAGATAAAAATAGGCAAATACTGAGGTAATTAAGATGTAATCCATGGTCTGTGGAAGGGGCGGGTAATTAGGTGGTCCATGGAACAAAGCAAAAGTTCACTTCTTGGAGGCATCAGTTAATCATATTTTTCTTACAGTGAACAATGAGCTTAAGGATCATACCCACCAAAAAAGCAGACTTACTCTGTACTCAACATTTGCAAAAATCTCAAAGCGATCCGACATTGCACACATCCACACTTTGAGATATGGCAACAATATGTGCCTATTGTGAAAGAAGTAAATTTTACAAAAAAGGTTAACTGGAGCAAGATCTGTTCCAAGGAATGGTTTCAAGAGCAGGCACCCCAACGACCATCTTTGGCAAAAGCTAAAGGAAAGCAAAGCTGTAGGAAGAGATTCTAATTAAGCTAACCAGGGGGATAGAGGAACCTTTGTCTAACAACAGGCTGTCTGTAATAACATCCTTATTTAGATGTGCTTGGGGATTAGTCCAAATTATTATTTTTATTTATTTCTGGGGAGTTTTTTCCATTGCAAACTAGAACCAAAGGTATCAGAGCGCTTTACACGAACACCAGTTGCGTTACAGACAGACACATTCATTTTTTTTGTTTTGTTAGGCACGGGTAGATTAAGTGATTTGCCCAGAATCACAGGATGTACGGTGTCCCTTTGGGAGACTCGAACCCGGTTCCCTAGTGTTGAGGTTGACCGCCCTAGCCATTAGGCAACATCCTCTACCCTTGAAATCCACAGGAAGATTGGCGGTATGTAGGGCAGACCCAGCTCACCATGTCCAATAAAATGCGAGGCAGAAGGTTGGTTCAACATATATCTACAAATGCAATTCTACTATTGCTGAAGAGGGTCAATGTTAGTATAACCCAGTACTTCTGCGCCATAACATGCTGTGAAAACACACTGAGCGCTTTAAATAGAGGTAAGGATAGCCAAAACTGTGTGCCCTACTGGCTAGGGGAGATTCAAAAGCATGCCTGCTGCCCTTGATAATTTTAAGGTGCCAGATGAAATGTGGGTGCCCCTTGACCCTGAGGTATCAAACACTACACCTAAGTAAGGGAAGCTAGGTACACCATCTAGACGCTGTCCACCACATGCTATGTTGGGTACCCTGTGTCTACCATGTCCGCAGGCCATAATATGAGACTTACTGAAGTTGTGACCAAATTTGTCATGATTAATGTGACAAAGGAATCAATCAGCCTTCGGAGTATGGTAGGAGTGCGGACCATAAGGGCTGATCATCCACATATAATAAAGCGGGAATGGCCACACAACCTACCTTGGGGGTATCCTTAGTAGCGGCTAGTAAGGAAGGGGTCAAATTGTTAATATAAAGAATGAACAGCAGGGACTCCATCACACACCCTTGACAAACCACGTGTTGAAGGCTACAAACTTCAGTAAACTTACAGGGCCAAATTGTACCCTTGCCCCCAAGTTCTCATGGAGTGTTTGCAAGATTTTCACTAATGCAACCTTGAAACCCATGTCCAACAGCGTCTTCCACAGTTTTGTACAATTCACACAATCAAAGGCGTAGAGATCCATGAACGCTAGGTACAGTGGGCAGCACCTTGCGATGGTATGCTTCCCCACAATGATGTGGAGATTCAGTGACTGCTCCACTGTACCCAACCACTCCCTAAAACCATATTGACTATGATGGAGTATATTTCGCTCTCTAGTTCATTCCTGCATTCAATTAAATGTGACCCTGCCAATGATTTTTACAGCAGAACCAATCAGGGATATTGTGCAGTAGATTCTAAGTTCCGACATGTTATCCTTCTTAAAGATTTGCGCGATGGTTGAAAGGGACCAAGACCGTGGGAAGTTGCTCGTGGTCAAGTTGTTAGTTAGGAGGGGGCCCAGAGCTCCAAATTACACTTAATGAGGTCAATTGGAACCCCATCCGTGCCAGGTGGTTTTGAATTTTGAGCTGGGGCTTTCAGGAATAGCAGATGTCGCCTCTTCCATATAGAAAGCTAACTTAAAATGAATTCCCTCTCCATACCCTACAGAGAAATCATCCCTATTGTTGTGCTAGGCAGCCCGTGAGGGGAAGCCGATATAGAAGGAGAGACAGGCTGACCTTCTGAAGTGGCTAGTCTGTCTCGCCGCTTGCCAGGCACGGCTCCCTTCCCTTCGCAGACTCACTCACATGCTGACCGGCACACCATCAAGGGAACCGTCAGGGAAGACTGCATCAGGGGAGACCAGTGCTCGTTATCTTTTCTTTCACGTCCCAAAACCATACCTCATTCCAAAATCATGCCGCAGCCCCGTACCACACGGAGGTGGTCTCTCCGTCCCAATAGTGTGCCTCACAGGGAGGGTTACGACTGCCGCGCGGTCTCTGTATCTAGTACTGCACCGCAATCTTGACCAGCTCAGCCTCGGATTTATGTAAGTAGACCAAAGCTCTGCTGAGAAGCGAGCACTACGTTTTGAATTAAAATCAGAGCTGCTGAAATCAACAGAATCTGCCACCTAAATAGTTATGTAGTGTTTATTCGACATACAGTCTATAAGAGGTGGTGGCAGCTCCTTGTATGTTTTTTTGCTGAAGAGTCCGTGCAGATTGCGAGGGGCTCCTCCTCTGCACGCTGCTTAGCCCATTCGATAACGCTGTAACGCTGTTTTTAAAAATGTACTTTGCTTAGCTGCATTTTAGAATTGGTTACAATTGACGTACTAATTGTTAATCATAATTTTGAACTCACCACTATTACTGTTTGTGTACCCTTAGCCCCGTTCCATCGCGGCTTCGTGCCGTTTGTGTGGAGGGCAGGGTGAGCTCCATTGTTCAGAGCCGGCTCCCCGTCCAGAACGGAGTTAGCGTTCTAGCTGGGGGCGGGGCTTAGAGCATAAGATCCAGCGCGATTGGGGGCTCGGGCAACTAACAAGGTGGTGGCAGCTCCTTGTATGTTTTTTTGCTGAAGAGTCCGTGCAGATTGCGAGGGGCTCCTCCTCTGCACGTTGCTTAGCCCATTCGATAACGCTGTAACGCTGTTTTTAAAAATGTACTTTGCTTAGCTGCATTTTAGAATTGGTTACAATTGACGTACTAATTGTTAATCATAATTTTGAACTCACCACTATTACTGTTTGTGTACCCTTAGCCCCGTTCCATCGCGGCTTCGTGCCGTTTGTGTGGAGGGCAGGGTGAGCTCCATTGTTCAGAGCCGGCTCCCCGTCCAGAACGGAGTTAGCGTTCTAGCTGGGGGCGGGGCTTAGAGCATAAGATCCAGCGCGATTGGGGGCTCGGGCAACTAACAAGGTGGCGGCAGCTCCTTGTATGTTTTTTTGCTGAAGAGTCCTTGCAGATTGCGAGGGGCTCCTCCTCTGCATGCTGCTTAGCCCATTCGATAACGCTGTAATGCTGTTTTGAAAAATGTACTTTGCTTAACTGCATTTTAGAATTGGTTACAATTGACGTACTAATTGTTAATCATAATTTTGAACTCACCACTATTACTGTTTGTGTACCCTTAGCCCCGTTCCATCGCGGCTTCGTGCCGTTTGTGTGGAGGGCAGGGTGAGCTCCATTGTTCAGAGCCGGCTCCCCGTCCAGAACAGAGTTAGCGTTCTAGCTGGGGGCGGGGCTTGGAGCATAAGATCCAGCGCGATTGGGGGCTCGGGCAACTAACAAGGTGGTGGCAGCTCCTTGTATGTTTTTTTGCTGAAGAGTCCGTGCAGATTGCGAGGGGCTCCTCCTCTGCACGCTGCTTAGCCCATTCGATAACGCTGTAACGCTGTTTTTAAAAATGTACTTTGCTTAACTGCATTTTAGAATTGGTTACAATTGACGTACTAATTGTTAATCATAATTTTGAACTCACCACTATTACTGTTTGTGTACCCTTAGCCCCGTTCCATCGCGGCTTCGTGCCGTTTGTGTGGAGGGCAGGGTGAGCTCCATTGTTCAGAGCCGGCTCCCCGTCCAGAACGGAGTTAGCGTTCTAGCTGGGGGCGGGGCTTAGAGCATAAGATCCAGCGCGATTGGGGGCTCGGGCAACTAACAAGGTGGTGGCAGCTCCTTGTATGTTTTTTTGCTGAAGAGTCCGTGCAGATTGCTAGGGGCTCCTCCTCTGCACGCTGCTTAGCCCATTCGATAACGCTATAACGCTGTTTTTAAAAATGTACTTTGCTTAACTGCATTTTAGAATTGGTTACAATTGACGTACTAATTGTTAATCATAATTTTGAACTCACCACTATTACTGTTTGTGTACCCTTAGCCCCGTTCCATCGCGGCTTCGTGCCGTTTGTGTGGAGGGCAGGGTGAGCTCCATTGTTCAGAGCCGGCTCCCCGTCCAGAACGGAGTTAGCGTTCTAGCTGGGGGCGGGGCTTAGAGCATAAAATGGCCACCCGGAAGCGCAGCGGTCGAGCGCAGCGGGAGCGCCGTCACCGCGCCGAAGCCGAGCCAAAGGGGTGCCAGTCTGCGCCAGTCCGCGCTGGGACTGCGCTGCGCGCTATATCCCCTGGCCCCTGTAATCCCCACCTTAAAACGAAGGTAATCACGTATTCCAGAGCACAGCTTCTGAGCATAGGAAATACTCTAAATTATAAACAATGCTCTCGCTTTGATGCAGATTCTTTGTTATTGTTATTGTTGTTATTGTTATTTTTGACTTATAACGCGCCCAATCACCTGCAGGTCTCTAGGCGCTCGGAAATTGATGGTACAAACAATAACTTAGCAATACAGAAAAGACATCCACTAGCCTAGATGGCACTCATGGACCTTCTAAACAGCAATGTTTTTAGCACCTTTCTAAAGCGTAGGAGGTTCTCTTCCCTGCGCAGCGACTCAGGTAATGTGTTCCATAACTGAGGAACTAACACAGAGAAGGCTCTCCCTCCCTTGGTTACAAGTTTGAACCGGGGACAGACCAATAATTGAGAATCTTTGTGCAACTTGCCTACTAATCCATGTCCAAAATGCGCTTTTAAGACAACTCCACCTCACTCACAACCAGGAGCCCTCATGACCACTGGAACTGAAGATAAACACATAAACTGTGCCCTTATTAATGCTCGCTCTCTCATAAAACACAGGGAAGACGTAGCTGAGCTTATAGCCAATCAAAATGTAGATATTATGTTTATAACTGAGACCTGGGCAGATTCAGCATCTGGGCCAGATTTCTGCATAGCCACTCCGGATGGCTATTATGTGACTAGATTAGACAGATCCTCTGGAAAAAGGGGAGGAGGCTTAGCAATAATATACCGAGCCAGCCTAGCTTTAAAAACTGAATCATTGAACCATGACTCCGCAGAAGCGCTGAGTTTTACCATTATCCTTTCTCCTATACAAACTTTTAAAGGAACCCTACTGTATCGACCACCCACCTCACGTATATCTTTTCTGAATTCTCTTAATTTCTTATTAGAACCAGTAGCTGCCAACACAGAATACACTATACTAGGAGATTTTAACTTTCATTTAGAAAATTATGCAGACAAAGATTCAAATAGGCTTATCTCCGACTTCCTGGCTGCCGGCTTAGTACAACGGGTCTCCTCAGCCACTCATCAGGCTGGTCATATTTTAGACGGTCTATTTACGAACAATTCATTCATGAGTCAACCCACGGTGATCCCGCTTACATGGACAGATCACTCGGCAGTAAAATTCTCTATATTAGTTAGGAACCATAAAAACTCTACGCCTATCACACGCTCTCAAATTAAATGTTGTGACTGGAAAAATATTGATCATATTGTTTTCAGTAACATCCTTGATTCTACAAAACCCAAAGACACAGAGGACCCACTTGTAGCATCTAATAATTATGGATATTGGCTGAACAATGCACTTGATTGTGTAGCACCTGTTAAAAAATTGCGTCCCAACCGCAATAAACCTTCAGCACCTTGGTTCTCAGAACCTTTAAGGCTTGAGAGACAACGATGCCGAAATTTAGAGAGGCGCTGGCATAGGAACTACGACAACAATGATAAAGAGATGTATAAGAAAGCTCTGCTTATCTATAAAAAACTTATCATCAGGGAAAAATGTACTTTTTTAGTACACAAATAGAATCAGCTCAAAATTCGAGCAAACACCTATTCCAGGTGGTTAAAAAATTAGCCAACTCTCCGTCCCCTGACTCTATAGAACCGTCTCAAACTTTTTGCAATGAGATGGCAGAATTTTTTAAAGACAAGGTTGAAGATATCTTCAATAATTTCACCAAAAGATCTACTACTGCTTCAGCTTGTCTAGATAACCCCCAAAAATCAGTAAAGCCAATCTTGGAGGCTTTTTCTTCACTCTCTCAGGTGTCCATGGAAGAGATTATGAACACTGTTAAATCAGGATCACCTTTGGACCCATGTCCCCCACATATTCTTAAACCAGTTTCTAATCTGATAGCCCCGGTGCTTACTAATATTTGTAATGCCATGTTCCGGACAGGTGATTCCCCTTCAATCTGGAAGAAAGTTATTTTGAAGCCCCTTTTAAAAAAAAACGACACTAAATCCAGCTGAGTTAAAAAGCTATCGACCTATTGCCTCGCTCCCCTATCCATCAAAAATGTTTGAAAAGGCTATGAATCTACAACTGTCGAGCTTTATTGACAACAATGAGCTGCTAGATGAAACCCAATTTGGGTTCAGAAAGGGCCATGGGACCGAGACCGCTCTGATAAAAGCAGCAGAGGAGGTCAGGATAATCATGGACCAAGGCGGTGCAGCGGTGTTAATACTCCTGGATCTGTCCGCAGCTTTCGACACGGTCGATCATAACATCTTGATCGACCGTGTCGCAGCTATTGGCATTCAGGGCAAAGCTAAGGCTCTCTTGGCATCCTTTCTATCTGACAGAGAGCAGTCTGTAAAAATGGGGAGTTTTTACTCGCCTGATTTCACTTTGCCTTGTGGAGTTCCCCAGGGCTCCTCGCTAAGTCCAACGCTTTTTAACATCTATGTATCGGACTTAGCGAGGGTGATCAAGTCATTCGGCATTGGATTAACATCATATGCCGATGACACCCAGTTAGTCCTGGCAATCCACAAAAATGGAGCAGTAGTGGCCGCTAACTTTCAGGAGGGTATGAGAGCAATCAGCATCTGGATGGATCAGAATTGTTTAAAACTAAATTCTGACAAGACGGAGGTCATGCTATTTGGTGAGCTGACCCCTTCTTGGTCCCCAGTTTGGTGGCCATCAGAGCTAGGAGCTCCACCCCTGCCGGTATCAAAAGTCAGAAACCTAGGAGTCCTATTTGACAATAGGCTAACCTTCGTCGGTCACGCTAACGCCGTGGTCTCCGCGTCCTTCTATACCTTGAGAATGGTAAAAAAAATTGCTCCCTTATCTACCCCCAAATGCAGGCAAAACCTTAATGTCCACTCTGGTCTTATCCAAAGTGGATTATTGTAACGGCCTATTGTTGAATGCACAAGAGCAAGTTTTGAACAAATTACAGCTTGTGCAAAACGCTGCTGCAAGGATCCTAACCGGCATACCTAAATATTCATCTATCTCCTCCACCATTCGTCAACTACACTGGCTGCCGATTAGATCCCGCACGAAGTTTAAGGCCTTGTGTATTATATACAAGGCAATGAACAATACTGGACCAGTTTTTCTAAAAAAATCCATCAGTGTTTATAAACCTAATCGATCCTTACGCTCATCGGCATTCCAACTACTTAACATCCCTCGTACTATGAAAGCCACATGGGGAGACAAACGCTTCGTGGTTGCTGCCTCCAAATTATGGAACGTGCTCCCTCCTCATATCAAATGCAGTTCATCTTTACTAATATTCCGGAAACATCTTAAAACTTGGCTTTTTGACCAGTAAGTCTAAGCAGGAACCCCTTGTAATTCTGTGAACTCCAGCGCCGAGACACCGGAAGGTATTTGTGCGCTATAGAAATTTTATAAATAAATAAAATAAATAAATAAATAAGAGTTACTATGACTGAATCGGGTTGTGTTAGGGGGTTAACAAACAACATCGTTCATTACATTCTCCCCCGAATATTTCGAGCGACTTCATTATAGCTAAGGAACCTAATTTTAGTCCTTTTGTATGAAACCCAAGTGGACCTTGTTCACTAGTCTTCTGGTTTCTCTTGTAAACAACATTGTTCAGTTTATGCACATTGAATTCAAGAATGCCTTATACTTTGATTTCCATCCCTTACCTGGATCCTTGGAGGCGACTGAACCATCTTAATCTAATAATTGAGAGCATAACTCGGAGCAAGTCCCTAACAACCATTTAAATAATTGTTATTTTTAATTTTTTTTACACAATAGTGGTCTGTTCTGTTCTGTTCTTGGGGGACTATCACCTTTATGATTCTGAACTTGACGTAGCAGAAAATGTCGGCTCCAAATCAATGCATTTATGTAAAAGAAAAAGAAAAAATTACAAAATGTGATTGCAAGTACTGGGAAAAATACTTCCTACACTAAAGGTGACAACAATCAATGAAATAAAAGGCAAAGAGAGTAGATGGTCCAAAAATGGAAATGGCTTTCAATTTGTTGCTCGATCTTAATAATGACCGCATGAATAGCCCTAACATAGTGGACTCATTGGATGCTAGTGGAGTAAGACTTATCCCATTTTTATTAAGGCCCAAATTACATAAGAAAATAACTAGACATCACAAGCTCTTATCGTGACATTCATACATAATAGGGGTCCACTTGATGATTTGAATGCAGGGAATATTTTGACTTTAAATTAGAGGTGGGTGGAATGTTTCATTAGGCGTGTAGAATTGGTGAAATTTGGCAACTCCACGTTGCTCTCATAACACGGAGTTTCAGCCATATTCAACCAATTGGCAGGTGGCGGATTTCTTTTCCCACAAGCCTCCAGAAATTTGAGTGCGCCAAGATTTGGCATCCCCTAGCGTGATTTTCTAACACGTGGGCGGTTGCAAGCAGTCGTGGTCAGAGGACTGCTTTTTTTTTTTTTTTTAAACTGTTTATTGATGACTGCTTCATATATTTCAAGAGGATTACAGTGTCTACATCATTTATACAGTCTTTTCTGTTTTCTTCCCCCCCAAACATTAGAACCATCTGACTTAGTGCCCTCACAGCATGTAGTCTATACAAATCTCCAGAAGCAGCTCGGGCACCTCTATACACAAGTGGTACTTCTGTACTAGTGAACTCGAGCTGTGGATGCTCAATCAGTTCTCAGCATGTATACATTCATGACTTCAGAAGTAAAGGCATCGCCAGTCTCTATCCCAACCCGCCCCCCACCCCGCTTCGTACGTCTCCTGACTTCTCTGCTCAGGCCATGGCATCTTCCCGGGCCTAGTGGTCTCAGAGAACTGACTTATCTAAATAAGTGTGATCATCATCCTCGTCTCCAGCCGTCCTGTGCGCACCCCGGACCTTTCCCTATTCATGAACCCACTACCCTTGCCCAGCCATATCTATAACGCAGCCCCCGTCTGGGTGGGCATCAAGTCCATGTCTTCCAGCTCCAACAGTATCTGTTCCCACTCCTGTGCTATTGGGTGTTTCCGTAGCCCTCGTTCCTCCTCCCTCCTGAGTATTGTACCTTCAGCCCTACCCCACTTCAGTACTTCGGACCGCCAGGCCTCTACGGTCGGGGGTCGTGCAGATTTCCACCTCATAGTCAGTGTCCTGACCGCCAGTAGTAATGCTAAGTCCATGAACTTCAGTGGGGCCCTACGACCTTTAGGTCTTTTCCTGTGTCCCAGCAAGCACGGCAGCGCCCCCTCTGGTATCTGCATGCCCGTGGCAGTACACAGGATGTGTCGTACCCGACCCCAATAGCCTTCTATGCGCGGGCAGGACCATAACATGTGGAGAAGGCCAGCCTCCTCCACTTGACACCGGGGACAGCAATGGGAAGAGGCAGGAAACATCCTGTGCAGCCTTTGTGGGGTAAGGTATGCCCGATGTAGTAACATGGCTTGGATAAATTTAAACTTCACATTTCTGGACACTCTTCTAGGGTGTTCTGTGACAACCTTCCATGCCCCATCTGTCATGTCCTCCCCTGTATCTAACATCCAGGTGTGCCTGAGGGGAGTAAGGGACATAGCAGCGTGTTCCCTAATACCATGGTATAATCACCTCACAAGGTGACCCCCAGTTCCCATGTGATATAGTAGGTGCACTAGCTCGTGTTGCTCCGGTCTGGTACGCTGTGGGGTCCATGTAGTACGTATGTAGTGTGTGACCGTGGCATGTAGGAGGTATAGTCGTGGAGGGGCTCCCGTGGTCTGCACAAAGGAGGCGTGGTCTAATAACGCGTCATCTCCAAACAAGTCGCCCACTCTGTCTACCCCCGTATCCATCCACAGCCGCAATCTACAGTGCGTCAGCCGCCCTTGTGGTGTTGGGATTCCCAGTAGGGGGATGTTGTCGGCGTACGATGTGGCCGACGACGTGTACGTCAAAGCTTTCCGCCAACATATCAGGGCGGTATGCAGAAGAGGGTGGCAGTCTCTGGGCACTTTGGCCCCGGGAAGTAGTAAGGAGTGCAGTTCGCCACGCGCCAGCCGCTCACCGGTAAAGCCGATTTCGTGCAATTGTCTACCCGCCACCCATCTTGATAGCCATTGTAATTGACTCGCGTAATAATAACCCCGAAAGTCTGGTACACCCAGGCCACCACGCCTTGTTCCCAGTTGAAGTTTTTTAAGGCTTATTCTCCGCCTGCTAGAACCCCAGACTAGGGTGGTCAGGAGTGTATTCAAGGTATTAAAAATGGTCTGTGGGAGTAGAACCGGTAGATTAACAAAGTAATAAAGCAATCAGGGATGCATGACCATTTTAGATATAGCAATCCTACCCATGACAGACAGCGGTAGAGATGTCCAGAACTGCACACTACTCCGAAGGCCAGCGATGGCTCTCCTAATGTTGCCATCGATCTGGTCCTCCGGCCGTCTGTAGACCCGTATGCCTAAATATTTAAACGTGTCCTGCGCTATCGGGATTTGGGAAGTACCAAATAGTAAGTGGGTCGGTCGTTGTCCCTCCTGGAAGTAGAACCCCACCGACTTCGCCGGGTTGATTGTCAGTCCCGACACGTCTGCAAACCGGGTAAAAATGGCAGCTAAGTCCGAATGATCCTCCTCCAGGTCCCGGAAATACAGAAGGATGTCGTCGGCGTAAATTGATAACAAATTGGGCGTACCACCGACGAATATTCCCCGTTCGGCCAGTCTAGTCCGGAGGGCGATCGCCAGAGGTTCGAGGGTCAAGACAAACAACAGGGGCGACAGTGGGCAGCCCTGTCGAGTGCCGCGATATATGTTATAACTAGAGGAGACGTGTCGACCCGTGCGTGCTCGAGCCGTCGGGCGCGTGTACAACAGTCGGATCCATCGTATCAGGGAGCCGGGGAGACCAAAACGTTGCAAGACCTCAAACATAAATCCCCAAGACAGTGAGTCGAAAGCCTGGCGGAGGTCCAGAGTGACACAGCCGGCCCGGGGTAGAGTCGGCGGCGTCGCAGCCATGAGGGCATGGAGTCTTCTCGTGTTCTGGGACGTACTCCTCCCTGGCAGGAATCCGCACTGATCCGAATGAATCAAGGTCGGGAGGTGAGACTGTATCCTCAGAGCTATGGCTTTACTGAGTATTTTATACTCCGTAGAGAGCATCGAGAGGGGCCTGTAATTGGTGAGGTCAAGGGGGTCCCGGCCGGGCTTGGGGATTGAGATAACTGAGGCCTGCATTGTTGTTCCAGGCAGGTGACCAAGTTCGTATGATTCTTTATAAATTTTCTCTAAGACAGGGACCAGGGTCTCGGAATACGTCTGATAAAACTCAACCGGCAGACCGTCCTGTCCGGGGGTCTTACCCTGGTTAAGGGATCGGATGGCTATTTTTATTTCTTGCTGCGTGATGGGACCTTCTATCCCCGTCCGCTCCGCTCGGGACAATACTGGGAAAGGCAAATTTCTCAGAAATTCCATCATCGCTGCACAGTCCTCCCGGGGGGGGGGGGGAAGCATAGAGCGTGCCAAGGTGATCTCTAAAGGCGTCATTAATGGCCAATTGTGTTATCAGCCCACCCGCACTGTCCCTGATCCGAGTAATCATTGGTATCTCGGGGCTATCCCGTACCAACCGAGCCAATAAAGCCCCTGACCGGTCCGAGTCGGCCTGTTGCCGTCTCAAGAAGTCTTTGTAATCAATAACCCGCAAAGTTTCCAAGAGTTCGGCGTGCTCGATATTACACAGTCGTAACTCTCCAGCGCGATCTGGGTTCTCACCTATCTCCGATTCTAGCGCCCGTAGGCGAGTCTCTACATCACACAGCTTCCTGTGGATCTCCTGCCGGGCACCTACCGTCCGGCCAATGACCGCTCCCCTTACCACCGCCTTCATGGCGTCCCACACGATCAAGTTAGAGGTCGCTGAGTCCCAGTTGTCCCGAAAATAATTGTCGAGGGTGTCCGACAGGGAAGTACGGAATGGGGCATCCTCCAGCATTGCCGGATTAAGTCTCCAGGTGGGCACCGGAGATGGCACCCTCCCCCAGTGCAAGTCGAGTGTCAAAGGTCTGTGGTCGGAGAAGGTTTTGGCCAGATAGTCAGAGGACGTGCATTGAGACATCAAGGACTTAGTACACAAGAATCTGTCCAATCGGGTATGCAAGTCATGTACCGGGGAGTAGTAGGAGTATTCCCTATGTGTCGGGTAGAGTGTGCGCCATGTATCTGTCAGACCCCATCCCTGCATCCATGTCCGAAATGTGTCTGCTACCCTTTGGACACCTGTCGCCTGGAGGGGGGGGGGGTGAGATCTATCTAGGGCTACATCCAGGACCATGTTCCAGTCTCCCCCTAGAATCCAAGGGATATCCCGCCAGTCAGCCAATGCTCGCCCCACCCTCGCAAGGAATGTGTCGTGATCAAAGTTCGGGGCATATACGCTACCCAGAACTACTAGTGAGCTGTCCAATTCACCTTTTACTAGGATATACCTACCCTGGTCGTCTACCCTCCTATCTAGTTCAACAAATGGGGTACCGTACCTCACCCAAATGGTAGCCCCCCTGGAGAAGGCGGAATAAGTCGTAGAGAACACAGTCCCCCTCCACTTTTTTCGCAGTGTAAGTGCCTCAGTGTGCGTTAGGTGGGATTCCTGGAGGAATACGATGTGGGTGCGCTGTCGGAGCAAGTATGCATGCACTCTGTGTCGCTTTTGTATGGCACCAAGTCCCCGCACGTTCCAGGAGGCCAGCCTATACTTCCCTACATTATCTGCCACAGTCGATGATACATGTCACACAAGACTGTGCCCAGAGCCAGAGTACAAATTCTAACAGGTATAAGCCAGGAGACGTACTTCAACCCACCCCAAACTCGAACTCTTGTGGCGCAGCTAAAGAACATTGCTGTGCCGAACCATGAAATGTAAAACAGAACAAACCAAACATCGGTGCATTCGCCATTGGGGGGTGGCATAGCTTGTACCTTGTCCTTCAAATCTAACAGTGTTACGCTGCCGGCTCAACAGCGCCGCCGGGGAAGTCAGTGCACAGGTCATCTGCCTCGGAACAACCACTCTGGGGGGAGTAGGGGGAAGGGGGCGGGCCGTCAAGGGGGGAGGATCAAGGGAGGGGAGAGAGGAGGGAAAGGGAAGAGAGAAAGGAGGGTGGAGTTCTCTTGCTCGCGCATCCCGCACCTACCCTACATACTCGAGGGTCTCAGTTCGAAAGGTCCAGTCATTAAGAGCCAAGCCCACAATGTCTAAGCTTGTAGTCCCTCTCCCAGTATCGAAGGAGGTGGCGCTTCCCAAAGCAAATAATGCCCGCGTCCCCCACCCCTCACCCCCACCCCCCACCAAACATCATCAAAAGGATATTAGTAAGAGGCAAAGGTCTTTTAGGGCTTCCCGGGTCAGGCCCTCACTCCAGAACGTTGTCCAGGAGTTCGTCCGCCGCTCTCGGCGTCACCGTTGGGAACAATATCATGCTGTGTTCCGAGTCAGAGTGTGGTGTGCTGTCTTCCGTATCCGTGTTAATTAGCACCTGTTCATCGCGGAAAGAGCCCACCATGTTGACCGCTGTCATCTGATCTTCCCTTTGTTGTGCGATAGAGGGCTTGCGTCGTCTGGGTTGCATCGACGTTGCAGGCGAAACTCTCCCTCCATGATCCGAGCCGCTCCCGGACCTGCCAGACGCCCCCTCTTGAGTCGCCTCAACGCCCATCACCTCCAGCCATTCCTCTGCGTCAGTGGGACTCTCGAAGAAGTGGGTCTTGTTGTCGTGGATGATCTTGAGGCGGGCCGGGAATAGCAGGGCGTACCGGAGGCCAGCCTTCTGGAGCTTTTTCTTGACCGCAAAGTATGACGACCGTTGTCGCTGCACCTGATTTGTGTAGTCCGGGTACAGTGAAATCCGTTGGTTCTCATATTCAATGAGCAATTTCTCCCGGGCTTTCTGCAGAAGCATGTCTCTATCTCGGTAGTTCAGGATCTTGACAATCAACGGTCGCGGTGGCAGACCCGCTCTAGGCCTCCCCATGGGGATCCGGTGTGCTCGCTCCACGCAAAAGAACGGCGACAGTCCCTCCGGGGCGACATGCTCACGGAACCACTGCTCCATGAACTCCGATGCGCGGGCCCCCTCACTGCGTTCCGGAAGCCCAATGACGCGGATGTTGTTGCGTCGATTACGTCCTTCGGCATCCTCCACCCGGTCCATGAGGGTCGTCACTTGCTCCTGCAGTTGCTTGAGAGAGGTAGTGTGCTCTGCCACCGTCGGGGACAGAACGGAAGGCCTGTCCCACTATGCCCCTCAGCAATCACCAGCGGATCTGTTCTAGCTGGCGCCTCACTCTCCTCCTCGCAGGGCCAGCCGGCCGTCCGCCACTCAAATTGTGGGTACTGCCGTCTCCAGACCTCTGTTCCGCCAGGACCGCCAGGCCATCCACAAGTCCCGCCGATGGGTGGGCCGCCGGGCAGGTCAACAGGCTCCCCAGACTCCACAGCCGTGCCTCGCGGCTCCCTCGCGGCACTTCCGGTCCGCCGCGTCCGGAGCCACTCAGCGTCCTCTTCTACGCCAGGCCCCGGCTGACCTCGCAGGGGAAGGCCTCTCCCGTCGTAGCCGCGATCTCCGGCCGCCGCCGCACCCGGATCACCGCAGAAGCGGCCTGGAGCCACCGCAGGTCCTCACGGCTCAGGGGCGACAATTGTCGGTCAAAGTGGTGGCCCCCCAGAGGCCCTAGCAGGATGTATTATCCCCGGCGGCACCGGAGCTCTAACAGGCTCCGTCCGCCATCGTGGCTCGCTAGCCACGCCCCCCAGAGGACTGCTTCTTGAGTAGATTTGCTGCCGCTCTAGTAGATTTTCTACTCGAACAGCGGCAAAATCAACTCAAATGGCTGCATGCTCTTGATGATCGCATGGTGTCTTTTACACAAATCTTTTAGTGCTGCCCATGCTACTGGTGCTAAATTAAAGAGGGAGCAGTGCAACATACATATTTTCTGCGTGTTGGTGGAATTCAGCAGAATTCCACCAACCTGGAGTTTTTATGTGACTCCGCAAGTTCTGCCCACCCCTACTTTAAATCCTATGTAGTCCACTTGCAATCACAAATCTGCTCCATAGACATTGAAACTGTGTTATGATGAACAGGTCCAAAGCTTTATCACTGCTCACCTCTGTTCTCTAACTAGGCCCTATTACCTCCTTTTATATAGATCTAATTTGTAAAAGTATCTAATCATAAAGTTTTAGAATGTACTTTAGTCAAGTTTTATTCTGGCGCTCCAGTTAAACTGATTTAGAAATAAATAGCTATATTCTGGCGCTCCAGTTAAACTGATTTAGAAATAAATAGCTATTCATGAGAAAAGTAACATTAAGTAAAAAGTTAACTTTAAATTGAATAATACCTCTAACATGGCCTTTTGATGAAAACCCCATCACACAATATCTTCCTTTGGGTGTTGTGATTATGCACCTAAAAAGCTGCTTACACATATTTTTGAGAGAATGTGGTGCCTAATAGGCTAAAGAAATATTTTGTAAATGACAATGACTTAAAAAATCTTTGTAGCAGAAAATCACTCCACTGTGTGCCGTGTATCTGGACTCTGTCTATGAACAAAATTACAATGTGTGATTACTGAGATTTTTCCTGCATATGCAAATGACCTAGAAGTGCCACACACACTCTTGATCAATTGGACAGGCTAGAGTATTTAAGTCCATTTCAGATATTGATGTTGCACCAAACTTGGTTTACTTTTTCATCTGTGATGGAGAACCATTGAATTTTCACTGCCAACGCCAAGCAAGAAAAGAGGGGCGGCTTCCTATGAGGATTTAAGTGATTCCTGGAGGGGGGAGGGAGGAGTGGGTGGGGGTTCCAGGCTCTGGCAAAGAGAAGCATCATGCTTTGTTCTAAGTGATAAAGAATGAGCGGAAGTTAACCACTTTGTAATGGGCCATCACTAACCTCTTTTGTCATTTATATCCTGACTGGGAGTATGTGTAAAAGGGGTAACAGAACTTCAGTGTTTTAATATGCTTAGACATATTTAAACATTGCCAATTTTTCAGAATAATTGAGAAAAATTGAGGGGGGGAGATGATTCTTTTTTGTTTCCACCGGGGCACGGCATTAAGGAGTTTGAAGACAACTGCACTTGGCTAACTTTTATCACATATTTCAAGGAGCCCTCATCTGCTGTGGTAAACTGCACCGAAAGTTAATTATATTTTTTGGGGTATTTCAAAATTATATATTTATAGCATGTGTTGGCTGCATATACACATGCCATGCACACTCCTCCTTTCTAGTGTTGGGCTCGGACTCTGCAATTTGTTTTTCTCGAGGAAGTCTTTTAAGTTCGACGTCATGCGCCACATCTCATCCTTCTCGAGGTAATGCACATGTTCAGTGGCTCATTTGTTAGATTTTTTTTGCCTCTTTCGTGTTCTATACAGCTTTGACGCCCTTGCGGCCAATGGATGCCTAGCGACTAGAACAAATCTCAACTCAACGACAACACACGGCTCCCGCGACCGTTGGTGACGTCTAAGATTCCATTGAAAGGTCAAAATCCACAGACTTCAACATTATACCCCTCCAGAAATCCATTGAGAATGTTAATCTCCCGGTAATGGAGGGTAAAAACGGCAAGCTTTTTATAAAGTGCCCTTGTTGTTGGGTGAAATGGTTTTACTCTGACACCCACAGTGTTTGCAGCCTCTGTCTGTCGCCGGAGCATAAGGAACAAGACAACGCCGTGTGCAAGACATTAAGAAGTAGGTGGGATTGCAGACTGGCCCATACCATGGAAGTGGCAGCAGAGGCGAATTCTACCCAGAAGAAGTCCACCAGCTCCAAACCATCGAGGCTGAGGCAGACATCAACATCGCAGCTGGAGGTGGCTACATCATTGCCTGCCCTCATTATGCCGCCTCCGGCGAATCCAGTGCAGGTCGAGGACACTGCGCAAGAAGCTCCACCACCAGCATCAGGATGAAGACAACACTGCGGTCTGTGAATACAATTGACCCACCACACACGAAAAAGACATTACACAAACCTCCCTCACCATGCCAAGGTGCATCACAGCCCATGGGCTCTGGTTGACACCGAGACTGAGGCTCGGAGCCAAGAAGGGACAAGAACATTCTTGATCCACATCAGGCATTAAGGCATAAAGAGAAACATGGAGCCGACACTGGGCCAATACAAATGCTGAAAAAGCCATCCACCTCGGCACACATAGGCGCCATCACAACCTCAACACAACGCTTTGACATCGGATAAACATTTTGGAGCCGTACAGTTGATCAGTGTCAACCATACGGAGTCGAAATATGATGTTGAAGGAAACCTCTGCTTCTCTAACGCCAAAATGAAAGGCACCTTCCTCGGCAACAACAGTGCCACAGAACCAGGCAAATACACCACTTAAGCCCATAATTCAAGAGGATTAAGCAATGTATTTGAAGGCCTTCAAGTGTTAATGAAGAAACAGTGTTGCAAAGAAACTTCCAAGCAAAAAAGCCAAGGCTTAGATGTTACACAGCCATTGCCAAAAAGGTTGGTAACGGAGGAGATAGCCTCAAGCCCGTTGCCATAAAGATGCCCAGTGTCACCGCGCACTAGGTCACCTTTGCCCACTCAAGAAGTGGAAGAAGACAGCCCTGAACATGAGGCATATTACTCTGATTTACAAGGTGACATGCCAGACCCATGGGATGACTACGATATGGTCCTTCCAGACACTAATATAGAACCACCTGTCCTAGTCAAGGCATCGCCACCCGATGACACCTCTTTGTATCCTAGTGTAATACGGCGGGCAGCTGAGTATTATAAATTGCCACTGCACAGTACCGAAGAGGAGACCAATTTCCTGGCTGAGACACTCTCCAGGACTGAGCGCACAGTGCAGTACCACTGAAAGGCTACACAATTAAAATATCCAATGAAATATTTAATGACCCAGTAAAATCAAAGGTACTCATATCCAGAATTGAGAGAAAATACAGAGCTTCACCTTCAGACCCTCTCTACATCAGAGGCCACCGTACTGTAGACTCCTTAGTCGTAACTACAGCACGCAAAAGAGCAGCATCACACAGCACTTGAGATGTTCCACTTCCCAACAAGGAAGGTAAGCGCTTTGACGCAGCAGGAAAATGGTTTGCAACAGGTCATGCCAATCATTAGAGAACTGCAAATTCAGTGTACCTCCTATCACACTGCATCAGAGCTACATGGGACGAAATGGACACACCCCTACAACAGCTCCCTGAGAAATGCGAAAAGAAAGGAAAATATTTAGTTGCAGATGGCAGACAAATATCTAATGCAACAATCCAATGTGCTCTAGACCATGCAGACACATTGCAAGAGTGATTAACTCATCAGTAATGCTCCGCAGACATGCATGGCTTTGCATATCAGGATTTAAATCGGAAGTGCAATAACATATCTTAAACATCACATTCTAAGGCGAGCACCTCCTTGATCCAGAAGTTGATACACAATTTGAAAAAATCTAAAAGGACACAGAGACTGCAAAATCAATGGGATCCTTGCAATGTACAATGCAGAAACACCAGCCCTTTCGGAGGTACCAAGGAAGAGGGGTCTTCAAGAATAATATTCAAGGACCCCGAGTTATCAGTGCCAGCAGCAACAATACCACCATCAATCAGAAAAAAACGATACTACAGAGGTGATTTCAAACCAAGAGGTAAAGGTAGAGAAACACCGACAAATGGAGCCTCTACTTTCAAACAGTGACTTACCAACATTTCCCCCTGATCACACATCACCTGTTGGGGAAAGCCTACACCAATTCCATCAGTTGTGATCAAAAGTAACATCCGATCAGTGTGTGCTAGATATTATCAGTCAGGGATATTGCCTGATTAGTCAACCACCAAATACCCCACCACAAAAACACATCCTTAGTTCTCAACATCTATACCTGCTTAAAGAAGAGGTAAAGGCGCTACTACAAAAAAGGGTCATAGAACATGTCAAATTCAAACACCAGGGAAAGGAAGTATACTCCCTATACTTCCTAATACCCAAAAAAGGTGGAAGGCTCCATTCCATATGAAATCTGTGCCCACTAAATTTGCAAATCGTATTTGAACACTTTCACATGGTTACATTACAGGATGTAATATCGCTATTTCAAGAAGGTGTCTTCATGACAGCTTTAGATCTGAAGGACGCATGCTTTCATACACCAATACCCAAGGCACATCGCCGTCACCTCAGGTTTGTGGTAAGTGGACATCATTATGAGTTCAAGGTGCTACCATTTGGTGTAATAAATGCCCCACATGTGCTCCCCAAATGTCTAACTGTGGTAGGGTCAAATCTGAGAAGGGAAAACATTCATCCTTCCCTTACCTGGGTGATTGGCTGATCAAGAGTTCCAGCAAACAGGAATGTATACAGCACGCCCATACCACTATCAACCTCTTATACAAATTGGGATTTACAATAAATGCAACAAAATCTAATTTATTGCCGCTTCAAATACAGTCTTATCTTGGAACCATACTCAGTTCGGTCACAACAAAAGCTTACCCCAATCCACAGAGGGTTGTCAACCTCCAGAACCAACTGGCTCTTTTTCAGCCACATTGTCTCCTCTCAGTCAAGATGGTGATAAGACTCCTAGGAATGATGGCTTCTTGCATAGCATTAGTTACACATGAGAGACTACATATGCGACTACAGGAGTGTCTAGCATCTCAGTAGTCACAGAAGGGGGGCAACTTAAAGGATTCAGTGCTGGTTTCACCCAAGGTCCACCAGGCACTAAAATGGTGGAATACACAGAACACACAAAAGGCTAGAGCCTTCAAGAATCCATTCCTGCAAGTGACAATCACTACAGATTCATCACTCATAGGTTGGGGTGCTCACATGGAGGACATTATAGTACAGGGTCAATGGTTTGCACATCAGCAAATGTTTCACATCAATGTTCTAGAGCTACTAGCCGTACACATTGCTCTCAAATCATTTCTACCCAACATAAGGGGTAAAATATCTTTCTACGGACAGACAATATGACAGCAATATACTTCTTCCAGATACAGGGAGGGACACATTCATTACAGCTGTCTCAACTGTCACAGCTCATATAGAAATGGGTCATCAGTCGCAAAATCCACCTCCGGCACAGTACATACCAGAAGTGGACAACTCACTAATGGACCTACTAAGCTGGACACAACAAGTCCACGAATGGGAAGTCCACGCTCAGGCCCTACAAACATACTTCCAGTGGAGGGGAACACAGACTATAGATCTCTTTGCCACTGCAGAAAACGCAAAATGCCAAAACTTTGCATCCAGCCACCCACATCCACTGTCCAAAGACAATGCTCTACGGATGGACTGGTCAAGGATATTTGCATACACTTTTCCTCCTCTCTCACTCATTCATAGCTGGTCAGGAAACTCAGACAAAGATCACCTATAATGATCCTCATAGCTCAAACATGGGCACGGCAGCCATGGTACAGAACAATACTAGAGCTGTACATCATAAAAAGCTTCGCAACATTACATATATTCTAATTCACAGGAAGGGCTGCGTGAGGCACCCAAATGCACAGCAACTCAACCGTACAGTCTGGCTCCTGAGATCATAAGAGTTTGGGTACTTGCAATTACGGCCAGACTTTATGGACGGTCTAAAGAAAGTCAGATGACCAACCACAAGGGCTTGTTATGCGGCAGAATGGAGACTTTGTACACTATTGTGCTGCACACAACATAGACCTTTGTGCTCCACCGGAAACTTTGTACACTATTGTGCTGCACACAACATAGACCTTTGTGCTCCATCGGAACAACAACTAGTATGTTACTTGTTACATCTTAAGAAATTGCATCTAGCATATACTTCCATAAGGCTGCATTTAGCAGCAATCGCAGGATCTCTGCAAAACATAAGACATCAATCTATTTTTGGATACCAGTAATAAAAGCTTTCATGAAGGGACTCAAAAAAGTAATTCCATCACGTACACCACCTGTACCATTATGGAACCTAAACATAGTTTTAGCACGACTAATGTCCACACCCTTTGAACCTATGCATAAACGCAAATGACAATTTCTATCATGGAAAGTGGCTTTCCGCGTCGCAATTACGTCGCTGAGAAGAGTTAGTGAAATTCATGCACTAACTATAGAGGAACCTTACTTCTAAGTTGTCAAGACAAAGTTTGACTATGCACAAACCCAAAGTTTCTGCCAGAAGTAATCTCACCTTTTCACTTAAATCAGACACTAGATCTACTGATTATTTTCCCATAACCAGTGACAGTTGCAGAAAGGACAGTACATACACTTGATGTTAAAAGGGCCCTCATGTACTACGTGGAATTAACCAAAACCTTTCGAAAAACACAATTATATGTAATTTTTTCAGGCCTAAGGAAGGGTAATGCGATCTCAAAAGCAGGAATTGCAAGTTGGTTTGATAAATGCATCCAAATGTGCTATATAATTGCAAAAAGAGTCCGACCCATAATGCCAAGGGCTTCACTCCACATGGAAAAAGGGAGCATCAATGGCTTTCTTATGGTATATCCAGGTAACAGAAATTTGTAAAGCGGCTACCTGGACAAGCCCACACACTTTCACCAAACACTACTGTGTAGATATACAGCCCAGACAACAATCGCTAGTGGGACAAACAGTGCACAATTTTTCAAGCAAATAAACCATCTGATGCCTAAAGCCACTGCAAGAGGAGTACTGCTTTTCAGTCTATGCATAGCTTGTGTATCTGCAGCCAATACATGCTACCGATAAGAGTATGTTACTTACCCTGTAAGTATCTATGAGTAGCGTGTAGTGCTGCAGATTCACATTCTCCCTCTCGCCTCCCTGGCAGGTATTAGATGGTGTTAACTATACACAAAATTCAAGCATGTTCAACAGCAAATGCTAACCTAGCAGACTACGGGCCTGATTTTGATATTGGTAGAGGGTTACTCCGTCACAACCGTGACGGACATTCCGTCCGCTGAACTATGAATCCGGTTATATCCTATGCGATTTATATTTCGGCGGACGTTATATCATCACGTTGTGATTAAGTAACCCGTTCACCAAGATCTAAATTAGGCCCTATATTATTACTCCCTGAACAACGGTAAAAATATTACAATCTAACAAAGGAGCCGTTGAACATGCACATTAACTCGAGGAGGAGGAATTACGACGCACGACATTGACCATAAAAGACTTCCTCAAGAAAAACAAATTGCAGAGTCTGGGCCCAACACTAGATGGCAGGAATGTGCATAGCATGTGAATCTGCATTACTCCACTCTATGAATATATGCTTACTGGGTAACAGACTCCTTATCAGGCCCAACTTCCGTCTTGTGCACTATTAATTGTGCACCTCGGTAGGCCTAACCAGTTCTTTAAAAAATTCATCCCCACTGTCTGGATGTGGCTTATTGCTGTCTCTATACAATCTTGCCCCGTACAGCAGCAGTCTAACAACTTTCAGGTTATGTCTCCTTCAGGTCCTCCATGGAGTTATGTTGCAGTACGTAATCAATGCATCTTAGAGTGTCTGCCACTGCTTTCTCTCTATGGACACCACTGCAGCTCTTAAAGTTGCTTTTAAAAACCATTTGTAGTAATCTGCTTGGTAAGTAATGCACCTTCCTGTCCTTGTTCTCTGCCTGATGCTCTAACAATATGATGTCATTTGGAATGCGAGGAATGTTTGTATTGGAGAGACAGCAGTTGGAGAAGATGGGCTGAGCAGCCAGGAGGCTGCTCCTCGTGGTGCTTACATTAGAACTTACAAAGATGTAACTTAATGAATAAACTACTAAATACAAGAGTTGTCTACAAGACCTATTTGATTTCTACACCATTCCTAAATACTTGTACTCCATAATATTCTCTGGTTGTTCTTCACTAAGCCACCACTTCTGCATTTTTGTCCTCTGATTTTACTGGAGAAGGCCATAACTTTTGTTTTACCAACATTTATAATCGGGTCTTTCTCGATACAATATTTCTCAATTTTCTTTAATTGTCTTTGAAGACCGACAATATATTACTTTTATTGCTACTATTAATGGTCCTTTATTTATCATAAATGCTATTCTCTAGATGTGACGACGCCTTTATATTGATCTTGCTTCTTATTAGCCATGTGCCAGTAACCAGAGGCCAACTGTAAGCCTGTGAAGTAGTATGATTTCTCATATCTACAAGGTCCTTGTGATTTCTACCACTGACTAATAAGTCCAAGGACATGGTCTAATTAATACTGTCCGCATACTGTGATTAGCTGGCGTAGTATATTTCACACTCTATATTCGGATTAGCTAGAGTAGTAATCCGATGCTGATTTGTTAACCTACAGTCTAACAACTCTTTGTAAAACACTTCCTAGAATTCCTAAAGTAGATTTTGACAGGAAGATATTGTACTTTTCCAGCTGTGATGTTCTAATTCAGTTGGATTGAAAGTTAACCTATTCTCCCTGTATGGACCTGGAATGCTTATAGTCAAATTCTGAATGAAAGTTTGCTTGCTGAAAACGAATTTGATAAAAGTACCCTTCCTCAGTAATATTCTGATGTGTTCAGAGGACTGTTGTTGATTGAATGTTTTATAGTCGGCTTCTAGTAATGGAGTAAGTTCTTTTCACTTAGCTATTGTTATATTTTATTATGTCAGAAAGTAAGTGCTTCCAATTAAGTCAATGTTTTCCCAATCCTACGGTTTAGAGGATGTAGGAACTGACTAGCGTGTGCCTGGATTTGGATATCTGCGCCAAACAGAACTTGGTATACGAAAGTAACATTTGGTTATCTACTTAAGCCCACAACTTAATGCTAACTAAGCTTTTCCCAGTGGCCAGTCAATGTTTGGAATGTATGCTCAAGGAACATCTGCCTATCCATGGATTTAATTAAACAGATACATCCAACTCGGGTACTGTCTGCCCTTGACGGAAAGTTTTGACCAGTGGATTCCTTTCAGCACAGTTGTGAGAGCTTCCTCTCACAGATAAAACCTTTCTATCGGTAGAATCAGTTAAATTGCAACAGTGTCTTGAGCTCTGGTAATTAGGGTGATTATTTCAGTCTTTGTTTTTAGGTCTCGCCTGAGCCTGATCCAGCGCATGCGCTGACTCGGGCGAGACTTTTAGTAAGTGTTTTTTCAAAGTGCTACCCACCGGCTTTTGCAGGCCTAAAGCTTGCGTTCACGCGAGCGTGAACGTGCACAAATGCCAGCTTTCAGCGCCCGAGGCGCCATCTGTAGCATAATTACTTTGACTATTGGCAGTGCTGCGCGCGCACAACTCGTGTGTTTGCACGCGTGCGCACCCCTGCTTTCACTTGCTTGTTTGTTTATATGTTGTCGGTGATACTTTCAAAAGCGTTTTGTAAAAAAATAAACATTATTTGTTTTTCAAGGCTTGCTTGTTTTTTTGTTACGTTGTAATGTGAGCGTTGTGTTTGCAACGTGTTTTTAAAAAGCTTTGTTTCCCATCGATCACCATATCCGTGAAGCTGCTTTCACTCTCCTCCTGCTCCTCTCCAATCCCCATCTATTCTCCCACCATGTGCCTGTTCCACACGCATTGTGTATGTTCCCCCCCCCGATCTGTTTGTGCCCTTTTCTTGCACCGAGCATATGCCCTCCCTCTCTGGCGGGTGGCAAACATTTCACAGCCATCATATCTGTCTGGCTTTCTTCCTTTCCCATAAACAAAACAAGCATTAGAAATGCAATCGGGCTCGGATTTATTTTATTTTGAGCTAATGGCATTGTAAATGGCAATGTGTTTTCGCCATGTGTGATGGAGTGTGTGCATGTGGTGTGTAGTGGTATTATGTGAGTTGGATTGTAATTTTACCAATGGTGTTATGCTGTGCTTTAGATGAATATGTTTAAAAGTAAAGTGTACCATACTGCGATTGCTACAAAAGTTAATTGTGGATGCGTTAATTGATGCGTGCACTGATGGCTGGTGGTGTGTGTGTTTGGTGGAAAAGTGCACTGGCGCCTGGAGGTGTGTGTGCCTAGTGGAAGAGTGCACTGAGGGCTGGTGGATGTGTGCTTAGTAAAACAGTGCACAGATGGCTGATGGTGTGTGTGTTTGGTGAAAGAGTGCACTGACGGTTGCTGGTGAGTGCGCCTTGTAAAATAATGCACTGACGGCTGCCTGGTGTTGTACGCCTGATGGTGTTTGTGCTTGGTGAAAAAGTGAATTGATGGCTGGTGGTGTTTGGCCCTGGTGAAAGGGTGCACTGATGGCTGGTGTTATGTTGTTGTGTGTGTGTTTGTGTGTGTGTTTGTGTTTGTAGTGGTGAGTCTGTGGGGGTGAGTCTGTGGGGGTGAGTCTGTGGGGGTGAGTCTGTGGTAGTGAGTGTGTTGTGGTGATGAGTGTGTGGTTGTGAGAGAGTGGTGTGTGTGTGGTGTGTGTGTGTGTGGTATGTGTGTGTCGTGTATGTGTGTGTGGTGTGTATATGCTGTGTGTGTGGTGTGTGTGTGTGTGTGTGTGTGTATGGTATGTGTGTGTGGTGTATGTGTGTGTATGGTGTGACAGGGTCAGACTGATTTGCATATAGCCATGTCTGAACTGGGGTGGCAGAGTGGGCTAAAAAACGGTGATGGATTAAACCCAGCTCTTTTGACTGGGTGTGAGTGTTTGATTTATTCAGATGCTCCGTCCATCACCACCCCGTTTTGTACCGCTCTATGGTGTGTGTGGTCTTATGTGTGTGGTGTTATGTATGTGTGTGGTGGACTTAGTTTGAGTGTTTGTTTCCTGCACACACACACTGCCCCTACACATTCACACACTGCTCACACTGAACACTCACACTGTTCACCCCGCATAGTCACACACTGTTCATCCTGCACACTCATCTTGCACACTCGCACAATGTGTACCCTGCACACTTACACACTGTGAACCCTGCACACAGGATGGAACCATGGCCTCTGCGTTCTCAAGTCAGCCGATCTGACCTCTGCGCCACACCTCTCCTCAAAACTTTCCAAAGATATTTTGAGCCTATGCTATTCTTCTCTACCTTTCCAACATGGCTGTTCCATTGCTTTTAAACACGTTGGCGAATCCTGGAATGGGAAAGAATTATAATATATGCCAAAGCTAACAAACCTCGGCATAGCAAGTAGCTCTGAAGTCAGGTGTTAAAGGCCAGACCTTTAGGATTTGCCAATGCTTGTTGATCTTCTAACGTGAATAGCAGAGCTAGTTGACAGAGCACTCAATGTTGTCGGGACGGGGCAGAAAACGGTGAAGCACAGAGTTACATTAATTCTCTATACCTGTTTGCCACATGAAACCAAACAGAAAAGCTGTCCCCATCTTAAAATGTCATAAGGTAGAAAGGCTCCATTCAGGCCCGAGCCCAAATGCGGGTTCTCCTGGCTGACGTAGGGTAAATGGGGTAATATACAGGTAATATTGCCAATATAAACTAAATATTCCGATGTGCGATACAATCCCTCTATTTTTAGACCATGCTTGCCTTTTTATTCGCCCTCTTATGAGCGCATGCTACAGGGGCAGACATGTTTTCACCGCTATGTATCTGACAGATCAATTCACGGGGCGCGCTCTGGCCATAAATGAATAATATATTCCTGGTTCCTTCTCTCGGAGCAGCTGCCAGCGTTTTAGGACAAGCACTCCAACAGAAATCTGTTAATATTTCATCACTTGCCCCTGGCCATGCGCCTTGTTACGCTTCACTTACAGCCAGGCGCTTGACGCTGGCCCTCTCCTGAAACCTGCAGGTGACGGAGCGAGACGGTCTTTCAACAAAGTTGCTAGCCTACCTGCTTCTAAAGTAGATGGGTGCGCCACAAACTGAATTGAAGTTGTCATTGTTACCCAACTGCATGAAATTCGATTAATCGACCTCGGAAGAACGAACCACTGAGTGAGCCCTGCAAATAGTGATTGATCTCACAATGCGGAGTTATCTTTTCCCCATACCACCAGCACCTTTAAGAGATGAGAAATGCAAGTAATCGAAAGCTAACGCCACCTACAAAAAAGAAGAAAGACAGTGTGGACGAGCACGTATGAGTCATCTTCTGTGAGCCTTGCCTGCTGCCTCGCCTCTCGTCATTTTACATTGAACGCGCTCACCGCTCAGACCATCTGGATTGCATTACACGGGCACTCTGACAGCTCCTAATTAAAATTAATGGTCTGCCGTGCGCGAAACCGCACAGAATATGCCAAAAATGGCCGACTAACATTACATATGCCCTATCGCATCAAGACTACTAAAAAAAACAGCACTGCGACGACCAATCACTATTCAGATAATAAAATAGCGCACTGAAAATGCACGAGCAAAGAAGAATTTATCCAGCACGAAGGAGAAACTCGCAACAATACGGCTCGCAGCTCCTCCCCACTTCGTGGTAACGTCGCCGAGCCCGTAAAAAGAGTGTCCAATGGTTGTTTTCAACCACAAAAAGGAGCACGTAAACGGCTTCACTTAAGACGTTAAAGAAAGCCCTCACTCACCACTTAGTGATGACATGCTTCATCATCGGGCCCCACCAAAGAGACCGAGTGTCTCTTTGGTGTGCTGCAACGCCAGATTTACTGCGGAGCGGGTTGGTGAGTTCAGGCAGTGTTGTGCAAAGATAAGAAACTAGTGCGTGGTGGATGGTTAAAAAATAGTCCGTAGTGTATCAAAATTAACTTTATTTTAATGATCACCAAGGACAGGATTATAAAAACTTATGTGTTGGAAATTTGTCCACAATTAGTTGAGTGGTAGTTTCCTAAATATCAGTCGACATGTTTCAGCCACGAAACGGTGTGATTTTACCTGGCATTCATCAGGACTCTGCATGTGCTAAACCCTGGTGGAATTGACGCGCTAAGGCCCACCCTTACCTAGGGACGTGAAAGTGAAAATTAACAAAAAGGTGTAAAGTGCAAAAAAATTAGGAAGAAAAGATTGTCTTCCTAATTACTCCTGGTTTAGGAGGCTTCCAGCTTAAGGATTTCTGCACCTGAAAATAGAAATGACTAGGACGTACAGATAGGACAAAACATACATTCAGTAATGATGCTGATCACTTATGTAAATCCATAGTGCTCCAGTGCGTGGTTTGAGAGACATTCGTGGTAAAATAACATTATAGTTATCACCACCATAGTCCCTGGGCTTTTAGATGCTAAATAGTGGGTAGTGCTGTGTACTACTCGTGCCATGCAATTATATGGTTGATTAAAAAGGAAGGATATCTCCCTTGTTGCTATCAAAGTAGAAATTTTACTTTGATAGCAACAAGGGAGATATCCTTCCTTTTTAATCAACCATATAATTGCATTGCACGAGTAGTACACAGCACTACCCACTATTTAGCATCTAAAAGCCCAGGGACTATGGTGGTGATAACTATAATGTTATTTTACCACGAATGTCTCTCAAACCACGCACTGGAGCACTATGGATTTACATAAGTGATCAGCATCATTACTGAATGTATGTTTTGTCCTATCTGTACGTCCTAGTCATTTCTATTTTCAGGTGCAGAAATCCTTAAGCTGGAAGCCTCCTAAACCAGGAGTAATTAGGAAGACAATCTTTTCTTCCTAATTTTTTTGCACTTTACACCTTTTTGTTAATTTTCACTTTCACGTCCCTAGGTAAGGGTGGGCCTTAGCGCGTCAATTCCACCAGGGTTTAGCACATGCAGAGTCCTGATGAATGCCAGGTAAAATCACACCGTTTCGTGGCTGAAACATGTCGACTGATATTTAGGAAACTACCACTCAACTAATTGTGGACACATTTCCAACACATAAGTTTTTATAATCCTGTCCTTGGTGATCATTAAAATAAAGTTAATTTTGATACACTACGGACTATTTTTTAACCATCCACCACTCACTAGTTTCTTCTCTTTGCACAACTCCCTGAACTCACCAACCCGCTCCGCAGTAAATCTGGCGTTGCAGCACACCAAAGAGACACTCGGTCTCTTTGGTGGGGCCCGATGATGAAGCATGTCATCACTAGGTGGTGAGTGAGGGCTTTCTTTAACGTCTTAAGTGAAGCCGTTTACTTGCTCCTTTTTGTGGTCGAAAACAACCATTGGACACTCTTTTTTTGTTTATTGGCTATTACCGGGGAATAAGAGTGTCACTCTACTCTCCCTGCCTCTCCTTTTGTTTAGACTTTCTTCCTTTCCCCCCAGCAGCGGCTCCTTCACAGGCAGGGCTCGATTTACATTAAATCACTGGAGCATCCCAGAGAAATGCGGTCGCACCACAACCTTCTGCTGGTCCTGCATTCTGACCTGCATGACTCCTGGCATTGAAGAATTATGCTTCTTGTTGCTCTATTTTTTTAGCAAAAAGCTTCCTTACGCCCAAAATGGATGCATGGATGCATTTCTCATTAACATATACTGTGAAGTTCCGGGTTTGTATTTTGGTAATATCGCAGACACGAACACGGTTCCCTAGCTTCAAAATCGACCACTCTAGCTGTAAGGCTACTTTCTCTACTTATGTAACCAAGTTGCTATACCACTTCTGAGTTAGCCAGCCGAGGAGTCTTATGTCAGCAATGGCTAGAGAGGTCTGCTAGTTGATGATGTGGAAAGAAACTGAGCAGTCAAGATGAATAAATGCAAGAGGAAATATGGGTCTTAAGTTTTGTAACATACAACACATCGCCCTCGAATGAGATCTGCTCAGGTGTTTGAGCAACCAGACATGCTGCTCAAAATCTATTTGGAATGCGCGTGCCTTTAGTTAGTCTCTGAAGCTTGTGTAGTGTTGAGTCACACCTCCCAATTTCGGGTTTTTACTCAGATGAATTATGGCTCACTTCAAAATACTTAAACAGAATTTCCAGCTTAGGGTAATTTTGAAGTTTGAATAAAAGCCTTGAAGTTATGAATTTCGAATAATTTGCTAAATTATAGAAATACCTTTAAGAGAGTGCAACTGACTGGGTTTTACTCCCCAAACCACCATTTTAATTACTGAAAAGGAATGACACGTATTACCACTGAGTATCCGATGTCCACAGTAGATGTGCATCTGTAGCACATTCCTGATACAGTTGGAGAAATTCACTCTGTAAGAACGTGTTTCAATCGTTAGGACGGCCGGATAGAAACACCTGTCCTGGAGCTATGCGTCTCTCAAAAATCTGGTTATTTCATGTAGGAGTAAGGAGTAGTAAAATGACTACTGTATGCTACATTTTCATTTACCTGTTCGTTAAAGTTGGTATGATTTTAGTTCTTTCTCCCTTTATCAGAAGTGCTGTTCTTTATCCCTGTATTCAGAAGTGCTGTATCGGTGATGTCTGGTTACAACAAAAATATAGGGAACACTTTGCACAATAATTCCTAATTACACTAACCAAATTACATATGCTAAAAAGAAATCAATCCAAAGAAAAAGATGGCGTTCATTGGAGAGTAAAGGCACATGTTTATTACATCTTTATATATATCTATTCACAATTGGCTTTCGTGGCAATGAGGGAGACACATACAATCATATAACCAGCATTGGCATAGCCAACAGGTCTCACCTTTGGGACCTTATAAGTGTTTAGCCATGCCACAGGATATTGTGCTGCATAACTAAACACTTATAAGGTCCCAAAGGCGAGACCTATTGGCTATGCCAATGCTTGTTTTCTGATGGGGCCGGCAACCGTGTTACTGGGAACATTGGGAATTTGTAAGTCTGTGAAGTTACCGCAAACCTTCCTTATTTATCCCTCAGAATTTTCAGTTGCCAAAAGCAAATGCAATCTTTGGGAGAAACAGCAGCTGAGAATGCAGAATTACTAGAGGAATCTAATGAATTAACTATTTTTCCTGGTAATTCCGCATTAATCAGAGGATTCTAGGGTTCAATCTCCAGAGGTAATGGGGCCAATGGTATTGTTAAGTCCAAGGGTGTAGAATTAACGCTCCCACACTGGGCCACTCGTAATAAGGCACGAAGCACCACCTGAGCAATATATGTTTTATGTCAGCAGAATCAAGCTAATAGTTTGAAATTTCCCCTTGATAGGTCCATCTCTCATCAAAATGTAATAAATTCCACATCAACAATGGAGCCTATTCTAGCTATAAAAGAAAGATATTATTGTCTAATGTAGTAATTAACATTAGGGCCAAATTTATAAACTTTTCTTCTGGACAAGAGTGCACAATTCCGTCAGCTGTTGACCTTGGTAAGGTACAGGTTTTGAATGTAATCATCAAAAGTCGAAGAATGCTGACCAAGAAATTGGACTGGTAGCAAAATGCTTGTAATAATACATTAGTGGAATTTTGTGTGGCCAGTTTTGCCTTCTGCATCATAAATGTATTTTTTTAAATAATTACATTACAATAATGTAATTGCAAATGTTGCTTTTGTTTTGTAGATCTTGTTCAATCCATTTGATGATATAATTCCAAGGGAAAATAAAACACTGAAAAAAGACCAGCAGGAGCAGGGGGCAAAAAAACCCAAGGCCAAAGGCACTAAGTAATTATAAACATTTTGCAGTATGCAAAGAATTTTTTCTGTGGAATGGACGTTGCTTCTTAATTTCATCAAAACGATTATGATAACACAGCTGAATTATTCGGTGAAAAAATAACACCATTGATGAATTTCACTTGTCGGTGGAGATGGATGTCAAGGAAGGGGCAAAAATGTCATGAATTAGAGGTTCACAGAGCTGTGTAGTAAAGGTGACCCTGGCATTTAATTGTGTTGGAGGTATTATAGTAGAGAATTAAGAGCTCAGGATCTCATTGATAAGAAATGGGTGCACACGTTTAGACAATTGGAAAGAAAAGTCACGGTTGGGCTTCTGTTTGGGGGAAAATAAGTGAGGAAGCATGTGAGGTTGCTAGGAGGATTTTAGAGACTAGTCTGAAGATTTGTAGCGAGAGCAGATCTAAAGGAGACATAACTTGCAGTTTTTCAAGTGGTGAAGATGCACGTTTTAGTCAAGGATTGCCAATAGTTGACACTAGAGGTCTCTGGCAGTTCTATCTGGCCCATTAAAAGTATGTTGAGAGCTCTTAGACTGAATGCAGCTGGCTGAATGAGAGAACCAGGATGCAGTGCTCGTAGAAGAATTAGAGTTCACTCCATGGCAGGGTGTGTTTGCGTTTTGCCGCAACCCTTCGATGTGGAACGAGTTGATACGGTGGCTTTGGATTATTGAATTATTGATATTTCACTTTCTGGCCCTCTAGTAAGCTGTGCTGCTTTTGAATGGTATGCCGAATCTAAATAAAAATGTATGCATATAAATGCACAAATGAAATTTGGGTAACACCAGCATAAGTCCAGCGGTTGAACAAAATGCAAATATATTAAAAAAAAAAAAAAGTCCAGCGGTTGAAAAGTTAGTTTGGTCTCAAAAAAACAATTAAAAAATACATAAAGCAGAACTCCTTCAATTTTTTCTTTTGATTAATGTTATTTGACTGTTCGAGTCACAATGTTCTGAGTAATATGTATTTGTTTACATTTTCTCTCGTATATATAGATGAAAAAGTTATACTGTGCATTCCTATATTGCTAAAATGTATTGGTAAATGTGTCTGCCTTATTTTTTTTATGTTTTAGAAATTTTAAATTGCTTTCATTTGGAGAGGAAGCAGAGGAGGAAGAAGTTGAAGTCAGCAAAGTTAGTCAGGTGCGTGTAAATAACGAACTGGTTTGCTTTTTTAGGTTTGTTAAAAACTATCTTTGCTATGTGCTTTTGTGTTGATATATTTGGAAAAACGGTAATGTTCTCATTTCCTTGGTGCTGGCTGCACCAAGTTTTTGATTGTAAAAGAGTATGGGGATCTGCCATTGTTATTTCAGAAGTCAAGATAATGGCAAGTTTTTCATTATTTTTCCCTTTAAAAGAACATGCTTCCCTTGGGTCCTTCCATCACCGTTAAGTGTCAGATTCAGTATTTGATATGTGATGATTAATTTTCAATTCCATCACTCTAGCGTTCTAGTTTCCAAAAAAGCTCCAACACAGATAATACCTATGTCAAGCCTTACACCTTTATTGAACATATGTAGTTGATGTTTCTCAGCCACAGATTATTGTCCTTGTTACGATGTCGGGCGGACACCGTTGCAGTCCTGGGACTGATTTACTGACCTACGGCCGGCAGCCCCGACACCGCTATTACAATGCGACGGCACATGGTGCATTCCATACTCCCATTTCTCTACGGGAGATTGTGCTGCGGCCGTAAACCAGCCTTATTACAAGCTCCCATAGAGAAATGGGAGATTGTGTTGAGGTGCGTACCGTGTGGTGCAGGGATTAACTGGGAGTCCCCATAGGTGCCCCCTAGGCCCCCAACCGAGGCCGCAGGAAGAAGGGGGCCCTGCTGGGGGTCCTCCCAAAGTCGCTTCCCAACAGGCTTTCCATGTCAGAAAGCCCGACACGGAAAGCCTGTCGGATACCAAGCATCGTAATCCCTACGGCGGAAATGGCACCATCTAGTGATTATGTGCCAGTTCCGACCGGCAGACGGGCTCCTTGAGCCCGTCGGTTGGAAGCTAGCCGGAATGACTGGCTGGTTTCAATTCCGACCTTATACATTGAAATTAGGTAGTCGGAATTGAAACCATTGAAATAAAAATCAGGCTCTATGTCTCTATGGGAGTATATCATGTGACCAAGGGAGAAAAATAAGTCTGTAATAATCGACTGAATGTCCGACTAAACATCTCTTAGACCCAGATCCTGATGTCTATATCGAAATATTTTATTGATGTGCCTAATTAATAAATTAATGACAAACCACTGATTTCCTGTAACACTTTTTGCACTACCTCTCACGTCCGCAGCGCGGAGATACCCCATCTGGGGTGATTCAGGCGCTTTTTCAAATGGCATAAATAAATAAATAACACCCTGCTTCCTAAACCAGTTGGAGTCCCCAGCCCAAACTACATTGCCTTCTCAAGAGTGTCGCACTTCTAGGAGGAAGTCTTCCTGTCTAGTGCTGGAGGCAAATGAGCGTGGCAGGTCTGCTACTGAGTTTGCCTTTGAGACATGCAAACCTTCCTCCTTGTTGCCACACTTAACTTGAACCATATCACTTGGCAAATGATTTTCTAACATGTATTTATTTATCTAGAAACATCCCATGACTAAATGTTTCTAACGATCCAGTGGAGGGTAAAAGAAATGCACTAGACACGCAATTTAGAAAATGACAATAGTGATTACTTGGTAAGAACATACATGATTTTCACACTATGAAGGAAGCTGCAAAACATCCAAAGTATCTAAAGGGAGGATAACAGACGAACAGTGGTGTACAAAAGAGGGAGGGATTGGAGAAGTGCAAGGGAGTGGTGGGAAAGGGTTGATGCCTACATGCGTGGGCAAAATCTGGGATGTGTCTATGTTCCCTCCCCAGGGGTATCCAGAAGGGCCAGGTGTTTAGACAACAAGGTCATGAATTCATTTGCAGCTCTTCATGATGAAAAGGGAAAGAGAGAGTGATATGATAAGGGGTAGTCTTTTCATCTGCCATGAAGGACCCCCACGGCACATCAAAGGCAGCCATTTTATCATTCAGTTTGTAAGTGGTGTATTCAGGGCTGGCCGCTCTGAAGTTCAAGAAGCCATTCATTGCATGTGGAAGTGGTGGGCTGTGGCCAGTGGCAGAGGATGCACAGTTTCGCCACAGTGAGTGAAGTTGCCATCCAGCGGTGTTGATGTGTTGTCAGATCCAGGAAGTGAGATATATAATGCAGGATGGCAAGACGAAAAGGTGGAACTATCCGGAAGGGACTGTGGCTTCGAAGGTTGCTCCAAATGCGTGTCCAGAAATCAGCTACAGTTGTATAAGACCACAGAATGTGGTGTAAGCTGCAGCAATCTGAATTGCATCATTTTTAGCAGTAGTACTGGGACAGGAGTTTGGCTCTCCTATGTTTCATTCTTGTCTAGTAGTAGCTCACATGTTGTTCTAGTCGTATTAAGAGCAATGCCAGACTAGCCAGAACCATTCTTAGTAGAAATGGTATCTGGACACGATTTTTTTTATCTGAATGGTAATTTCCACTATGGCCTACTAATTTGGCCTAATTTGTAAACGTGAGATTAAGCAGTTGATTGAAGTGGAATTGAACGTTGAATCTGGGTATGAAAATACAGACTAGCTTGTGAATTTGAAATAATACAGAAATTTGAAACCCTGTAAAGTGGACTAAATATGGACACACGACTCTGGAAAGAGATCAAAACCTATCCTTTCCCTGCCTTTGACCACTTAATTGAGGGCTCCTACATTGCAGTGTTGGCCTATTTGTTCTCCATTCCCCTTTGGCCAGGCACCACCCACATATTCAACTATTTCCATTTCTGTCTATTACCATGCACTTGATTGTTTCATTTTTTGAACTCCCACTTCCAGCCATAAGGCACTTAGTGTCCTATTCACAGGCTGCATGTTGAAATAAAGAAAGCAGTATTAAATAATACCGCTTATGTACTACCAAATGCTATTCAAAAACCTGTGGCAACTTGCACCTGACTGGAGCCTTTATACTGTGATTAAAACTAAAATACAGCTGACTACCTGAAATAAAGCAAACAAGATTGACCTAAACTAAGAGGCTTGGCCCTGTGACAAACTCTCTAGAAAAGGTGGAAAGCTCTTTTTGAATGCACATACTTTGACCATGGCTGCGTGACTGTGACTCGCTGTGGCTCCAGTGCTAGGCCTGCGTGCAGGCAGGGAAGGTCAGTAACATTGGAGCCCCTTAAAGTTTAAAGTCTTTGGGCTCCATCACCTTCCCTGACTGTTGAGGAACTGGTGGTGGTGAGGTGCTAATGAGTTTCTGCTTGTTGGGGGGCAAAGGGTGAGTTTCTGGGGAGAGGGGGGTGCCAACATTTCTTGTGGCCCCTAGCATGCTGCGGCCCTGCCCTGCTATCCTTAAGCAGCGGTGGAAAGCATTACCTCCCTGGACCACCTTACAAAGTGAGACATAGGAGGTCTTAACCAGCAGTCAAAGTAGTCAAAGAGGGCTCCACGAGGCCGGGCACCAGGCTTTAAGTGGGGAAAAAACCTGTGGGTGCTCTGAAAGGGGCGTGGCACACCTAGTAAAGGGGTGTGGCCTATCCAAGTAGGGGCGTGGTCTAAATCAAGAGGCTCCTTTCAATTTCCATGAGCCTTTAACAAGATACCAGCCCCACTGTGTGTGAAGTCTTTGCTTATCTGAGGACCATCAGGTGTTTTGCAAACTCCCTTGGAAACGGGTGGCAGGCCCAGAACCCTTAGCTAGAATTTGTGGAGGAGTGCTGGTTCAAGTAGTGCTATCCTCTATGACTGCCAAGTCTCCTAGTCCCACCCACTAAGACACCCCTCAATTGCTGCTAAGTCAGTTACTGTCTCAAAGCATTGCCTACTTTAAGCTCTCGCCACACTGTGAAAATATTTTGGCAGGTCTAAGTTAGGGTAGAGTAAACCAAGAATAGAGCAATGCTTTTGTGGCCATGTATCCTTTGCTTTGATCTGGTTCTTAAATCTCCAGAGAAAGAGAGACATTATTACTGTTATTTTAGACCCAGTGGAAAAGTAGGTGCTTCTCAGTCTCTTTCACAGCTCCCTCTTTGTGCTAAAAGAAGACTGTCAATTAAGCTATTACTTTGAGGAAATTATATAAAAGTGAATTTATTTTGGAAAAGTTAGTTTGCTTTCTTATCTGACATCCCTTTCCTACGCTTTTACATAGAATTTTACCCTTCTTTGAAAACTATGAGCTTGCTTAGACCCTTCTGCACAGGAAGAACAGCATCACCCCTTCTTACAAACCTCCGCCATACCCTGGGCCCAGTGAATTTGCAAAGGTCCGATAAAAGACCGCATACCAAAGGGCATTGTAGCAAATTATTATGTTTTTTTTTTCAAAACACTGAAACTCTTCATTTGCCAAGTTTATATTTGACTTTTTCCTCCACCTCAGCAGTTTTTCCCTTAGTTGAGCAATAGCAACGAAGCAGATGAAGAGCGCAAAAAAGAGAAATTCTGGTTCATTAGGAAAAACTATAGTGAACTTTTTTGACTGATTACCAAATCGATCAGCTTTTAATTAGGCTGTCAGCCTCTGCCTCTTAAGGTTCCTGGTTAGTGATTGATTACAGTAGTCATTGGAAGAACCTGCTTGCAGAAAGAGGATGCGAAATGTGAGAGTGAGATTAGGGAATCCTTGCCCCAACTTCACACTAACAGATAATAGTCAGCTGCCAATCACTTTACAATTTAGTACACTATTAGTCTACATGAAGGTAAAAAATACCATTAATGATATTTACATGTAAAGTTAGCATTACGTGATAAGAGCAGTTTTGGCATACCATGGCGACGATGTTGCTTCTGGGCTGCAAAGAGAGAAGGTAAATTCTTAGAGAAAATGGCTCTCTTTAAGGGATTTCCCTTCCTCCTACAACGGACCTCTGGCATGACTTCATGCCGTGACCTCCACTACTCAGAAGTGAGCAAATGAGCACGCGCACATTGGGGTACATGCTTTCACTGCAGTCCAGAACCAAAACAGACTGTCTGTGCGAGGCCTGAAAACAGAGACCGATAGAGACCCGTTTTGAGGCCCCCTGAAAAAACTGCCGGTGCTCAGCACCAGACAGACCCTGCCAACATAAAGCCCTGCCGGGCACCATTTCCGCAAGGTCCTGCTGTATCGGATTAGCTGTCACGAAACAGCTTTGAATTGGGAAAATCTGAACCTTCAGCTCAGGGACAATTCACCTTGATAGGATCAGCTTGGCAGGTTTTTCCCAGTCCTCGGGAGTTCTTTGGAGCCCAAAAAAATCTTCGGCTTCCGACAGCTGGTACAGTCTTTTTCTGATCTTCCTCAGGTCCAATAGTTTTCTGTGGGTGGGGGTGACTCTTGGCTTCTCCTTAATAATGGGGTAAAAGTTTCCAGGTGTTACCCAAACACTTTTCAACATTTCCAGTGTGCCTACTGCAAACTATCCCACAGTAGCCTTCACTTCTTACATCCAAGAGGGTGAATCCATCTCCCACCTTGCAGGGCAACCCCTCCTCTGTGGTCACTCCAGGCCAGTTATGGTGGTTGCTTCCTTCCCACTGGGATTAGTGCTTGCCTGACTGGGGGAACAAAAGAAGGGGGTTGTCCATATATCATTTAATATCTGCCTGTGACATTGGAGGCCCCTTTGAAGAGAATTACGTTTCTGGGTATTGTCCAAATGTTCACAACACTGGTACACACACAAACCCTTGTCTCTGCTCTGGGAGTAGTTTTCACACTTCCTTTCAGCATTGAACACTCAAAGAGCTACAGCTGGAGATTAACCCTTAGATGCTTCAGGCAGGAAAAAAGCAACTTTGTAAAAATGCATTTTTCTTACTATTTATCACAAATCAAGATTCACAGGTGAATTGGGCTTCTAAATAAATATTACAAAGAGTTCTTGAATGAGGTTTTTAGATGGATGTTTCCTAGGCAAAGATCTTAGTATTAAATGTAATAGTGCTCCCAGTGTTTTTTTATGGAACAGCCAGCCTTGCTACAGTGAAAATAGCTTTTAGGTGCTAGTCAGAGTAAGGTCATGTTTACCATTAACTTTCTACATGTCCTACTTTTAAATACCATGCATCCTACCTTATGAGCTAAAAAGTCTTCTTCGTGGTAACTTTTTCATATTTTAAAGAAAGGTTTAGACCTATCAGAAATGTTTATTATGATAGGTCGAACTGCTTCAGTCAGGCTACAATGGTAGGCCTGTAGCCATATTTGCACTGCCATTGATGTGGATGACACAATAGGTGATGGAGTCCACTTATGGCATTTAACTTCCAGGGCTAGTTACACCTTGTACAATGTACCAGAGACTAATAGGTAAGTTAAATGTGTCCATTAGTGTTATGTCGTCTCAACCATGTTTAAAGGGGGGGGCATGGGCAAGCCGGTGACCAAGATGGCCGCATAGCATTGAAGCTCTGCCGAGCCTCGCCTGCAACATTCACTACTTTGAACGCCTTACTGCTTAATTATGGGCTCTACACTCCTGCCGGACTTGGCTACTCATATTGAGGTTGGTGTTTGCAGGGCCGCGTACTGATGCAACTTCCAGCTGGCTCTCTTCTTTGTGGCCCACTTGCTGCCATCTTCATAGGCCCCCCTCAGGGACAGGGCCCACGTGCGAGCCATAGGGCATGATCATGGGATGGTTGGTGCCGGCGGCCTTTGCTGGCGACTGGTAGTTGTCGACGGAGCTCTGTCTACTGCGGGCACTCTTGTCGGGTCTCGCCTGCATTCGGGCGGGCAGTGGCACTGTGGACACTGCTGCGCGGGGGCTCTCGATGTGTAGCCCCCTGCCTGGGCTGTTCTGGACCCGCTCTGCTGCTGGCAGCCCTTACCTGACATGACAAACGCAGCGGCCCGCTGATGCCATCTTGAGTCCCTTAGGTCTCGCCTACGCAGCACGCATGCGCGGCATAGGAGATCTTTAGCCGTCGTGCAGCTCTTTTTCAAAGCACATACTCGTGCTTGTGGTGGCATACGCCTTGCGAGAGTGCGCAGCGGCGTGCCACAAGCATGAGTATGTGCTTTAAAAAAGAGCAGACTGCTTTCCCCAGCGCGCGCGCACCACTTGCGGGTGCACCCCTCCGCCTCTCTCTCCCACTGCAGCTGGCACACCTTTTTTTTTTTTTTACTTTCAGTGCGTGCGCATGTCTTTCTCTTTATCCATCTCCATCTTGTTTCCCTTCTTTTAGCACTCTTGTTCTCTTCTGTTGCTTTTTTACCTTTTTTTTCTCTAATTCGTCATTCTTTGCCCATGGAGGCGCGCACACTTGTCTTTCTCTTTACCCATCTCCCTCTTGTTTTCTTCCCTTCTTTTTAGCACTCTTGTTCTCTTCTGGTGCTTTTTTACCTTTTAAAAAAAATGTAATTCGTCATTCTCTGCCCATTTCTCCCTCTGTCTGTTTTCGTTGCTGACCCGTCGGACGGACCCGGGATGGCATGCATCCTCCCTCCTCCTCCCCCTCCTCTGCCCCCCCCGGGAGCCCGGGAGGAGGGGTCTGCCGCCCACGCCAGGAGTCTGCCTTTCTCTGCTGTACCCAGCCACTGCCTCTACAGCATCACAGAGAAGGAGCTACTCCCTTCCACTCCCCAAGCTGACTTAACTGCTCCTCTGATTTCTGCGAAACTGCGTCAGACCGCTACTTTTCTTGCATCTCTGTGTAAGAGCTTCCGAGTGAGGGATTCCTTCCCCGGGTTGCATCTGCCCTTTCTGCCGCTCTCCTAATGCAGCCGAAAAGAATGGGGCAAAACTTCTTGCTTTTGACTTAGGCTTTTTTTCATGGAGCCCGAAGAAACAGACAAGCTTGCAGTCGTGCAGATGGGCGGGCCCGGGAGGAAATAGAAAATTCTCTGCATTTTTGTGTGTGTGTGTGTGTCTTTTTTTTCATGCGAGTCCATATTAAAATATAGAAGAGGGTGCATCTCTGGGCCCTGCTGCGACTAAAAGGTGTGCTCCTTCTTAAGGGTCTCAAAGTTCCTCATTTACTTTTCCCTATTACCAACCTTGTCCCCTGTCCTATTACTCCACTTCTTTCCTCTTTCTTCTCTTCCTTTCTTCCCATCTTTTGTCTCTCCCTCCTTATTCCCTCCCTTCTTCCTCGCAGACATCCTCTTCCCTTGCCTCGTTTGTTCGTCCTTATGTTCTTTCTCTCAGCATTATCCCTTTCTCCAATCTTATCATTTTTTTCTCTGCATTTCTTTAATCCTTTTCCTCTCCTCCTTCACTCATTTTCATCTATCTCCCACAGTACTCTACCCGAACACCCCGAAGAGTAAACCGACAGGCTCTGGGCTTACCAGTTCCTGAGTGGGTTCAAAAATTACTGCACTAGGTACAGGGCAGGCTCCCACCTCTAGGCCTGGTGTTACCAGGCAGCTGTACAATTGATTAATAGGCTACTATTCACAAAATATTGTGTAAAGGTTCTAAACTTTACAGATTTTAGGGACTGGTACAAATAAATTAGATTATTCAGTGAAAGTTACTAAATATACATTTGCATGTTAGGCTAAACCATGTCTAGAAATATCCAAGCATTGGCATAGCCATTAGGTCTCGCCTTTAGGACCTTATAAGTGTTTAGCCATGCAACTGTTAAGGTTGTTGCACCAAGGATATTGTGCTGCATAACTAAATACTTATAATGTCCCAAAGGCGAGACCTATTGGCTACGCCAAGGCTTGTTACCATTGCGTTGTTTATGCCATATTTACCACCTGGCTCTGGATACTGTGCCTTGTGTTGGACCTGACTTAATTCACTGCCATTATTTGCTGTTCCTCTTCTTGCCACCTCCACATTTGCTGTCTGGCTATTCCATTCTACATATTTGTTATTGTCTGCTCTCAGCAGCGCTGCCCATTGCTGCAGTTTGCTCCAACGCTCTACCCTTACCAGAAGCGGTGCACATACTACAATGTGACACGTATATCCCAAGGAAAAATAACTCCCCTTTGAACCAGCTAGGACCCCGCGCCGTCAACGTTTGCCCTCTGTTTCCACATAGAATGGCTGACACCCCCATTAGATGGCACGGACACAATTATGGCTGAAATTCGAGCTGGCTTTAAGGCTATTGATTCGAGATTTGATACCCTACCGCAACATTTCGATGCCATGTCTGAACGTCTTGATCGCCTTAATGTGAGGCTTGATGGTGAGGAGCGCAGATTCTCTGAGCTCGAGGACGGCAGTACCAAAACAGTGAAGGACCTTGAGCGAGTGGAGCGTATCCTCAAGAATACAGCAGCTAAAAAAGAGGTCTTGGTGGCGAGGTCTCATTGTAATAATATTAACATATCTGGCATATTGGAATCCACCAACACAGGACGAATGGATGTCTTTGTGGAACACCCCTTAGCGGAGCTTTTCAACAGTAAGTCCTTCAATGATACCTTTGTGGTCGAAAGAGCACACCGAACACTAGGTCCCCACCCTGTCCCTGGGGCACCTTCCCGTCATTTTATCGCCAGACTCCTAAATTTTAGAGATGGCAACATATCACTGCAAAGGCTCGGCAAAGGAGCTCGCTGCAGTATCCAGGATCTGCACTTTTGCTCTATCCTGACTACACTTCAGTAGTTCAAGAGGCCCGTCACAAATTTACTGATGTTGAGCGCACTATCCAAAAGATGGGGCTAAAATATGGGATGCTCTATCCTACACGTCTCTGGGTGGAATTTGATGGCTGACACCACATCCCTGTGGATGCTGAACAGTTCTGTAAGAAGCACTCCTCTGGTCGGCTCCTCACCTGGTGGAGGTTCTGGTGCTGCAGCTTCTGCTAACCTGGCGCCTACTTCGCCCATGGGATGCATATTGTAGCTTGCCCTATATAGTTTGGTGACTTACAAATGTGGTCCGCTTTCCATTGTTGCCTATTACGTTGTTCCTCCACTGGCTCATGCCGGTTGACTCTGCATTGCATGGTATTTTGTTATACTATTTCTTCTCATATTCCTCACTTGTTCAGTGACTTTTACCATTATTCACTTATTGTTTCTCCTGGGCTTTGCTCCTCCAGGCGTTGTCACTCCTCTGTGGTGTATACCACTATGTTTGTAATTATGTGTTCGAAGCATATGGGCTGCAGACCACACACTATTGCATTAGATCACCATCTGGTGGTGGGCCCGGATGATTACACTTTGTTGTTGTCTTGGAAGAGTCTTTGTCTGTTGGATCACTCCTCCCTTAGATCGTAGTGTGCATGGGCATTGACTCCATCTTCAGAATATTTTTTGCCGCCATCGGGCTCGCATGTGTTCATCGTACGGTCCCGTTAACGATCTCTTTTCGAATCCATAAATCAATCAAAATACCATCGGCATCGTCGTCTACATTGATTCCGATTACCATCGTAGAGACTTCACTTCTCGATTCCAGCGTTCGTCGGCCCAACTGCGCCATTCGGCCTTTGGCTCATGGAAAGAACACCCTTCCAGAAGTGCCCTCGGTGTGGACACAAATTCCCTCACACCGATCTTCATGAGGTTTGCGATCTCTGCTTATCTCCAGAGCACGAGAGTCGAGACTGTGAGGCCTGCGCTTCGTTCCGGTCCAAGAAAGCAATCAGGGACCGTCAAGCTCGAAGAGTAATGGCGCAGTCATCTTCGTCGACACCAGACATCATCATAGACGAGGCTCCAATTGAAGTAGACGCCGAAGAACAACAGCATGAAGACATCTCTTTCGAAGCAGAGGATTCAGCTTCTGGAGTCGAGGATCAATCCGAAGATTAAGATCTTCCAGTTGGTCAACAGTTTGTGAGTACAGACGTCGACCCTGTTCACCCCTCCACCTTCGGGTCCAGGTGCACACCGACCAAAACCTTCCGACGCCCTGCCTTCTGGCTCGGCAGCGAAGAATACAAAAAAGCCTCCAGTCGACTCGGGCTCGAGTCAGTCTGTCGGTCCCGAAAAGCAGAAGGTCCTTAAGCCAAAATTAACACCGGCACCAAAGCATCCTTCGGTACCGAAAGTGGTCGAACAGAAAGCAAGTTCAACACCGAAAGACGTTCTCAAAGCTGCCGAACCGAAAACCACCCCGGTTCCGAAAAAAGTGGACCCGAAGAAGGTTCCGGTACCGAAACATCCTTCGGCTCCGAAGGTAGATGAGTCTAAACGTACTTCGGAAACAAAAACTCTAGATCCAAAGAGCACGGATCCTAAGAAAAAGTCTTCAGAAGCGAAACCAAAATCTGCTCCAACGACAATAGACACTGTTAAACCTAAGCATTTTGGCCCCATACCATATAAATCGGCGCCGAAAGAAGAGCTTTTTAAACCCGATCCAAAGCAAAAAACTCTTCATAATAATCAAAAGACTGGACATATCACTTCTGTGCCTGAAAAGAGGAAAACGGACTATCCTAAAACACCGCCTGTTCCTCTAAAAAAGCATGCTCAAACTTCACTAATGAGGATCCCTTCACCAGAAAGAGAAGTACCAGTAGAAATTTCTCCTGCTGGCTGATGCACTTACAACCCGGGAGAATAGACTCTGAAGGTTGTAGGAGTGCCCCGCTCATGCAGGTGCACCCTCGCACTTCGAACAAGCACCCTGCCTTCAGTTTATTTGCAATTACTACGCTGAATATATCTGGATCACTGTTTGGGTATTGAGATTGTTACTGGAGCTGGGCAGGACAAGGCGGGGGCTACTAGGAGCTTCCGAGCCATCAGGTTTCCAAGCAAATAAGCAACTATCACTGCTACTCTGCTTCTCTGCTAAGTTAGGCCGCTCGTAAGCCGTTTTGGTGTGTGGAACCCTTGCTTGCCTCGGATATTGGGACATTGCTGCTGCTGACATTGAAGGATTTGCACGGAGGACCTTGAGGGGGCGAGAACTGAAAGCCTACAAACTACCATCTTTAGCAGGGGCCGGGACTGCGAGACCCAGCATTCTTAGCGCTCAGCCAACGCAGCGCAGCTGGAGTCTCTTCCCGCCCCCTGTTCCCCCGCAGGCTACTTACGGCTCACGGCCCCCGCTTCGCGGGTGTCGCTCGTAAGCCGTTTTGGTGGGTGGAACCCTTGCTTGCATCGGATATTGGGTCATTGCTGCTGCTGACATTGAAGGATTTGCACGGAGGACCTTGAGGGGGCGAGAACTGAAAGCCTACAAACTACCATCTTTAGCAGGGGCCGGGACTGCGAGACCCAGCATTCTTAGCGCTCAGCCAAAGCAGCGCAGCTGGAGTCTCTTCCCGCCCCCTGTTCCCCCGCAGGCTACTTACGGCTCGCGGCCCCCGCTTCGCGGGTGCCGCTCGTAAGCCGTTTTGGTGTGTGGAACCCTTACTTGCCTTAGATATTGGGACATTGCTGCTGCTGACATTGAGGGATTTGCACGGAGGACCTTGAGGGGACGAGAACTGAAAGCCTACAAATCACCATCTTTAGCAGGGGTCGGGACTGCGAGACCCAGCATTCTTAGCGCTCAGCCAACGCAGCGCAGCTGGAGTCTCTTCCCGCCCCCTGTTCCTCTTACTAAACCAAGCCCTCCTCCACGGCCCGCGGGACGCGCGCGGGTCGAAGCCCAAAGGCCGGATAAGGCCGGGCTGGGCAACGTCTCTAAGCTCTTTATCCCTTTATACTAATTACTTAGTTTTGATACGATTCATTTGTTGTGGTTCCTAGTTTCAAGTATTCATTTTGGAGTAAGTTGTGTTAGTGATCTCCTTTTGTGGTTTACATAGGTTAGGGAACACCCATAAATTATTTGGTCTGTTGGCTATCCAATATTCTCTTTATATTCACTGGTCTTTATTCCTTTTAGAGTTGTTTTGGGGTGTGTTCATTCTTTTTCTGCATTTGAAATGACTGCAAAAAAATTGCGTTCCGGGCGAGTATTGGTGGGCAGGACCTGCTCTAAGACTAAATCAAATCCCCTACGAAATAAGGATACCCCTGCCATACAGTTAAAGGGAAAATGCCAATTATATAGCCTATGGGAAAGGGGAAAGGACAAGATAATGATTGGGGGTTTAAAGCCAGCAGACACTTCTGAAAAAGGTAAAGAGGAGGATGGATCTATTATGAGAGGACTCTGCAACCAGGACGTGTCCATCGACTTGATTAATAGAGAAAAGTCTTTTACCCCTCCTAGTGGTGGGGTGGGTAATTCTCAAGTCCTATTAAATTTGCAGACGCCCTTACAGCATGATCAGGAGGGACCAAGTTTAGGTAATATTGTCCCCTTATATGGTGTCACTTTTAAAACAGTCGAGGTGTTAGTGCACAACTCTTCTTCACCCTCAAGGGAAGGCTTACTTGTTTCTCCTGGTCTATCTCATCCGGTGGTTGCCTCTGGTAATGATTTTACCCTCCCTGATATAGATATGGAGCTTCTCAAGAGATATACCAACGATGAGTATGATCATAATAAGATCTTAGATCAGGTAAATACTCCAAAAGTATTAGCCCCCAAGGGGTTACAATTATATAGTAGTACCCCCTCTAACATATCTAATAATTCTGATCTTTCTATGTCACATGCAAATATTTCCACAAGTCCTGTTTTTAATATTACTGACTCTCATCCTAATCCGTTATTTAGGCTTGATAAACCAATATCTGATTCTTTGACTTCCTTGGAACACCTGCTTTCTTCTATTTTATTATTATTGGAGGGTCAGATTGTGTACTAGAAACAGTAACTAAAATACTTAAGGTATTATTAAATAATAAACAGGGCTTTTCTTCTAGTTTACCCCATGAGTCATCCTCTGTAGATGCGAAAATAAAGAAAGATAAGAGATTAGAGACTGAGATTGAGCCTGAGAATGCTATTCAAGTCTTAAACTTAGTTCGATCAGAACAAGATGGGAATCTCCATAAAACAGATGGAAAGAAACTAGCAGATGCTCAAAGGAATTTACTGGCAGGTACTTCAAAAGCTGCTGCAGCCAATTGTATTTCTGTTCCCGATCAGGAAATAGAAATTATGATAGAGCCTGAAAAAAAGATGAGTAAAGAATTATTTTCCATATTTAAACCACAGAGAGATGAAGAGAAAGAGGTTGTCTCGGACTCAGCGAACGAAGGGAAAAAAAGGAAATATAGGTAAATATAGAAAGCCTAGAGGGAAAAAGAGGAAACCAATTCGTAGATTTGCAAAAAAAAGACAGAGGAAAATTAATTTTGATGAAATCATCGATTCTCCCACAAGAAAAAACCTTTCTCAAGAACTTGTGCCTTCCCCATCTCATGATATAACTGAGTATGATAAATTAGACCAAGATCCTTTGATTTTCGAACCAAGGGGCCCCGTTAACAGCATTCTTCCCGCTGAGCAGATTTTGCCCTCCAATATCCAGTTCTTGGCCCCTGACCCCATAGTTAAGTCTTTTGCTGATACGATTGGAAGTGAGGGGACTACCAAGGGGTTATGGGATGTGTCTGATAAGGGAAATGTAGATCTTTCTCAGCCAAAAACTGCTTCTGTAAAGGAAAGTATAGACACTTTTTATTTAGATTTTATACCTCTGTTTGACATGGATCTTACACTAAATAGATCTTCACTTCTTAACTGTTTTCGGGAGATAGAAAGTTTGAACCTTATTCAAACTAACGATATAGATGTAGTCTCTATTTTGAAATCAGAGGTTGGGAAGATAACAAGGGTTAAATGTTATCCTAAACTCGTTGTAAATCACATTATGCAGTGGTCTGAAGGTTTACAAAGTAGGGGGATTGATGTTATTCCCTTTTTTGTGGCTCCTCGGGATGGAAGACCTGTCAACTTGCCTTTATTTTCTACCACAGTTTTAAGCAGTTTAGATAGGTCCTCTAAACCCGATGAGTTGAAAATATGTATTTAAAAAAATGCACGACTTGTGACATACAAAAATCTCCTCCCCTGCCAAATGAATTCGGTAGAAGAAAGTCTTAAATGGAATTGGTTGCCCGGTGTCCTGTCAAGCAAACCTCTGCTAAATTCCAAACCTCATCCCTATCTTTAACACTGAGTTAAAAATATTATCGTGGAACGCGGCTGGAATAAAGAATAGCCCAGATAAATTACCATATCTGCACTCATTGGAAGCTGATGTGATTTGTCTCCAGGAGACTTGGTGTGATGAGAAATTTTATGCGGGCAAGGACTATTACTTGTTGGAGGGTAATGCTATCCCTTCTAGGAGAGGCCATGCGAAGGGTGGAGTTGCCTGTTTGCTTTCCAATAAGATTAGATGGAATTTTGCTCATCACTTAGATTCCAGTAATCTTTTCCAGGCAATTACATTGTCCAATATTATTATAGGCAATTCGCGAAAATCAATTGTAATAATAAATGCTTATATACCTCCAGACGTAAGTTTTAATGCAGGCCTTAAGAAGGTCTTTTCCCACATAAAGTACCTCCTCGATTTAGAATTCCCTCCACATATTATCTTGTATGGGGACTTTAATTGCAAAATTTCAAACTGTAGTTTAGAGCGATTCAGAAATAAGTATAAGGAGGACTCCCTACAGATACCCCAAGCCCTTTTCCCAGGTAATATTAAGACCAATAAGAGAGGGAAAATATTACTGGAGGAATTGGTAGAGGTTGATAGCATCATAGTAATTGGAAGGCTTCCCTCGGATACTCCAGCAAATTTCACTCATAAGTCTAATACCAATGAGTCTATTCTTGATTATGTGGTTGTGGGAAGTTCCTCCTTCTTTCTCCTGAAAGATCTGTTGGTTTCCAACATAGTGTTAAGCGACCACAAGGTACTGTCTATCTCCGTAAACATAAATCCCCCTTTGGCGGATTCGTAGTCTATAGATAGTGAATTGGTAAATTTTGGAGACAACTCTGGGAGATGCTATTGGAACTTTGAAGCTATCAAAGGCCTAGTGAGTATTCTAGAGGTTGCAGTGGAAAATTTGATTCATTGGAAAGGTTCCGAATTATTATGTTTCACTGATTTTATGAAAGAGGTAATTTCCACTGCAAAAAATCTCACCCTAAAGAAAAGTTAAAAATAATTCCTTGCCGCCTTCGGTATCTTAATATTGAAATAAATAAACTAGTAAGGGAACAATACCTAACCTACTCCCTGGAAAGATACCACAAAATAATTCTTTTAAGAAGAAGGAGGAGTAGGGTAAAGGCTAAATTGAAAAGAGAGAATGAGGACTCCTTATGGATTAATCTACGGGAAGCGGCACATAAGGGTCAAGCTAGAGTATTTTGGTCACTGATTGGGGAGGGCTGTGGAGTAAGATCTAGGCCACTGCCAATTCCAATTGAAGAACAAATTTGGGTTGGGTATATTGAGAGTTTATATGCGAGCAATGGATTGGTGTCTGATTTTTTATTGCACATGTTCCCCATATCGCCCTCCGACCGAAAAGGACATTGAACTGGCTATTAAGGGTTTGCGCTCCTCCAGAGCAATGGGTCCGGATGAACTTCCGATCTCAGTTATAAAACAAAATAGTGAGATGTGGAGTAAAATCCTTTTTCCAGTTTTTAATTTCTGTTTTTCTCGAAAAACTGTTCTTCCCTCGTGGAGGGGGAGCATATTGATTCCCTTACATAAGAAGGGAGTCCGCGATGCTCCACATAATTATCGTCAAATTGCCCTTTTGGATGCCATAGGCAAAGTTTTTACAAAATGTCTTCTTAAGTCAATTAATGACTGGGTGTCCGAAGAAAAAATCTTGCCTTTTGAGCAGACTAGTTTTAGACAAAAGCAAGGCACCATGAACAATTTGACGGCATTGCAAATTATAACAGAAAAATATATCAAGCTCCGAGGAGGGAGAGTCTATGGTGCTTTCATAGACTTCTCCACAGCATTTGATAAAGTAGACCGATCTCTGCTGTGGAGGAAATTATCAAATTTAGGCATGCCATCTACTCTCTTGGAGTTGATCCGAGCATTGCATACTGATACCTGGTGTAGAGTTTTGTTAGGTGGGGAAAGGGGACTCTCACGAATAATACCTACAGCCAATGGGTTAAAACAAGGCTGTTTATTGGCCCCTATATTTTTTTCCCTCTATATAGCTGATCTCCCTCATGCTTTGTCTCTAAGTTTAGGAATTGCACCTTCTTGGGGGGGGGGGGGGGAGTAAACCGATTGTCTGTTTGATGTATGCAGACGATATATTAATTCTGGATCTAACACCTAAAGGATTAAATAACCGTCTGCATGCACTTCATGACTATGCGGAGGAACATTACTTGAAGATAAATATATCAAAAAGTAAAGTTATGTGCATGACGGGAAGGAAAAAGTCGAAATTTGCCATCTTCTGCTGGACTGTAGGTGGTCAGAAATTGGAAGTAGTAAAATCCTATGTCTTCCTTGGGAAAATTATAGATGGTAATTTAAGTGAAAAGGCCCATATGGCAAACAATACCCGGAAAGCAATCGTCCAGGGTAAAAGTCTCTTCTCTCTCTACAAAGCTACAGGTAGAAGACATTTTGCTATTTTACTAGAGGTTTTTCATGCCAAAATCCCAGCTTTATTGCTCTATGGCATTGAACTACTCGATATAAAAAATTGGGGCTTTTTAGACTCTACGGAAGGCAAAATTTTGCGCTGTCTAACCACGGTTAATACAGCATGTTCAACAGCCGCTATTAGGCTGGAATTTGGTCTGCGTAGTAGTTGGGTTCAGGGCCTAGCTGGGATTGTGCGTTGGGTCTCTAGCCTTGCTAGGGGGGAACCGGGTACATTAAGACACCTTATTCAAATTGAGTTGTTAGGAACTTTTAAAGAACACTCGCTAATTGTAAAAAATTTTAGAACTGCGGTTGATCTTTTGCAACTTGATGAATCGACCCTCTTTTCCCTATCTGCATATCAGCTGAAGTCCATCTTGAAGGTGGCTTCTTGGAATCTAAGCTTTTTAATGGATAGGGAAGCTTGTATTCTGAAGAAGGGTGCCTCTCCGATCATTGATGCTTGCCTAATGAAAAAAGCTCAAGCATACGTATCCTGGAATCTCCCTCATGGTGTACGGCGAGTTCTGTTTTTATTGAGGCAGGATCTACTCACCTTAAATAATCTATTGTCTAGATGGTATGGCTCCCCAGTGATGTGCAATCTCTGTAATAGTCCAATTCAGGATGTTACCCATGTGTTGTTTGTGTGCCCGGCCCTTCTTTCACATAGGTGTAAGTGGCTGAGACCAATCTGTTCTCAATTAAGTATCCTCTCCGCCACTTCTTTTCGAGAGGCTATTTACAACCCTCCTGATGAAATGTTTTGTTATAAACTGTTTAACTTTTTTTAAAGTTTCTTAGCAATATATTAGTCGGTTTGATATGTATATCTTTCTTGTATTTTATCGATGATTGTATGCAAATATATTTATTTTGTTAATCTATTATGTGGATCTCGTCAGAGTTCCAAAATCATAAATAAATAAACTTGAAACTTGAACTTGAAAGGCCTGCCATAGTGGTGACTTACAGGTTTTAAGTGTAGTTACCTCAGATATGAGAAAACTTATATCTGTTGTAAGTGGTGCTAGCACCAGCTTACATAGGCTGCAATGACAGGCCTGAAGCCCAAATTTAAGTGGTCTCTCATGGGTGGCATAATACATGCTTCAGCCCATGGGAGACCCCTGGTGTACCTATGGACTTATCTGGGTACACCAGAAGCTATTCTGGAGTGTACCTAAGTACTCTCACCATGTCCAATTTAGGGAGGAAGCACAGAGACTGGGATCTTGGTTAGCGGGGTCCCAGTCAGAAAAACACAATGGCACCAACAAAAAGTACGGGTGACCATGAAAGCAGCTCCTACTTTCCTACACCGTTCTGCTTCAATTCACCTTGACACCTTATTCGCAGTGATCAATCAAATTTCTCCCACTATCGCTTTGGTGGTCCCGCTATTAGATGCTGAAAAGGCATCTGATTCACTCGAATGGTCCTTTCTCCACGCCAGTCTGATAAAACTGGGCATGCCTAACTGCGTTTACGGTCTGATTCGTCTGCTATAGCATAATCCTTTGGCCCGGTTGAGCCTCAATGGTACACTCACAGAGCAGTTTCCCTTGACGCGTGGAACTTGACAGGGTGGCCCACTTTCTCCTCTTTTGTTTATAATTGCCATTGACCCTTTAGTCCGTCATGTGCAGGATAAACATCTCCATCTGGGCCTTAGATTTCCACATGGGACTCTATTAGCTTCCCTTTATGCAAATGACATAATGTTGTCCGTTCATGACCCCGCAGGCAATTCAGCTATACTTGTGCGCGAGGTGCAGCGATTCAGTGTTTTCTCTGGTCTGGGTATTGGGGTATGTTAAGCCATGGATGCACTCTTTCTATCGGAAACTTGGCTTGGTGAACACTCTGAACCTGACATTCTCTATGCCTTGCCTCTTTGATATAGTATTGTGAGATTGACTGCCCAAGGCAAAGAGGGGATGGGATTGCTATTATCTTTAAACTGATTTGGAACTGCTCCCTTAGCAAGGTCAATCTTCATGATAGTGAGGCTGCGCTTTTCTCGATAAACTTATCTAGTAATCAGGCTCTAATAGGCCTGTGTTGTTCATGCCTCCAGGACCAGCAACACATTTCATTTCTAAGCATATGGAATGTTCTACTTTATTAGCTCTAAGGCACAATAAACTGATTATACTTGTGGATCTCAATCTTCATCTATAGTTTCAGGACTGTCAGACAGTCCTAACTCTTATCAGAGACCTATAAACTCTCCAACTATCCCAGTTAGTGGAAGGATCGTACGCACGAAAAGGGACACACACTGGATCCCATCTTTTTAAACGATCCCTCTATCCAAGTTGAAGACTCCATTAAACTACCAGGGATGGATCACGTTTTGGTCCCCTTCTCTCTCCAGCTCAGCAGCCATTAGTCCAACCCCTCCGCCACTCCTGTCCTGATTAGAAATTGGGCCAAAATAACACCTGAGAAAGTTAAGGCCATCTTGGAAAATAAAAAACTGAACATCAAAACAGAAGGCCAGATGATGGATGCCACAATAAAGTATGAGGCATGGCTGACCAACACTATTCATACTATGGCGCCCTTGTCTGTGAGAGACAATGTCAAATCGACTCCCTTAGCACCCTGGTATAATGAACATCTTGGCACGTTGAAAAAACAATGTAAACGCCTTGAACACGAATGGAGGAAGCACCTCCTGCCATGCCCGTCTTAAAGAGGCGTTGAAAGTGTATCACAAGCACATAAGAAGAGAATGAAAGGATTACTATGCACATATCATAGATTCAGCCAGAAACCCTATCAAGGAATTAGTCTCCTTACTTAAGTCACTCACGGGCTTGGAACAAATCTCTGCTAAAATTGCTCCCTCGCAAGAATTGTGTAATAACATTGAGACCTTCTTCTCGGACAAAGTGAACAAAATTTACGAAAACTTTCCAGATTCTTCAAGGAAGAAAGATATCTCTATGATTAGAGAACGACCTGGTAAAATGATCGATCTTCCCATTCCTTCTATATCAGAAGTCAGTTCTATTTTGTCTTGAATTAAATCGGGCTCTCCCCTTGTCCCAGCTCCGCCCAAAATTCTGCATATTGGGATAACTGTGATCATCCCCATCCTACAAGACCTTCTGAGGCATCTATAATGTCAGGATCTGTGCCCAGACCTTAGAAGCATGCTATGGTAATTCCCATTAGGAAAAATCTCTCCATTGATCCATCCATTCTGGAAAACCTTGGACTTATTTCCCTACTTCCGTTGTAAATAATTGTGTGACCACTTTTCTGGATTCTAAAGAGTTATTGGACCCTACACAATCTGGCTTCAGGGCAATGTACTCAGAGGAAACACTTAGACAGAACGCAGACATGGGTCAAACTTCTGCCCTGATATTACTCGACCTGAGTGCAGCCTTTGACAGTGTCGCACAACATACTTCTTCAAAGGCTTTGAGATTTTGGTATCAGGGGAAATGCCCTTAAATGGTTCAGATCCTTCCTTCAGGATGGATCATTCCAAGTAACTCTTAAATCATGTTTTTTGGATCAGTTCTGCTCCACCAAAGGAGTCCCTCATGGCTCCATTTTGAGCCCCACTTTATTCAGTGTGTATATGAAACCTCTGGCGGACATTATTAAAAGATACAATCTTTAAGTGGTGTTGTATTCCGACAACACCCAACTAATAGTGAATCTGTCCGAGCCCGCCTCCATCTCAGCTGAACGGTTTAAAGCCAATCGGACGTTGCATTTTGGGTGACCGACAACTGTCTAAAATTAAATGCCAACAAAACAGAGATTCTGCTGTTAGGAAGAACTCCATCAATGTAGACATCAGCTTGGTACCCAACATCTCTGGGGTAACCCCCAGGCCCTAAACAAAAGGTCAAGAATTAGGGTATCCTTTTTTTATGGCTCAAAACTCTTTCGAAGACCAAATCAGGAAAACAGCGGGAATGTTTTGTCGCACCCTCAAGTCGTTGAGGAAAATTCTTGGCCTAATTCCAGCTAAATCTCAGAAAACCATAGTTCATGCACTCATCACTTCCCAACTGGACTATGGGAATTTAGTTTATCTAGGTGATTCTAAAGGTAATTTCAACAGGCTGCAACATGTCCAAAATGTGGGAGCAAGACTTATTCTGAAACTGCCCAAAAAGATCTTCAGCGCTCTTGACCAGCTACACTGGCTTCCGGTGTCCAAAAGAACTGGTTTCAAAACCTTGTGCATATGTCGTCTCATACTAAATAAACAAGGCCCCAAGCTATCTCCATTCCCTGATCCAAGCCTACATACCTAACTGGAACCTTAGATCCTCTGATGCGAAACTGGCAACTATCCCCAAGATTATGAAATCGAGAATGGGAGCAAGGTTGTTTGCCTATGTAGCTGCTAAATTATGGAATTCTCTTCCGTTTGCCCTCAGAAACAGACTTTAGGAAGAAACTAAAAACCTGATTGTTTAGTAACCACAGTCAATTCTAAGCAAGTCCTGGCGTCCTTTTCCCCACGTTTCCTTCTCTAGGTGATCTTTGGTCAAGCGCGGGGACGCACCGATTAGGTGTAACCAAGCACTATACAAATGATCTTATTATTATTAAGCCATTTCCACTGGGATTATGTTGTTTTACTGATATTGCTCTCCTTTTAGCTAAATGACAAATCGTGCTTCATTGTGTTAGCTAGCATCCCCCCACAGTGGCAGCATGGCTGAAAGACCTGTCCTTCTGTGACTCTACTTCAGAATTGTATGCTTCTCTACAGCCAGTCACATCCAGGCCCAAAGATATATGGAAGCCACTGCGAAATTATTTGCTGTCTAAGGTTGATTCTTCGGATGGAGAAACAGATAAATCATGTGTCCTTTTTCCATACATTATATTTGTCACTCCTCTGTACTGGTGTAGGCGCCAAATGTTCCTTATTGCTTTTCCAATATATGTCCTGTCTTTTCACATTTCCTCTTTCATTTTATGTCTCTTGCTTATCGTAATATCCTTTTTTCCTTTTGATAACCTGCTGTACCACACATGTAAACTTTTGTTTTACGTTTTTGGTTATTGGCTTCTCTTTATGAGAGAGAAAAAAAAACATGTTTAAAGGGGGAGCACAGGCACTTGACTATTGGTTAGCAGGGGTAAAGTGCACAGAGTTCTATAACCAGCAAAATCAGAGGGGTCAACAATACTGGTGTAATCTGGGTTTGCTATAAATGTCCCCCGCACCCCACCCCCAGCAGAAGTCGGGGAGAACTACCCACCCCCTTGTGAGTTCTCATCGCTAAGGTGAAAAAACTTCAAATCACCACCAGCATTGGTGTGGTCAGTCCCAGGGCAATTTTTCCATTGTGAAGTGTATACCCTATAGAGAGATGGACTACATCAACAGTTTAGGATTCTCACCCTGCATTTGCATAAACCACCTGAGAGGCCTCTGATCTGTCTAAACCCAGAAATTAGTCCAAGCCAGTATGGTCTCAGTTTCTTCAGTGCGCAGAGCACTGCAAATGCTTCTCTCTTAATTGAACTCCATCTTTGCTCCCTGGGTAGAAGCTGCTGCTGATGAAGGATGCCTGTTGGTCTAGGTCCTTCTCATTAAGCTATGAAACAACTGTCCCATTGCCATGATCTGAAGCATCTGCCTGCATTACAAATCCCTTGTTTGTCAGGTGCCTGGAAGATGGGTGCTCTTCAGACTGCCTCCTTCAGGGTGTCAAATGCCTTTTGACACACATATATCCAGGTCACATTCATAAACTGCTTTTTGGAAGTCCGCTCTGCCAGAGGGACAAATATGGTTCCATACGCCTTCACAAACCTCTAGTACCCAGTGAGGCCCAGAAATGCTCTCACTTGGGTCTGTGTCTTGGGAGGCTCCCAGGCCAGGATGGTCTGGATCTCATCAGAGATACAACGGTTTAAACTGTATATTGCCCCGCTTCTGTGCTGCCATTGCCGACACATCTTGGCTCAGTTCATTTTCACCAAATCAGATCTCTCAACCAGTCTTAGTAACATGAGTATGCTTTGGTTTCGACAAGATGGTTTTACATTGTCTTGTGAGTAGGAAAGGCAATGTTTTTTTATGTAACTACCCTTTTTGGTATGTGGATGTGCCCCTGCAAACAAGGTTGTGGCAGTGTGACCCAATGACGCCAGTCAGATTCCCACACTACTTATTGTTTATTACTTGGGTGCACCAGAAAAATTACATTCTCACACTGAGCCTTAGAAGTCCAGGGCTTGTGTCTGCTATCTAAACCTTCATCTTGTGGTCTGTCTTTACATAGGTGAACCTGAATCTGGACCCAGGTAGTTTGAGAAGAGTTTACTAGAAAACAGTGCAAATGTTAGTTGATACAATTCAACTATTAGGCTGAGCAAAATTATTGATAATTTAAAGTCGACCAGTATTATTGTATTGTTTCGTCTTTGTCTCGGGCTAATAACAATAGCAGTATAAATTATTGTAAGCCCTGTCTGCCAGCCATTGCAATTTACTTAAATATATCCAATGACTTTTTTTGTTTAAGCAATCAACCTAATATAAGGTTTTATTGTGAGTTTATATTCCTTTGATACGGACTACTGCTCAGTAGGATTTGTGAGTGATGATTGCAGCCATAATATACAGTTTTGAAACAAGACCAGCGGTTCTTAATCTGTGGTTTGGAGACCCCTGGGGATCTGCGATGTCTACTCAGGGGATCCGCGACTGCTTAGAAAATGAAATAATATTAACAGATTAATAAAGTGTGTGTATAAAATGTTGTGCATTGTTTGCCCTTCAAATCATCGAATTTGCATAGGTCATGGTCCCCTGATTCCAATAATGACTCGGTGGAGGTCCCCGGATTCCAGTAATGATTCAGTAGGGATCCCTGGATTCCAGTACTGATTAAGTGGGGGGTCCACATGAGTCAAAATGTTAAGAATCACTGGTCTGTCTTAAAAAAATACTCTTTCTGTTGGCATTGCGTCCGGTGAGAAAATGTTTACTTCTGCTCTCTAGAATGTACAATTGCTCATATAGGTCTTGTTGGTAGTTACGTCTCCATGCTTAGGAGCCTACATAGTAATAACATACCTAAACAGTGGTAGCACAAGCCATTTTTTAGACTTTGGTCCCGAAGTATAAAAAAGTGGTATTGCATACTCCAAACCAGTATGGTGTTTTTGCCAATATAGTCGGTTAAAGAAAAGTCCTTTAATTATAATAAGCCTGGAGACAGTAGACAGGGCAGAGATGTTGCCTATGAGGCATCAAGAGGTCTGCAGAGTCACTGATTTGTCCAGAAGAAACGGTGCTATCTCATCAGTTGTACTTTGTTAAATCTGACTTGCAGTTTTTCTTCATAAAAGTACACTTAAGTGTCTTTACGGTATACACAGAAATAAATTGATTCCTGTTATTCCTTTTTGTGGGTGGGCTGAAAATGGGATTTCCTCTCACCAGGAGACCAGCTTTTCTATAGGAACTAAATGATTCTTCCTTTTGAATCTATACACAAGGTTACACTTCAAAACCTCTCCTTGACAGTAGTCACAGTAGTGACTAACCTAATGATGTGAAATATAATTAGACATCTGAGTAACCAAAATCCCAAACTGCTCTATTCAGACATATGCTAGCACACATGCCTGTCTCTCTCATCATTTCTATCCCACTCTCCCCCTTTCTTATTTTCCCTCTTGGTCTTTAACCCTTCTTCTACTGTTCATTATCCCTATCCCTTTCCTCTACTGTGTGTGTTTTCATCTCTTGTCTCATCCCTAGCCAATCCATTCTCTATCCTGGCTTCTCCCTCAGCCACAAACAGCTATTCATATGCTTAAAAACGTTCTTCATCTGTGGCTGTCTCGCTGAATAGTGCAAAGTAAAAGCCACCAGTCTGCACATTAAAACTTTGTTTATATTGCACACTCACTGCTTAATTTGTGCCTGTCTGTGTGGTGCGCCAGCGCTCATTTTCTCCTATACAGCGAACACCCCTAATTTATGAGAGAGACTTCTAATTTTGTCTCAAGCGTAAAAGATATATTCATATTTGCATCCCCATAAACTTAAATATTCTTGGAAGAGACTGTAAGCCAGGCATAAAACAGCCTGGCCTGTGTGCAACCTGACTCTTAGTTCTAAATGTGACCATTGCGGTGTGAAGCACTGAGTAAATATAGTTTGGAGACTTGTTTATGTTTCCATTACTCATTTCACTTACTTTTTATGTGATTGGTGCCAACATTTTCAAAATTAAAAAAGACTGAAATGAAAATCCCCCATTCATTGAATATTTGCGTCTTCAGTTATTTTCTGCATGCTGTGACTAATTTATGAACACTTGCTCCGTAACTCGTTCGCCTGTTGTACCATTTCTTCGTTCATTTCAGTACTAATTATGTTCTATGCATGTTTTAAGAGCATGAAGGGGAAAAGTAAGAGCAGCCATGACCTGCTGAAGGATGACCCACGCTTGAGTGCAGTACCTGCAGTGAAAAGGTCAGTGTGGAGCGCACAAAAACCGCATTCAAATGTAAATCTTCATATGCTCCCAGATTATATGTACTTTGACTTCTGTTCTCATAATTCTGGCAACACATTAAAAATTGTTTCAGCATTCTGTCTAATTTGATAAGCTACCATGAGAGCCACATTTACTGAATTATTGGTGGTCACCCTCCCGGTCAGGTGAGGAGCATCTATTGAGTCTAGGTGCATGCTGCAGGAAGCCCTCCTCAGTGGGCCGAATGTGTTATGGAAAAGAAATGGCACTTACTGCACACCCATAGGCACTCATACCCTTGGATAGTGCATAAACTGTTTACTTATTAATTTGATATATCACTCACCGATCAACTCTGACAGCTATGATACTCTCCCAAAAAGGAAGATACGAAAACAAAAGAAAAATAGCTGCTAGATTACGTAGTATAGATATTATACAATAATGTTACATGATCACATTAAGTGTCACATCCTTATCATACCCTTCACTTTATTTGAAATGTATTATTCCCAGTCCAGACGTTGTTGTATTTATTGTATAAGCGTGTATATACCTTAGCACATATGAAATAAGTTACTTACCTGTAACTGCAGTTATCCACTATTGGTACCTTTCCTAGATTCACATGCTTGAATCATTCCACGTCATCGAAGTTAGAGTTCTACGGTAATATAAATAAAGGAGTAATTAAAAAAACGTCCATAGGCTATTATGGAGGCCACCATGCATTTAATAGCCTATGTACCTCCTTTTCTAAACAAGCATTTGCAATGCAATAGGTCTCGCATTTACGTGAGTTTAAGCTATTGCCATTGTATATGACAATGCTTTTTATTTATGCTTTAAAAACTAAAACAAAAATGAAAGGCATTGTCATTTGCAATGTCAATAGCTTAAACTCGCGTAAATGCGAGACCTAGTGCATTGCAAATGCATGTTTAGGCAAAAGTGCCTGCCATTCACAACAACAGAACTAAGCCTCGCGTGGTGTGACTGTCTCTAGCCCTGCCTGTGCCCATCACGCAGAAGAAAGCAGCTAATTAATTAAATAACTAAGAGTGGTCGCTTAAGTGAGTGGACCGCACTGCAAAATAATTAAATAAACAAGCGTGGCTGCAAAAGTGAAAGCGGCCAGCGCTGCAAATTAATTAAATACATTACTAGACAACATTCTTTTAACGTCAAACCTATTGGCATGGCCAGTGCTTGTTTGAAGAATAAGTAAAAATGCCTACTGCAGACAGTTGAGGAGTCAAGCCAGAGCTAGAAACGCATGAAGTGTCTCCAGCAATCTGGAAGACACTGAGGCCATGGGAAGAGAGCAAACGGATAACGCCTTCTAAAATGACAGGTGAGCACAGCTGTAATTGAATTGTATTTGTAAATTGTATTAATATACCGCTTACGACCCCTGACAGGAGTTGAAGCGCTTTGTGGCGATTAGTACGCTACTCCAGAACCAATGATTAGAGTTTTTTAATAGATTAAAATACTGTTTGAAGTTGATGGTTTTGGAATGGTAGTTCCTCTGGGAGCCATCAAAATAATCCTATGATTCTGGAAACATCACGTCTAACACCGAGCCAAGCGCAGACAGTTGAAATATTACTAAATATGCATCAAATCTCGTGTTTGAGAAGCAAAACATCCTTGCGCTCAGTTTAGAAGGTGCTGACCGGTTGCTATCTGTCGCTCCACAAGCTCCGAGCCCATCTCTTCCGAATGTCCCATCTGGGCTTCCTTATCAGAGTGCAGCTGGCTGCGAGAATTCGCGTCAGCTGATTGCCTGTTTGCACATGAGACGTAACTGCTGCTGATGGGACTTGTGAATACTTCTTGTTGGGACTAACCTGCGGAATACTTTGTGTGCCGGGGTCTTCACTTTGAAGTTGTAAAACGTTTTACCTCAACCTTTTCCTTGAGGCAGGTCTACGTCCTGCTTTTATTGTGTTGTCATGGTGGTTCTGTGTTTAGCGCTTACGGTGCTTCTATGATGCTTCAAAGCACTATGGGAGAAGACTGGGGTGGAGGAGGAGGAAGCAAATACGTACAGAAGGGAGAGGCAAGAGGGGGCATCTTTGTATGACATTGTTTGATGATTATAACACAGTTACCGGGATAATATCAATAGCAACAAGGGAATGCATGACCTGGTTCCTCTGCTAATTCCCCATGTTGCCCCACTGTCTCAACCAGACGTTGTGGCTAGTTTCAGCACCCAGAGTGTCTATGTAAAAAACAATGAAACCACAGAATAACTGGGATCTTATAATACTAAGAGGGCCTTTAACCCCTGTCACCAGCCACATCAAGATGAACATTGGAGTTGTATGTCAGTCAACTTGCACAACGCAATAAGGAAGGCAGAAAACAAGCATCACAGCATAAAGCACACAAGACCTAGACTAATATTGATGATACAAATATTGAATGCTCTTTTTCAGTTGTCTGTGTTTTCATCTATCTCTTTCTAGCTGTCGGAAGGGGTGCATACTCACTAGGACCGCTTCTGGTCCTACGACTCTCAAGTGAGTCTGCCGCTGACATCGCACGGAGGTTTCTCAGGTTGGAGCTTTGTAATCTATGACTTCAAACACCATAGACCACAGTTCGGTGTGCGAAGGAGGGGGCAACACTGAAGGAGGGTTGGCAAGATGCAGCCGTGAGATGTCCCAAGCTGTGGCTGCAGAAGGAAGGGGGCAGCACTGAGGAAGGTTATCGCGGTGTGACAGTCAAATTGGCCCAGCGGCACTCAGGGCTTCCAGGCCTATGAGGGTGGGAGTACGCGGACGGCCCTAATCCTTGCGTGGGAGGCACCTCATCCATGTATGCGGGCGGCCCTTATCTTTGCGCTGGAGGTACCTCATCCGTGTATGCGGGCGGCTCTAATATTTGCTCTGGAGGCACCTCATCAATGGAGTGCTGAGCCCAGCTGTCGAGCCATCTGATTAAGGGAAATGCTGCTTATGTGCTCAGTGTGGTGGAGGGCTCACAAAGCGGAAGGGGGAAGCAAAACGAGCGGAAAGCAACAAATAAAACAAACAGAAACAGATGGAAAGCAACATTAAAAACAAGTACCTGGAAATCGCTTGAGTTCCTGGCAAGCCACCGATCTGGCGCGAAATCCGGAAGTCCGGCAGCGTCATGCTTGTTGTGGGGCGGGACTTCCGCCATAAGCTCGTGCACGAAGTGACTCACCAGATGGACATGGTAACGCGGGGCTCCCATGCCGGAGGGGGAGCCTGGCGGTGGCGGCAGAAAAGTGGTGAGCCACGTCAATGGAGGCGGAGATGACACCCGGTGAGTGGGACTTGGTGCCTTGGGGGCTCGTGCACAGGCTCGGGCGACTGGTGCGTGTGTGCGCGGCCAGGGCGGCTGGTGTGTGTGTGGGCAGCTGGTGCGTGTGTGCAAGGCTGGGGGCGGCTGGTGCGTGTGTGGGCAGCTGGTGCGTGTGTGAGGGGCTGGGGGCGGCTGGTGCGTGTGTGGGCAGCTGGTGCGTGTGTGCGGGGCTGGGGGCGGCTGGTGCATGTGTGGGCAGCTGGTGCGTGGCTGGGGGTGGCTGGTGCGTGTATGGGCAGCTGGTGTGCGTGCGCGCGACTGAGAGGCATGGCTGACTACCTGAGATGTGCACGGCTCGGGAGGCGGGGCTGGGCTGGGCATGCGCGTCCATGAGGTGCAATCGGCGCTCGTGCCCCGGTCTGTGGTCCCTTCAGAGCTGACTAGGCAGCGATAGGTCTTTCGCTAACGCGAGACCTAAAAAGGACCAAACCTAAATAAACCAATCAGCAACCAGCATTCTCTAGAATCTTCCCAACAGAGTTTCCAGAACAAGTGTGGAAAGTAATACTGGATTGCATGGGGAGCTTCTCTAGGGAGGAAGGTGGGTCACATGTGAACCTATGAAAAATATCAATACTGGATAATTGCAGTTACAGGTGAGTAAATTATTTCTTATCCAATATTGTGGTATCTTTAATAGATTCACATGCTTGAATCAGAATAGCAATCAGTAATGTAAAACAAATAAGCACCCTTAGTGGATGGTGGGTAGTGCCAATAACATTTCAAAATGTATTCACAAAAGGAGTGTCTTGTGAAAGTAACAATGTAAAAGTAAATGCACATAAAGTCATTGGCATGTGAAATAAACATCTCTATCATTAGCTTAAACAAGTATAACTTCTTCTACAGCCAATAAAGATACATTTTCAAATGCAGATCAATATTGTTAACAGAAAAGAAATCTTCTAATTAAAGAGGCTCACCTTATTGAAATAAATGACGTGGTACTGCATGTACCACGGCTGCATCAGCGCACTGTGTCAAATCCAGGCAGTAGTGCTGCGTGAATGTATGCATCGTCTTACACGTCGCAGCTCTGCAGATTTTGTCCAGTGACACCCCTGCGAACATGGCAGCCCATGTAGAGACTGCTCTTGTGCAGTGCGCTGTCATTGTCTTTGACAAAGGCTTGCCTGCCTTATCGTGGCAAAACTGAATTGTGGTTGCTATCCATCTTGCGATGGTAGCTTTAGAAACCGCAGTGCCCTGACAACCGTGTCCATAGGCTACGAACAGTTGATCTGTTTTGCGGATAGATTTAGTCTTTTGCATGTACAATTTAAGACACCTCTTGATGTCTAGAGTGTGCAGTGTTTTTTCCGCAGGTGTAGCAGGATCAGGGAAGAAAGTCCTGAGAAGACAGGTTTGTTTAAGTGGAACTGAGAAGGAACCTTAGGGATGAATTTGGGATTGGTCCTGATGATAACTATTTCATCTATAAATCGAAGAATAGGATGTTTTATGTAAAAAGCTTGTATTTCACTAACCCTTTTAGTTTGTGTTAGGGTGAGCAAGAAAGCTACTTTCCACATCAGGTGTTTGATGTCCGCCCTTTGGATGGGCTCAGAGGGTTGCTTCATCAATTGCGATAGGACTACATTTAAGTGCCACTCAGGGGGTAGAGCTTGAACAGGTGGCTAAGTGCGAAACTGTCCTTTCATGAATTGCTGTACAAATCTGGTGGAGCAGAGAGATAGACGTTTTAGGGAGTGTCTGTATAGAGACATAGCTGTGAGATGAACCTTAATTGAAGAGTATACCAGCCTAGATTGTGCCAAAGACAGTAAGTACAGTAGGATTTGCTCTGGAGCAGAGATTTACAGATGTACTTTACTTTGACGGCACCAAAGGCAGAATCGCATCCATTTGTCTGTACGTGTGCACATAATGTCTTGACACTCTTGCGCAATATTCAAATCCTTAAATTCAAAGAATTCAGGGGCCACGCCTGCAATCGAAGAGATGCTGGTTCCGGTTGACACATCTGACCTTGGTTTCTGGACAACAAAGTTGGTGTCAGTAGCAGACGGATGGGCTGGACTTCTGAGAGGAGGAGAAGCTTCATGAACCAGTGCTGTCTGGACCATCTAGGGGCTATCCGACAGAGGCGGCCGTGTTCCGTTGTCATTTTCTTAAGGACCTTGGGTATCTTTGGAATGGATGGAAAGGAGTAAGCATATATTCCCGACCAATGCATTTAAAGGACATTGCCCCGAGATTTTGGGAGTGGGAATCTGCTTGTGGAGAACCGGCATGTGGAATTGGTGGTGTGGGTCACAAACCAGTCCACCGCTGGTTCCCCCAATGTGAAAAAATCCTGTCCAATTGGTCTTGCTTGAGCTCCCACACGTGGCAGTTGTCTTTGGTCCTCCTGAGGGTGCCTGCCAGAATATTCCGAAGCCCTGTAACGTTACGCTTTTAAGAAAATTCCGTGAAATGTGAGCCAGCTTCAGAGCTGCTGGGCGTTCTCAGAGAGAGTAAGAGATTTGGTTCCTCCTTGTTTGTTGACGTAAAACATGCTTGTGGTGTTGTTCGTATGGACCAATACCGATTAACCTTTTATCCGATGGAGGAAAGCCTGCAGTTAGAGAAAAATGGCCTTCAAGTCTAGCCTGTTGATATGCATCCAACGCTGGGTCGAGGACCATTTTCCCTGAATCTGAAGGTCTAGAAGATGACCTCTCCAATCCTCCATGGAAGCATTGGTGATGACTATGAATTTCAGAATCAGAGGCAGAAAGGAGAGGCCCTGAGAGAGGTGTGACTTGAAAGTCCACTATTCGAACACCTCCCTCATGCGTGGAGTGATAGTTTTCACGTCTTCGAAGGATCCCATAGTTTGAATGCATTGACATTGGAGTCCCTCTTGCAATGGGCTCATGTGAAGACGAGCTAGTGACACTAGGTTGATTGCTGAGGAGAGCATGCCCAGTAAAGATTTGTATGTCCTCACTAAAGTGCACTTTCTTTTTGATAGTCTGAGAGCCAAGGTTTGTAACCGCTCCTGTCTTTACTGCAAGAGGAAAGCTTTGTTCTGAATGGTGTCCAGGTAGGAGCCTAGGAACGTCACTGTCTGACTTGGAAAAACCGATGATTTTCGTTGGTTCATAGAAAGGCCTAATTTGCGCAACAGATCTATGCAGTCTCTTGTAGCTGTAGCAGCTAGATGAGCCGATTGAGCTTTCAGGAGCCTATCGTCCAAATATGAATACACATGATGACCCTGGTTCTGCAAGACAGCCGCCACTGGGGCCAGAAACTTGGTGAAAACCCGCAGAGAAGATTTGAGGCCAAAAGGTAGGACCCGGAACTGATAGTGGATACCAGCCACTATGAATCGGAGGGACTTTCTGTGTTTGGGGTGTATAAGAACATGAAAATGAGCATCCTCCACATCCAGCAATGCCATGTAGTCCCCACTGTTGAGGCGCTGAAGGATGTCTGAGAGTGTAACCATTCCGAAGGTCTGATTGTTGAGGAATTTGTTTAGCCGTCTGAGGTCCAAAATAGGTCTCCACTCTCCCGATTTCTTGCGTATCAGGAAGAAATGCGAGTAAAGCTTTTTCTTCTTTGTGCTACTGGAACCCTCTCTATTACCCCTTTCAGTAGCATAATCTTTGAGTCCTGTTTGAGTAAGTGAAGACGAGGGGGGTGTGGTCCCATGGGTGGAGTGTTTGGTGGGTGCTGGATAAATTCTAGAGTGTGGCTAAAAGATATCAAGTCCAAGACCCATTTGTCCGTTGTAATATTGCACCATTGATGGATATGACTGGAAGCATTCACACAGGTTGGAGGGAGAAAAGTAGTAGCTGGTACCCTGGTGTGGTCACTGCTTGCGACCTGAGTCGCGTGCTTGCGATGTTGGTTTCCTGCGCGAGCGTGCCAGGAGAAACCAGCTATTGTTGACTGTCGATAGGTTTGCTACTGGTAACCCTGACAATATTGCGGTTGAAAGGACTGGTAGCTTTGGGTGCCCTGGAAAGTATGTCTAGAGCCTGAAAATTCATGTCCTCGTGCTCCCCGAAAGGACACTTTACAATGCTGTAGGGTAACCAATGCTTTGGCCGTGTCTGTATCAGTTTTTTTTATAAATCTTTTTATTAACAAAAGAAGAAAAAAAAAAGAAAGGCATCAGGTGACATTAACTTCTCTTACAGTTCCGTAATTACATCTCCATCCATTCAAAATAATAGATACAAGACATAGGTACTGGGTCAAGGGGACACATGCGCTTACACCTCCTCTGGACACGCCGGGGGAACAACAAATCTCCTCTGTAATGATTCCAAGCCTCCCAGACCTTCCCCCATTTCCCAGGACACCCCCTTGCCTTATACACCGACCTCTCCCTGAACATGTACCAATCTAGGTCCTCCGCCCATTTCTCGACTCGGGCGGCTGGCTGGCACCCCACAACTGGGCGATATTACGCTTAGCTATCATATATGCTATGCGACCCATTGTTTCTTATAGCCGTTCAAATCTGTAGGTTCTCAGATGTTCAGAATGCACCTACGTGCCTCCGGCCGCATCTCCACTCCCAAGACCTCTCGTAGCTTATCGTGGACCTTCCCCCAATACGTCTGCACCCAGGTACAGTGCCACAATATATGCATGAATGTACCAAGCTCCCCACACCCCCTCCTACATTCCCCACTCTCCGAACGACCCATGTGGACCAGACGGGGCCCCGTGACATACGATCTAGGGAGAACCTTTAATTACACAAGCCTGCGCCTCATCTGTATCGCTACAATTCGTGGTGAGGAGACCGCCTCTTGCCAGTCCTCATCGTCTAGTTCCAACCCATCTTCCACCCATTGCAATCTTAGGGGGACCAGTGGGTTCTCTGTATGGTTAATAAGCTTCTTGTATATTAGGGAGATGGTCTTCTCAGGGAGGTGGCCGTCCAAAACCTGATCCTCAAGAGGGGAGGCATCAGGAAGTAACGTGTCCTTGGGGAGGCTTGCAAGCAGGGCGTGTCTGATCTGGAGGTAACGGAAGTGCTCACGGTCGTGGAGGTGATACTGTTTCTGAAGGGAACTGAACGTAAGTACTGTGTCATGTCCCCAAATATCTTTGATCTGTGTAATCCCCATGAGGTCCCATTTATCGAACCCCTTAGACTTCCATAGACTCCCCAACCTTTCTGAGCTCCATAACGGGGTGGCAAGTGTGAGCCTTCCCTCCCACTTGAGGTGTCTATTTGCTGCGCGCCACACCTGAACGGCATGTGCCGTTGGCCCCGCGAGGGGAAACCGGCGAGGTCTAGCATAAAGCACCCTAGTGAAGTCACCGCCCGGTACTTGCTAGCGTTCCATAGCATACCCCGGGTCCCTGGGAGGCCCCTATATAACATGGTTTACCCCTGCCAGCTGGGAGGCCCAGTAGTATTTCCTTAAGTCTGGCAGTCCGATCACCCCATCATACCAAGGGAGGGTGAGCTTAGAGAACGCTATGCGAGGTTTACCATTCCAGAGAAGCTGCCTCTGGAGGGCCTCTATTTCCTTAAAATAGGACGCGGGCACCGGGTCCATCGCGTTCTGCAGCGCATACAAAAACCGGGGAAGGGCCATTATCTTAAAGAGCACCGCCCTACCCAAAAGGGAAAGTGGAAGCACCTTCCAGCGCGCCACATCTCCTTTAAATCGGTTCAGAGGGGGGCCAAGGTTGTTAACAAAACTTAGTTTCTGGTCAAGCGTGACATAGACGCCGAGGTACTTAAACCCTATCGGCTCAATTTGGTCTGTATCAGTTTTGATGGCGTTCCCAGTGGACCCTGAAGAAACTCAGTGGAAGACAGAAGATTGGAGAACCACCCCACCCATGGATACCTTCGGAACCAGGATGCCTGCCCCAGGGAAGCCTGGAGCATAGGTGTGAAGTGGCGTTGGAAACAGCTGTCTTACCCAATGGAGGACTTCAGAAAAATGTCACTGCTGGAGAAGGTGAAAGTGTCTAGTGGAACTCAAAGGTGGATTCAAGATGTGAAGAACCTGCAGGCAGAGGGGGCAGTGTCTATGCTACTCAGGAGTGACCAGGAGGCACGGAAGACGAATGCCCACCGTTGTTGGGTGTTGCAGTGAAGCTGACAGTGACCTTTAGACTGCGAGCTGTCCCACGTCGGATGCCGAGAGTTGAGGGGTTGTGTCTGGTGGGAGCACCAACAAGCCTTGGCAACTGCAGCCAGCGTGGAAGTTGAAGAAGGTGCAATGTCTGGACCAGCTAGGTCTAGGAGACTCACCACAAGCAGGGGAGTCAGGTCAAGCCCCAAGCAATCAGGGGAGCCCAAAGAATACGAAGATGACCCTCAAGAAGTCTGGAGGCACTGGAGTCGAAAGAGGACCTCTAGCAGCTCACCAAAGATGCAAGTCCACGATGCAAGAAGATGCAGTTAGGATCACAATCTTGGTCACTTGAGATGCTTTGGGTTGGGGCTACTTGGAGCCCGAATCTTTGTGGAAGGAAGCCAACACGCCATTGCAACTGCAAGTTGACACGATGCACAGGGGTTCGTTTTGTGCGGCTCCGATGAGGGATATTGGCATCAAACTTGGTGAGAGGACCGGGCAGGCCTCGAGGGATGTGAAGAACCACCACCTGTGCTGCTAAGCCTTTCATAGTCCGTGGGAGCTCAGGATCAGCAGACCGGTCAGCTTAGTTGTGCTGCATGTAGATACAGAAAATGACTCCTTCACTTCAAGGAAGATTCCTACAGGTGTCTTGGATGCCCACAGGCCTTGGAAGGTTTCTGTATGGTGCACACGCACGGACTTTGCAGCAGACGAGCAGGGGGATGAGATCAGGAGCAGCCGGAGTATTCCCAGTTGCAGCCCTAACGCCCAGTGCGAAGTTCAGATTTCCCAGAAGGTTGAAGAAGTGGTGTCGGAAATGTATCTTGTCCCACGACGAATCTAGGGACCCATCCTCAGGTAAGCCCTTAAGTACCCTAAGGAAAGGGTTGGGATGTTAGGGTTGGGGGTCCATCCCTAACTATGGGCTGGACAAGGCAGAGGATACTCCCCTGTCCTTTGTCCAGGTTCGTGCCAGAGCGGGAGCCAATAGCTCATTGAACTGGATTGAACTAGACTGTGCATGGAGGGCACCAAGTGTGCCCTGCATGCCGACTATGTGGCGCTGTCAAGCACTCCCACCTTTCCCCAATACACTAAATCCTGTCTGGGAGGTGGTCACACCTCCCTGTGAAAGAATACCTATTGTTCTGCCTTTGCCTGCCCGAGCTTGGTTTAGCAGCAGGAGGGCAGAAACGTGTCTCTGGCCGACAGCAGCCCTAGCTTGCTGTCCGGGTCTGGAATACTTGTACATGGAGCACCGAGGGCCTTCCCGAGGAGCTTTCCAGTGCATGGAATCATACTACTGCACCGTTTACAGTGTGGGGTATGATTCCAACATGTTTGCATGGAATCATACCTGGGAGGTATGATTCCAACATGTTTGATACCAAACAAGATAGGATTCATTGCAGCCAGTTTTGAGATTTAGATGTTCCTCCGAGCACTCATTCAATATAGCAAAGTCTTTATACAGTTTTCACTTTCTATTTATTGTCCAATTCTTCAATCGAATTCAAATAAAATTCTTCAATCGTATCCAAATAAATGATAATTCGCAGCCAACACGTGTTTCGTCTAGTCAGTAAGACAATGACTTCTTCAGGGCTGCAACCCAAACTGTTTACAATAAATCATAGTTAAGAGTTTTGAGATGGTCACCGCGTAATAATGCGGTGCCCCTCTGCATTTCATAAGGCTGTCTCACAACCCGGGAGAATGGACTCCATGGGCTGTAGAGGTGTAATGCTCATGAAAGGGCACTTTCCCCACTTAGAACCAAGTACCCAGCCTTCAGGATTGTAAAGCCTGCCTTAGGGGTCACTTATAGGTTTTAAGTGTAGCGACCCTAGATATAGAGAAACCTATGTCTTTCAAAAGTGGTACTAGCACCAGCTTACACAGGCTGCAATGACAGGCCTAGAGTTGCAAATCGAGTTGTCTCCCATGGGTAGCATAATGCATGCTGCAGCCCAAGGGGGACCATTGGTGTACCTACACCCTGGGTTCCTTAGTACCATATACTAGGGACTGGGAAGTGTACACCAGTGTCCAATCTGTGATGTACCCAAGTACTTGCCAAACCAGTTTAGGGGAGAAAGCACAGAGACTGGAGTTCTGATTAGCAGGATCACAGTCAGACTAGTCCTAAACAGCATTGTACCAAGCATAAAACTGGTGGTAAAAGCAGATCCTACTTTCCTACACCTGGACCTTGCCACTTTACTTGTAAGTCCCACTAACTTGGGCAAGTAAAGGCAACAGCCTTTAATCAATGGTCAAGAAGCTATTGTTTACTGGGACACAGGGGCCAGCGTCACAATGGTGACAGAGATACTTATGTCCACTGAACAAGTCCTACTTGGTCAACTTTACCTAGTTACCAACACCAGCAATGTCAGGACTAATCACTCCTTGGCAGTTGTTAATCTCAGCTGGGGAGAGGTAACTAGCCCTAAAAGAGTTGTGGTTCCCCATACCTTCCTGTAGACTGTCTGTTGGGCAATGATTTGGAAACTTCAGCCTGTCTGAAGTGAAGTTTAGGACACATGCTGAGATGATGGGAATCACTGGCAGTGCCTTTGCTGTTACCAGGGCTCAGGCCAGACAGCTAGGCACTGAGGGAGCACTAGATCCTGGAGAAATGGACCAGCTGGCTCATAAAAGAAGGAGCAGGAAGGGTACAGACTTATCCTCCTCCCAAACTGCCAGTGAGAGTCAGTCTCCTGAGGGAGATGACCTCTACGCATGTGAAGAACTGTCACAGATAAACTTGGGGCCTGACCAGGCAGAGTTCTTAAGGGCAGGGGGGCGCCCTTCCAGGGCAGACTTGAGTTTGGAGGAGAAATCCTGTCCCTCTCTTGAACAAATCAGACAGCAAGCTGCTGCTGGGGAGGCAGGGAATATCAGTGGGTCCATAGGGTCTATTTGGAAGATGGGCTCCTGTTCACTGAGTGTAGAGACCCTAAGGCTGGTGCCACCAGGAGGTTGGTAATACCTCAGAAGTTCAGGGGCTTTCTTCTATCCCTAGCACATGACATCCCTCTTGCAGGACATCTTAGGCAAAGCAAGTCTTGGGACAAGGTTGTCCCTCCTTTTCACTGGCCCCTGAAGACACCAAGACGTTTTGTCGCTCCTGTGTCACTTGCCAAGCCAGTGGTAAGTCAGGTGGCACTATGAAGGCCCCCTTAATTCCACTTCCTTCTGGGAGCCATTTCCAGAGTGGGGTTTCCTAAGGGGGTCTTGTCAGGCAGAGGTACTAACTTACCCTCAAGGGTATGATCATGGGACTCCAAGAAAAGCTTAGCTGCAAATGGGACTGTCCTACTAACCTGCCTTCTCTTTGCCTACAGAGATGTTCCTCATAAGGGGGTGGGCTACAGCCCATTTGAAATTCTGTTTGGACATCCAGTTAGGGGGCCATTGTGTCTGGTTAAGGAGAGCTGGGAGCAGCCTCTCAAACCTGCTAAATAAGATATTGTGGACTACGTCCTTGGCCTGCATTCACGTATCGCTGAGCTGATCTACGACACAATCACCCGAGATGGCAGTGGCCAACTGTACGCATTTGTCGATATCTCACCCACTCGAGCCCCCCTCCAGAAGCTGAAATATTTCCCCTTGGTTACACCCGATGCAGTGAAGTTACATCATTCTCACCACTCGATATAATCCCGGCCAGGACTACCACATTACTTTCCAAACAGCTGGCTATCCTCATTTGCTCTATCCTTAACCTTTCACTAAATAAAGATTATGTTCCCGATGAGTGGAAGGCAGCACAAATCATCCCTATATGGAAGAATCTTAAGGCCCTTATGGATGATTTAACTAATTATCGCCCTATCTCACTGTTACCGCTCCTGAGCAAGTTGTTAGAAAAACATATTAATAAACATCTTTCAGACTTTGTCGAGGAATCTGGCTGCTTTGATCCATCTCAGTCTGGTTTCAGACCCAGACACAGCACTGAGTCAGCCTTGATTGCCGTCACGGATAACATTGGACCGGCTCTGGACAATTGACAGGCAGTTATACTAGTGCTGCTTGACTTGTCGGCGGCTTTGACACTGTCTCACATCGAACTTTGCTCAGGAGACTCAGTGAGATTGGGATACAAGGAACAGCCTTACAATGGATGATGAGTTTCCTCTCACATAGAACCCAGACTGTCAATCTGGGTCCCCTCCGTTCTGAGACTACGGAACTAACCAAAGGAGTACCTCAGGGATCTTGTCTCAGTCCCACTTTAATTAACATCTATGTCGCTCCTTTGGCAGGTTTACACCCATTTCCTATGCTGTTGATACTCCGCTTCTGCTATCCTTTGACAAACAAGACCCTAATGCCCAGTCCACCCTCCCAGAAGGAATGAAAACCATTGCCAGCTGGATGAGACAAAATTTCCTCCAGCTTAACGTGGGCAAAACGGAAATTATGCTGTTTGGTGACGCTCCTTTGACATGATCTCAGAGCTGGTGGCCTACAGAATTGGGACCTGCACCGGAACCCAAGATAGTGGTAAAAAATCTAGGGGTTCGATTGGACCAGAAACTAATTATGAAGGAGCAGGTTTCTACCACCATCGGCGCTTGCATTAAATCGGTTACGAAGAGTATTTTCCTTCCTCCCTTTGTCCGCTCATAAAACCTTGATCCAGGCACTAGTATTGAGTCGACTAGACTACTGCAATGTGTTGCTGATCTCAGCCAGCTAAGCATCACTGAACAAACTGCAAGTGGTCCAAAACACCGCTGCAAGACCGGTCTCTAATGCTCCTACCCTCACCCCTCTCCCCTCTCTTGCAGAAACTTCAACATCTGCTGCACTGTGCATAAAGCCCTAAACAGCAAAGGCCCCAGTTATTTAGCAGAGAAATTTAAAAAATATCAGCCTCCCAGGACACTACGCCCAGGGACCAAATCTCTACTTATGGTTCCATGCTGCAAGAAGGTTCGGCTAGGAATAAAACCTTTTTCCACTTAGCCTACCTTCTGAAACCAACTTCCAATTCATTTGCGTGAATGCTCTGACCTGAGATTTCCAAAGCTCTTGAAGACCTTATTGTTCTAACTTACTCTCTGTTTCTGTCCAACTGTGCAGTTCGCGAGCGCAGAGATACCCCTTGGGGGGTGATTCAGGCGCTTTATAAATTCTTAATCAAATCCTGAAGAAGGCCAGCAACAACCTTGAGGCCAGCCAGAAGCTTCAGAAAGATTGGCATGACCAAGAGGCTGTACTGACTATTTATCAGCCAGGACAGAAAGTGTGGGTGTTTGGAACCTATGGCCCCAGCATTTCTCCCGGACAAGTGGAGTGGCCCCCACACCATCCTTGAGAAAAAGGTGAGGTCATTTATTTGGTTGAACTAGGTACTCCCAGAAGTCCCCACAGGATACTTCATGTGAACCGCCTAAAGACTTATGTTGACAGGGCTGACATTAGCTTGCTCATGGCCACTAATGAGGGGCAGGAGGAGGAGAGTGACCTACTCCTTGATCTCCTCTCTTAGGACCCTGTTGATGGGTCAGTTGATGGAGTAGCCTTGGCATGCTTACTCACTGACCAGTAGCAAGCTGATTGCAGAAAGTTTCTCAATCAGTTCACCCATTTGTTTTCTCTGACTACCAGTCAAACCACCTGGTGTACCCATGAAGTGGATACAGGTGACAGTCTGCCTGTGAAGAATAACATCTACATACAACCTGACTGTAGGAAGCTGGCTCTGTATATACTATACTAAATTAAGGTATAGTGTGCACAGTCCAGGGAGTCCCCAGAGGTATAGCATAGGCTAAATTAAGTAAGTACTAAGAGCTCTCTTTGTGGTACCTTGGGCAAGCAGTTAGGCTTATCCGGAGGGTGTGCTAAGCATTTATTGTATTCATTCATTCAAGACTGATGCACACACTCAGAGACCGAATCCAGACCAATTGGGTAAGTATAAAGGAGGTATACTTGTAGTTTATTTCTAGAGCCAAAAAGGACTTGGTACAGGTAGGTAAAATATACTTGTAATACAGGGTTTCACAATGCAATGCAGGTATGATTGAATTTTGCAAAACTTACAGATTTGTATCACTTTAAAAAGCTGTTTGAATTATATACAGTAATTACTTTAGGAATACTTCTTAGTTACTTTTGGATTACTTTGAGTACTGGGGTGGTACGCCTAGAAACCACACCTTCGGATCTCACAATACAAGGCAGTAAGGCTTTTTATACTTTGCAGTTTAGTTCTCCCTCCTCCATACAAACATTAGTTCAACACTTAGAACATTTTAGGCCCCAAATCTCTTAACATGGGTACCTATGAGAGAAAAATGGTTATCGGTTCCACAGGTAAGTAAACGTCTCGCAAGTGAGAGTTTTTGGGGTTAGGACCAAGGTTCCCTGAGAGGGCAAGATGGCGGCCGGACTATCGGCTGGGCGAGCTGGCTAGCGACACTCTCTCCTGGCTGACATGCCAGTCTGCTTTTGTAATGGATCCTGAGGCTTTTGCTATAGTGGGATTCAGATCGTAGAATTTTGCAATATTACCTCCTTGTTTGTAAAAGGACTTCAAGACTTTAGCGCAACGGAATGCTCTGGCGCTTCCTCGTCTCAAGGAACCAACTTACCGGCTGGATTCTCTCCCGGCAGGTAGGATCCTCTGCGTGTTGTTCCGGAAGCTTTGTCAGCAGTGCCTTTCCACGGCGACTCTCTGTCCTTCAGCGTGAGGAAATGTCGCCAAAGGGGAAGAGTACTACTACGGCCCCCGGCATCACTAGACGCGCTTCGCTCCGGGGGGGGGGGAGCTCCTCGAAGGTAAATACCGAGGAGGAACGCTCTGTGACTGCGCCGAATTCGGGAGCAACCACCCTTGAGGAAGCATCGCATACCGGGCAAGTTTCTGCAGAGACGCTGGCTCCAGCTACAGCGAATTCAAAGCACACAGTTCCTTCTATGTTCCAAAATTCGGCAGTTAACAATAAGACGCTACAGCCACAGCCACCTATTAAGGCTAAAAAAGGTCAGTCTGTTATTGTAACTCCTATTGCAACTGTATCTCCCAAACTTCCAGTAGTGACAGTTTTAGATAAAATGGATGTTGGCCTTCCTCCTCCACCCCGGAGTTCATTAGTGTCTGCTGGCTCTCCCAGCAGCAAGGGGGGATCTGCAAATAATGTTGCAATGCCGATTAAAGGAGGGAAGGACATTAACACTGAGCCTGGAGCTGTCTTTGAAAACGCAGTCCATATGCTACAAACTAATGGAACTCTGGCGGCTGTAGTCTCAGCTTTGGCTACTGGAACCATAGCAAATTCCGCTGAGTTAGGGGAGAGCCAGCCACTATTGTTACAGCTAAATAAAATTATGCCAGGTGGGAGGTCGCAATCAACTCTGCAGGGGGTAGGTTCAAGCTCAAACGGGGACCCTGAAGGCGCTGATAAATTCTATTCTCTGTCTGATCATACAGGCTCATCCGAGGAAGATTTTAGGGAGGACAATGATTGGACAGATGATGACAGTGAGCTGGGGGACTGGCGGACCAGCAAAGTACTGAACTCACTATCTGGGCCTAGTACAGTTCGTAAAGCAAACAAAGAACAGGGGGGCCCAACATCCTGTCCTGATGCAGGATCATTAGCCTGGGATTATTCTTACTCTATGCAGCCTGGTATGGAGGGTGATACCACTGAGGTAGGGAACTCGAATGGAGCCAATCTTTCCCATGTACATCCCGGCAAGATGACACTGGCGGCTATCTATCAGATCATCATGGCCCACCGCGAAGAAACTCGGCAAGAAAGCGCTCGCACTCAGGGTGCATGTGGCAGGGTACAAAATTCTATCCGCAGACTAGCAAAGACATGCTCCGATATTGCCTCTAGAATTGGGGAAGCGGAAGCAAGGATTTCTACTCTTGAAGATGACCTGGCCACCCAGAGAGGAATTACAGATCTCATAAAGAGCCAAAGAGAAGATATTGTTTGGAAGCTCACAGAACTTGAAAACAGAGCCCAGAGGAATAACCTAAGAATTTTGAGGGTCCAGGAAGAAATTGAAGGGTCGGACATTAGGCAGTTTGTGGTCCAACTGTTTAGTGAAGCATTCCCCGTGGTCAAACAATGGGACTGGCAAACTGAAATTCCGCGGACTCACCGCTTTCCTTTTAAGCAGCTCGATCCCCGTCCTGCATATAGCGCTACGCGCTGAAAGCCTGGAATTGCATTTTAAACATCCCGTTTTATATTTACTTTGACTCGCGCCTGTTAACCCCTGATTTTAAAAGAGTTAGAATATTGTTTAGATTAGTGTTTAATATTTCTAGGTCCTCACCTGTGCCCTTGGACACGGTTCGCACTGCTGCATTTAATTGGTCTGCACTCACCGCCATTCGGGCGGCCCGGTCCCCGCGCTCTGTTCTGTCTGGGACGCCATCTTGGGTGGGTCACTGGTGCTATCCAGCCATTGGCTGGAGTAGACACGTGGTTCCATTAGAGGCAGTTACTGAGGATAGTACTTAAAGCAGGTAGGAGAGTGTCGCACTCCAGCTCGATCCCCGTCCTGCATATAGCGCTACGCGCTGAAAGCCTGGAATTGCATTTTAAACATCCCGTTTTATATTTACTTTGACTCGCGCCTGTTAACCCCTGATTTTAAAAGAGTTAGAATATTGTTTAGATTAGTGTTTAATATTTCTAGGTCCTCACCTGTGCCCTTGGACACGGTTCGCACTGCTGCATTTAATTGGTCTGCACTCACCGCCATTCGGGCGGCCCGGTCCCCGCGCTCTGTTCTGTCTGGGACGCCATCTTGGGTGGGTCACTGGCGCTATCCAGCCATTGGCTGGAGTAGACACGTGGTTCCATTAGAGGCAGTTACTGAGGATAGTACTTAAAGCAGGTAGGAGAGTGTCGCACTCCAGCTCGATCCCCGTCCTGCATATAGCGCTACGCGCTGAAAGCCTGGAATTGCATTTTAAACATCCCGTTTTATATTTACTTTGACTCGCGCCTGTTAACCCCTGATTTTAAAAGAGTTAGAATATTGTTTAGATTAGTGTTTAATATTTCTAGGTCCTCACCTGTGCCCTTGGACACGGTTCGCACTGCTGCATTTAATTGGTCTGCACTCACCGCCATTCGGGCGGCCCGGTCCCCGCGCTCTGTTCTGTCTGGGACGCCATCTTGGGTGGGTCACTGGCGCTATCCAGCCATTGGCTGGAGTAGACACGTGGTTCCATTAGAGCCCCATATAGACCGTAGGATATGGCGCGCAGCGTATACGCGCAGCGTGGACGCCATAGTGACGCCGGAGTCACGCCAGAGTCCAGCCCGTCTGCGCCCGTCCGCGCTGAGGACGCGCTGGACGGCTGGACCCTGGACTCCGGTGATACCGCCCCCGCCCCCTATTGCTACTCCCATCAGCAACTGCTGTGCCTGAAACCGAATCGACTGCGATGTTCGCATACTTACGCGCCGGATGATCTCCTCCTCCCCTTTCGCTGTGGTTGCTCCTCCTTGCATAGATTTTCCAGCTCTGCACCTAAATATTCCTTCCCTGCCTGTCCTGCTATCTCCAGCCAGAATAAAGGAGGAGTAGAGGGCATTCTACTTAATGCCCGCTCTCTTGTTAAGAACAAACTTATGTTTAAAGAACTGGTACTGGAGAAATCGCCTACCATAGTATTCATCACGGAAACATGGGCTAAAGATTCCTCTGACCCCGACTTAATTGAAGCGGTCCCAGAGGGATATCGTCTGGTCAGACTTGATAGACAGGGTCGAGTGGGAGGGGGGTTAGCGATCCTTTATAAGGACCATCTGCAATGCCATCTAGCACCGATATCCGAATTCTCGGATAGCTTTCAGGCACTCCACTTCACAATAAAGGAAGTGCAATGCCCCTTTTTTAATGGGATCTTAGTATATCGACCCCCTGGTGTGAGAACCCATTTTACCCACAATCTTCTCCAAGTTTTGGAACCGTACTTCGGCCAACAAGACCTGTCTATCCTAGGTGACTTTAATTATCACCTAGAACGACATGATCTAGCTGATACATCATGCCTCATTGAGGCGTTGGAGGCATGTGGACTCACGCAACGAGTCAGCGGAGCCACTCACCGGGCAGGCCATACTTTGGATGGTATCTTCTCGAATGACCCCCGGTTAACCATCAAGGATCCGATACATCTATCTTGGTCGGATCATCTAGCGGTCCCTTTTACCCTTGAACATCATAGATCGGATTCCTGTAAAAGAGGGAATCATGTCATAGAAACCGCCAGAAACTTCAGGAATCTTAGCAGTGACTCCTTTGCGCCCTGGGCTACAAGTCTCACTGTTACTGGCTTGGACAGCGTACAGAATGCAGTTGGCCATTTCGAACTGGTCACCACTGAGGCTCTGAATGAGCTGGCCCCAGTACAGTCTCGCCGCCGAGCCAGAAAGAGACCATCCGCCCCCTGGTTTTCCGACTCCCTCAGACTTCTGAGGCAAGAAGTGAGGCGAAAGGAAAGACTTTGGCATGCCAGCTGGGATTTCAAGAATAAGGAGGATCACAAAACTCTTGTCAGGAAATATAAAGCCGAGATTACACAGGCCAAACAAGATTACTTTGTTACCCTGACTACCTCGCTCTCCTCGCCAAAGGAGCTTTTTAAAACGGTTGACTCCTTAGTCAACCTGCAAGCCCCTGACCCAGTTATTCCTTCGCAGGACCTATGTGACAGGATAGCCTCCTTCTTCCATGTCAAGATTCAGGATATCCATGTGGCTCTCGAGGAACAAAGGCTTTCCGTTAGTGCGCCTAGCACTCGGGTTGAGATGAATATGAATACTACTGGCATCTCCCCACTGTGCACCATGGACTCCTTTCCTCCTTTGACCCTACAAGATCTGGAGATCCTGCTTAACAAGACCAAGTCGGGATCTCCCCTGGATTCCTGTTCATTGAAAATTATTAAGTTATGTAGGGAGACCCTCCTGCCGCCATTGCTAGATATCATGAACCTAGCTATTAGAGATGGTGTCTACCCTACAGAGTGGAAGAAGGCAGTAGTTAAACCCCTGTTAAAAAAGTCATCCCTGGATCCGGAGGCCTTAAAAAACTTTCGCCCCATCTCGTTGCTTCCTGCCCCTGCGAAGATGCTTGAGGCACATCTTAACAAGCATCTCGCCACCTTCGTGGAAAGCTCGGGATGTTTGGATTCCTCCCAGCATGGTTTCAGGAGGGAACATAGCACCGAGTCAGCCCTCACCATCGTGCTTGATAAGATCCGCACGACAGTAGATGAGGGCCAGACCACCCTCCTGATCCTGTTAGATCTAACAGCAGCCTTCGATACCCTCTCCCCCTCAGTGCTTACATCTCGCCTGAGGGAGGTGGGGGTGAGAAGTGCAGCCTTGGATCTGCTGACCTCCTTCCTTATTGGGAGAGAACAAAGAGTCAAGCTGGGAGAGTTTCTATCTCCATCCCGACCAGTGCTATGTGGGGTTCCTCAAGGGTCGGCGCTCAGTCCGACCCTTTTCAACATCTATGTAACCCCACTGGCCAGGCTAATAAGATCATTCGGGATGGAGGTAGTCTCTTATGCAGACGACACCCAAATACTCGTCTCTCTCCCCCATTCGGATGTGATCACCGCCTCCAAGTTTAGATCTTGTATGGAGGCGGTTGGTCACTGGATGATTCAGAACTCTCTCAAATTGAATGGGGAGAAGACTGAGGTGTTGGTGTTTGGGGGGAAAGAAAACATCTGGTCAGCCAATTGGTGGCCTGACTCATTGGGAATATGTCCCGCCCCCACAATATCTGCTAAGAATCTCGGGGTGCTGTTAGATCCTGCCCTTGATCTGGGTGGTCAGGTGAACAGAACTGTGTCCACTTGCTGGGGTTTGATCCATACCCTGCGAAGGATCAGGAAATATCTTTCCTTGCAGGCTAGAAAACAAATAGCTGTTGCACTAATTGGCTCTCGTTTGGACTACTGTAATGCGCTGTATGCTGGGCTAAACAGGAGTCACCTACAGCGCTTACAGGTGGTCCAAAACGCTATAGCCAGATTTGTTTTGGATATCCCCAAACGCTCCTCAGCCACTGCAGCTAGGAAACTACTGCACTGGCTACCGGTAGAATCCCGAATCCGGTTTAAGGTCCTTTGTATGACCTATAGAGCCATTACTAAAAACAGCGACACTGGTATTGGATCTATCATCTCCCATTATGCCCCCGGTAGGAGTCTGCGTTCCTCTGGGAAACTGCTTCTCAAAACCCCTCGTGTACGAAGAGCCAAATGGGGTGGCAGGGCTTTCTCCACTCTGGCCCCCAAATGGTGGAACGATCTCCCTTTTGACCTGCGTTCTCTTCCATCCTTACAGAAATTCCGCATGGCCCTAAAAACTCGCCTCTTTCAACAGGCCTATATGTAAGGACGTTGGTTTCAATTTTTGATTGTATTATTAGGCGCCTTGATACCTGCGGGTTATTGTTTTTTGCGCATTATAAATTCCTTTTCATTTCATTTCATTAAGCAAAAGAAGCGCACTGGCCAAATAGAAGACAAACCTCTCGCCATTCCCATTTGTTTAAATAATGTTTGGGCCAGATAGAAGATATATGACCTGGCCCGGCCTGATTGGAGGCGGAGGGGCAAGGGGTGTGAGTTTTTCGTAAGACCTGATTTGTGTCCTGCTACGGTTGAGCGGAGGTGGCAGCTCCGCCAGCTAATAACACTGTTTCAGTCTAAGGGAGCTCAAGCTTTCTTGCTCTTCCCATCTAAATTGAAAATTATCTATCAGGGTCATGAAATGCAGGCTCAATACTTTTTTAACTCACTTTAGGGGGGTAATGTTGCTTTACTGCTTTGTCATCTTGTCTTTTCCTTTGGATCTTTAATATGTAATGTGCAGGTGGGTGGTGTTCTTGAGTGGAGAGGAGTATGAATGTTGTTTTTTCTTGTTTGAGGCTCTTTATATCTCTTTCTCCTCTTCTCCCAGGACTGTATCCCTTATTGATATTAGCAGCCTGGTGAGCTCACCGGGGGATTTTGTGTTCAATTCAGCTCCTCCATCACAAGGACCTAGGTCCTGTTGCCTCAAGTAGGGGGTGGTGGATTGGGGGGGTCTCAGGTGGGTGGGATCGGGAAGGGTGGCTTGGGGGTGGGGCTCCGGGGTGGGGTGGAGGGTTGGTTCTAAAATTAAAAAATTGCTTGAATGTATACTACAATCGTGGCATTTCTGTAGGTTTTTACATTAATATGATATGCCTAAGGCTAGAAGGGTGGCTTAAATCTGTTCTGCATGTACTTGGTGGGTTTGGTTTTATATGGGAAGTAGATGGCACAGGGTAAGATTTGCTTAGCCTCCTGGAATATATGTGGGCTCAATGCTGGTAAAAAAAGGGCACTGGTTTAAAAAATTGTCCCGGTTTTGCATATCGACTTACTCTGTTTGCAAGAGACCCATGTCCCGTGGAATGATCGGGACCTTCCCAGAATTCCAGGGTTTGATTTAGTTGAGTATTCCCGTCAAACATCCAAGATTAGAAGAGTTTCTATTCTAATGAGAAGGGGAATTGGTGTATGCAGAAAAACTTGCCAAGATAATTCCGGGAGGTGGGTTATTACAGAGCTGATGATTAATGACAGACCCTTAATAATATGCACGGTGTATGGCTCAAATTTAGATGACCCTGAACTTTTCCACCGCCTGAATGTAGAGCTGGCATTATACCCCCATCCGATTTGTTTTATGTGGTGACATGAATATTAATTTGCCCGCGGATTTTAATATATTGTGTGATCTAAGATATGGGGGTAAGAAGCCTAGGGTTTTTAGTGCACTTCAAGCCCTGACTCAAGAGCATTGCCTGACTGACCTTTGGCTTTACCACAACAAGAATCAAGACGGCTTCACGTACTACTCGGCCCCTCATAACAAAATGGTCCGGCTGGATTCTTTTTTTTTGACGGATCAGTTAGCTGAGGATGTCTCCATTTCAGCCCCTCCAAGAATTTTATCAGACCACAATCCTCTGATTGTTGAATGCCCGTTTCCCCAAATCCTTGGTCTTCCAAGGATCTGGACATTTGAAAGGAAGCTTTTAATTGAGCAGTCCTACTTAGCTCATATGAGGATGTGGATATCTGAGTTTTTGAATATTAACAGGGGGACAGCTTCTGGCACCCCGGTTTGGGACACACTTAAGGCTGCTGTTTGCGGAGAGACGAAGAGCTTTTCTGCTTTTCGGCGTAAGTTGATTGGAGAACAAACTACTTGTCGCATGGAAGAGCTCAGAGCAGCAGAAGTCCAGTTAATAGAGGCCATTAAGGATGGACAGGATATAGCTGAAAGCCAGGCATTGGTTGCCAAGACCAAGGCTCGTGTGCTGGAGTTCTTTGGCCAGGACCTTGCTGCCAAATTTTTGCAGTTTCGTACTGAGATGTTTGAGCTGGGTGAAAGATCTGGCAGGGTTCTGGCCAAACGGCTCCAGCAGAGGAATTTGGCTAATCGTATTACCAAGATACAAGATCATTTAGGCCGCGTTCAGGATACACCAGAGGGGGTTATAGGAGTTTTTCGAAATTTTTATCATGCATTATATACTGAGGATAATGTTGGCATAGATATAGAGGCTGAAGCAGGGACCTTTTTTCGGGACATTAATACTCTCAATCTCACATCCCAACAAAATGAAGTTCTTTCTGCTCCTATAGAACGGGAAGAGGCCGAACTTGCGATTAACTCTTTAGCCAATGGAAAGGCTGCCGGCCAGACGCAATTCCTCTGGAATTTTATAAGTTGTTTCGTGCAGAGGTTCGGCAGGATTTCCTGTCGGTTCTCAGAGATGAGCAACATGGCTCTATCCCGGATTCTTGGAGCCAGACTAATATCATTCTTTTTAAGAAAAAAAATAAGCTGGAGCTTGATCCTTCCTCATACCGCCCCATATCACTTATAAATACTGATAGCAAAATGTATGCTAAAATCTTATCCACTAGGTTAGCTCTGGTCATCACTCCTCTGGTATCACTGCGTCAGCACGGGTTTATCCCGGGTAGGGATACGGCCGATCATTTCCGCCGAGCTATTGCATTACTGGACTGGGCACAGGTCACTGGCTGTCCCATCAGTCTGATCCTGTTGGACTCCGAGAAGGCGTTCGACAGGGTCGCCGGGGGATTTTTATGGGCGGTTCTTCGATGGAAGGGCTTTAGCTCTGAGTTTATTCGGGCGATTCAATCACTGTATATTGCTCCAGCAGCTACACTATCTATATCTGGGCTAGTATCACATCCATTTAGTATTAGCAGGGGTACCCGGCAGGGGTGTCCCTGCTCGCCTCTGCTATTTGCCCTATATATTGATCCCTTCTTAAACAAAATTGAACACTCATTAGATATCGTGCCAGTTAGGGTAAATTCCACAGATTATAAAGTCTTGGCCTACGCGGACGACATCGTTGTACTGACCAATGATGTTGCATCGGCCTTCCCTGCTTTACAGACCCTGGCAGAACAATACGGTCAGCATTCTGGATATAAACTCAATGTTACCAAAACCCAAGTTATTCAATCTTCCGCTATGGGCTCTTCTCAAGCTCCTGTGATCCAAACTGCAACATACCTAGGAGTTAAAATTACTGCTCTAGTAAGTGACATTCCAGATTTGAATATCATACCAATGATTGAGTCAGTTAACTCTACTTTGGTAAGACTGAATAATTTACAGCTCTCTCTGTTTGGTAGGTGCAATGTTTTAAAGATGTTGGTTCTACCAAAGTTTATATATCTCTTTAGAACCATTCCCCTTGAGTTCTCCCAATCTAGTATGGCTAGGGCAGAGAGAACCTGTAACCGATTTCTCTGGGGATACCATCACCCTCGCAGGGCAGCAAAGTGGATGTGCCTTCCTCGAGAACGAGGTGGTTGGTCAGTACCTAATTTGCTGCTTTATTTCTGGTCTTCACTGATCCAACATTTTGGCGTGCCACTGTTTGGGGGCGGTGGTTTCACGGTCTTGTAGGCCCTCCATTTATGAAATAGGACTAGGAGAGGAAGCTAAGGGGATTTTGTTGCGAATTCTTGAGCCTAGTTACTATAAGAACACTAGGTTCAAGGTTATTGGGACAATGTTTTCTGTTTGGCGCAAGATCCGACGTAAATGGTCTATTCCTAATATTAATTTCTATACACCCTTCACAGCTGCTAGACTCCTACCCTTAGTCTTTCAAGATCAGACTACTTTTAGATGGGCCTCCCTAGGGCTAGCAGCTCTAGGGAATTTAGCTCTGGATGGAATTATGGCGCCTTTTTGTTTTTTAAAGGACAAGTTTAATCTTAAAATACATGATTTTTTCAAATATTTGCAGATTCGTAGCTTTGTTGATAGACGAAGGTTCAAACCACCATTATATTTGATAGGATTATTTTGTTTGAATTAGTTTTAAGGAGGACTAAAATTGGAGCTGTCTATCAACAACTATTATCCGGCTTTCCGGACGATATCCCACTAAATTGGAGGCTAAGCTAGGGCTGTCCGGTGTGGATATTACTCAGGCACTTGAACTGTCCAGTAAGGTTTTAATTTCTGGAAGCTTACGCTCTCAATGCTTCATGGCCCTATTTGATTTGTATTATACCCCGGCCAAGATTTCAAAATGGGGGGTAGGGGGACACACTCATGCCCGAGATATGGATTTCTAGCTGCAAATGATATACATATATTTTTTGATTGTCCCAAATTGGGGTCCTTTCTTTTGGAGGTAGAGCGGTTTATCAACTCTAGGCTTATGACATCAGTTATTCTTACACCCGAGATAGTTGTTTGTGAGTTTGAAAACAATGGACCGCCTGGGATATCCCGTCATGCATCAGCACTTCTGCTTATTGCGATGGCTTTAGTCCGCCTCTGTATTACATCAGAATGGATCAGTCCAGATGCACCGACCTTTATTAACTGGAGAGCGAGGATCCTGGCTCTTTACAATCTGGAGTCAGCAGTTTGGTGGAGGTGGGGAAGAAAGAAGCGGGATTGGGGTCAGAAGATCTGGGCTCCAGTGGTGGAGTGGCTAAGTGAATAGACGCCATTTGGGTTTTGTTATTTGCTTATGGTTCTATCAGGATTTCATGCGCCCTCTAGCTATGTTTCTTTATGTATAGTGCCATTTGATTTTTTTTCATAAGCATTTTTCCATATTTGCGTTTGGAATGTTTCTTTTTTTGGCCATGATTACTATGTTGCCTTTATATGTCTTTTGTTTATCAAGCTTTAATAAAAAATAAAAAAAGGACCAAGGTTCCCCAAGGTCCAGGTAGGCACTCAAATTGTACCAGCAGCGGCACTAGGGCTGCCGGGTACAGACTGCAGGATGCTAGTCTTAGCCAATGGGGTTAGGTGGCACCTCGGTTGGGGTTGCTCATGGTCAAGCCACTCTCCTAGGGTTAAGGTCAGGTCAAAGGGGGTCCCAGGTCAGCACTAAGTCCACAACACCAGTGGCGCGTGGACAGCTGAGTGCAGGGTGCTTAAGATGGGGCGGGAGCCCAATGCAATCCTACATAGGTTGTCGGTTTTGGATTTTGGCTGCAGGCTCGGTCCAGAAAGTCTTTCCAGAGGAACCAGTTGCAGGAATCTGGATTCTGTGGGTGAATCTTTGCTTGAGCAAATCCGGTGTTTAAGGAAGACAGAGTCTGTAAGATAGTCGCAGAGCAGGTGCTCCGGGCTCTGCGGGTTGCTGGCTGCTGGACTTGGTGGGATTCTTGTTGTAAGCATGTCGTAGATGGGACAGGTGGGTAGGGCTGGGGCCAAAGCAGTTGGTGTCCTCATCTTCTTCCTGGGTCAGCAAGGCTCTTCGTTACTTCTTCTTTCTTTTTTGAATCTGAGGAGGCAAGGTTCAGAGTTAACCCTAAATACTAAATTTATGGGTGTTTAAAGGGGTGTTGAGGTCAGGACCAATGGGTCCCTTCCTTGGGGGTCCCCTATTATGTCACCCTCCAGTGAGAGGGGGCATACGCCTCTCCGTAATTGGCTGAGTCCTCTCATCTTCAAGATGGAGGGGACTGAGATGTGTGCTTCACCTTGCCTCCCCCACCTGAGGGGAGGGGTTGGCAAAGGTGGGCACACCTCTCTTCCTAGCTTGGTTTTCCCGCTGATTCTCCTGCCCAGAGTGGGTAGTAGAACCGGTGGGAGCCAGTTGCTAGGGACAGCTTCCCAAGGTAGCAGGCCTTTGAAGCTTCCCCTTCGTGGACCCAGCCCATCCTGGGGGAGGAGGCATTACAGATCTGCCCAGGATAGACTTTGTCTCTGGACCCAGAGAGCATCGGCTCTATACCTAGGGGTCCAGAAACCTGTCTGGTGGTGGCAAATGGTGGGCAGCCATTCAGGAACCCCATCAGTGCTGGTAGTTTTTCAGGGGGCATCTCTAAGATTCCCTCTGAGTGCATTTTACGTTAAATCCCACACTGGCATCAGTGTGGGTTTAATGTGTTGATAAATTTGCTACCAAACTTTCCAGGTTTTAGTAAAGCCAGTATGGAGCTGTGGAGTTTGTGATGACCAACTCTCAGACCATATACTCTTGATGCCTTTACAACACTTTTACTGTCTAAGAATAGACTTAGACACTGTAGGGGTATAGGGCTCATGCCACGGTACCCCCACCTGAGGGCTAGTGCACCCTGCTAGATGGGTATTGTAGGAAAGTAGGATCTGCTTGCGCAGTCACCCCCGCTTTTTTGCTGCTGTTATTCTGTTTTTCTGACTAGTCTGACTGGGATCCTGCTAATCAGGACTCCAGTCACTGTGCTCTCTTCCTAAATTGAACTATGGTAAGTTATTTGGTACGTTCCTAATTGGCTACTGGTGTACCCTTCTAAGTTCTTATTGTATGGTACTAAGGTACCCAGGGCATAAGTACACCAGGGGTCTCCCATGGACTGTAGAATGTATTATGCCACCCATGAGAGACCACTCAAACGGTGACTACAGGCCTACCATTGCAGCCCGTGTGAGGTGGTGCTAGCACCACTCACAACAGATATGTTTCCTTATATCTGAGGTCACTGCACTTAAAACCTATGTCACCCCTAAGGTAGGCCTTTCAATCCTGAAGGCAGGGTGCTTGGTTTGAAGTGTGAAGGTGCCCTGCATGAACAGGGCACCCCTACAAAAAACAGGAGTTGATTCTCCTGGCTTTGTAAGTGCGGACAGCCATTTTGATACATATAGTGACCATGCGTCATTACACGATGGCTAACTGTATATTGGCTGTGCCGAACCTGGGCATGTTTGGTAACAAACATGTTGGAAATATACTCCAACACCATTACCGGTGTTCAAGCTGAGAACAGTTGCGGACAACGGCGGACACGGTGACCGCACCCCCCGGCTGTGTTCCCTTCATAATTATGTCAACACTGTGTTCAGATGAGTGTGCACATGCAACTCCAGCACCTGCCATTGTTGGGTGCCAGCTGCTAGGCAGAGGAAGAATAAACCCAAAATTGGAGTGGTGTAAAAGATACCAGCCAACGCGTTTCGTTCATATACAATGAACTTCTTCAGGGCATAGAATGATGTACGATTATTGGGGGAAGAGGGTCCTAATTTCGAACTGAGCCAACGGCAGCTTCTAGTTTTTCAGATTCATCGAATGCTGGCCCTTATCAAAGAGACCCACACAGACACATTAATTTGTGCACGTCCACCACTACTTAGCCACAACTTCATGTTTGGACAGAGCTCGCGCTTAGCTCTTAAAGAACACCAGGGGGAACTTAGGACCCTCTTCCCCCCAATAATCGTACATCATTCTACGTCCTGAAGAAGTTCATTGTATATGAAGGAAACACGTTGGCTAATATCTTTTACTGTTGGATGCTTATGAAAAATAAAGGATTTACTGAGACAATTTAACAAGACTAAATGACTTATTGAAAGACAACTTTTACTCCGGAGTAATGCACCACTCCAATTTTGGGACCATTACCGGTGTTGGAGGTATGATGCCATGCACCAGGGGGCTCCTCCGGAAGCTCTCAATGCCCAGGTAGCAGGTTTTCAGGGTCTGCCAGCAAGCTAGTGCTGCTGCCGACCCGAGGCGCGATTCTGCCTTCCTGCTGCTGAGCTGAGCTGAGCTGAGCTGGAGCAGGGGATGCTAGAACAATAGGTTTCCTTTCACAGGGAGATGTTATCACCTCCCACACAGGACTTTGAGTATTGGCTGGGGTGGGGGCTCTTACCAGCGCCACCACACTGCTTTGAAGGGCACATTTAGTGTCCTCCTTGCATACTCCTGTTTGAGTCAGTTCAGGGAGCACTTGGGTCCTGCTCTGGCGCGAAACTGGACAAAAACATGTATCATCCCCTCTGTCCAGCCCCTCCTCTGGGAGGGACCCTTGAATCATGCCAACCCTTTTCGTTGGGCACTTAAGGGCTTGCCTGTGGGTGGCTCTTCAGATTTGTTGCGGGGCGAGATTCGAGCCCGAAATCACTTCAACTTCGATCATCTGGGCACCTTGGACTTCACCTGGACCTGAGACTGCATCAAGGAAGACTCCTGCTCCTGGTCTCGCTGTTCTGCAACCTTTCTTCAAATTCTGTGCCTGTGCTTCATCCAAGATCCACTCCAGACCTGCGTACATCAAAGACACCCAAAAGAATCTCCGTTGGAGTGCAAGAGTCCCTCCCCTGCATCTGCAGGCACCACGACGTCCAACGGACTCCAAAAGGTGCAGCAACACAGGTGGTGGTTTTGCAACTCTCTCTAGGCCTGACCTGTCCTCTCAGCAAGTTTGAGGCCAGTATTCCTCGTCCGAACTGCTGGGACAGAACCCCTGTGCACTGCGTCGATTTGCCTTTGCCAAGGCTTGTTTGCTCAGTACTCCAGAGATCTTCGGGCTACAAAAAGTCCAGCATCCAGCATCTCCTACTGCCGAGATCTTCGTCCTCACCACATCATCTACCTGCATCTTTGGAGAGCTGCTAGAGGA